>NC_047660.1:33299720-33904220 GCF_011762505.2 Arvicanthis niloticus | reverse complement strand
TGTGTACCACACTTCCTGTACTCTCCATTTTCCTTTCTGTTTATAGTGCATATTGCCATAAATTTGCATATAAACACATATACACTTGATATACACATTAATATATTTACTATAGATGTTACATTTTGATAGATAACAGTGCTAAGGTAGATATTATATATATATGCATATACGCCCGACATATATTGTCTATGCTTTTTTCTGTATGTACATATGTATACACACAACCATAAGATACCTTTTGTACTAGAATCTCAATTCTGCAAGGGCAGACTTTGGTTGTACATCTTATTGCTAGATATGTGCCTAAATAGTATCTGGAACATAGTAGAAACTCAATAAATCATTTTCAAGAAATGATCAAATAAATCAGTAAACTAATCACATAACATAGCTTATTTCCTTCTGAAGTACCTCATAAGTGAGTTTTACTAAGTATCTATTCCATACTAAATACTATGAAAAATTTGATATTCCTGTGTGTGTGTCTGTCTGTCTGTCTGTCTGTGTGTGTGTTATATTTGCATGTATGTATGTGTGTGTATATCTATGTGTTTTGTTTAGGGTTACTATTGTGATTACCATGACCAAAAGCAACTTGTGGAGGAAAAGGTTTATTTTGCTTACACCTCCAGGTAACAGTTTATTGTTGAAGAATGTCATGGCAGGCACTGTATGGCAACCTAGAGGTGCACTGCTTGCTCCTTATGAATTAATTGCTCAGCCTGCTATTCTATAGCAACCAGAATCATTTGCTTAGAGTAGCACCATGTACCATCAACTGTGTCCTCCAACCTAAATCCCCAGTCAAGAAAATTCACTACAGGTTTGCCCACAGGCCAGTTCAGTATGAACGTTTTCTCAACTGAAGTTTCCTCTGCCATGACTCTAGCCTGTGTCAAGTTAACATAAAAACTAGCTAGCACATCATGCATGCCAGGAGGCCAAGAGGAGGATGTTGGCTGCCCTGCTCTATCACTCTGCTCGATTCCCTTGCAGCAGGGCCTTTCACTGAGCTAGGCTGATAACAAACAAGCCAGAGATCTATCTACCTTTCTCGGTTGATGCATCACTGTGTTTGAGTACCAGGCATGTGCAGACACATCCAACTTTTAATGTGTGTGCTGAGGATTCAAATTCAGGTCCTTATGCTTGCACAGCAACTTGCTTTGCACATTAAGCCATCTCCCCATATTCTGATTTTTAGCAGCAAAAGTGGCTATTCCATATGGCTTGGCTTGTATGTCATCTATGTTAGACTGTTTTAAACTCTGGCTTCCATTGTCTTCTTACATCCTTAGCAAGTATTTCTCAAGAACTGGCATGACATGTGCACTTCGTGTTATATCTTCTCTGCTAATACTATAATAAGAGCCCACGTGAGTAAGAATCTTCCAGTATCAACCACTACCTGAGCAGTAAGTGCTGAGAGGGAAACACGTGGGACCAGTAAAACCATGGAACAATGCAGATACTTACCTCTCACTAGTCTCCTTTCAATGCGTCTGAGTCTACATCGAGCAAAATATGTTGCCAGTCATAAATAATTATGCTGCTATTTCCATGTGCATGCCTCTGATGTGCAACACCAGACATGGCAAAGTGACTTTAAATAGAACAATCATGAACAGGGCAGGCAGGGTAGGTGAAAATTTTAATGATTCATTTGAACATTTTCTAAATACAAGGTTTTATATTGCTTGATGGGAAATTAGACTATGAGCCGTGGAGAAGGACTTGGCCTTGGGGTAAAAGTGTAACTGAAGAACTAGACTGTGGGAGTTACCAGGAGCACGGGCAGTTCAGGGACGGCTACTTAGTCTCTGGGGAGATGGCTGATCTCCAAGGCCTGGGCTGGTTGTGTGTAGCTTGCAAGGATGCTAATGAGGCAGAGGGGACATAAAGGCAGGAAGTGAAGAATTTAGAGGGACTCTCACTTCTATTCCTGCCCCTGGAGAGGAATGCCAATTCCTTGGCCCAGCCAGGAGTTACTTCAGGTATGGAGCATAGAATCTATGCTCAAATCTTCTCAACATGTGTACCAAGCACTCATAAACCAAGAGCTTTATTTTCCTGTTGGAAACAATGTTTTCTATAATTTAAATATGATTATCTCCCTGCAAGTTCAGTGTTGAACCAAATTCCTCAATGTGCTATAGGATTGAGAAATTGAGCCTAGGGGGAGAAGTTTGGGCCGTGAAGGTGGAGCCCTTAGCAATGAAGGCATGCCTTGCTTGCTTGAGTTCTCACTGTTAGAAGACTTGATTAGCGACCATGAGAATGGGTTTATTACAAAGCTAGGTTACTCCTCATCTTGTCTCACATGGCCCCCTCTTGCTTTTTCACATCCTACCATGAGTTGAAGCAGCATGAGACTCCCAGCAGGTGTAGATGTCAAATGAAGATAGTAAGATTGTCAGCAACAATTAGCTCTTGTATAAATGATCCAATCTTGATATCTTCCTACATGAGCACAAAGTGGACTAAGGTCCACATGGAACCTCTAATATGGATGCCTTTCCCAATATTGTACTTTCATAGAGTGGGCCTACTCTTCATGTTTTCTTTACCTTAAAGCAGTTTATAAGGAAGCATTTCTCTATGACAAGATAGGAAGGTAACTGCTCTTTCTTCTACAAATGCAAGTTACCTTTCTTTGACTAATGGATCACTGGACACAGGCTGACACAAATTCATATGCAGACGGATTTTCATATTGTGCTTTGCTTGACATTTGAAACTTTTTAGGCAAGGCTCACAAACTGCGGGAAAGTTTCTATGTATCCTCTCTGTCCAGCTTTCTCCAATAATAGCCTGTTACATAATCATAATGTATTATTAAAGTCTGAAAACTGACAGTGCTATACTCCTATTAGCAGGCAGAGGGACCTTAGCTTATAATGACCTAGGAAGGACTTCTATCTTCAGTTGCATCTGCTTTTGCCTAGGGCATGACAAAGTCACTCAGAGAAGCATCTCCTTTTTACATTGTCCTCTGTCTTACTGATGAACTGTGATCATTAAGAAGTGGACGGTTGGGTAGTGGATGTACAAGTGAGCTTTAATCCAGCCATGTCTCCCGGTTTTACCTCTCTTCTGGTGTCCATAATTGCTTGGGCTATAGGTCTTTGCTGGTCTCTGAAACATGTGACTTTCCGGTCAATTCTTATTATCACAGTGCCAATTCCCAGTCCCCAGACACATGGAGGACCTACCACGGGAGCAGCCTTTTGTCTCCAGATTGCTGTGTGGGGACGGGCTGTGTTTTAGCTGACGAGCTTCCATCTCTTTAAATCAGTCCCAGCTATTTCTACAACACCATGTGGCTTCTTCATTTCCTCTCTCCTGCCGTCCACCTCGGACTTTATGATTGCAGTCCACACAAACCTAAAAATTGATTTTTCATGTGACTTGACTATAGATGGAGAAGGCGGATGAAAGTGCTTTTGGCATGGCTCAAGCCACATGAGGGAATTATTCTGTCTTCTTTACCTGTGTTTTAAATTTTCAGCTTCAGGAATTCAATGGATTTCCTGCATCATCTTTAAAAATTCTCTTTCAGGACTATGAGGATATTAATTAAAATGCAGAGGGACACCTCAGTGACAATAAAGTGACTAGTAGTCTTCTCTTGTGGAAGATCTAACATCTTGTTAACCCTGGGGTGTGGCAGTAGGTTGATACAGTCATCTCCGATATACCTAAAGGTACATTGTACAAACGTAAGACAATTATCTAGGGGGTTCTTCAATAGTATGGGTCCTAGTCACTGAAATTTGACAAATTGGTGTTAATATGTACTAAAGTTTTGATTCTCCTTCTAAGTTCATATCTAATTGCTATTCAGGTAGTTTTTGTGGGCAAAATGCTTACAGGGTTCCTTTAACTGACAAAGTCTTGGTGAAAATGGAAGAGAGAAGTCCATGAGGTTGTTTCTTGGTGAACTAAGGGAAGAGAGTAAGCTCACTTTATCCTCAAGCAGACATATATGGCCCTAGGGACCACTACAGCAATTACAGTACAAGTTGTAGGTAGTGTGCCGGCCCCCACCCCTTCATATTATCTTCAGAGACTAAAACATTTAGCAGCAACAAGGTTTTAAGATTTTATTTCTGAGAGTCAGCCTCATGCATATATGAGGCTGTGAAAATGACCTGTCTTATCAGTTGGAGAAAAACCAATTTCTCAAGCGAGGATAACCTGGGAGGAGTGGAGGCTTGTGCATTCATTTCTCAGCAAGAGCAAAGCATATGCAGGTCTCTGACAGTTTGCTAAATGATATTCATAAGAAAAAGTATGGAAACTACATAGAAAACTAAAGAATAGTCTGATGGTCATGTAAACAATTAGGGTTAGGTATAAAAAAAAGGCTTAATATTTTTGGGGGTAAATTCTAATCCTGGAATCTATGTTGATGTTGATAACTGTTTCCTTTGGCTTCACATAAATTGTGTGTGTGTGTGTGTGTGTGTGTGTGTGTGTGTGTGTGTGTGTGTGTGTTTGCATGTACTTTTCTGTGATGGTCTCCATTTGCTGTAAAGAGAAGTTTCTTTGATGGGGGGTGGTAGCTACCCTTATCTAGGATAAGGTTTAGAATGTAGTAAGGAATTATCCTGGTCCATCAAAATGGTGGGAGTAGATTCTTTTCTAAGGTTTACACTCTCTCTAGCCCTGGGAACCTGGCTGGGTTTCTAGTAATTGGCTTGATTTCTTTACTGTTTGGTGAGTCTTGAATGTCACTGACATGTGAATGTCACTTCTTACACCTTTTTGCACATCTTGCCATGCCAGCACTTGTCATAGGTGTTGCGGCAAGGCAGGACTGTTTAATTGCTTCCTTCTCTTGGGATTTATAGGATTTTCTGGAACCATAGATGCTAGACTGAGTGAAAAAGGCTTTCATGTCAGATTTGTATAGAATCAGCTGAGTCATGTGTTCTAAGTGTATAGTACCTTTGGTAATAGTGGCTTACCCTCAACCCCTGAGATAAAGTCACTGATAATCTATGTTGTTTGGGGAGTCACTTGAATTCCCTTCACCAACCCATCATAAGGAGGTTTCTCATGTCTCACTCTGAGTTTTTGATGGTCTGTGATTTTTGTGGGAAACATTGGCAGCCCAAATGGTTTAACACTCTGTGTCTGTCTCTGTTTCTGTCTCTTTTTCGTTTCTTTATCTCTTTGTATATATAAATACATATATAATATTGTATATATTTTTAGCTAAATATGATTAATATGATTCACTGAGGCTTTGTCAAATAACCTGAGTGTCATTTGTCCCTCCTTCACCTTCTTCTGCATTAACTTCTTTACTTCCTCTCAAGTTGGAAGTCCCTATCCGTTATTCCATTTGCCATTTAGCGTCACTGTATCTCCCACCTCCCTCCCAAGCCTCAGTGCCACCTATGGACTCTTTATACTTTGCTGATTTCAGTGGTTACTCCATGTTGTATCCTCACTATGAATGTTGAGAGCTGATAAACCCAGGCGAGAGAACATGTGGGTGCCATTGATCTTTCTGAGTCTGGGTTGTCTTACTCAATATAATTTTGTAGGTCCATCCATTTACCTGGAAGTTTCATTTCTTCTTTACAACTAAATAATATCCTATAGGTTATCTGTACCACATTTTTGTTATCCATTCATCTGTTGAAGGACATTTAGGTTGTTTCCTTTTCTTGGCTATTGTAAATAGTGTAGTTGTGAATGTTGCTGAATAACTGGACGTGGAACAGGCACAAAGGATACATCTGCATCATAACTCCTGCATTTATGGCTCCTCAGGTAGCATTACAGAGGAGGGGGTGGAAAGATTGTAAAAGCCAGAATACCAGAAAATCTGCACGGAAACAGTCCATATCCATAGACATGTTTACATGGAAGTGGAAACATTCCTTGGGCCCCCCACCCATACACACAAAAACAACAAAAAGAAACTCAGCATGTTATGTTCATATATATTTGTATATATACACATGTGTGCCTATGCATATATATATATATATATATATATATATATATATATATATATATACACACACGGTGCGTGTATGAGTGTGTAACAAATAAAATAAAAGGCAGCTGTCAATTTGAGAGGAAGCATGGGAGGGATTTGAGGAAAGTAGCTTGGAAGAGCTGAAGGAAGGAAACTGAGGACCTCTCATAAATCCTGACCTCTTGCGTATGAACTAGTTCTTTTCATGCCTGTTTGCTGTTACCCTGTATCCTGCTTAATCCCCTCCAGTGCCTTTAGGCCGTCACCTTCCAGAAGCTTGCTTCATCTTTACCCTTTCTTCCAAGGATCCAAAATCTAAGTAGAAATTTCTCTGCTAAGCTAAAGACCCCGGGAGAGCCGACTTTATTTTCACTTTGGCTAGCATTTCTCACTAATATTCTACACTAGATTGATATTTAAATTCCCTTTCATCCACAAGGCCAAAGATCCATCAGGAGAGGATACAATTGCATGCAAATGTGTTCATCACATTGATTATTTCTACTTGAAACATTTTTCTAAAATATTAATCTACTACCTATGGAAAAGCAATTAGAGCCAATCTTGTCTATATTTAAAAAGCACAATTCAACTCATTTTCTCGTTTATTCAAAAGGCAGTTTTATCTCATTTAAACACCTGTGTAGTTTTTTTTTTAAATAATTGAGCACATATACTCTTATTTGCTGGTACTTTGATAATTCACATTAATTACACTTAGTTAATTTCTTTTTAAGCCATTTTAATGTTCATAGTTCCTCTTTTTGAGGCAATATCATTATTAAAATATAACATTTAATTTTTAAAAATCTGCAGAAAAATTGAGCTCATCGTTTTCTTTTGTATCATGATAATTCTATAGCAAAAACATTTTATACTGATTTTTAACAAAATCTTTTCCCTTGCCGCGTTATTTCACTGAGGCATATAAACAGTTTGACCATTAATGACAGATAATAGTACAAACCCTAGTGCTGACAAAGTTGACGTCAGTATGATGTGCACAGTCACAGAGCATACCACAGCACCATAGTCTCTCAGCATCCCCTCAGTGATAACAACAGATGACCTGGACGGCCATTGCTGTGAACTTCTTTCCTTGGATGAAAAATTAGCACAAGGGAATATTAAGAAATGACAGTGAAGATGACAATGTCAAACATACAGCTGTGTCATCTATCATTTGAAATGATATTCAAGCTCAGCCTGGTGGCCCAGGCTTACCTCCCAGCTACTTGGAAGACTTAGACAAAGGGATTGTGCGCTCAAGACTTTTCCTGACACAAAAATAAGTACAGAAAAAGGGCTACCCATGTAGGTCGTCCAGCGACTGCCTGTTTAGTGCGCATGCGTGAGGCCTCACATTGCAGCACCATCAGCACAAACGAACAAGCAACCCTCTCCCAGAGAGAACGTTGGCTGGGAGACATTTTGAGAGGGACGTGAGGTGGTAGAACCATTTCTGACACACTTCAGGTATGTAGAGCTGTGTGTGGAGGTGTACCCCTGGAGACTGAGGCTGAGGCCAGCCTAAGACTAAGGACACTAAGCAACAGGGCCAGAGAGAAGGCTCAGCAAGAAAAGGTGCTTGCCACCACCTCTGACAATCTGAGTTTGATCCCTGGAACTTAAATTGTGGAAGGAAAGAGTCATCTTGCACAAGTCCTCCTCTGTCCTCCGCGGTGAAGCACCCGTTTGGTTTTCCCATCAACATCTACGTGTTTGAACATGAAGCCCTTTCTGCTACAGAGGAGGGTGCTGCCTTTCTGTCTGTATGCCATTGTCGTGTCCTCACCCATTTCTTTGCTGCCTTCTTCAGGGAGC
This sequence comes from Arvicanthis niloticus, assembly GCF_011762505.2. Taxonomy (NCBI): domain Eukaryota; kingdom Metazoa; phylum Chordata; class Mammalia; order Rodentia; family Muridae; genus Arvicanthis; species Arvicanthis niloticus. Next base: position 33,896,398 of record NC_047660.1, on the reverse strand, counting down.
TTACATTCCGACTTCTCACAGTTTTTTCATTTTAGTGGGCAGACCCTTCACGAAAGTCTCAGCTTTCACTTGCTTTCTCATTGTGCATTGCGTTTGGAGTTCAGACTGTGAGGTTTGTCATCCTTTCTTCCTGTTCTGTATCTTTTGCCTCTGGTTATTCTCATCTCTGATTACTTCCCTCGGGTCCTATTCATGGAGGTGGCCCTTTTCCACTGGCAGGGCGCCTACTGCGAGACCATTCACAGAACCCTGGGAGAGAGAGTAATTGCCTCCTGAACACTTTCTGTTTCCTCTCCTGTTTGCTGTCTTATCCTTCTGTATTATACTCAACATGGGTTTCATTATTTGCAAATTGCTTTTCTCCTTTTTCAGATTAACTCACACCAATCATTAAAATTATTTGAAGTAACCGTATCATGCATCTCTATAACTCCAGCACAAAAGGTAGACTTTGCAAGCCCTGCTTTTGTGCTGGGCAGCTCCTTCACATCTCTTGTTCTCATAGAACTACTTGCTTTGCATGCTAAGAATGCTTAAACTTAACTTAAAATTGTTTTGTACAATAGAACAAAAATAGTCTAAAATGTTTCTTTGTATTACTTTCTACAGATGGGGCATATGAGGGAAAATTCTACTGTACATAAGACTTTAGGGTATATTGGAAGTCCTAGAATTGTGGCATATATCACAATGATACAATTTTGTAAAATAATTACAAATGAATTATCTATTATCAGCAAAAATCAAATTAACACCTTTAACAGGAAATTGTCTCCACAGTATAAAAGATGAAATATTTCTTCTCCTAAAAGGAATTCTTCCTGGATTTAACTTGGGAATGTTTTGCATTTGTGGAATGTGTCTTTCTATGGAGGTTTGGTGTGTTGGTTTGAAAATGCTTGGCCCAGGAAGTGGCACTATTAGGAGGTGTGATCCTGTTGGAATAGGTGTGGCCTTGTTGGAGGAAGTGCCTATCTGTAGGCATGTAAGATCCTCCTCCTAGCTGCCTGGAAGCCAGTCTTCTCCTAGCAGCCTTTAGATGAAGATGCAGAATTCTCAACTCGTCCTGCAGCATGCCTGCCTGGATGCTGCCATGCTTCTGCCTTAATGATAATGGACTGAACCTGAAAGCCAGCTCCAATTAAATGTTGTCCTTCTAAGAGTTGCCTTTGTCATGGTGTCTCTTGACAGCAATGAAACCCTAACTAAGACATTTGTGTTCTTATATTTGTTTAGGGGCTTTCCTTTTGGTTTTTGTTTGCTTTTTACTATATTTAGGTCTGATTGTATATCATAGTTATTTTTTATTGTTTGGGAATTTCATGTATGCAAAATAATGTGTTTGATTAAGTCCACCTCCCACTTCCCTTCAATCTCTCCCCTATCCCCACCCCTATGTCTTTTTCATCTCATTTTCATTTGCTCTTTCTTTTTTTTTCCTTTCATTGGATATTTTCTTTATTTACATTTCAAATGTTCCAGGTTTCCCTTCTGGAAACCCCCGTATCCCATGCCCCTTCCCCCTGCCTCTATGAGCGTGCTCCCCCACCCATCCACCCACTTCTCAGTTTATTTAGTACTGCCAATATGTCCATGAGTATAAGTCTATCTACTGAAACATGGTAGCCTCTCAGGGGCTGCATCCCTGAAGAAAACTTCCTCTCCCAGCATCTATCAAGTGCCAAAATCCTTGACTAGTGGTGTAATGTTTTGCTCTTCCCCTATGCTGGGAATTTGTCTGGCTTAATTTCGTATAGATCTTATGCAGGTAGTTACAGTACTGGGTTCATATGTGCAACTGCCCTGTTACATCTAGAAAACACTTGTTTTCCTGAAGTCACCTATTCCCTTTAGGTCTGATAACCCCTTCCATTGCCTCTTTTGTTGTTGTTGTTTGGTTGTTTTTTTTTTTTTTTTGTTTTGATAATTCTTGAGCCTTGAGAGAATGGGGTATGGTATAGATGTCCAGTTTAGGAATGATCACCTTGCTGATTGGATTCTCCATATTGACCAGTTGTAGGTCTTTGTGTTAATGGACACCTGCAAGAATAAGCTTCTGTAATGAAGACTGAGTGGTGCATTGATCTATAGGGATAATAATAAGTCTTTAAGAGTCAGTTTAGTACTACAGTCATAGAAAAGCCATGGTTGTAGGTTCTCCACTATGGCCTATGACCCTAGGGGTCTTTTGTTCGTGGCCCTGTTAAGAGTGCCAAGCATTGTGGAGTGGGTCTTAAATCTAACCAGAAGGGGGTGATTACTCCCATATTTATACCACTGTTATACAAGTGGACATACCTTGCCACATTGTTTGTTATTGTAGTGTCCACAGCTAGATAAAACTAATGGTTACTTTTCTCCCATGGTAACATACATAGCACCTTCTAGCAGCCAACAGGGATGAAGTTTCCATTTTGATACAAGCTTGATTTCTCCATGTTGTATGACTCACATATGTGTTATCTTCAGCATCCAGGTTCTGTAGCATCACCAAGAGCAATGACAACAGTCTACAATATCTGGGAATATTGGAACTCACTTAGTAGCAACTCCAAAACAGGCAATACATTCCGGACAACTGGCTTTTTATTTGAGACTTATAGTATCCTGGAGAGGTGCTGCCCCACTGTTAGAGAGTAAATCTATTTAAACTCTTTTTATATGCAAGTATATATGTATGCATGCATACATTTTATGAAGCTTCTACAATAATAGATTTATATGTGGCTTTTTCAAAAGTCTTTATTGTTACTTATCACTCTTCATACTCCCTCCTTTTTTCTGACTTCACTTTTCCCAATTAACCCTTCTTGCTTCATCACCCCTCACTGCCCCCTTTATATCACTTGTATTCTTTCCCTTAAAATACCCCCTCCCATGACCCCTTTACTGATTTACTAGTGTCTATGGGTTAATTTAAACACACATAGCTAAACATTTAAAGCTAGCACCCACATATGAGCAAGGCCATGTGATTTTATATTTCTGGATTCGGGCTACCTCACTCAGAAGGATTATTTCCCGCTCCATCAGTTCACCAGAAAACTTCATAATTTCACTTCTGGTAACAGCTGAGTAATATTTCATTGTGTAAATGTACTGCATTTTCATTATCCATTTGTCAGTTGGGGAGAACTATGCTATTTCCACTTCCTGGCTGTTGGGAATAGATCAGCTATGAACATGGATATGTAAGTGTTTCTGTAGTAATATGTAGACACTTTTGGCTGGAAGCTGAAGCTCGATATAGCTGGATCACATGGTAGACCTATTTCTAGTTCTTTGAGGAACCTCCACCTTGGTTTTTATAATTTCATTTTTGTTGTTATGATAAAATATCCTGACCAAAGCAAATTGGGGAAAAGAGGCCTTATTCTAGTTTACAATTTTATGTGATGATCTTTCATCATGGAGAAGTCAAGGCAGCAAGCACTTAAAACAGGTAGTTATGTGACATTTACAGTTGAGAGTGAAATAAAATGAATGTATGTATATTTACTATTCAGCTCAACTTTGACTCATATAGCCCAGGTTCCAGATCTAGGGAATGGTGCCACCCACATTGGACTTGACGTGCCTGTATCCATTAATACAATCAAAATAAACTACCAGAGACAAGCTCGCAGATCAACTCAATCTAAACAATCTCTCATTGAGATGTGTTTTTCTAAGTCATGTCAGGAATATAATTAAAACTAACCATCACATTGTGTATTCATTTGTATAAAACTGTTAATATTTTTCTGAACCACATTTTAAGACTTCATTCATTAACATTTTCCTTCTAAAAGTTATTTAAAGGTAAAATTCACAAAACATTACAATTTCATAACAAATGAGTGGTATTTAGCACGTTTACAGCATTGATAAGCCACAACTTCTATGTAGTTCCAGACATATTCCTTGCCATTTACCCATTCCGTAGCTACATTCTCTTCCCAACAGTCTCCATGGATTTCTTTAGCGTAAGCATTACATATAAATAGAATATAATATGTGATTGATCCAACTTTAACTTAGTCTAATGTTTTCAAGAGTCACCCATTGTTGCAACATGTGTCAGTACTTCATTTTTTTCTGTGGCCAAATACTATTAGATTGTCATCTGTTGATGGACATTTGAGCTACCTGCTCTTTAGCCATTATGGATAATGGTTCCATTGATGCATATGTGTATAGTAAGTACGTGGCTCAAAATCTCTTGGGCATATATCAAGGAGTATAATGGCTATATAATATAGTAATTCTACATTGATTTTTTTTTTTTTTATAAAAGAACTGCCAAGAAACTTTCTCTTCAGATTCTTAATGATTTGGTCAACATAAAAACTAAAGTTCTAGATAATATGTTTCTGGTCAGTATTCCTTGAATGAGATCATGCCTAAAATTGAAACCATTAGTCACTTGATGAATTTCACCTGTTGCTTTCAAGGAAATGCGCTTCAAGGAAGCATGTTACAGAAAGCCAGTGAACGAGACGGGGTGATGGTCACCATAAGAGTCTCTGGTATGTCAGGTATTGGCAGAGAAGAAGAAAGCAATAACTCTGCTCCTGTCACTATAAACCTCACTCTGCTTTGTGGTCAGCTCAGGAGGGGAAGCCCCACAGAGAAAGTATAGAGGATCTAAGTTTTATGCAACATCCCATTTCATTTCTTATACCTTCTGGTTCCTGTGTTCTTTATTTTGATCTTAAATCCTACCATCAAATCAGTCCAAATGAATCCAATAAGGAAAACACAGAGGAAGAAAAGCAGAAAGGGGAGAGGAAGAGGAAGTAGAAGAGAGGGAGAGAGGGAGGGGAAAGGGTGGGCTGGAGGGAGAGAGGGAGGGAGGGAAGGAAGGAGGGGGAGAGAGAAAGAGAGAGAGAGAGAGAGAGAGAGAGAGAGAGAGAGAGAGAGAGAGAGAGAGAGACCTCTAAGTCATCAGTGAAGCAGTACCAGCTTAGTCAGTCATTTGAACACAGACTTCCAGTTCATCTGATTATTCCCACCCCTGACCATTGCCAAGAGCACAGTCCTGTTTATTCAGGTTCCTGATTTTTCACAACTAGTACTTATGTCTTTCCTCTAGGAATTACCTGGGTTTTTTTTTTTTTTTTTTTGTTGGAAATTTAAATGTTCAAATAAAAGACTAATTCTAACAGACAAAAGTAACCAAGTCCTCTTGTGTTTATGTGTCCATCTGTGTACCTAATATGGTAAGAGGCCAGAGAGGTGACACAGGTCTGCAGCCCCAGCCCCTGACACACGTGAGTAAAAGGATCAAGAGGCCAAGGACCTTCTCACCTACTTCTCACACTATGCAAAATGTTGACTAAATTCATGCTGTGTCAGATCAGACTCTATTTTCATCTGCCCCTTGCAGTTTTAACTCTTGAGGATTGAAACACATACAATGATATATTATTGTGACCCAGTTCTGCTATGTTTACTCTTATTAAAGTATCAGTTTAGATTTCTTCGATAATGGTTTATGATTTGGGAGTGTAAGCTTTGAAGGTCCATTCTGTGCCAGAATGCTTCAGCAAGACACATCTCCCTCATCTAAGAGGCTTCCTTCATAATTAAGGCTCACTCTCTGCTTTCTACAATAATAATCATGTTTGCTGGGCTGGAGACATGGCTTACTGGTTAAGAGCACTGACAGCTCTTCAGAAGTCCTGAGTTTGATTCCCAGCAACCACATGATGGCTAACAACCATCTGTAATGGGATCTGATGCCCTCCTCCGGTGTGTCTGAAGACAGTGACAGTGTACTCACATACATAAAATAAATAGATCTTTTAAAAAAATCGTTTGTCTGCAAGATTTAAATGAGATACTGTGTTTCCATTTCTCTTCTCTTTCCAACCTCTTGCACACTAAAAGGGTGGTTTTCTCTTTTGTTTTATATATATATATATACATATATAAAAATGAGTCATATATATATATATATATATATGACTCATTTTTTCCAAAGCAGCTTTTTAAATGTGTTTCAAATTGCTTTCTGAGCTCTGTCTCTTATTGTTGAGGTGTAGGTGAGATAGAACATAGGAAAAAGAACACTTAGGTGGCTGTGTTTGCCATTTAAAAACTATCTCCAACTGAACACAATTTTTTTTTAGGTTTCTATGTCTTTGACACTTTTGATGTTTAAACAGTTTATGTAAGAACTGAGAAAAGCATATTTAAATATGCATGAGAAGCGATGCAAAACATCTCTCGAGCACTTAAAACCTACGTGCATAGGAGTGAGTTTGGAAACAGGATGGTGTATGCCCTCGTTCCTGTGATTAGGAGGAAATGACTCCTTTCGCCCTTCAGAGGAATACTTTCCTAGCAGATTAACAGGGTCATTTTTCAGCTGTTGTTGGTCTAAGTGACACATTGAGGTCCTTTAAGCTGACTTGGGCCACTCCTAGTACAACCTGCCTTGTCTATTTTCTGGCTTTGTCTTTGGTCAGGCCTTATCAAGGTCTTGTGAAAAGAAGGGACATTCTGAGGTGGTGTAGCTTCTCCAGGGCAGCAGTGTGCCTGGGAGACAGTCAAGGACCTGTACAGTCACACCACTGACGGTGTAAGGAGGAGATTCTCACACTGTCCTCAGCAATCTCAGTACTAAGATGCTTCAAAGCTGCATTAAGAATGTCTAGGTCCCATGAAATCCTAGGTGTCATCTGTCCAAAAGCTCGAAGTGTTCTGAGGAGATAGAGGTGATGGGAATCGGCCTCCTCACTTTCTGGGAGCCAAGGGGTGTCCGTTCTTCCCTCACTTTGGGTTGAACATTAGACGTGCTGTGAGGACATCTAAATTTAAAGGCAGTAAAGTGTTGATTGTCATCTCTCAAAATGGGATTAGACCCTTATTTCATCCATCCACTGAGCTTCTTTCAACTTTCCTGGTTTACCTGGTTTACCAGGAAATTTGGGTCAGAATGAGGTTAATGACCTTTCTTGTTTATAAAATGAGGAGTGCTCAAAAAAACAGTAAAGCTTTGAAAGGCCCCAGTCCTACAGTTGCCTATGGCCATTGTTAACCATTTCCTGGGTCCACTCAAGATGAATCCTGTCAGCTAAACTTAAGCAAACTGTGTTAGATGGGAACAGGAAACATCACTGGACACTTATCTAAGTACCATTGACAATGTGACATCAATAAATGTATCTGAGATACAGCAAAGGGACAGTAACAAGAAAGAGCAGTCACCACAAAGCATGACCTTAGAATAGGGCGGTACTAAGTACCTTGAATCTGTTCTTCCTTCCTTCCTTCCTTCCTTCCTTCCTTCCTTCCTTCCTTCCTTCTTTCCTTTTGTGTACGATGTATACATGTGTTCATTTTTGTGTGTGTTCATGTGTGTATGGGTGTGTATGTACATATGTGTGCACATGGAGACCAAAGGTCAGATAGCTTTCCTCTACCATTCTCTCTCTTGTGTTTCAAAGCCAGGTCTTTTAATGAGCCAATAGTTCACCAATTGACTGATTGGCTAGACTGAGCTCCAGGAATCCACCTGTCTCCACATCTCTGACACCACCTCAGCACCCAGGTTACACGTGGGTACTGCCACACTTGGCTCTCTTACTTTGTTTTGTTTTGTTTCATGTTTGTAAACGTTTTGCCTGAAAGTATTTCTACGCCCTGTGTGTGTACCTAGTTCCCCCATGAAGGCCTAATGATAGTGCTGGGTCCCTGGGATCTATAGTTATAGGTAGGTATGAGCTGCTCTGTGTGCTATGAATGCAGGTCCTCTCAAAGAGCAGCAAGTGTTTCTAACCACTGATCCATGCATGCCTGTTTTGGTTTGTTTGTTTGTTTGTTTATTTGTTTTCCCACACAGGTCCTGGGGATCTAAACTTAAGTCCTCAGCCTTAGACAGCAAGCACTTTACAAATGGAGCCATCTCCCCAGACCCTTGGGTCTCTATTTCTTCCTCTATGAAATGGGAGCAATGTCATCTTGCTTTACAGCTGGAAAAAGATTTGCGGAATTATTAGATGACTAATAATTATAATTATTAGATGACTAATAATTATAATTATTAGATGACTAATAAGTAATAAATTATTATTGCTTCATTTTAAACATATCTTAAAGCATTACCATTTAAAACCAAGTTCACCTTCACAGAACCCATTGAATTGGAAAGTATTGAGGGAGTTAAAAGTCTCATATTTATCATCTTCCAACATGACCAAAACAAGCAGTTGATAATCCAGAGGTCTCCCAGAGAACTTTCAGACAGCTCAAATTGAAGTGTGGAGCAAGAATCATATTTTCACCTCTCCAGCAATTAATCTGTCTGTGTCTTACTCCTGTTTCCTGAGCTCTGTGCACGCCATGGTGCCTGGAGGCTCTTAAGCAGTTTTTACTTCATTTTTTCCGGTGATGACAAATATTTCAGCATTACTGATTTTCACATGTGAAAAGACTAGAAATGGAGGAATAAAATCAGGCCTTCCAAGATTTACCTAAAAATAGTCTTAGGTCTCTTTGTCCTGGTTCCATTGTGCTTAACTGTACAGTTTAATCACAGAGCAATATAAAAGCACATCATAAAGGTGGTCATGCCAAAGGCCACACACACCGGTGTTTTCATTTATTTTTCTGTAGAAGGGATGACTTTAGAATGATTTTCTCTAAAATGGAAGATAAAAATATGTGTAATTTGTTACTGTCCCCACTGTGTGCTGGGCATTTTCTGAGTTGGTATAGAATTTTCAAAAGACTTACTGGCCCCTACCTTCTCAAAGCTGAGAAGCATGGGAGCTGGGTTTGGGGAAGAAATTTCACAAATACCAAGACTATAAAGCATGGAGGAAGTGCAACAAAGGTTAAAGGAAAGTATTTATGGGAACAACAAAATAATGGGAGCCGGGGACTTCCTGCAGAGACCTTGAGGAAATCACTAAAATGGTGGCATTTAAACTGGATAGGGTTTGACAGGAGGGACACATGAGGTTAGGAGGATGCTGGAGAAGAGAAGAGTGTGAACAAAGGCATGGTGGCATCAGTGGTCTGTGGTGGCTGCAAAGGCATGGGTGGGGGAGGTGAAGCACATGCTGTTAACATCTCTCGGGTAGCACTGGGGGTGGGGGGTGGGCTCTCCGTATTTGAAAGATACTGGCAGGGTATGAAGCATCAGAAAGGAAGGATAAGGAAGGAAGAGAGACTTCAGATGACAGGGATGTGAGAAGAAAGGTCATTTTAGTAAAAATGGAAAGAGAATATGTTTCAGTGCTGGGTCTGACAAGAAGGCAAGTGGTGGTGTTGGCAATGCGGCTCAGTGGTAGGGTGCTTGCTTGCCTAGCACATGCAAGCTCTAAGTCCAAGTTCCAGCACAAGCCCCAAAGAGGAAAGAGAATAGAAAAAGACCAATGATGAGGTAGTGCCTTAAAGCAGAGGGAGAGAGGAAGTACTGAAAGACAATGGGGAAGTAGTTTTCCTTAGAAAATCCTCTGTAACTCAATTCACCTGGATTCCCCTGCTCTTTGTTCTGGGGATAGGATCTCAGAAGAAAACAGGTGGCACATTCACACCAGGTACCTGGTGACATCAACATAAAGAGTGTTGTTACTAAGGTGTACATAGGTGCTGTGACCACCCCTCACCCTGGGTGGCAAAGGCAGCAAGTAGTTCCTAGCAACTGAAGGAAGAATGCAAGGTCCCTTCCATAGGGAAACCACAATAATGTTAAACAAAGTGAAAACCTTTATAATCAAATGGAGCACTTTATTCTATAAAACGGGTATGTGTGCAAACAAATTTTAAAAATGAGGTTTAAAAATAGGTCCTAGACATGAATGAATGCCGGATTGCCACTGTCATAATTGACATTGCTACATAGCCAAGCTTGCACAGAGGTCACCAGAGTGAATTTCACCAAGGCCATGTGCGCATGGATTCTATTCTAGTATTAGTCATGTAGCTAAAGATCATTGCTTCAAAGTCACTGATGTAGAGGCCAAGGGAGATTACTCAGTGGGTAAGGACACTTGCTCTACAAACAGGAGTATGTGAGTTCAAATCTCCAGTACCTGCATAAAAAAGCCAGACTTGGCTGCAATTGCCTGTAACTCTCGCATTAGGGGGTGGAGCCCTGGAGCTTTCTGGCTAATGAGGACAGTCAAGCATCAGGCTAACCAGTTCAGTGGTCTCATAGCAACAGAGTGGAATGGATAGAGGAAGACACTCAATGTCATCTTCTTGTTCAACATACATTCATGTGCACACACACACACATACACAATGATGTGCACATTCATGTGCACCACACATACACAGTGTAACACACACAGATACAGACACACAGGCACACATACAGACACACACACAGGCACACATACAGACACACACACACACACACACACACACACACACACACACACACACACAATGTCTCTCAATGTGCCCAGTGGTTCACTATGGCTCTGTTGCTCTGCTATTCCTAAATAAGTATGAGTGCGTTATGGCGATCGTCGCTCTGATTGTTCTTGCCCTGACCTCAACTGTCATCACCCTCTTCTCCCTTATTTCGTGTTGACTCCAAAGGAAAACCTGAGCATAACTGAGTTTCCTGGATTACCAAGCAAAGATGAGAGGTACAACATGCCTGGAGGCTGAAAGAAACTTGCCTGTGTCCTGTCGCGGTTTCTTATTTTCAGCACTTGTTATGATATTGATTAAAATAATATCATATAACAAGTTGTATGGCATCTATCTTCCTATAAACTACCTGTTGGGTCTTTGATTCTGCTGTATTTCTATTACCTGACCTCATGCTTTACACATAATTAATTTCAAGAATGAATGAAAACAGTAACCATTACAGTCTCTACTATTTATTGCAGAAGTTTTATATAAAAAAAAACTTTTTAAAGGTATATCATTCATTTAATATTGGGTTTATTTTAAGGCATACTTAGAAGAAATCTATGGACCAGTTTTTTTCCTCTTTGGTGTGTTGGTGTGACTATAATCTTTTTCTCCCTGGTTCTTCCCTGGAGTCAGGTCCCTGGGAGACACCATTGTGTGACTAGCAGCAGAACGCTGAAGGTCTTAAATACCTCTTCCACAGAACATGGAGTGTTGGCAGCAGTTGTCGGAACTGAAGAAACTCTGCTCACATGCAGAAGGTTTATGCTTCTGAGCCATCTACAAACTGCTAAAAATTGCTTGCTTGTCTGATTTGCCCTGTGTTCATCAAATAAATATCAATAAATCTGTATTGATAAAAAAAATTTTGCTTAATCAGTAAGAAAATTCTTTATCAATTGTGTATATATACACAGAGGGGAAGGTCATTCATATGTTTTAGTAGAGTCATTTTTTTCAACACACTGTGCAATGATCTGGAGACATAACCTGCTCCAAACATTCTTAAATTTATGTTCTAATTTGCAATAATGAAGCAAGCAGACAACAAGGAAAAACAGGAATTAGATTATGAGAGACATGTTGTAAGGGGAAAGTAGACTACTCTGTGACAACTGATTCAGACTTGGGCTTGGGATGAAAGGGAAAGAGGAGAGGAGAAGGGGAGAGGAGGGGAGGGGAGGGGAGGCGGGAGGGGAGGAGAAGAGGGGAGGGGAGGGGAGGGGAGGAGAGGAGAGAAAAGAGAGAAAGGGAGAGAAGAAAAGATAGAATGAGCAAGCGAGCAGAGATCGTACCATTTGGGATGAATGCTACAAGAAGATTGGCGGGTCCATGGTGAGAGAGGGAGCATCTTGTAGACTGTATCAGGCTGCCATTTAAGGGTGTGCTAAAGTGTCCAGAGAAAAGAATTTGCCTATTGTGTCAGAAACTGCAGAAAGAGTGGAATGAACACATAGAGGCATCAGATTTATTTAGTTGGCCTAGAGGTCATGAGGCACCCAGAGAGGAGGAGTGCTTCAGTAGAAAGGTGGTCACAGCAAGCATACTGATGCCACTTGAAGAAAGAATGGACTGAAGAAGTACGGGTGGTAGGGATGGGACAAGTTTGGTACTATTTTGCTACACAATGCAAAAGGAGAAGAAAGCAGGAAGGTAGTGTGGAGTGAGAAGATAACGTGAGAGAAGATAACGGTCACTTGAAGTGGGACATAAGAATTTTCTATTGTGTGAGAGATGATGATCGCAGAGACAGAAAAGGATCATAGAAACTGAGTGTCAGAGCAGAAACAACAGACAAGACACAAGACAGGAGACGTGATGAGAGCAAAAGGCCCCACAGGAAGTTAAATGTAGGTGGGGCTTTCCGCTTGAAAGTAGGAAGAAGGTTCAGCTGATGCTCTTTTGTGGAAAATGGTCACAGCAGTGATGTGATAAGGAAATGTGGGAAGATGGATAGTGTTAAAGCATGGCTCAGATAGTGGGAAAGTGAACTCACAAGGAAATGTGTCGGATGCTTATTTTGTGGCTATGGCCAATAATTTGAATGCACCCAATCACCTTAGAGTGATTAGGTCCTCTTAGAGTCCTTGGGTGTTATTTTCCTAGAAAAGGCTATGTGGTCAAACAAGCTATAGTTTTGACAGCTGAATATAAAATAAGAAGAAAGGGACATTTGTTGCCAGTGGTCACTGGAGTGATGGACCATAAAATCTAACTAAGGATGCAGGGATATGAAGGCACAAAATGAGTGGTGCATAGGAGGACATTGTCACTTGCATGTGTTGAAGGGATGAAAGAGTCATTGGTGTGTGTGGTAGAAGAAGTGAACTGGAAAGCTAGGCGGTGGTATTGAAAAGGTGATGTGTTGAAACTGCAATCTTAGAGAGGTGGTGACCAGCCATGGAGGTAGATGGCTGAGGGGGGAATGAAGCCAAAGATGACTCTTGTGGCAGACAAAGTCCCAGAAGTTGGGGTATGTTATTCTATGGACTCACAATTCTGCTGTTGGGATGAAAAGGAAGACAGTAAGTAAGGAAAGGAAGGGAGCTAAAGAAAGGAGAAACTACACCAGGTACGACAGGAGATGAAGCATACTGGGAACCGTGAGAGAGTGGCATCTGTGCAAACATGAGCTCTCTGTGCTTTTTTCTCAACCCTAAAGAGGCTGCAAGAGCGCTGTCCTCAGGACAAGCCAGACGGGTAAGTGTTCAGAATCCGGAGAGACAAGAAGGCCTGCTGATCATAACCATGAATCTAGAATTCTAGAAGACACTGGAATGACTACTAGAGAACAGAAAAAGTTGGGTAGGCTCGTCGCCATGTGTGAGGTTGAGTCTGAAAGGAACCAGGGACAAAGCAGGGTTAGGGGTAAGCACAGAGGGAGACCATCTTGGGACAGTAGACGGGACTAGACTGAAAGAGAATCTCTTCCCTCTGAGGTCTGCAAAATAAGTCTGCTGTTTCCCTTCGCTATTGCTCTGGAATTGGCTTTTGTTAGGGAACAAAGGACTGCCAGGAGAAGAATAGAGGAATTTGGTTTTCTGACCAGAATGTAAGCCATTCCACTTGCTGACAACTTTTAAAGGGCAGAAATCTAAGAAGCAAGGACCCCAAATCTCCCCTCTGGAGTCTACCACTGGTAGAAAGTTTAGAAAAACTGCTTCCTCTCCTGACTCACACATACTCTTCTGGTCTCACTGAGACGGTGCAGATGTAGGAAGGTAGTAGGAGAGCTGAGAAAGTTCAGGCGCAATGGGACTCCTTGTCTCAAAAGGAGGAGCAGAGGGCATTAGCAGCAGACAGTGGATGAGGCAAGCTCACCAAACTTGACGCTAGGAAGGATGGCTATGCCTCTGCCATGGTGGGAACAACAGGAAAACAGCATGGGCTTTGACAGAGTTCTGCCATTATCTCCAGAGTTTGGTCAAGTGAAACATTTCACCAACTCCCAACCCGCCTTGATACCAAGAGGAAATAGAAAAAAAAGAAATAATTTATCCTATGGAACCCATAGCATTTAAAAAAAAAAAAAATAGGCCACGCCAATGAAAGTTTCTGGTTATCAAGTTCTGATTTTTACAATTATCATTGTTAGACACAATGGGGAAGTTTTTCTCTCGTTTGCTAATGATTTAAGAAATGAAAGGGGGAAACTAAAATAAGAATGGGATATGCTAAGAAAGAAGGAAGAGGAATGGAGGGAAGGAGGGAGGGAAGGGGAGGGAAGGGTAAAAGGCTTTTCCGTTCACAGCTTGAAAAATATCAAAAGCACAAGGAAATGATTTTTAAAAGGATGCTGTGGTCAACTAACTTTATCAGAACAGGGTGATGGAAGCATAAGCCTAGGTCTCCTAAAACACACAGTCACTTTCTTTACCCCGAGATATCCCTGACATTGAGACATAGATTAAAGATTTATATTTGTAAATCTTTCAGATAATTCATAAAATAATTTTAAGTAAATTCCAAGTCCTAAGTAACATTTGTACATTTTAGGAAAGGGATATACTAAATAAGAAGAAAGGAAGAGGAAAGAAACAAAGGAGGGAGGGAGGGAGGGAGGGAGGGAGGAAGGGAGGGAGGGAGGGAAAGAGAGACAATAAAAGGTTTTCCTGTTGCTTCCCTTCTTGCCTGTATTACAGCTCCCAGGAATCTGGCTGCTGTTAAGAGTCTTAAGCACCAAGGTCATGCTCCCTGCTCTTTCTTTCTCTTGACAGCATGGAGACAGGAGGTGACAGCAGGTTTGCAAAGTTACTGACCCAGAGCACAGAGGTGGACAGTGACGAGCTAGGAGGATGCGGGTCTGAGCTCATGGGCCAGTGGACAGGCAGGAGCAGGGCGTGAGACAACTCAGACACCCATGTATCTGAGGCTGTGGACCAGAGAGAGAGGGGCTGGGGAGATTCTGAAGCAGAGGCAGGACCTGCAGCAACTACAGATGGAGAAGATGCTATTCAGAGCAAGAGTGAAGCATTATCCTTGGCAGGGCTTTGAGCCTTCTTACTCCCACATTGAAGGGATTTCTTTCTAAGACCACAGCGGCTGTCTATTGAAAAAAAGCACAAGAGCCACTAGTGAGGTGACAGGAGCTTCCCTGCTTAGACACAGTCTATAAAAGAAATTCTCATCAAATCCTCTTGAACCTTTTCCCCTGAAGTTTTGAATTTAAGATAAAAATTCTCCCGAGGTTTGCGTCACTGGACTGGTAAGTGTTCCCAGCACATAGAATGATTTTAATTAACTTGGCAATTATGTTCTCATGCATTATAAGGAGGACCATTAAAGTACATCTTCTGCATGCAGAGTCTTATGTCCTTCCTCAACCAAAGGCATTCTCTTATCTCTCCCTGACTACACAGAGGACAGAGACAAAAAAGAGTTTTAGCAAAACCACCCCTGCTCCCCTGTCCATCTTTTTAATGTTAGCATACCAGGCCACGTTGGACTCTGTATGGTACTTTCATATTTATTCTGTTCACATTAACTCCGTCCCAGAACCTTTTCCTTTACCATCTCCGGGTTCCTCCCAGGAGACATGAGTGATCATGTCACATGGATCCTACTCCCTTGTTGTTTCCCTGCCTTTCTGGTAAGATCTCTTTTTCTGGTTTTGGTTCCATTTCTCTCTCTCTCTCTCTCTCTCTCTCTCTCTCTCTCTCTCTCTCTGTCTCTCTCTCTGTCTCTCTCTCTCTCTTTCTCCCTCTCCCTCCCTCTCCCCACCTCATACATACACTCACAAACACACACACACAAACTCACACTCACATACTCTCTTACACGCACACAAACACACACCGTTTGTCTCTCTTTCACACACACACACACACACACACACACACAGACAGAGAGAGAGAGAGAGAGAGAGAGAGAGAGAGAGAATAAAATGTAGGATGTGCATATGGGAGCAAATACGTAGTACTTAATGTTCTGAATCTGGTGTACTTGGATTTCCAGTGACTTCTAGTTGCATTCATTTCCCTATAAATGTCCTAATCCAGCATTTGTGCCTTTATACCTGATAGCCAACATCTAGGAATAATCAGACAGCTTCTTTGAACACTTTCCTATAAGGAAGTGACTCAATATTTGCTGGATTCATTTATACGGGATTGGCCTTATTATCATGAATGGGCGCTTACTACACGCTATACTAGCAGTTTGTATTCATCATTTGAATGTATATTTGCAGTAGTTTTAGATTGAATTTTATCTTTATTTTGTAGAAGGGGAAACTGAGTCACAGAAAAGTTGAAGTTGCCACTTGAAGCCAGGGAGTCTAAGGCTAGTATGGTAGAATTGTAAACTAGGGTGGAGTTTGGAAAAAGGAAACTGTTATGGTTTGAATATGCTTGGCCCAGGGAATGGCACTATTTGGAGGTGTGGCCTTGTTGGAGTGGGTGTGGCCTTATTGGAGTAGGTGTGTCACTATGGGTGTGGGCTTTAAGACCCTACTCTTAGCTGCCTGGCAGCCTTCAAATGAAGATGTAGAACTCACAGCTCTGCCTTCACCATGCCTGCCTGGATGCTGCCATATTCCCTCTTGCCTTGATGATAATGGACTGGACCTCTGAACCTGTAAGCCAGCCCCAATTAAATACTGTCCTTATAATGTTGCCTTGGTCATGGTGTTTGTTCACAACAGTAAAACCCTAAGACTGAAAGAAAACATACAGATTCTATGAGACATTAACAATATGCTTTGGGGCATAATCCCTGACTTCATTCTAAATATTTATCCTTATACCACAGAAAAGTACTTCTCACCTCTCACCAAGGAAACTTCTCTTTGTAACAAATGGAGACAATTACAGACACTCATGACTGATCAAAATACAGAACTGTGGAGCCCAGTCCCAACTGATACATCTATAACACAACACCTGCACCTAAGGCTCAGGGATCATTGCTGAAGGGTGTGTGAAGCAGAGGTTGAAAGAGCCAGAGAAACTGGAAGTTCGTTGTGAGATTGTGTCTTTTACAGATGTTAGAGGATCTCCACTAACAATGTCTCTCCAACATGGCTATTTGAACATGGCCGGAACGAGGATGAGACCACCAATAATGCAAATGGAAGGAAGCTCAGGGGGCCTCAACCCCAGACAGAGAACCACTGTCAACCAAGGATTGTTGAGAGCGGGAGAAATAGTCTTCTTCAGGGAAAAGCACAGCCGTTGGTTTTCTTTCTTTTTTTTTTTTTTTTCTCTTTTCTTTTATTGAATATATTTTTTTAATTAGATATTTTATTTACACTTTAGATGGCATCCCCTATCCCCATTCCTCCCCACCCCCCTTAGGAAACCCCTATCCCATGCCCCCTTTTCCTTTTTGCATTTATACATTTTTTTTAAAAAATGTTAATCATAGGCTTTATAAGTTTGGAATTGTTTAATCAGAGGTGTAACCCACTGACCGACCTAGATATAACAACTATCTTTGACTGGTGGAGATATGCCCCGGCCCGCGGGGATTCGACGAGACCTTAGGGAAGGGGGCAACCGAATGAAAGGACAAGAGACACAAAGAATGAGAGCAAGTCTGGGTTCTGATCAAGCTCTGAAACTTTAATTTTGGGGGCAGGTTATAAAGACACAGCAAACCGGGAAGTTTGGGTGAGGGTCATTGTTTAGGTCTATCTTACTATGGAATCCTTATTGTCTAAGACCTTCCCACTGTCATAATCTTATCACCCTAGACCATCCCACTGTCATAATCTTATCACCCTAGACCATCCCACTGTCATAATCTTATCACCCTAGACCATCCCACTGTCATAATCAACTCCAAGGAAATGCCAGACGTTCTTTAGGTTCCTGGGACCTGAGACCTGAGACCTGTGAATGTCCTTTCTTAACCTTGTACTGACTAGACTTTCTAAAACACCAGGTAATTTCCTGGGCTTGGCTCCCGGCAGAGATACATGAATATCTGCCTCCCTGTCTCCCCCCCTCTTTCTCTCTTTCATCACCTAGCTTCTCCTCTCCTTCTTCTTCTCTCTCCTCCTTCTTCTTCTCCTCTTCTTACTCCTTTTCTTGCTCTCAGTACTCCTCCTACCTTATCTCCTCCTACACATCACCCTTCCTGTTAAAATGAAACTTTTCTCTCAAAATACAATTAGAGCATAATTATGCCAATTTGTACCAGTGAGGTACAGGATAGTCCTAATACCCAGTCCATCCTTTTGTTGACTAACCAGCTCCTCTGTCATCTATTCTAACTAGAACATTTAGTTCTGAACCTGGCTTTAGGATGAATGTCAGCTGACGACCATCCACTCAAATCTTTTCTCTTAAGGTCAATAGCTATATGTTTTCAACCCCATCAGAAATCCAGAATGACTGAGTTAACTATAATTGTGGGAAGCACAAATCATAGTTTCTAAAACTTAGCCGATTTATAGAGACCTCTGACCACCTGGACACTTGCTCTACTTCAAAACGTTGGAGCATCTGTTCTTCTGCCTTCTGGCCCAGGATCTTCTGACAGACCTTAGTGCTGCAGAATTATTAAGGGCTGATTACTCTGTCTAGGCAGATATAATCAGTCGACTATTCTGCAAGTGTGTCCTTTTCTGGACAGTAATTTGTCTGTAGAAGGAAAGTGGCAATTCTTGCCTAGTGGCTGTCTCACCACAACTGGAGTAACTCCAAGGATGCTCAATTTCTTCTTAGAATTCAATATAGGAAGCTGTCCGGAGCAGACAGGTCTCTAATGAAAATGAACATTAATATTGAAATGTTTGTCATGTCAATTCTAAGGATTTCTGATGTTTTGAAAACCAGCTATCCATGTAAGGTAATCTGGACTGTTGCCTGTTAACTCCACTCAGCTATTTCTAAATAAAACATAGAGAACACCCTTATAATAAACTCCAAGTCATGAATTTGCTATAGTCCCTTAACTCACAGGCTGACCATCTCAAATCAGTTAAAAAAAGTTAAAGAAGAACTGGGTCTAAGCTTTGTATTCCTAAATGTGTTATACTGGTACAATGCCTATGAGAGTAACAATATTCGTCTCACTCTTATATCACTAAGAAGCTCATGCCAATGAAAACCTTAAAATTTGTAAACAAAGTAAATTGGTGCCATTTAAGAATTTATATCTTCATCTTGATATTAATTATACAGATTTCTACTAATAGGTTATGGCTATGCAATAAACCCTAGCTAATCCTCTCTATTCCGACAAAACCACTACTTTTCCCTAGAGAGACAGCCCAACATTTACCACCTTAGTCCCTAAGCCCAGGGAATAGGGGCGCTGACTCTTCATTAGCTTCTTCAAGCTGATTATGAGCATTGAGATATTAGAAGAGGAGTGGGGGGGGGAGCAAATTGACAATCCTCTGATGCTGTGTCTTTGCTGCCTCCAGAAGGAATTCACCGACCTCAGAGGTTTGAGCTGGTCTGCCCAGCTTGCTTGTTGAGTAGATACACCAAGGCTGATCATTCTGCAATATACAATTCTCAAAACAAATTTTAGTATCAAGATAGTTTTTTTTTTAAAG
Source organism: Arvicanthis niloticus (assembly GCF_011762505.2). Lineage (NCBI taxonomy): Eukaryota > Metazoa > Chordata > Mammalia > Rodentia > Muridae > Arvicanthis > Arvicanthis niloticus. The sequence goes on along the minus strand of NC_047660.1, from coordinate 33,877,029 downwards.
AGGGCTGACATTTTATTAAGAATGTTGGTTCTACCTGCTTTTCTATGTTTTCCCCTCTTTTATTGGATATAATATTTACATTTCAAATTTTATCCCCTTACCATATTTCCCCTACCACCCAGGAACCCCTTATCCCATCCCCCCTTCTCCTGCTTCTATGAAGGTGTTTATCCACCTATCCCCAGCCCCCCTCCCCACCCTCAGATTCCCCCCCCCCCTCAGTGCTCAGCCTTCAGGGTACCATTGACCTTGTCTCCCACCTATGCCCAACAAGGCCATCCTCCCCTACATATACTGCTGGAGTCATGTGTCTCTCTATATGTGCTCCTAGGCTGGTGGTTTAGACCCTGGGGAGCTCTGGCTGGTTGGTATTGTTGCTCTCCTCACGGGGCCACCAGCCCTTAAGGTTCCTTCAATTTACTCTGTAACTCCTCCATTGGGAACCTTTGATCAGATTAATGGATAGCTGTGGGTATCTGTCTCTGGGTGTGTCCGACTCTGGGAGACCTCTGAGGAGACACCCTTATCAGGCTGCTGTCAGCTTTCCCATCCTGACATCCCTATCAGCGTCTATTTTTGGTGACTGCCCATGGAATGAATACCCAGATGGAATGGTCTCCCTACAACCCCCATTTCAGGTTCTGTCCCACACTTTGTGTCCATATTTGCTCCCTTGGGTATTTAGTTACTCCTTCTAAGAAAGACCTAGGCATCCTCACTTGTTCTTTCTTCTTCATGAGCTTCATGTGGTCTGGTAGTTGAATCTTTGTTGTTTCAAATTTTTGGGCTAATCTCCGTTTATCAGTGAGTAAATACCATGTGTGTTCTTTTGTGATTGGGTTACCTCACTCAGGATGATATTTTCTAGTTCCATCCATTTACCTAAGAATTTCTCAAATTTATTATTTTTAATAGCTGAGTAATATTCCATTGTGTAAATGTACCACATTTTTTTGTATCCATTCCTCTGTTGAAGGGCATCTGGGTTCTTTCCAGCTTCTGGCTATTATAAATAAGGCTGCTATGAACATAGTGGAGCATATGTCTTTGTTATTTGTTGGGGCATTTTCTGGGTATATGCCCAGAAGTGGTATAGCTGGGTCCTCAGATAGTGCTATGTCCAATTTTCTGAGGAACCGCCAGACTGACTTCCAAAGTGGTTGTACCAGCTTGCAACCCCACCAACAATGCAGGAGTGTTCCTCTTTCTTCACATCCTCGCCAGCATCTACTATCACCTGAGTTTTTGATCTTAGCCATTCTGACTGGTGTGAGGTGGTATCTCAGTGTTGTTTTGATTTGCATTTCCCTGATGACTAAGGATGTTGAGCATTTCTTAAGGTGCTTCTCGGCCATTCGAGTTTCCTCATTTGAGAATTCTTTGTTTAGCTCTGTACCCCATTTTTAATGGGGTTATTCTGTTGTTTGGCGTCTAATTTCTTGAGTTCTTTGTAAATATTCGATATTAGCCCCCTATCGGATGTAGGATTGGTAATGATCTTTTCCCAATCTGTTGGTTGCCGTTTTGTCTTGTTGATAGTGTCCTTTGCCTTACAGAAGCTTTGCAATTTGATGAGGTCCCATTTGTCGATTCTTGATCTTAGAGCATAAGCCATTGGTGTTCTGTTCAGGAACTTTCCCCCTGTGCCTAGGTATTCGAGGGTCTTCCCCAACTTCTCTTCTAATAGTTTCAGTGTACCTGGCTTTATGTGAAGGTCCTTTATCCACTTGGAGTTGAGCTTTGTGCAAGGGGATAAGAATGGATTAATTTGCATCCTTCTACATGTTGACCTCCAGTTGAGCCAGCACCACTTGTTGAAAATGCTGTCCTTTTTCCACTGGATGGATTTAGCTCCCTTGTTAAAGATCAAGTGACCATAGGTGTGCACGGGTTCATTTCTGAGTCTTCAATTCTATTCCATTGATCGTCCTGTCTGTCTCTGTACCAACACCATGCAGTTTTTATCACTACTGCTCTGTAGTACAGTTTGAGGTCTGGAATGGTGATTCCCCCAGAGGTTCTTTTATTGTTGAGAATAGTTCTCGCTATCCTAGGTTTTTTGTTATTCCAAATGAATTTGTAAATTGCTCTTTGTATCTCTATGAAGAATTGATTTGGAATTTTGATGGGTATTGCATTGAATCTGTAGATTGCTTTTGGCAGGATAGCCATTTTTACTAAATTAATCCTGCCAATCCAGGAGCATGGGAGATCTTTCCATCTTCTGAGATCTTCTTCAATTTCTTTCTTCAGAGTTGAAGTTCTTGTCATACAGATCTTTCACTTGCTTTGTTAGATTCACTCCAAGATAATTTATTTTATTCGTGGCTATTGTAAAGGGTGTCATTTCCCTGATTTCTTTCTTTGCCTGTTTATCCTTTGAATAGAGGAAGGCTACTGATTTGTTTGAGTTGATTTTATATCCAGCCACATTGCTAAAGTTGTTTATCAGGTTTAGGAGTTCTCTGGTGGAAGTTTTAGGGTCACTTAAGTATACTATCATATCATCTGCAAATAGTGAAATTTTGACTTCTTCCTTTCCTATCTGTATCCCTTTGACTTCCTTTTGTTGTCTAATTGCTCTAGCTAAGACTTCCAGTACTATATTGAATAGGTAAGGTGAGAGTGGGCAGCCTTGCCTAGTCCCTGATCTTAGTGGGATTGCTTCAAGTTTCTCTCCATTTAGTTTGATGTTGGCTACTGGCTTGCTGTATATTGCTTTTACTATGTTTAGATATAGGCCTTGAATTCCTGATCCTTCCAAGACTTTTAACATGAAGGGATGTTGAATTTTGTCAAATGCTTTCTCAGCGTCTAGTGAGATGACCATGTGGTTTTTCTCTTTGAGTTTATTTATGTAGTGGATTACATTGATGGATTTCCGAATATTGAACCATCCCTGCATTCCTGGGATAAAGCCTACTTGATCTTGATGGATAATTGTTTTGATGTGTTGTTGGATTCGGTTTGCGAGAATTTTATTGAGTATTTTTGCATCAATATTCATAAGAGAGATTGGTCTGTAGTTCTCTTTCTTTGTTGGGTCTTTCTGTGGTTTAGGTATGAGTGTAATGGTAGCTTCATAGAATGAATTGGGTAGTGTTCCTTCTGTTTCTATTCGATAGAATAGCTTGAAGAGGATTGGTATTAGGTCTTCCTTGAAGGTCTGAAAGAATTCTGCACTGAAACCATCTGGCCCCGGACATTTTTTGGTGGGAAGATTTTTAATGACTGTGTCTATTTCTTTAGGCGTTATGGGACTGTTTAGATGGTTTATCTGCTCCTCGTTTAACTTTGGTACCTGGTATCTATCTAGAAAATTGTCCATTTTCTCCAGATTTTCTAATTTTGTTGAGTATAGGCCTTTGTAGTAGGATCTGATAATTTTTTTAATTTCCTCTGTTTCTGTTGTTATGTCTCCCTTTTCAGTTCTGATTTTATTAATTTGAATGCTGTCTTTGTGCCCTTTGGTAGTCTGGCTAAGGGTTTGTCTATCTTGTTGATTTTCTCAAAGAGCCAGCTCCTGGTTTTGTTGATATTTTGTATAGTTCTTTTTGTTTCGACTTGGTTGATTTCAGCCCTGAGTTTGATTATTTCCTGCCGTCTACTCCTCGGGTATACTAGCTTCTTTTTGTTCTAATGCTTTCAGGTTTGCTGTCAAGTTGTTAATGTATGCTCTTTCCACTTTCTTTTTGTGAGCACTTAGAGCTATGATTTTTCCTCTTAGTACTGCTTTCAGTGAGTCCCACATGTTTTGATATGATGTGTCCTCATATTCATTTAAATGTAAAAAGTCTTTAATTTCTTCCTTGACCAAGTTATCATTGAGTAGAGCATTGTTCAGTTGCCAAGTGTATGTCGGCATTCTGTTGTTTTTGTCCATGTCAAAGACAAGTCTTAATCCGTGGTGGTCTGATAAGGTACTAGGGATTATTTCAATCTTTTTGTATCTGTTGAGGCCTGTTTTGTGACCAATTATATGGTCTATTTTTGAGAAGGTACCATGAGATGCTGAGAAGAAGGTATATTCTTTTGTTTTAGGATGAAATGTTCTATAGATGTCAGTTAAGTCCAATTAGTTCATAACTTCTGTTAGTTTCATTGTGTCTCGGTTTAGTTTCTGTTTCCATGATCTGTCCATAGCTGAGAGTGGGGTGTTGAAATCTCCCACTATTATTGTGTAGGGTGCAATGTATGCTTTAAGTTTTAGTAAAGTGTCTTTTATGTATGTGGGTGCCCTTACATTTGGGGCATAGATGTTGAGAATTGCAAGTTCCTCTTGGTACATTTTTCCTTTGATGAATATGAAGTGTCCTTCTTTATCTTTTTTGATTACTTCTGGTTGAAAACTGATTTTATTTGATATTAGAATCGCTACTCCAGCTTATTTCTTGGGACCATTTGCTTGGAAGATTGTTTTCCAACCTTTTACTCTGAGGTAGTGTCTGTCCTTTCCACAGAGGTGCGTTTCCTGAATGCAGCAAAATGTTGGGTCCTGTTTACGTATCCAGTCTGATAGTCTATGTCTTTTTACTGGAGAATTGAGTTCATTGATATAAAGAGATATTAAGGAAAAATGAGTGTTGTTTCCTGTTATTTTTGTTATTGGCAGTGGAGATATGTTTGTGTAGCTACCTTCTTTTACGGTTTTTGGAAGATTACTTTCCTGCATTTTCTAGGTTGTAGTTTCCCTCCTTGTGATGGAGTTTTCCACCAATTATCCTTTGAAGTGCTGGGTTTGTGTTGAGATACTGTGTAAATTTGGATTTGTCATGGAATATTTTGGTTTCTCCATCAATAATGATTGACAGTTTTGCTGGGTATGGTAGTCTGGGCTGTCATTTATGTTCTTTTAGGGTCTGTATGATATCGGTCCAGGATCTTCTGGCTTTTATGGTCTCTGGTGAGAAGTCTGGTGTAATTCTTATAGGTCTGCCTTTATATGTTACTTTGTCTTTTTCCCTTACTGCTTTTAGTATTTTTTCTTTGTTTTGTACATTTGATGTTTTGACTATTATGTGGCGGGAAGTATTTCTTTTCTGGTCTAAACTATTTGGAGTTCTGTAGGCTTTTTGTATATTTATGGACATCTCTTTCTTTAGGTTAGGGAAGTTTTCCTCTATAATTTTGTTGAGGATATTTACTGGTCCTTTAAGTTGGGAGTCTTCCCCCTCATCTATTCCTATTATCCTTAGGTTTGGCCTTCTCATTGTGTCTTGGATTTCTTGTATATTTTGGGTTAGTAGCTTTTTGTATTTTGCATTTTCTTTGACAGTTGTGTCAATGTTTTCCATGGTATCTTCTGCACATGAGATTCTCTCTTCTATCTCTTGTATTCTCTTGGTAATACTTGTGTCTATGACTCCTGATCTTCTTTTTAAGTTTTCTATCTCCAGGGTATTGTCCCTTTGTGATTTCTTTATTGTTTCTACTTCCATTTTTAGATCCTGCATGGTTTTGTTTAATTCCTTCTCCCGTTTGGTTGCATTTTCTTGTAATTCCTTAAGGGATTTTTGTGTTTCCTCTCTAAGGGTTTCTATCTGTTCTTTGAGAGTGTTATTTATGTCTTTCTTAAAGTCCTCTATCATCATCATGAGAAGTGATTTTAATTTTGAATCCTGCTTTTCTGGTGTGATGGGGTGTTCAGGGCTTGCTATGATGGGGGAACTGGGTTCTGATGATGCCATGTAACTTTGGTTTCTGTTGCTTACGTTCTTGCGCCTGCCTTTTACCATCTGGTTAAATCTAGTGCTACCTGTACTTCTGTCTCTGATTGAAGCCTGTCTTTCCAGTTGTCTTGCTTGTGTTTGGTCTTCTAGGAGTCCAGATGTCTCTGTGATTTTTTCCAGCTGCCCTGATTACAGCGGTATATCTAGGATGCCTCAGGATATGGTGCCTCCAAGGTAGCAGTCCAGCTAGGTGTCTGCTGTTCTGGGTGCAGTATCTCCTCTGACACTCTGAGTTCAGTTGTTCCTCTGTGGCTCTGGGTTGAGTGGACCTTCCTGTATGTCTCAGGCGGAATCCGGGGTCCACACAACTGCAGACCTGGTAGAGGTCTGGTCCGGGCCTCAGACCCAGGAGATGGGCAGAAGTGGGGTGCTAGCCGGCAGGGGCGCGGGGGGGGGGGGTATCTGCTGGATTCTGAGCACTCAGGGCACCCAGCTATGAGCTCAGGGTAGTATGTGGGTTTTCCTACCTAAAGCTGGTTGTGGGATCTGTGGATCCCCCAGAATGTGTCTGGAGGCGGTAACCGGGGTCCACTCACCAGCAGGCCTCAGACCGGAAGAGGGTCAAGTGGCGGGAGGGGAGTGCTAGTGCTGGCTATGGGTTCTATGGATCCCCCAGAATGTGTCTGGCGGAATCCGGGGTGCACTCACCCACAGGCCTCAGACTGGAAGAGGGTCGAGCGGTGGGAGGGGAGTGCTAGCGTTGGCTATGGGTTCTATGGATCCCCCAGAATGTGTCTGGTGGAATCCGGGGTGCACTCACCCGCAGGCCTCAGACCGGAAGCGCTGTTGGTTTTCTAACACCAAATGGTTAGACCAAAACCACAAACATACAGGTAGCTCTATGGAGACTGAGCAGGTTGTGTTTACGTATGTAGGACCATGTGTATACACACACACACACACACACACACACACACACACACAAATATGTATGTATGTATCAACAATGGCCATAAATTTTAATGAGACCAAGAGGGGCTATGTGGGATGGGGTAGGAGGGAGAAAGTGAAAAAAGGAAGTGATATAATCACATAAGCTCAAAAATATAAAAAAATAAGTAATATTTTAAAATTGTTGTGTGTTCTGTATATGAAAGAAAATATGGTATCTGTCTGACTTCACGTCATATGATTTCCAATTCTATAGATTTTTCTTCAGGTGACATGATTTCATTAATTTAAAAAAATTTTTTTAATTGATTCTTTGTGAATTTCACATGATGCACCCAAATCTCACTCATCTCCCTGAACCTCTATAGCCACCTTCCACCCTTGCAACCTCCTTACCAAAATAAAGAAAAAAAACCAATAACAAACAAACAAACAAACAAACATCTCACCAAGGCAGCTGTAGTGTGTCACTTTTGTCCAAACAACTTTACTTGCAAATGTTCATTGCAGTGAGTCATCGGTCTGATTCCAGGCCTCTGGCTTCTGCTACAGTATCAATACTGGAACCTCACGGGGATATCCTGTTGTTGCCCTGTGTCATGGAGATCCTGCAGCTTTGGATCTGTAGGATCCATTACACACACACACACACACACACACACACACACACACACACACACACAAGCAATTCATAGTTGATTAGATGTTAGTGTGGGCCCACTCAAAGTTCTGGATCCGACTGGGTGGTAGCTGAGTTGGTCAGTTTGCCAGCTCTCCTGTACCCATGCCACCAGAGCCAGTTCTCCAGCACTGCTCTAGGAGAAGGTGGAGCCACCTCTCCTAAGTGTCAAAGCCAGCAAAGTTGGGACTAGCTGTTCAGTTCTCACAACCTTGGGGCTGCCGTTCATGTACCAACATCACCAGGGCCAGCTCTCCAGCATTACCATGGTGAGATAAGGGGCCTGCTCTCCCAAGTGCTGCCGCAGGTGAGGGACACAGCCGGCTCTTCCAGAGTCTTGGGGATGGCTCACTCATGCCCTTGCAAGCAGGGCCAGCTCTACTGTGATGCCCAGGTGAGGAGTGGGGCCAGCTCTCCTGATTGTGGCATACAGCAAGTGTCTGAGCCATCTCTTCCACACCCTCATCACCACAGGGCAGGAGAAGTATAGAACCAGCTCTCCTAAGTGCCAGGGCTGGGGAGGTCAAGGTTGACTCTCCTATACACATGTTACCAGGGCCAGCTTTCTTGCACTGTCCAGGTGAGGAGCACAACCAACGCCCATGAGCACCACAGTCACTGAAGGGTAGGGCCCAACTCTGCACACCTCTCAGACATCAAAATAGCCTCAGGTGAAAGACCAGATCAGGGGCATATGAGTGGCCTTCAGTGGTGACATGGGCCACAGACATCTATGCAGACCTCTACTGCTGTAGGGCCAGAGAACCGGACATGGTCCATGGTGGCAGCCACGGCCTCAGGTGGCAGTACAGAGTACTCACATCTAGCTGTTCCTCACTACCCTCTAGTCTCCAGTTCTGCCTCTCTTTATTGTACACACATCGGTCTGCTTCTGTTTCTCTTCCTTCTCTCCACCACAGGCCCCTGGCTGTCTTCTGACTTGTCTGCAGTGTGTGGTAGCAGGCTGGGGTCATTCTATTTCATTCATTTTTATGGTGAGAAAAATGAATGTACATGTAAGTTCCATGTCTCCATTCATTCATCTGTTTCTGAACTGCTTCCATAACTTAGCATTTGGGATGAAGAAGAGGAACAGCAAGGGACATCAGAAGGTGACAGGGCACATGTAGTCTAGGTACATGATGCACTTGAATGAAAGGGTCACCGTGAAACCTGTCACTTTGCATAATGAATAAACACTAATAAAATTTTTTTGAAAAATGTTGTGTGTGTGCATACAGTTTTTGTGATTAAAAATTCAAACTTAAATATAAAAGAATATCTGGTCTAGAATTATTACTCAGGTTCAAAACTTGCATTGCTTTGACTAACCCAGTGCTTTCCCCCCATGTTGTAAATAATTTATAGCAATCTACATATTAACTATTTCTTAAAAACCCTAGATTCACATAAATCCAATATTACCATTTTGGTTAAAATAATAAAATATAAATAAAAATATAACCATAAGACATAGAGCATTTTAAAATAACACATTCTTAGTCCTTAAAAGCTAACTTTATAGCTTTAAGAGTTAACTCTCTAAGGTAGAATGGAATAGTGAAAATTGTCTTCTGAAGGATGTAGGCATTCCCCCTTAAAATCTGAAAAACAAGCGGGTTAGAGAATTGAAAGAGGAATCAAGATGGTTTTAGATACTTCTCCCCCTTCTCCTGTATTTACCCTCTGTTATGTGTAAAGCATTGTGTTAGGCCTAAAGAGAAACTGTTAAAATTAAATGGGCAGAATCACATCCAGAAGAGAAAAGCATTAAACACAGACCTAAATAGGAAGTTAGAAATGGTGTGGGAAAAGAAGATGAGAACATCAGAAACAATGACAGATTTCTATGTGGCCTGCAGGAATAGGAAGCCTATATGTTGTGCCATGTACCTGCATCACAACTGACAGACAGAGGAGGTGCTGGACAAGGAGGGACTCAGAGCAATCAGAAACACGAAGGTCCCCAGGGATGCAAGATCTTGAAGGGTTTCAGAAACAGAGGGAGAATGCATGTGCTGAGCATAAAGGGAAGTGAACTGGAACAAGGCAGGCTGGAAAGATAGTCTAGATCTTACAGACATCTCAAAATACTTGAATGTTATGTAAAAGGACAAGACATTGAAAACTAATACATCTCAAAAACAAACCCTGTTTAAAATATTTTGTTTATCATATATAGCAATTGGGCCTTAAGATGTTGCTTTCACCAGCGTGGAGTTTATTACATAAGACAGTGTGGCCTTAAAGTTTTAGAAATTCTCCTGCCTCTGCCTCCTGAGAGCTGAAATTATGGATATGCTATTTTAAAGCCATGCCAGGCTTTAAAGGTACTTTAAAGATTATTTCAGTTTCTGGGTTGCATTTTTGGGGTAAAAATTAATAAAAAAAATTAGAGGACCTTTTTAGTAGATAATTGTTACCAGGTAGGCAAGAAAATGTGTGCAAGAGGAGAGGAAGAAAGGGAACCATTATCTACAGTTGATCTGACTCATCCAAAGTTGTCATCTCAAATCTTGGGTGTTTCATAGTCAAGTGTCTTCTACACACTACTAATCCTGCCCCCTGTATGGTTTCATATTGATAATAATTAATAATACTTTGTTGTATTTTATGCTAAGTGCAGGGCACTGGTGTCTCATTTAATTTTCCCTCTATTTCTATTGGTACAAATTTTAGACATTGATAAATGAAAACTTACAGTGGTTAAGTGACTGGTCCAAACGTATGCTTCATTAGGGATCTCTAGGAAAACAGAATCAATAGAATGAAGATATATTATAAAGGATGTTTGTGAGGGCAGTTACATGATGCAGAATGGGTAGTCCAACAATGGCTGTCTGTATACTGGAGGCATTAGAATTTCAGTACTTGCTCAATCCATGAGGCCAGATGCTTTGGCAGCATAATGTGGTACTGGAGACCCAGAGGATCTCTGGATCCCTGCTAGTCTTCAATCTGGGTTCATATGAGAGAGTACGTGGACATGTTTATATATAGGCTACTCCTGGAAGGTGATGGTTATTTGGGTCAGGGGTGTCTTCCTCCTTAGTCATTCCATAATACAGCCTGACATCAGTACTGTGAACATGTCTCTTAGTTGACCTTAGATCCAGTCTAGTTGACAACCATTGTCAACCATCATATGTGGCTAATAAATAAATATCCTTGGAACTCAGTATCATCTGTTTTCAAAGTTTGTGCTAGGCAGTCCGGTATGACATACCCAAAGTAATAATATTATGTTAGATAGCTTCTTAAATGTCTCCCAAGGACTCTTGCCCCCTAGAATCCATTTCCATATGGATCCTGTTCATCCTACGCGTGTAGTATGAAGCTGCCCACTTGCTACCCACAGTTCTAACAAACCAAACCCAGCAAATGTGAATGGCCCGCCATTGGGAGATTGAAATATAAAACAGACTTTAGTGGTAGTAGCACTTTCCCTAGCCGGTGTTCTCCTGGCTATCTTGTTCACTCGCTCTACTAAAGCAAGCTGCCATGTTAGGCCATCCCTATGAGGAGGTACAATGCCAGGAACTGAGGCCAGCAGCCCAAGTAGAACTGAGTGCTGCCAGCAAGCACATTAGTGAGCACACAGGGGACCTTCCCCAGCCTGAGCCTCGGGTTCTCTGCAGGCAAGCTGACACTTAGAGTTGACTTGTGAGACTGTGAGCAGTAAAGCTAATTAGGTGTTGTCCAGATTTTGTTGTTTTAAGGCATCATGTTGGGGGGGGGAATTTGATGCATTATAAGAAGTAACTAATACAAATGGTAACCCAAATTTTAATAGTAACTCTCATAACCTTGTGTTCATGCAATCATTTAATTTTTTTTTTTCAATGAAAAAAGTAGGTTTCAGGATAGGAAAAATTAGAAAAAAAATATCTCCACTATTTTCATCCAAAACATAACAGTTGCACACGAAAGTGCCATCTGCATTTTTAACAAGAAAACCTGGTATTTATTCACCTGGTTTTCATTACCTTAATTCCCACCTCTAAGACCATTTGAAACATGGTACCTAGCAAGGGAGCTGGGTTCTCCTTCGTGCGAAGCTGTTAGTATAGAAGCATGCTTAAACCATCTGGCCTGCTGTTCTCTCGGCCTCCAACTCTGGAGCAGCCAGTTGGATTCCTTAGCCTGTGCTGTGGCTTCTAATCCCTGGATCAGTTCCCACTCCAAGAGAGGGACATGGGTTTCGGGCTGTCAATCAGTATTTTTCCCAGTCTGAGATATATGTAAGGGATACAAAATTTTCAAAATTAACATAAGACCAGAGCTCAGATTGGGCAGGACCACAAAGAATTTTTTTTCTTAGAAGTTTTCCCAGAAGGAGCTAATTACTGTGGGAGAGAGTAATTTTCACGTTTGGCTTGAATAACTACAGAAACAACAAAATGCAAATATTTTAAAAGGGATGGGGAAAATGAAAGGAAGAAAAACTTCTGATTGCTCTCCCTGAAGGGCATACTCTAAGAAAAAATAGTCACAGAGTATATGTATAAATGTGTATGCCTCCATGTGAATTAATGGGAGGAGAAACATAGGACATAAAGTAAAAACAATTTATGAGTTTTTGTATGTAGTTATTGAGTATCTACGGTATGCCAGAAAAGACTTGAATGTACAATTTATGCTACAGCATAAGATAAACCCAGTCTCTTCTCAAAAACGGCCTGAGTTTTAGTGAGAGGGACAGATAAGTAAAAGCAAAAGCAATAAATCAATAAATAATTACAGGTTGTGATAGGGATGGAAAATAAGAACCAGGACTTTGTTTGTAATAGATGTTCAGAAAATGCTAGTTGCAAAACTAGAATGGAATAGCAAGAACAGTAACTTGAAGAATCATGGAATGTTCTAGAACAGTCAAAGTCTGCTGAGCTTGGTTGAAAGATGAGGCAGTGACAAGAACCAGATCATCAATGGTTTGTAAATTAGAAGACACGGGCTTTTGTTCTTAGTTCACAGTGGTTTATGGTTCAGTGACATACTATAATTTGTTCCCAGAACATGACTGCAATGGCTGTGTGGTGATGAACAAGGAAGGGACCTCAGAGTAGAAAGTGATTAAACTGCTTCCGGCCAGTGACGAGAATGGCTGGGAACAGAGTAGTGCAAAAATGTGAAATAACAGGAAGGAGTTTGGATGTAAAAGTCAAAACAAGACACTCGAGGTTGAATTGGTTATGATATAGAAGGTCATGAATTAAGGGAACTTTGTGACTTGTAATTAGGGTATGAGTATGATGCTCGGTGAAGGTCTGATGTCAGGAGACCTTTGTAATGCAAAGTCTGAGAGAGTCGGGTAAAATGGTATATTAGGAAATCAGAGTTCAAGCTAGACAGTTACGTGTTACCAATATGGAGCCAGGCATACCCCACAGTTACCATAAGTATACTTATGAGTCAACTACAGAAACCCACATACTTTTCATGAGCCAGTGTGATTCCTGGGGTGCTTGCATGAGCTCTGGTGAGTTGTTTGCAGCACCTTCCCATTGTTGTACCACAGAGCCATGCCTCTCCTCCCCCAAACGACCATTATCTCTGCACAAAGAGCCAAGGCGGACTTCTGGAGGCTTTTGGGTATTTTCCACTTCTGTTTGTATAAGAAGCCCAAGCACAGAGAGCATCATTTAATTGTCCCCTTCCTGTTTTATACCTTTCAAAAGTTTAAAAATTATAATTCTTCAATAGAAGGAGTTTGGGAGATAGGTTTAAAATTAATGAGGCCTTTACTAGAAGGCAGGTGATGACAAGGAACCATCCTACGGGAAATAGAACAATCCTGCGTGATCACCACTCTTCTGCAGGTGACAAAGCTGTGACTCTGAGTAGGTGAGTAACTTGTCCAGTGACATATGGTCAGGCCTCAAAACTAGGCTTTCTTTTGCCACCCAAAGCCATATGCCACAGTTAGAGTGGCTGCAAAGCCCAGGGCTTCTGTTCTCTGAAGCTTCCATATTGCCCCAGTGTTCTTAGACCCCATTTATCATCCAGCTGCAGTGAGTTCAGCAAACCGCGTGTCCCCTCATTTGTATTGCCACTGCTTCTGCTGGGGTTTGGATGCGATGCGCTCCTCACCTCTGCCATTTGATGGCATTCTGCTATTGTCTCAGCTGCTTAATAAAAAGCAATTCCCAATACCCCTTTCTGAATGTCACAAATAGCTGTGATTGCCTTGGCAATTGCCTGGACCTCTGCAGCCAGCAAGGACTGGCTGTTACCTAAACCGTTCATTTTCTTCTGGCCACAATCCACTGGACACTAAATTCATTAACTCCGAGGCTTGCTTAATGGCATGGATAGCTTACTGTGCTTCCGTTCTTCCCTTTGTCCTCCCACTGTATAGCTGTGTTTCCTTGTTCCTTCCTTTCTTTCATTTCCTTTTTTTTTTTTTTTTCTGATTTCACTTCTAACTTTATTATTTTATTTTCAGGTTATTTTAAATGATAATCTAATGTTCTTTTTTAGTCTCAGATTCTCCTACGATTTCATTTTTTTTTTCCTTTGAAACAGTGCTATTTGAACTGATGAATACTTATTTATTCATTTGTTTAAACACACTAACAGCCTGGCAAAGGATTTAACCATACTATATTAAAAATAGTAGTTGTCATTAAGAGATCTATCTGTTGTACTTAGGTATGTTAGCCCCAAAAAAAAAAAAAAAAAAAAAAAAAAAAAAAAAAAAAAAAAGTGCCCAAACTCTTCTGTAGCAATTTCTGCCTGTCTGTCACTATTAGAAGCCACAAGCGTATACATAATTTTTCCAGCCACTCTGTGAGTCTGCTATTATTATCTGCTTGTTACAGGTGAAGAAACTACTGAAAAAATAGAGCAAGAGCTCAGAATAGAAAGTCTATATACGGTTTTGCACGCGGAAATAGAACCTAACCCTAATCGCCTGACAGCAGTTTCTATCTGGGGTATTGTATGCTGGGAAGAGGAAAAGGACCAGGAAACTGGGTCTCTTGCTGTGCAAAGATACGGAGTGCTCACGGAGGTGAGAGTGGTGCTCCAGATGGAGAGAGCTAACGAAGCTCTGATGGTACAAGGTTCTGCCCGTCCCCTTCAGTACCAAGATAATAATTTTGCTAACTTGGAATTTCTGCTTTACTCTGCTAGGGCTGCAGTAGAGAAATTTGCATATTTTTATGTGACAGAGAAACCAAAATGCATGATGGCCTCAGAAAGACACCTGCCATTTATTGGGCAGACAGTGAGTGTACTGGCTTGTCTCATGTCAACTTGACACACGCTAGAGTCACCTGAAAGGCGGAAACCTAAGTTGAGAAAATGCCTCCGTAAGATCCAGCTGTAAGACATTTTCATAATTAGCTATTTTTGGGAAGGGCCCAGCCTCTTGTGGGTGTGCATTCCTAGGCAGGTAGTCCTGAATAAAATACACACCAAGCAAGCCATGAAGAGCAAACCAGTAAGCACCACTCCTCCATGGCCTCTGACTCAATGCCTGCCTACAGGTTCCTGTCCTGCTAGAGTTCCTGTCCCGACCTCCATCAGTGCTGAAGTGCTGTGGAAGTGTAAGCCTTCCATATCACGTGCACTTTGCTTTTGGTCATGGTGTTTTATGACAGCAACAGTAACCTAACTAGGACAGTGGGTTAGAGACCTGTGTGGTCGTTAGCAGTGTGGGTGGGGAGTCCCAGTAGGAAAATCTTAGGAACAGCCTACTGAAATGTAAGACACATAGGGAAACGCTCAGAGAATAGAAACTACCCTTCTGAAAAAAGAAGAAGAAAGAATCAGTACACACTTGTATTGGAGAACATCCAGGAAATGGAAATGCTTGGAGATTATGAGAAGAATGTGATAATGATTTCATTTTTAATCTTAGAAGTTGTCTGGAACATATCTGAGTGGAAGAGCACTTACGTAGTAAAAGGCCCTGAGTTAGATCCACAGCAATGCCCTGTGTTTACACACACAGCTGCACACACACCACACACCCACTCACATACCCCCCCACCACATACACGCACCCTACATACCCCACACACCCCACACATACCTCACAACCCACACACACACACTACACACATCCTACACCACACACACACACCCTACCCCCACCCTCCCACAAATACCCCCCTACACACACACATTATACACACACACCCTATATTCTAAAAAGAGATGATCAAGGAAATAGCAAGTTGGGAATGAGTGGTGAATAGTTCTTTGATTAAGGTTGTATTTTATGTCTTCATCTGTGCTGCTACAGAAAAATCCTTTAGATGGCAAAAAAGAAAGAATAGGTGCTTTACTACTCACAATTCAGGTTTGGTTGCAAATGCCTTGCCATCTTATCAGCTCACTTCTGATTTTCTTTTTCTTTCTCTCTCTCTCTCTCTCTCTCTCTCTCTCTCTCTCTCTCTCTCTCTTTTTAACAAAATTGAAACTCCTCATCAAGCAAATGTCTTAGTTATTTGTTTTTTGTTGTTGTCCTGAAGCATCCCTCCAAGAAAGGTACTTAAAGGGAAAGGGGTTTATTTTGGTGTACACTTTCAGAGCCATACAGTCCATCATGGTGAAAAGGACGTGGCAGGAGTCAGGGAAGCCATCCTGGTAGGAACACTGGATAGTCACAGTGCATGTGCTCCTGAGAGGAAGCACAGCAGAGGACGGGAAGTATGGATGAGCTATAAGTCTCAAGCACTTCTCACCACCACTGGGGTGGGGGGGCACTTCCTCCTCTGAGGCATCCCCTTCTAAAAGTCCCATAACCTTCCCAAGGAATGCCACCAGATAGAAATCAAGCATTTGCAGAACATTTCACATTGAAACCACAACTGCATAGGTCATTCATAAACAAACTTTCCCTGTCTGTATAAATTCATGCCCCATCCTGTCCCATAGGCAAGCATCAACATACCTCAACATCTTGCCCTGTTGCGGCCTGAGCTGCCCCACGTTTGGGGGCCAAAATGTCTTGGACCACTCTGTCAATATTGGGACCCGCACTGCCAAAAGCCTTGGGGACTAACTTGTTAGCCTGTACTGCCCCAAGCAGCTCTGGTCTGTGGGTCGGGGTTCAGCAAGAGAAAGAGAGTGAGGACAGACTGGAAAAATGGAGAACAGACAGGGTGTGATTCAATCCTGTTTATTCTTCAGTCTCTCTTCTTCTCTTCAAGTCCCAAGTCTTGAGTTCCTAGTCTCTAGTGCCTAGTGCCTAGTGCCTCCAAGTTCCAAGCTTCTTTCCAAGCATCCTTCCAAGTGCCTAATACCTAATGCCTAATAATTCTTCAGAGTTCTCTAGTCCAAGTGTCTTCTTCCTCAATGCCTAATTCCTACTCCAAGTTGTACTCTAAGTTGTACTCTCTAACCTAATTCCTAGTTCCAAGTTGTACTCCCAAGTGCCTAATAATCTGTTGTTTTCTTCTGTCTGTCTCTCGCCTCTTATATGTCTCACTTCTAAGCCACACCTCTAAGTCACGCCTTTAAGTCATGCCCTTAGGCCTTGTCTCTAAATCTGATCTCTAAGTCACGCCCTTAAGTCTCGGCTCTAAATCACAGCTTTAAGTCTCACACACCCAAGGGAAGATCCTGGGTATCTAAAGCAAGATGTTATCAGAGTGTGCTCAGCTGTTGTAGGCTATTGTAATCAATTCTCTTGTCAGGGTATATGGCTCAAGATGGCTGCAAGGATGATAGCCGCCTTCTATTGGCTCCCCACATTGCCCTATATCTCAGCCTTTCAATTCATTCTTAAGATCTCTCTCTCTCTCTCTCTCTCTCTCTCTCTCTCTCTCTCTCTTTCTCTCTCTCTGTCTCTCCCCCCACCCCGTGGGGTGTGGGTGTGTGTGCAGGGTGACATGTGTGTATATGCACATTTATGTGGGTGCCCACGAAGGCCAAAAGAAGGCAATAGATCTCTTGGAACTGGTGAGCTGCCAACTATGGGACTGGAAACTGAACTCTGGTCCTCTGAAAAAGCAGCAACTGTTCTTGAGCACTGAAACGATCTCTGTAGCCTTTCCATTCAATCTTTAAAGATAGCCTTTGATCCCCAGCATCTTCTGTAACCCCACGAAAACCCCACGTTTCCTCTTAAGTCCATGTAGCACACTGTCTTTTTGCACATCACTTGATCAAGGCTCAGATCTGAGAACCGTGTGCAAGACTCAAGGTCTCAGGAGTTTGGGCCGCTCCACACAGCGTGAGTTTTCATAGCTGCAACTGATTTTAATGTGGCTGATTGATCACAGAGTGTTGTTTATATCCCGTCAATTGCGTTGGTTATAATTGAATAGGGAACGGAAATGAGCAGCAGTCAGAACAAACAGCAGTTGTGGCTCAGCGAGCTTTGTTCAACAGTCTAGGTGACCGTGAGTGAGGAGACGGAGATAAACTGTCATCAGAAAAGCACCATGCAGATGGTAGTTTTGCTTGGGCTGGAAAAGAAAAACAATTAGCCCTGCAGCAAAGTAGAACTGCTCCTCCAAAAATATGGGGCAGTTTTCGTTGTCAACATGGTGAGTATGGGTAGATTTCCTGGAGGGTCGGTGAACAGAGACCACGGGTGCTCGACTCCCTTCAGTCTGCAGCATAGACTTACACAAGGAAGACTGGACTCTCCTTCCGTTAAAACACAAAAGTTTCGCATCTCTAATCTGTTCCTGCCCAAAGGACAGGCGAGTAGCTGGAGAAAAAAAAAATCAAAGTTTTGAGTTTAGACCTGTACATAAAATGACAGAGGAAAGCCTTTGTTGACAGCGTTGTCTTGAGACTGTACAGCCTTCTCCCTCACCCTATTTCTTTCTGTTGTTTTTGTTTTGAGACTGGGTCTCAAGTAGTCCAGGCTGGTCTCGATTTTCTGATCTTCCTGTCTTCACCTCCTGAATGGGATTATGGGTCTGCAGCGCCACACCACTGGGGCCTCTCATTGAAACAATCATTGCTTAAGTCTCTTTCTTTTTCCCTTTAAGTGAGAACTACATCTCACTACCTGACCTGTCATAGATTCTCCTGAATGGAGGCAGGCTTTTCTATGGTCATCAGTTTTTACTTCCCTGTCTGGCAATTACCCAATTCAAAGGAAAAGTATGTTTAGGAAAAGGAAAATGTTGGCCAACTAATGCTTTTTAAGCTCTTGCAAGTAGTTATGAAAGTCTATTAGTCTGAAAGTAGAGTATCCAACACTGTTCCAAGAAACTTAGAATACATATTGCCTCTTGGCACTTTTGAATTTAAAAACACATCTCTTGGTAATGAGGAGTGCTTGCTCCAGCTGCTCACCCACATTGGAAATGACTCTGTCTTTTCTTTGGCATTTGCAAGATTTTCACATGATTCTTAAGTTTGATGACGTTACCCAGCAATGTCACGATGTATCTTGAGGAACCTTTATTTTTAGATCCTGTTCGGTGACAAGGAGTACTTCTTTAGCTTAAGGCCTGTTGTCTTTCTATATTACTGGAGAGCTCTAGGCCATTTTGAAGACAAACCTAGAATTTGAAGATAGACAAGCAAGCCCCTTTATTTCCTTCTCTACTTTTCTTTCATGCTTTCTTATTTGTGTTGCATCCTGAGTTGTTTCCGGGAGTTAGTATTCCATTTTCTTTTTCTGTATCAAAACTATTATTTGGCAAATCTGTTTAACGTTTTATTTTCCTACTGACCCTAGTGGTTAGTTTCTATGGTTCTCAAATATCCCAACCTCCCTCAGTTTTAATAGGCTACTGGATTAAAAGACACACTAGCTCCGTGAGCATCTTAACCTTGTTTGTATTCAAGACTCTCGTGTACAGCTGGTTCTATTGCTATAGTTGTAAAGTCTCCTTTTCGTTTGCTCTCTTACTTGGCACGAGATCTCAATATTTTTTTGCTTCTGAGTCCATCAACTATAACATGGCCCCCAGAGGCCTCCCCTATGGGTGTTTTTAAAACTCTTTAAGGGGTTTCTAAATCAACTATCAGGTTTTTTTTTTTTAATTTGGTTGGTTGGTTGATTGTCTTAGCATATAATAAGAACTATGAGTTGCAACAGTATGCCTAGTCTACCTAGCCAGCTTGCTCTAGAGGCCCCGCCTCTGTCTCTTAGAGTTGAAGCTACAGATGGACTACTACACCCACCTAGCATTTTGTGGTGTCTGTGGATTCGAACTTTGGCCCTCACACTTGTTCAGCAGGCACTGTATCCACTGAGCCATAGCCCTGTTTGATGCCTGTGTCATTAGGCGAGTGAAAATCTCAGTCTTTTCACCTGAGCATTTGACTCGTTATGCAGACTCTTCTGCCCACACTTCTAGGTCTGTTTAGATTCATTGGCCTCCTAGCAGGGAAATCCAAAATTCTCACTAGAGGCTGCAAGTCAGGTCCTCACTGGGAAGAGACTCTACACCTCGAGTCTTATCTCTGCAGCTGTTAAAGACCTGATTATAACAAGGCCCTCCGGGGCACTGGGGCTATAATCCCCTTCTACTCAGAGACTTCCTTATCTGTGAAACCTGGAGAGTTTTCTAATGTTGAATTTGGCTATATACCATCAACATAATTTAAAATGTTCTGGTGAGGGCTGGAGGCTTCCTTGATGGAGGGATGAGCTTCATCTTCTCCACTTCTCCACTTGTCATCTGAACTAGAAGTCACTCCAGACCTTCCCTGTCTTTACAGCAAAGGCATTAAAAAAAACAAAAAACAAACAAACAAAAAAAAAACAACAACAACAACAAAAAAAAAACCCACAACTCTGGTTCAGATGAGGTGTTTAAGAAATGACTAGTGCACTGCTGTATAATTAAAGTATACATCATATTTTGGCTGCGCTGAATCTTAGACTTAAAAAAAAAAGCTTTAAACAAACCGTATGGAAAACACAAAGAGCGAGAGACGAAGGCTATTTTTGGTGCCATGTCGGTTTGCTTACTCATTTTAATAGTGACATTTTCTCCCCTTTTTACTATGTAACTGCCTGTTAGGCTTATCTCAGAAATTGATTTTTTTTTATAGTTCTATAATTATATACGAAAGAGTCTTGGGCTTTGGTTTTGGCAACTCGGGTCCAAATTCTAACATGTGGCTTCTCACATCATATCATACCATAGTCACTTTCTGAAGGAATGAACAAACGGGCGAATGGCGTAGTCGAGGGTCTGCTTCTCCCGTGCAGCATGTGGGTAATTATAGCAGAGGCCTCACGTAGCACTTGCTTTGAGAATTAGGTGAGGTCCTCCCTGAGAAGAGTCTAGCCACATGCTTAACTCAGACAAAGACTCAGTAAGTATTAACAATCAGGGTTTTTATTCCATGAAGCCACTTGAAATGCGAGTGTCCATGTCTGCCATAGAAGAGTTTCAGGAATTATGTATTCCCTTTGCTTTCCCTCCTCGTGCCCTCATCATCTCTGTCATTCACAGCGCCTTCTGAAACATGTCTGCTCTGTACAAAATCACGTTCTTGAGCTTCAGCTCATCGCTATGATTTTTTCCCAGCCAAAAAATTCAGACTTTTTTTTTTTTAAAAATATTAGCAACAAAAATTAGTTTGTTCTCCAGGCTTCTCCAGGCATATCTTTATTATTAGTAGTTATTAATTATTCAAAAAAAACCCTAAAATCAAGAAAATAAACGCCAAACAGAAGCCTGGTGTGTCTGCACAGAGTGGAAATACCATGTCATGTTACTCTAAAGGAGAGAAGGGTTTTCTGATTTAATACATATTAAAAACAAAGGAGAAATAATAAAATCAGCATTTCCCAAGTTCATTCTGATTTTCACTTATTACTTTTTAAAAGGGAGTTAAAATGTCTTAAAGAAAATTAGATCATTGTATAGTTCTATGCTATTATATTCCCTTTAATATTCAACTACAATTTATGTAATTTAAACTATAAATTTGAGAATGCTATTGGATTTCCCTGCTTGTTATTAAATGCGGAAACCTATAGTGCCATCTTGTGACAAAAAGCAAAACTTCAGGACATTACTTCCTTTGAACACACTAAAAATACTGTGAGGAAAGGGTGTGGAGAGCTTACAGCTGTGCATAACAAAGATTGATCAGCATATTTCTGTTAATGTGGATAGACTTAATTTTAAAAGACAGAATCTAATGGGCTTACTACCCTCCAAGATGCTTCTGCAGCATGGATAATAGCTAGACAGGACAGGTTAATACACTGAATTGAAACTGTACAAGCCACATTATCAAGCATCAGAACATTTAAATTCTACAGCAAAGGGAGGAAAAAGTAGTCTTATGCTCTGAATCTCGAGGCTGCATCCATGGATGAACCAAAGATGCTAAACACAATAGAAAAAAGAAGGAGGTGTCTTCAACCCTGGGTAAACACCTAAACACCTGTATCAACCCATCAGAGCTATACGAGGCAGGGATACACCCCAGTTGGTATAGAAGAGAATCTGGAGGGGTTAAAGGAGTAATTATAACTTACAGAAACTTATTGATGGAAATGATTCTTGGATTTTTGACCTCGCTATAGGAAGAAGATACAGAAAGCATTTGTTTTCAGAATTAATGTGAAGCCCACTACAAATGAGCTCAAGGCCTGTCCAAATGTAATGAGACTGGAACCAGCCAGCACATGCCAACTTGTCCCTGATCGCTTGCTTGCACATGTGTGCTGAAAACAGCTATGCATCAAGCTGGGTTAAAGAGGCATGTAAGAAATGCTCTTGCATTTGAGGTCTCATAGGGCCAAATGAGAAGCATGAAGAAAGACTGTTTTGTTAGAATGGACTACCTGAAACAGGATCTGGGAAGCAGTCACATGGTAGCTAGGAGGTGGACAGGTGACACAGAGTGAAGGCTACAACACTTGAACTCTCATTTTCTGTGGTATTATTTTGATGGGCGAAAGATAGCTCCCAGGAACTATGCTGAAGAAAATGCCAAACACAAAGAAAACTTTCAAACAAAGAATGATGAAAGGCATCTATCATCCTCTCACGACCGCTCTTACTAACAATAGTTGGAGTTCCTTTGCTGATGTAAGGCCCTATGGGAGTTGTTCTCAGCTAAATAATTTAATCGCCTCCACTCCCTATATGTTTAAGGAGGCGTCCTGCTCACTCAGTGAGACAGACGACCGGAGGAATTTTACTCCTAAAACCTTGCTTTGAATTTTCTTGCCTTCATGGATTTAACTTAGATCCTTTAATGCCATAATAATTTGGTTTCATATTGAATGTCCTTTGGGCTTTCATTGTCATTTATTTTTTTAAGAAGTTTTTTATGACTTCAAAATAATCCTTTTGGTGAAAAGGCAATTCAATTATAGTGACAGCATAAAAGGAACCCGATATGATACAATTCTCCACTGAGATCAGATTTACTGCTAAACCCAGATGATTTTATAAAACCAAAATTTGTATTTGCATTTCGAGACACTTGACTGAGAGACTTGCTCAGAATCGAAGGCATCAAATAGACAAGAATCTCTCATCAAAATAAGGCTGAGCTGAAATTAAGAGCTTAAGAGACCCTTGGGGGAGGTAAGTCACAGGCTCAGCCAGGGAAGTTTGAAAGCATGATTGTTAGGCTCAAGGTCCCCTCCTGGTATCTTTTCTCTCACAGGCAGAAAATGCCCGACTCTTTTTACATTCTGAGGATGTTTCCCATGTGTCATGAATGTCACACACACACACACACACACACAGACACACACACACACACACACACACACACTGGCCTCACCATACTCATCTTGATAGGCACAGTTCCTGGAAGATCTAAGTCTACATTAAAATCCTGGCTGCAGCATTGCATGGCAGTTGGAGTCTATGTTGTGTAGACATAGATAATCTGTAGACATGGTGATGGCCATGTCTATGTTATGAGCTCTTATGAGACTATAGTGCTTGACATATATTAGTTTGCCCATAGTGTTAGCTGTGATTACATATACAATGAATGGCATATAGCCGTATATGTTTACATGTAAAGGTTTATACACTTCCAATGTTCGTAATGATGAGAACATAAAATTCAGTACTGTGTGTCTGGAAACATGAACTTCCTGAAGATCAAGAATGAATTATTAGACATCAGAAAGGGAATTCTGTAAAGCTTAACTGAAACAAAGGAAGCACGAGGGACGGGGTGAATGGCAGAGCAGACGGGTGGTTTTGTCCACATTAGCTACTGCAGATGCCAAGTCCATTTTAAAGGAAGGACTTGATAGAAGTCTAGAACAAGACTAGAAGTGTGAAATGAGCCAAGAGGAACTCGGGGCAAGTAGCTTGGAATTGGCACATAACAGAGATTTGTGCGACCTCTTTTTTTGTATTGTTGAAAACCAAACCTTTATTAGAACCCAGTCTGTTTTTCAGCTCTTTATCCACCTGCCTCAACCTACCAGAGAGTCATGATTTTATCACACCACCTGTCCCAGTTCATTATCCCAATTACTTACATCCCCATGTTCTTCAACCTCTGCTCGAAATGGCATCCCAGGACTGGAAGCATAAAGCTTACATTGACAGAAGTTCAGACTCGCAAGTCCACCTCGAGTCCTGCATCCACATCTGCACTCTTTAATAAGACACAGGCTGTCTGTGCACCTTACAGCGTACATTGCACCTCTTTTCATAGACCTTAAGCTTTCAGCCCGGCACCTAGTCATCTTAATGGAAATTTATACACTGAATTAAGTTGAGTTCCTGGAGACTTCAGATCGAGCACCAGGTGGAAATGGGAAAAGGAGTTTCCACCAAGGCTTTGAACTAGAGCTCAACTTCTCCAGTGAGTTCAGAAATGAAGAAAAATCTTCCGCCTTGCTGTCCGTGCTGAAAGAGGAGAGAGCAAAGTGATTGAGGACTGGAGCCGAGGGCTCTGAGAAGGAGGAATAAGAACCAGCCATCTAGACTCAGCATATACATCATAGGGCTTATCCCAAAGCAGTTCAATATGTCAAGTGCTTATACAAATGGCTCTTCATAGCCTATACTGGAGAACACTGCATGTGAGACAACCAGAGAGGCACAGAGGGAAGGGCAGGCAATTCTTATCCTGTCTGGAGGATCACACAGTTTTACTTAGAGAATTATTCCAAGGGCCTGAAACTGCGAAAGGATTAAGTAGAAGCAGCTTCTTACCCTTCTTTTCAGACCATTGTTTTAGATCCACAAAGAAACTGGGCTTTAATCAGATGTTATCATAATACCTGCTTTCTGGCAAAGAAGGTCAATGCTAACTCATGGATAAACTGATGATGATTTTGAAGTATTTTAAAGATAGATTTTTAAATATTCATTTTTTTAGATTTTTTTTCATTCATCTATCTGTCCATCTGTCTATCTATCCATCCATCTATCTCCCACCCCCACCGATCTGTCTGTCTATCTATCTATCTATCTATCTATCTATCTATCTATCTATCTATTTATCTATCTATCGGCAAGGTCTTCTGCAGCTGAGACTGGCTCTCTAGTTTATTATCCTTTCTCTCAGCCTCCTGAGAGATAGAGCCACAGGAATGTACACACTACAATCCAACCACTTCTTTTTTTCTTCTTTTAAATAATATCCTTGTGTTTTAACTTAATTTTGAAAGGATAGAATTATCTTTCATCCTTTATCCTTATGTAAAATCTAGCTAGAATTTTTAACTAACTCTTCACAATTTACCTCACATAAATTTCCTTCTACATTTGTGAGAATACCCGTGTCTTGTTACCTTGTGCCTGAAATCATCTTGTCATTGGTAACTTAACATCACCATTGAGCTTTGGGGTCAGGAATAACTAGCCTTGACTTCTTGATCCATGCCCCTTGGAAGTCACATGGCTCTAAGTTAGTAAGCATTGCTTCTTCAGTTTGCATATTTGTAATATGACTGTTACTATGGGATCTTCCTTATAGAGTTTTAGATTTTACAGAAACAATATAGTGATACGTGTAAATCACTATATTAGTTAGTGTATACTAACATTTAGGCATACACACAGAAGAACCAGACTGTGTAGTTAAGCGTTTTGCTACTTATTAGTCCCTATGTCCACAGGAAAAAAAACTGAAGCAATGATTCAGTTCCATTTTGGGACCAACAAGGATAATGGCAGTGTTCATGGAATTTTGTGGGCACTAGATGGGCAACTTCCTGCATACAGAGGGTAACAAGTGCACAACCGCTGCTCAATAGTTGCTTATCCCTGGTCTTCAGTTTCATCAATCCATTGTCATTGATCCTTTACAAATTTGCTTAAAACACCATGCCAGCACCAGCTAGAATGCTGTGGTTACAAGCAACAGGAAAACCAACCAGTAGCTCAAACTATAATATATCTGATATTTATTTAATCAGCTAGCTTAAAGTAAGAAGACCCAACATTGAACAGTTCAATAACATCATCAGATAGCCCAAGTTTAGCCATTCTGAGTGTGTTAGTGAGAGCTTTCCTCACAGAGCCAAAAAGGCTGCTGAAGCGTTTAAGGACAGATCAGTAAGTTCAGTTAGTTTAGTAAGGAAACTGAGATAAGGAAGGAAGTAGTAAGAAGAATTTCTCCTTGTATATCTGTACCTAAACAACAACAACAACAAAATCCCTTTCTTCCTGAAGCACATGATAGGCTTCTTTCACAGATCTTTGCAACGATTGGTATTCACACTGTTGGAGCTGGTGCTCATCACCATGAAAGCCGTGCCAACCAAAGGAACAGTTCTTGGGGAGACAGATACTGGTGCCTACTATGCTTTCCCTATCTTACTTTCCTGCTCTGCTTCAAAACAAACGCTTTCATAGAGTCTTCTTGCTAGTATCAATGCTCTAACTTCCTGCATAGGTTACTGAGCCTTCTCCACGGTGTGGCCAGTCCATTTTCTAATTCCATCTCTGAGACCTTACTCTGTAAGTCTATACTTCTAGATTCTTCTATCAGGCATCAATCACTCCAACCTATTCTATGCTTTCCTGTTGCTATGATCAGAATGTATCTAATCCTTTTCTATGAAATTCATGGATTGAAATGGAATTTTCCACGTGATAGCACTGAGTAATGAGGTCTTCAGAAAGGCATTAAATCTTGAAGTCCCCTGATAAAAGAGACAGGGTGACTTAGAGAACAGGTAGAAGTAAACACCTGCTCCTTTTTTCCTCTTGTGCCCCATTAAAAAATCCAAATGAAGAGAGCAGTGTTCAAGGTTTCTTCTTAGAGGCAGAGACTGAAGAGTCTTCAAGCTCTAGAATTGTCAGAATTTTGATCTTAGAATTTTCCCATCCTCTATAACCAACAGGGAAAAAATTTTCCCAATAAGTTCCCTGGGCAGTGGTGCCTTGTTGCAGTAGCTGCAACTGGCTAGAGTCATCATTCTCTTTCCCCATGACTTATTGCTAAATAACACAATTCTCTTTTCGTCATTTCTCTGACTTCAAGCACCCTTCTCTATGCTACATTTCTACATGTTGAACCCTGGCTTCCCTTCCTGGTTCAGATCCAGTGTCTTTTATACTAGAAATACCTCCCAATTCTTCATATTCCAAATGCTGTAGTATTCAAACGTTCTTGGGTGTTTTAGTTATCGAAAGTCCCACATTTCAAGAGGGAGCTTGTAGAGTCCACTCCCAGTACAAAGACAGGGCATCAAGTGGAGGGATAGGGTTGCCATCCCACAGTCAAGAACTCTGACCCAGAATTGTTCCTGTCTAGAAGAACTGCAGGGTCAAAAATGGAGAAAAGACTGAGGCAAAGGAGGTCCAGTGACAGGCCCAAATTGGGATCCAGCTCAAAGGGAGACTCCAAGGCCTGGCACTATTACTGAGTCTATGATGTGCTTACAGATAGGAGCCCTAGCGTGACTGCCCTCCGAGAGGCCCAACAAGCAACTGACAAGACAGATTGAGATACTTAGACCCAACCAATGGACAGAAGCCAGGGACTCCTGTGGTTGAATTAGAGAAAATCTGGCAGAAGCTGAGGAGGAGGGCAACGTCTTTGGAAGACAAGCAGGCTCAACTAACCTGGACCCCTGAGATCTCTCAGACACTGAGCCACCAAACAGGCAGCATACAGTAGCTAATATGAGGCCCCCAACACATATACAGCAGAGAACTGCCTGGTCTGGCTTCAGTGAGAGAAGATATACTCAACCCTTGAGAAACTTGAGGCCCCAGGGAGTGAGGAGGCCTGTTGTCGGTGGGGTGGAGTGGAGACATCCTCTTGGAGTTGGGGGAAGAAGAATGGGATGAGGAACTGCTGGAGTATGAACTGAGAGGGTCATAATGATTGGACTGTAAAAAAACATTAAAGATAATTTTAAAAATGCATAGCTACATAATGTAGTTGTGAAATTTTAAAGCGCTGTCTTGAAACACTACTTACATATTTTTTGTTTTCAATTTTGAATAAAATTGTCTACAATTACACATAGAAAAATGCAAGACCCACATTTCTAGGTCTTTCTTATCTATTTTCTTCCTTACAGCAATCACAAGACTGTTTACCAAGTGTGAAACAATGCTGAGCATA
Organism: Arvicanthis niloticus; assembly: GCF_011762505.2. Taxonomy (NCBI): domain Eukaryota; kingdom Metazoa; phylum Chordata; class Mammalia; order Rodentia; family Muridae; genus Arvicanthis; species Arvicanthis niloticus. Next base: position 33,849,276 of record NC_047660.1, on the reverse strand, counting down.
TGTGCAATGACCAGTTGTTCACACGAGATATCTCCTTTCCATCACACTACCCCTAAAGCTGTGAGTTTCCTGTTTTAAAGATGACCAAGCATAAGTCAAGACAGAATTAGTGACTTGCCTTAAACTCAAATTCAGCTCTAGTACTTTAAAACATTATTATGGTTTTTAAGAAAGTAATGCTCTACAAAGTGCTATCCTCATCATATTTTTTAATTAAGTGAATGAAGAATTTGTGTTTGTGCAATATGGCCAATAGCGATAGTCTCTGGCGATGTGTTCTGCTTCTACTTCCTCCTCCTTCATCTCTCTTTCCCATCTCCCAAATCTAACTCCAAGGAACAAAATTGTGGGGTTGGGAAGGTTTTGTTGTGGTTGTGGTTGAGTAAATTACCTAGATATATGCCACAGCCATCCTCGTTTTGTCTTAGTATTTATTCTCTTATTTTATAAAACAACAAATACTTAAAGTAATTGAACATATATGGCTTGTATATATCAAGCAGCCTGCTGAGTCACAATGCTATTGATTCTGTCCTACACTTTAACACAGAGTAGCTTAATTGTAACCATTAGTCAGGGTCTGGGCCATGAGTTTCCAGATTCTTTGACCTCCTACTCAAAGAATTAAAAATAAGTCTTATATAGGTTTGAAAAGGAAGCAAGAAAATATTATTTGGAGTACAGATTAAACTAAAGAGTGGGCACACTATCATGATTGACAGCAGGACACATTAGTGAAGATACTCAAGGGCTCCAGGCTCCAGGCTGAGGGTCTCTTTTTATGGGATCTAAAGGAAGGAAGGACTAATTACTAAGAGACATAATTTGGGTGGTTCTCTACTTTTATTGTTAGATAATTATATGAGCATCACTTTACCAGGAATGCTTTTTTTCATAAGGCATCTGATTTTAATTATATGCACACATAGATAAATCATTTAAAAGAGTTATTAGAGGACACAGTATTGCCTTACTGCATATACCAAAAACTAGTTTTGGCTAGATAGGCCCTTCCTACCCAGATACACTTAGAATATATTTTAAAAGCAACCACCAAAATTTGGTTGCTAATAAGGGCTGGGGAACTCATACTATTGTTCAAAGATGGAAATATGTGAACCCTGATCCTGGAGGGGGATGAGGGGTTCAGAGGTTGCCAGGTGCATTGTGTGAGAGGACTGTGTGTACTTAGTTCGTGCAGCTGAAGAAACTAGGCTTCCAGCTACAAAATTTCAGTACCTGAGGTTTGCATACTCACAGACCAAAAACCTGTCCCATATGCTTGCCTTCTTCCTCATCATACAGTATGTCCCTATTATCTCTTTAACCATTGCAAGGTAGACCACAGTCAAAGGAAAATATCATGTCTGTTATTTTGGTTCTAAGCAAAGCTATCCCTGCAATTTTCCTGACCTTTCCTGCATGACAATGACATGACAGAGGCAGCTCCAGAGAACACCAACGACACACATCCCAAGAAGATCACAGGACAAGAGTTCCTCTTCATCTTCTTTTGATTATCAGTGAAGGAAAGCTATCAGTTTTCTCCAGATTTCTTGTTACATGTTTGCCTTTAGAACACAGTCCCATCATCCCTCAGATGAACAATCTCTCAACACCCTGAGAAACTGGGATTTCACTAGCAATAAATAAAGGAAGGGAAATGAGCTTCTACTTACCAGCAGAAACTGTCTCCCAGATGAGTAATGTGCACATGAAAAAGGAGTGTGGTCCCTGCCCTGATGACGCTGGCTCCCAGTGAAGGAGACAGCTATCAAATTTAAAAAGCGTATTCACTGTGATGGCTGACAAAACAGGAAATAAACAGAAAGCTTTGAAGCAGACTGGTGTGTGCTCAAGGCAAAGAGTTTCTGTAATGACTTCTCCATGGAGGTGACACTTAAATTGACACCAAAGAATGAAAATGAATCAGTCATGGCCCGAGCAAGGAGGAGTGTGAAGAAGCAAGAGTAAAAAGACCTCAGTAATTATTGAAGAAAAACTAAGACAGAAAATAGAGCTTTTGAATAGATGGCAGAAGAAGGTTGGAGACGGATAAAACCTTTTTGCTCAGTCTTCTATTTTGTAGTTCTATAATGCAGCCAAGTAACTCCCAACTGTCTTATACTTCCAGGCTCTTTGAGACCAGTGCCACGGAGGTGTTTGGACAATCCCTATGTGCTTTCCTTTACTTTTCCTCTTTCTTCTCATTTCCCACTGGCTCCAATTTCTTCGTGGCACTGATTCAGCCTTGGTCATTCATTTGAGGAAAAAAAAAAACCTGTAGGACACTTGTTTCCATTGTCCCAAATCAGTAGCAACTGAGCATCACGCAGAAGCATGGTAGAGATGTAGACTTGTGATTCTGATGCATTGTACCATTCTGATGCATTGGAAGAACCACTGAACCAGGGGAAAGAAAAGAAAAGAAACAGGGTACTTGAATGTTTATGTGAAACAAAGTTGGATCTGTGAATGTGGCGCTTAGAAGAAAGAACATATATATTCCTTAGATTTTCTTATTTTACTTGAGATATGTTTTCTTTCATTTATTAAAGGGTAGCTATTGCACTGATGAAAGGAAGCTAAGAAGAGGGATTGAGCAAGAGCAGGAAAGAGGACATAGGATCAAGGCTCAGGTAACTATGATTTAGAAAAAAGAGGGGAAGGGCGTAGAGAAGCAGAAAGATTCTATGAAGGAGTCAAAAGTGGTAGCAAGAAGGACAGAAGGCACACTAACTCTAATACATTTTTGGAGACCTTAACCTGATTCAAAGGCAGATCTGACCAAGTAAAACATGATGCCGTCACGCCAATGCATATGAAGTCCAATTCTGGCCAGTAAGTTGTGAAAAGTGTATTAGAGACTTTCAAGAAGATTCCTTCATTCTTAGTTGAGAGTGATTGGATATACTGATACCTCTAGCATTAGATATAAATATGGGGAACACTTCCAAAGACCCCTACGGCTCTCTGAACATAACTTCTGCGTATATGCACATACATCTCTAAATATGTGTGCACACTGAGTTTTTTTCTATACACCAAAATCTAGGATGAAATTTAACCTATATATTAGACACGTAGAGATTAATGACAATAAAACAGAGCAACCATAACAATATTGTATGGTAAACATATAATGTTCCTCCTCCTCCTCTCCTCTCCTCTCCTCTCCTCTCCTCTCCTCTCCTCTCCTCTCCTCTCCTCTCCTCTCCTCTCCTCTCCTCTCCCCTCCCCTCCCCTCCCCTCCCCTCCCCTCCCCTCCCCTCCCCTCCCCTCCCCTCCCCTCTCCTCCCCTCCTCTGTCCTCTCCTCTCCTCTGTCCTCTCTCTCCTCTCCTCGCTTCACCTCCCCTCCCCTCCCCTTCCCTCCCCTCCCCTCCCCTCTCCTCTCCTCTCCTTGCCCCCTTGTCCCTTGCCCTTGCTCCACTCTCGTTGTACTGCCTTTAACCATCTCCTATGCCCGTGCCTATGTGATGAAGTGCTGTGAGGGAACAGCCATGTACAGTGGGTGCACTGTGACTGTAGCATTAGGTCATTGTCATGACAGTTACTTGAACTTAAACTACTGCTGCCCTGGAAGTTGACCTGATAACCAGGATATTTACAGTAATGAGTTAGGTGATATACATACATACATAGATTTGTGTTACAAGGGTAATTCTTGTGCTGGGTAGAACAGTGTGAAATTTTATCATGTAACTTAGGATGGTTTGTGAATTATTTCTGGAATTTTTCATCTAATTTTTTGAGATGCTGTTGACTGTAGTGTTAGATAAGGATAACCCAGCACTTTGGATGCCAATGTGGGGAAATTAAAAGAAGCAAATGCCTTGAGGATATGGTTCAGATGATTGCCTTGAGGACATGGGTGACAAAAAAAAAATCTAAGGAACAAAAGTTTCTGTTGTGTCAGTTAATAAATTTATTTATTTAGTCAGATAAATTTAGGAATTTTATTGCTTGGAGCTGGAAACAGTTTATGTGATATAGTGCTGTATGAAGGATGCTTCTATTTTTAACTGTGAGAGTCACTGATTCCAAATTCTCGAAAATACTGAAATATTGTGCAGCAAATGTTGAAAAGCATTTTTCTAATGCAATGGAATTAACAATATAATCTAATATGACAACAACAAAAATGATTTTAGGAACAATAGATTAAGCATTTTGCTTATCTGAGAACAAATATGGATTCCATGTGTATATATCTCTAAAATTTGAGTCATATTTTAATATTAGAAGCTCACTGCAGCTATTTTTCTAAATTTTCATTTCACATAAATATGCAAATTGTGAAAGGTTATGTGCTATCCTTCCCTCAACCTTGAACCATTGTAGGAACTGAAGTCAGGTCTATGGAGAGAACATCTTGAATATTAAACATGCAGAATACTCTAAACACAAAAATATATTCATACAAAGTCAACGGTTTGACTGGTTGAAATATTGATATCTTAATTTCATTTAGAAAATTGAATTGTTAAAATACAATGAAGCCTAATACTTGGAATTGATGTTATTTACTACTTTATCACTGAGGTTACAGAAAAAAATATTAATCTCAAATTGGGGTGTTTGTATGTTATCTCTATCTCTGCCATCCATTTTGTGAGTACCTAGTCTCTGTCTTAGCACAGTCAAGAAAAATAAACCCATAAAAGTTTTCCAATTCTTTAATTTGAATTATCTTGAATTTCTAAAGTTAAAAATAACTATGGACACATTTTTATAAACATGCTGCATTTAACTCAATTTCCAATTCCAAATGGGTAATTGCTTCTAATTCCTACCTTGGCTCTTTTCAAACATTTCTATTTGGAATTATTTACTGGAAGCAGGCTGGAAGCTTCTACAGAGATGAGTTTTTAATTAAAATACCTGCATGCCATGCACTCAGAAGATACATTTTTAAAGAGAGGTGAAAATAGATTGTCACAATGAAGACAGAAGCCTTGTTTTTGTGGTAGTTAGAAACAGGATTACAATTAAGCAGGCTTCCTAAATCAGCAATACATTCACTTAATAAACCACAAGATTAGTGTTGTTATTTTTATCAAAATGCCACCGTTGACATTTTTCACTTACACTGCACAGTTTGTACTCTAACAGGATTAGTGTTGCAGTTTGAAGCCTGTGGAATTTGGTCTGGGCTGAATGGGAGTTAGCATCTTCTACAGCAACATGCTTTGCTGATTCTGTGACCAATATGAGCATGTGCAAACATGAGAGTAGCCGTGAATGATGAGGGCTCAGGAGATGGCCCTGTTGATAAAGGACTTGCCACACACACATGAAGACCTTACTTCAAATGCCAAGCAACCATGTGAAAAATCAGGTGCAGGACTGGACATCTGTAATCCCAACATGGGGACAGTAATGATAGACAAATCCCTAAAACTCTCTGGCTAGCCAGCCTCAGTGAATTGGCAGTAAATAAGAAAGGTGATTATTAATGTCAGCCTCTGACCTGCATGTGTGTGTGCATGCATGTGTATCAGCATACAAACATGAACATGAGCACACACATGCACACACGTACACACACACAGAGACTCGTGCATGCATGAAAGAGAGAGAATAATGAATAAGTATTTTCTATATTGCTTCCACAATACACACAATACACAGTACACAATATACACAATACATAGTTCCTTTGACTTATTCTGCTTATTTATGTTTTACCACCCTTGCTCCCCAACTAAAGCTATATTCTTGCATGACTACCATTTCAGAGCATCTTCTTAGCATGTGTTCTAGTTACTTTTTTGTTGCTGGGATGGAATGACTGGACAAAGGCAACTTAAAGGAGAAAGGGTTAATTTGGCTTAAAAGTCCACACGAACACTGTCTGTCACCACAGAGGTGGTATACCACACAGGAAGCTGAGAGACACAACAGGAAGTGGAGCAAGGTTATATACCTCCCCCTCCCCACCCCCAGTGATGTATTTCCTTATGTAAGGCTCTAGCTCCTAAAAGTTTTATAACTTCCCCCAAACAGAGCCACCAACTGGGGACCCAGTGTTCAAATACATGAGCCCGTGGGGGGCATTTCTCATTCAAACCACCACAGTACACTCAAAGTCGGCTCTAATTTTCAAAGGCAGTAGTACTTAACCTTTGACTTGATAAATATGACTCAATTGAGTTACACTGCTGTTCTTCTAGAACTTAAAAAGTAAAATGCCAATATAAATATGTGGTAATTATCATGAGAACTGTTCATTTTTAACTATTAAATTTAAACAAAGAACAATTGCTGTTTGTTCATGCAAAACAAACAGTGCCTGCTTAAGATCTTTGTGATTAATCTGCTTCCCTGTGTGCACATTGATGAGAAAATACTGCCTCAGGCTCAGTGCACACAGACACCCAGGAAATCAAAAGCATTGTTGTTCTAGGCTGTTCATAGGCCTTTCTCCAAAGAAGAGCTTCAGTGGTAAATAAGGCAGGATCAGCTGGAGGAAAGGGAATCAAGCTTAGAGGCCCAGGCCAACACACTGAAGGCTTGGCAGATGCAGCCCAGTTCAACAACAAATACTGGGAACAAAAGGAGTGCTTGTTTGTTTGTTTGTTTTGTTTTCTTTCCTTTAAAAATCTATTTGTTTTATTTTTTTAAAGATCATAATGTAATTACATCATTCCCCTCTTCTCTTCCTTCCCTCCAAGTCTTCCCCATATACTCCTCCTTATTCTCTTTCAAAATTATGATATCATTTTCATTAATTGTTGCTACATAAAAATAGATAGATGATAGATACAGAGACACATATGTCTGCATGTATTTTATATACATAAATGAAATATTCTTTGTATAATTTATGTATATATTTTCTTTTTTAATTAAATATTTTATTTATTTACAATAAAGATGTCATCTCCTTTTCTCATTTCCCCTCTCTAGAACCCCCTATCCCATACCCCCTCCTCCTTTTTGCTTTTATACCATTTTAATTACATGCAAGTATTAAGGTCAGTTCTAGGGTGAGGGTTTAGCGATATAATAAATGCAAATAGTCAAGGAAAAAGCAAGACAATAAACACAAATAGTCCAAGAACAAGCAAGGAGTGCTTTATTGATGGGGAGAGTGGCTTATAGGTAGATGTAGAGGAATTTACAGGGCAGATCATACTAGAAACTATATCTGAAACAAGATATCAAGGGGAAGATGTTTTTAGCCACAAATTTTGAAAGCTAGACACATTTATTGATAGCTGTGCTCTGTGATAGAGGTCATTTGCCAAGACTTTAATGCATACAAGAGGCGAGTGCATTGAGATAGGAAGCTGTTCTAGAAATCCTCTCTTCCCTGTTTAGTTCTACAAACACTTCACTCAAAATAAAAATCTATAGAAAATTTCAATGGGAAATTGGGGATGGGAAAACTGCTTGGTTTTCTTATTGAAACTAGCATAGAGATGGAATTAAGTATTCAGGACACAACGCAAAGAACAAGTTCCAGGAGTATTGTGGGAAACCATAGAGAGGGTTTTAGGTAGGATGGGATGGGAATGTTTATCAGCTCTGGGGTGGTGTGTGTGTGTGTGTGTGTGTGTGTGTGTGTGTGTGTGTGTGTGTGATATTCCAAGAGATAAATAGTTTGTACTAGAGAAATGAACTGAGAACACTTTGTTGTATTCTGGGTACTAGGTAGATTTTAAACACTGTTAATGTTACCACATCAAAGAAGGGCAGGAGGTAGGACCATCCTACTGGAAGTAGAGCTGGTAGGACAAAATGATAGGAGAAACATGGTTGCTGGCAGGAACTATTAGCTGAGGTCCCACGGGGAACCAAGGTCCTGATAATTGTGTATAATGAGACACTGGGGGTCTTAGTCTCTGTGTGGGGAAGTTTGCTTCAGGGGAGGAATCCTAAAGACCCAGCTAGCAAAGCTCTTGGCTTCCTGTTGCTGTGGTAAATGTCAACTGGGGAGAAAAGGGCTTACAGGTTACACTCCAACATTGAGGGTAGTTGGGGCAGGAACTCAAACATGTACTGAAGCAGAAACCATAGAGAAACACCGCTTAGTGTCTTATTCTTAATGTCTTATTCTGATTCAATCTCAAAGGCTTATTCGTAGTTAACTTTCTTATAAGCCCAGGCCCATTTGCCTAAAGATGGTGTTGCCCACAGTGAGTTGGGTCCTCTCATGTCAATCATTAGTCAAGACAATCTATCATAGACATGGCCACAATCTGATTGAGGCAATTCCTCAATTCAGGTTCTCTCCTCCAAGGTGACCCTAAGTTGTGTCAAGGTGACAAGTAGTCTGGCATAACACTCTTCGTGAATTCTTAGCTAAAAATTAGGGATGTTCATTCACTTTCTTCTCATTCAGTTTTGAAGCAGAACAAAGTCACCTGGAGGCCAATAAGACTATTGGAAAGATGGAAAAGGAACTGATATCAATATGGACAGAGTTTGGTTCTTAAAGGGAGAACAATAGGTGAATGAATGAATGAATGAATGAATGAAAAATAACATTACAGAACAAGTCAAGATAATATATGATCCCAGCCATCATCTGGCAGTATGTGAATAAAAAGTAGGGCTTTGTAGAATAATTATTCATATAGCAAATATTTGTCAAATCAGACTTGGTGGTATATAGGTACAGTTCTAGTATTTGGAAGATAAAGGCAGGATGTTTCAAAGAAACATGAACTACACAGACTGTTCTATACTAGCTGGGCTACATAGTGAGACTTTAGGACAAAAACAAAATACAACAAGAACAGAACCAAAGCAAATCAACAGAGAGATGCTGAGGAAGTGCTTCAGGAAAAGAACTATCCTAGACAAAGATAAGCTTCGAGAAACACCCTGGATGAAACACATCAATCGAGAAAAACTAACATGGGCTGGAGAGATGGCTCAGTGGTTAAGAACATCGACTGCCCTCTTCTGAAGAGACTGACAGTGTAGTCACATTAAATAAATAAATAACTCTTTTTAAAAAAAGAAAAGAAAACCTAACGTTTAATGTGTGCCATCAGATGCAAATACAATCTTACATAAATCCAGAGGAGGGCATCTATTTAGCCTTGGGAGCTAAGCACAACATCCCAGAGGGATGAAGGCATGCCAAACTGGATGACGGTATAGAGAAACTCCTGGATTAGTAAATCCATTTAAAACCAAGAGTCTTGCATTTCTTTTCAGAGAACTTCAGAGAAATGTATATAGACATCCTAAAGTAGTTAAATGACTTAATGAGGACAGACCTTAGGGAATATGCAAGCCAAGCTTCCTGGAGCAAATGTGTCTCTCAGGTGCTCTTCTTTTTTTCTTCTTTTTTTTTTCCTCTCTTTTGGCCTTGTCCTTCATCTGACTTCCACTCTGAATAGACCACTTACCTCAAGTCCCAGTGGATTAAGGCTTCAGTGGAAGTCCCTAAGATGAAGAATCACTAGGCACGGTGTGCAAATGGATTCAATGTGAACTTTTTTTATTTGACTATAGGAAAATCTTTTTTTTTTATTTCATAGTGATTTACATGTTTTTAAAAAAAATCAAGAAATCGAGGGAATATGCCTATATTTTGGGATAAGTTTGGAGAAGGAGGATGAGGTGAAGAGGAGCTTTGATTTCTTCAGAAATTCTGTGTGCTGTATGAACAAAAGTTTAACAGATGGAAAAAATAGAAATGAGTGTTTTTATAGAGAGAACCATATGCCTAAGGTACCAGTCACTACCAATCCCAGCAAGTGGAGCTGTACTGGCTTTATTGGCCTCAGAATAGATAGAGCCACGTTGGGGATAGCATGAAGAGATAAATGTTAAATAGCCAAGCATCCCTCTATGGAGACAGATGGGCTATCATATGATTGAAATTAGCAGTCATGCTCTCAGGCTAGCGTGAAGCCATCACCTCCTCATGAAATAACCATGTAAATCCTTCTTGTAGGTAGAGTGCCACTCTCCTGATTCTTATACAGCCCCAGAACTTATTAAATGATAGCACAGCAATGAGTGATTAATGACATGCTCACTACAACTTGACATGTGCTGGAGTGACCAGGAGGAAGGAACTGTGTTCTTACGAAAGCTGCACCATAGAACAGAGAGGAAACTTTGAATCCCTTTGGGGAAAACCTCTAGGGTTCAGGCTAGGGAAAGCACACATCTAAAGGTAGAGAACAGAAATGAGTATGCTTTATTCAGAGCTAGTAAGAAGAAGGATGGTTTGTTTTTTATAAGCAACTTACGTAAGTCCAAAGTTATACATACTGATTCCCTACCTAGACCAAATAAGGCATTGTGCCAGGGATTTTGAGGGAAGGACGCTGCCCTGGTTATCAATTGCTCCATGACAAAGTACCTAATATTTAATAAGTTAGAAAAATAATATATGTCTGTGTTGTGTTAGGAGTCTGGGAATAGCTTAATTAGGTCTTTTGCTTCAAGCCCTCTCCCAGCTCAAACAAGGTGACAACTGGACTGAAGAAATTTCCAGGACCATCTAGTGAGCCCTGTTCACTTCATGATCATTGGCAGGGCTTAGTGGCCTATTGCACTGGGACCACTCTCAGTTGCTTACAAACTGGCTTCTTGATAAAATAGAACACAGCACCATACTAATATCTATTAAATGGAGAGAAAATCATCAATCAGGAGCTTTTGATAACCTAATCTTAGATGTGATATATCAGTTTGGTGTATTAGCTTGTTCCTGCTGGCTACAAGGTCTAGACCACTGTCTTGAGAAGAGAGGATGACACATACATATGAGCAGGTAAGGGTCATTATGAGCCATCTAAGATGCCACTTATACCAGTCATAACGTAGAAAATCAATGAGACCCATTACAGAGCCCTAACTCTCAGGACATTATGCAGAAGCTCAGGTTGTAGAAAGTGGAGTCATGAAAGGTTGGAAAGACAATCATTCCATGTAGGCACCGGGAAAGTGTGTGAGAAAGATAAGCCAGAACCAGACAACAACATATTTCTCTAGAAATAGGTGCAACATCAGCTGGGTAATGAAGCATAAGATTTGCATTCCACTTCATTCCTAATTAATTATTAATCAAAATTCTTCTGCATCTTGAAAGTCTTTGGTTTGAGTGGTCACAGATAATTGCAGGGTGTCTCCCACAAGGCTCAAAGTGTGGGTTCTAGACCCTTACCCTCCTGTTTAGTAATCACGACATCCTTACTTGCAGCATGATTGATCTGACTGCCACATGCTCACTACTGAGCCAATAATAATAATATCCAGAGGGTGTAGTGTTAGAACTAAGCTGCCCTGATGCTCATGCTCTTTGGAAGCTAAGACTGGAAGCTTGTTGTAGCAACTAATACCATGCACCAAATACTTCCACTTCCCTTTCAGACAGCTGGAAGGACTGTATGACACTGTTTTATTGAAGTAACTTAGGATCCTGGGAATTTCTTGACCAAGTAATATGAGTATCAATAATGAGTGTCACTAAAAAGAAAACACAGGGGCTAGAGAGATGGCTCAGTGGTTAATAGCAGTGGCTGTTCTTCCAGAGGACCTGGGTTCAATTATCAGATCACATGTAGCTCACAACTGTCTGAAATGCCAGTTTCAGGGGATTTGATACCTTCTGGCCTTTGTTGGTTCCATTCATGTACATAGATGCAGGCATAGATGCAGGCAAAGGACCCACATACCTAAAAGAAAAATATATGTTTTAAAGAAAGTAGCTTGAATCGGAATGCAAATCAGCAATAGAACACTTACCTCACATGTATGAAGCCCTGGGTTTAATCCCCAGTACGACAAAAAGAGAAGTCAAATAAAATCAACTTTATTAGGCTATAGTTCAGGTATCATAAAATGTACCCTTAAAATTATACTATTCAATAAAATTTTTTGTACATTTCAGCTATTATTGATAATTCCAGAACATTTTTATCAGTCTTAAAAGGAACACCATGCACACTAGGAATTATTCTCCTTTCCTCTCTCCCTGTTTCTTAAGGGAGTTTTTCTGTTTTGATGAATTTATGTATCCTGTACAATTTGTGATAGGTAGCCTTCCATTACTGGCATCTGGCTGTTTCCTTCACATAATGTATCAGGCTCTCAGTTTATATGGAAGGCTGACCTTGAATGGTCTGTGTATCACGGGCTGGCCTGGAACCCACAGTCATCTTATCTGAAGTTATCCAGAAGCCTGGGATTACAGTCATGTGCCCACCTCTTCATACCTCTGTGTAATTAAATAACTACCCCATTAGACAGGTATGCAACACTGTGCGTATTCATCAGTTCACAGATGCCTGGGTTGTTTCTGACTTTTAGGCTAGAGGGTGTTGTGTGCACATATGCTTTCAATTTACTTGGTCATTCTCACAGGACGGTGGTTGCTGAGATCTGTAACAGCTATTTTCCTTAGGAAACTGCTAACTAAGATTCAAAACTCTGGGGAGAATTGTCAATGAAGCAATTAAGTGCTTCTCAAAGAGCTTATACCATTTACTATACCACAAGCAACATATACGGGTTCTAATCTCTCCACCAACACTACTTATCTCCCAGTGTGGATGCAGGACTGAGGTAGCTTGAGAAAGAACTCAAGCACACAAGGTATACAGTAAACTTTGACTTGGCTCTGGCCCCACTAGCTCCAGCCTCGCTCACTCCAACCTTGCTCACTCCAACTTTAAGGTATTTATTTATTTATTTATTTATTTATTTATTTATCTAATGTAAGTACACTGTAGCTGTCTTCAGACACCCCGTAAGAGGGGGTCAGATCTCATTACGGATGGTTGTGAGCCACCAAGTGGTTGCTGGGATTTGAACTCATGACCTCAGGAAGAGCAGTCAGTGCTCTTAACCGCTGAACTATCTCAACAGCCCCTTAACTTTTAATGTCTGAAGATGTTTTGTATACTGGCCATGCCTGTCAAACACAACAATGAAGCTGACAAACTTGTAGAGAGGGAAGAGAATAAATCAAAACAAACAAACAAACAACAACAACAACAATAACAAAAGCCAGAAGAAGGGGGATGAGAAGCACTCTGGACAAGCAAGCCTATCATAACTTTGTACCCTTATGGTTTAAAGTTAGCCTCTATCCTGTTTCATATTTCCTGAAGCAGCCTGAAAAACTTTTCACTACCTAACACTGTCAATCAGTATGACTACTGCATCCTTGATAGTGAGGTATTAGTGTTTCGTTCTATGTGGAGTGTTTTTACCTTCAGAATCTACATCTCAATTAAGAAAATAGGGTGTATTGAAGAAAAACAAAGCTACGGTGTTATAAGTGGGGCTGGGTAGATCTAAAGGGGGAAGAAATGAGCATAAATTACACCACTTAAGTTATATTTCAAGGCTAGAATAAGGATTTACATAATCAAAGAAGAAAAGAGAGTATTGGGATGTGTGGACAGATAGGTAGGCAAGGAGTGGTGTGGTTCTGTTTCTGTCTCACCGCTGGGATGTCAGAACACTTCTCCGGAAGGCAAAATGCAACCCAAGGTAGAAGTCCCAGCCCATGCTTCTCCAGGTGAGAAACTGCAGTGCTGGGATGGAGGTTGTGGTTCTCAAACCCCTGGACACTCCCCATGGGGCTGAGGTCAGGGGAGAATCCAGCTTAGCTCAGTGTCAGTGCCAGGAATGCAGAGGCCGATGGGAAACACAGGCGCAGTTGTTTGAAGAAGGCTTCTCCCCTCCCTGACCCCCGACCCCCTCCAGCGGAGACAGCCATTGCTTGTCCAAGATGTTTATTCGAGAAGAAAAAAGGATCCATATGACTTACTCAGGGTGAACCAGAGATTAAATACCTTTTGCAGGAAGGGATGCCCGTCGTCGTTTGATAGACACTCGGGGCCTATCTAGATATGTCATTAGCATGGAGAACTCTCAGCTCTATGCTATGTACTTGTTGTCATGGTCCTCTTAGTGGGGTGTCATGGTCATATGCTCCAGGACAGGAACCAGGTTTGAAGTAGATTCAAAGGCATGCTATTCTTAATTATAAGAATTGTCAGAGTTCCTTAATCTGCTCAACCTTAACAGTTCTTTTGTCTGGTAGCATGGCTTCACTTGCCCCAGAGTGCAATTGTACTTGGGGTCGCTTAAGCACTTGAGTAGGTAGACCAGTTTATAAGAAGACCTGTTAAGGAGTGTGTCAAGAGTTTGTGGACTAAATCAAGCAAGTTTTTAGTAGATGACCAACCTCTCCTCTCCTCTCCTCTCCTCTCCTCTCCTCTCCTCTCCTCTCCTCTCCTCTCCTCTCCTCTCCTCTCCTCTCCTCTCCTCTCCTCTCCTCTCTTCTCCTCTTCTCTTCTTCTCTTTTCTCTCCTTTCCTTTCCTTTTCTTTTCTTTTTAAAATTTACTTAAATTTATTTATTTATTTATTATTTTTTATTAGATTTTTAAAAATTTACATTTCAAGTGTCTTCCCTTTTCCTGGTTTCCCCTCTGGGAATTCCCTATCCCATCCCTCCTTCCCCTGTTTCTATGAGGGTTCTCCCCTACCCACTTACCAACCCATCTACTTCCACCTCCCTTCCCTGATATTCCCCTTCACTGGGGCATTGAGCCTTCACAGGACCAAGGGCCTCTCCTCTCATTGATGCCCTACAAGGCTATCCTCTGCTACATATGCAGCTGGAGCCATGGGTCCCTCCATATGTACTCTTTGGTTGGTGTTTTAGTCCCTGGGAGCTATGGTGTGTGTGTGTGTGGGGGGGGGCTGGTTGATTGATATTTTTGTTCTTCCTATGTGATTGCAAACCCCTTCGGCTCCTTCAGTCCTTTCTCTAACTCCTCCATTGGGGACCCTGTGCTCAGTCCAATAGTTGGAGTGTTTTATTTTCTTTAAGCAGTGGCAGACTATTGAGATTTTTCGATTTGGGAAATGTAATCTGATGTTAATCTAGGCATTCAGAGTAGCAAAGGTGGTTGATTCTACTTTCTCACTTCCAAAATGGCTACCAAGGCTACCTTTTAATGCATTTTGTCTGCCTTCACTGCCCAATAAGGTCCACAGACACGGGAAAGAAGCACTAGTGGAAGTTTCCATATCTATGTATTTAGCTAACCTCACATCAGAAATACTTTTAAAAAATAAAAATAAAAAAAAGATGGTCTGAGTTTGCCTCTCAGCAGATCCTCGCTGTAGGCAAACTGCTGTTTCCTCACTGTCTCTCAAGCACATTATTTCTTTGCCTATCTCCTTGTTCACATTTCCGTGTAGACTATGTATTTATGTATTTGCATGTATGTACATGTGTATTTGTGTATGTGTGTGGGCATGCTGTGGGGGCGGGGGGTATATGCTTGTGTGTGCCTGTGGAGATCAGAGCTCAGTATTGGGAATCTTCCTAAATTGCTTCTCTGTCTTCTTTTTTGAGAGCTTGCCAATTGGCAACCTTGGCAGGCCAGCAAGCTTTAGGGACTCTTCTGTTTCTCCATAGTGCGATCACAGGCCTCAGCCTCTGCGTCTGGCATTTTACATAGGTGATGAGGATCTGAGCTAAGGTCTTCATGCTTGGACAGCAAACATTTCCTGAGCCATCTTCCCGCCACAGACCTTTTAATCCGGCCACTACCCCCTAAACAAGAAACAACGCAGCTACTTATGTTGCAGGTGCATTTCGTAAGGTTTTATAAGTAATGTAGGGATGACAAAGCACCTAGGGAGATGTGAGTAGTTTCCATGTAAATCCAGCACCATTTCATAGAAAGGATTTCCACTCCCATAGATTGAGAGATTTTTCAGGAAGGTATGGAACCAATCCCCACTTCTAGATACCAAAGGCAGATCATACTTCACCCTTGTTCCCTCCACTGGAAACTAACTGGCTGCATCTTGCAGTTTTCTATATTGGGTTGCATAGTGCCTACACACCCAAGGGTATAGTGTATCAAAATGGTCAAAACCACACTGCTCGTGGGATTTAGCTTTTGGATTCATTGGAGCCCTACAGATTCTAGAGACAAATGGTAGACATTAATGGTGAAGGGAACTGAAGACCCAGCCATCTGAACGTGGCAATCAGGAGCCGTTTGGAGTGAGAGTTAGCAAACATCGTCCAACTGTCAGTTCTTGGAATCATACAAACAGACTCTGTAAGCGAGTGCGTCAGTGAACCTGTGTCTCTGTTAAACCACAGAGAAATGAAATAAGCTGATTTAAAATTTCTAAAGGGAACTTAAACCACCTGCTAAGTTGTAGAATTTCATTTGCAAGATGAATACTTGGCAGTGTGACACTTCTTTCATGGCTTCATTTGCTGTTTTAATAAAAATGTTCACAATGCTTTGGTTCCATCTGTTAGAGAGGGGAAAACAGCTAACTGCTATTCAAACAACAAAAAAATACAGCTTTCTAGAAAACTATATCCAGCACCACCAAAATGTAAAGCGGTATTTATAAATTTTAAACTTCTGCCTCGCTTCTAAAAAAAAAAAAAACATGTTGTACTAATTGTGTTACATCTTGGACCCAACATATAAATAATTTATGCAAAAATTTTAAATTTAAATTATTCTCCCACATTCCAAATGCAAACAAATGCTTCAAAGTTATCATGATCATGAATCTCGATGCAGCAGGCTACAGATTTTCATTATAACAATTTGTAAGCAAATATTTGGTTATTTTTATAAGCCACAAATCTGGCTGAAGGAGAAAATGATGTATAATAAACAAAAACCTGTGCAAGCTACAAAGAATGTTTGTTGCTACGTTTCTAGATTAAAGATAACAGTAAGCTATGAAGCAGCAGTCTTCCGACTTTAGTGATGAAATTTCTATAGGGTATTTTTGCCCCTCAGAATAGATCAAGATTATTATAACTTTTGGCAATTATTTCTCAAGTACTAATTCAAGTATTTAGTGTCATGTTGGTACATAGTAGGCACAGTTTGTGTGGTTTTGGATTCAGAGAAATACAGTTGTATCCAATGCTGCATCAGAGACAATGAGAAGAGAGGCACAGAAATGGGAACAAAGTGTGAATTTTAAAAAGAAGGGGGAGGCATTGTGGCACATGTGTAATCCCAGAAGTTGGTAACCGGAAGGAGAAGGTTTGTGAGTTCAAGGTCTGTCTGAGCTGAATAGAGAAGAAGAAGGAGGAGGAGAGGAGGAAGAGGAGGAAGAGAAGAAAAAGGATGAAGAGGAAGAAGATGAAGAGGAAGATGAAGGTGCTTTACATCCTATATAATCATTTTAGACATTAGCAGCTTCCGGTCTTGCCTGCAGCTCTGGTAGAACTTCATTGGAGAAAAGCAAAAAATGAGAGTGACTCATTGGAGCAGTGGGTCTTAACCCGTAGGTCGAGACTCCCGTGGGGGATTGTATATCAAATATTTACATTATAACTCATAATGGAATCAAAATTATAGTTATGGAGTAGCAATAAAATATCTATCAGTTGTGCAATGTGAGGAAGTGTATTAAAGGTCACAGCATAGGAAGGTTGAAAACCACTGAATTAGAGGGTCTACAGGAGGGCTGGGACTTTCCCATGTTTTCTCCTCCTCTTAGAAAAACAGTGTATTTCTCTTTCCTGAGAACAGGAGGATATGGGAGCCTCTTTTATGCTTGAACATTGCATTTAAGAGAAGAAGTCATGGCATTGTTCAATGGGTCCAGAGAATTAGTCTCTCTGAATGTTTGTTTTGGATATTTGAATTTCAGTGTAAACCATTTAAAGGTAAAGAAAGTGAAACCCAACAAGTTCAATGTTTAGCTAGTGAGATGTTTACCCATGGAACAAAAACATATACAATATTTATGATCACTACAAATTCTAACCAGCTAAAAATTCTAAGTCAGAAGGCCATATGTAGATGGTTTTGTTTTTTTACCTAGTCATTGCACAACAACATGTCTAACTATTGACTGTTTTAAGATGGAGCCAAAGTACCCCCCCAAAGGGTATTGTGCTAAGAACAAAGTAACCTGAAATATCCCATACACTTAGTGGTAAAGCCCGGACTAACAGAATAGGTTCTAATCCTGGACTAATAGAAACACTTCAAATCTGTTTGATTTTTATATCTCCCCCTTTGAAAATGGGTGTAATAAAATTTTCCTTACTCTCAGGATATTGACACAATAAAAACAAAATATAAAAAAGCCTAGAGTGCTTTGTCAAGTACAGACTGTTGAAAGTAGAGTGTCCTTGGCAATGTGGCCATGACTGTTTAACTAGCAGTGCTCTGGGCCTTCCCACAGGAAATGAGTGCAAACAGTCATCACAGGAAAAATCCTTCTCACTACAAGCCATTTCTCAGAAAAAAAGAAACTGTTATTGTGCATACATGTGTATGTACACACAAGCATGCACACATAAACACATGCACACACACATGCACATCGGTATCACTCAAGAGCTAAACACTCAATTGGATATGGTAACCACCGTTACAAAAGCTAGCACTTGGGAAGTGGAGGCAGGAAGATCAGGAGTTCAAAGTTTTCATTAACTACATAACAAGATTGAGGCCAGCCTGGTTAAATGACATCTGTCTCAAGCAAAACTAAAAAGAATGGGGGGCGGGGGGAAGGAGAAGAAACAAAAAGAGGGAAGAGGGAGGAATGAAGAAAAAAAGAAAACTAAAACAGGAAAAGAGACAAAAGAATACAAAATAAAACACAAAGAAAACAAATGCCATGAAAAGTTAATATTTGTGATGAGCATTTCCTAATAGCTGAGACAGAAGCATTTCAGGGTGACAGAAGGACAGAGTTTTCATCAGAGCTTCTTCCTTTTACCAGTCTCCAGACCCTCATCTTCTTGCTGGGTCATCACTTGGTGGGCCAGTGGTATTTCCAGCAATACCAGCTTCACTCATGAAGCTCTCTTCACCTTCAGGACATAATTCAGGGAGACTCTACCTTGACTATAATCCTGAGATTGGGGTTTCCACATATAGATTTGGTGGATTGGGGCTCAAGAATTCACCCTGTTATAGCAAACTCCCCTTTTTCTGAGACAGAATTGCTGTCCTGGAGCTTGCTCTGTTGACCAGGCTGGGCCCAAATTTACTTGCCTCTGTCACCCTCGTACTGGGATAAAGGCCTGTGATACCATGGCCAGCCTACAGCGACTATATTTAAGATGGAAAATGAAAACAATTATTTATGTAAAAAGAGACCACAGAGGAGTACTATGTAATATTTTGAAATAATGGAAAGAAACAAAAACACGAGGTGGCAGAACTCGATTTAAACAGAAGAGAGATATAGATGCCCTGACTTCAATCCCTGACATGTGGTGGGTGGAAATGCAATGGAAAATAGATGTTGCAGGAATACATGGAGTCACAAGGGAGAAAGGAAATTGATATTAGATCCAGTCCCTGTCTCAAGAGCTATTGAAATTTGATGGCTGCTGTGGATGAGACAGTCAGGTTTCTTTAGGGACGAAGCCATTGGGCAGTTGCCCATGCTCTGATAGGTTGTTCTATACATGCATGTATAGGTAGCACTAAGTGACTCCTGTTTGACAAAGAGTGCATGAAGTTGGAAAGGATTGATAGTGGTGGGATATAGAAAGAAACTGAAGTACAAGAGGGGGTGATGGATAAAGACACCAAAAGTCACATGGGGAGGAGAGAGTGTATTTGGCTTACATATGCTGGGTCACAGTCTACTGCTGGAAGCCAAGGCAGGAACTCAAGGCTGGAACCTGGAGGCAGGAATTGAAGCAGGAGCTCTGAAAGAATGCTAATCACTCACTTGCTCCCCATGGCTTGCTCAGCCTGTTTTCTTATAGTACTCAGAACTACCTGTCTAGTGGGGTACTGTGCCCAGTGAACATGGTCCTCTCCTGTCAATCATCAATCAAGAAAATGCCCTACAGACTTGCCTAAAGAAAGTCAGAGAGACATCTGCTCAGTTGAGGTTTTTCTTCCCAGATAACCCTAGCTTTTGTCAAGTTGATGAAAAGTCTTAACCAGAACATGTATGTATGAAAAATCTCAAACAATAAAAAAAATTTAAAATGATATGAGGGAAAAGCCTTATAGAACACTTTAAAAAACAGTTCACTCTCATAAGAAACCAAGGAACAGGATATCTCTGGGCCTTTATTGAAGAAAGTATTAAAGAATTGTCTTCAATAACCAGGAACACCCAAGAAAACAATAGCAAACAAACAAACAAAACAAAAAACAAAAACAAAAAATAAAAATCAAGAAACAAAATAAAAATGGCAGGAAAGGTTGAATATTTTTAACAAACAGAACAAAGACTACAACAAAAAAAGAGATCAGTGTGTGGCAAAAAGGAACTGTGCATGTTCTCTCAATTTAGGGAATAATTGTCTAATAAATTAGAAGAATATGAGATAGAAATGGTGATTGTTTCATCTATAGTATCAAATATAATTTTATGAGACATTATTTCAGGCTGATAGACAAATAGTAGGCGTAAAAGAATATTTAACCAACACTAAGAAATAACAATTTTATTGATTCAAAGTGCAGACAAGGAGCTGTCAAAAAAACATAGAGGAAAATATGCCATTATTATCACCGGCTTTTATATAGAACTAATGGCATGAAGATAAATAGGAAAATAAAAATGTAGGCTTTCTTAAATATAAAAATATCCCACATGCACGAAGCAGACTACTGTGGAAAGACTTTTAAAACTACCTGCCCTTAGATAGAACAATACGACAGACCAAAGGCCAGACACATCTTTTATGTCAATAAATGTAAATGAATTTGACCCACCTAATATAAAGAAAAACTTTTCACATTGGAGACCAAAGGAACCTTCAAACTTTGTTCTGCATTCAGGAGCCACATCTAAAACTTTCAGAAGAGTTAAAATTAAAGTCGTTCTTGAGATGTCAATATCAGATACAGTGGAACTCGGGATGAAAAGTGCTTTACAATAAAGGTCTTTTATAATGCCAAAGAGGACAATTGATACTGAAGATATAAAAGTCATGAAAATCTATGCTCCAATCAAAAGCAATAACACTCATGAAGCTGAAATGGTAGAAATTGCAAGGAGAAATGAACAAAAGCACACAAGTGTAAGAGATCAAGGTCTTAAAAAACCTGGAAAACTTTATTTTACTTTAAAAAGTAGCAGCTAATATTTATGTTTTCTTATTGTATACAACAACATGTTCTAAAGAACTACTTACATTTAGCTAAATAGCAAATTCATTTCATTAATTAGCATTTTTGAGATGAGAGCATAAAATCACTATTTCATATTTCAAGAATATAGTATCTGTCTTAAATGGCTTTCTAGTGTGATAAAAAACACTGACCAAAACCAACCTGGGGAGGAAAAAGTTTATTGGCTTACAAGTCACAATTTATCATGAAGGAAAGTCAAGCAGGAATTCAAGACAAGAACTCGGAGGTAAGAACTGAAGTAGAGACCACAGTGGAATGCTGTTATTGGCTTGCACTTCAGGTTCATGTGCAGCTGTCTTCGACTTCCTGGGACTAAATTCCAGGAGTAGCACCGCCCACAGTGGGCGGGGCCATCCCTGATAAATCATTTAATCAAGAAAATGCTCAAACACACTTGTTTACAGTCAGTCTGATGGAGGCAGTCTTCAGCTGAAATTCCCTCTCCCCAGATGACTCTAGTTTTGTCAAGTTGACAAATAAAAAGAAAATATCAAATATCAAATACAAAGTACAATATCGAAACTATAGCTACCTTGCAGTACAACAGGGCTCTTGAAACAAATTTCTCTTGTCTGCTTGTCATTAGATCTCATTTAACCAGCTCTCTACCTCTACCAATAAATGCAATCTGTGGTATCCATCATTGAATTTGGGCTTCTGGAGATACCTCAGTCAATAAAGGCTACGCTGTAAAAGCCCAGACATACATATATGCATTTCTTATATAAACATGTACATACATATGCAAAAGTATACACATAAATACATACAGAGAGAAATAAAGTTTCATGAATGTTAAACATTGATCTTCAATAATTAAAACACGTCTATTTCAAATGTCTATGGACTCATGAAAATTGAAATATTTTAGATCACAGAGTAATCATCAGTGGATGTATTCTATCACAAGGAACTTAATGATCACATCAAGCAAAATCCAAAATAAACCAGAAAAAAACCCAAAAATTGCTCTATGTGATAATACAAAAGTTTTAATTATATATAGTTAATATATGCAAATAAAAATTTTTGTAAGGTTCTTAACTTGTGACACATACTTACAAAAGGGCTATAGTACAAAATTACACCGTTTCTAAAAGCAAAGCAAAATCAAAGGAAAAAAGAAGTATGTATTAATAAATAAAAGTAAGTTTAAAGAACAGGAAAAAAAAATGTTAACTTTAAACCTTGAGTCTTGGCAGAAAAAGAAAAGAAAAAATCTGTTTCACCAGGGAAAAAGAAGAGGAATATAATTATATAAATTAGAAAGTGACAATGTGAGAGTAACCCCAGAAGGAAGCCATTCAAAGAATTCTAAGATTACTCAACTCTATGCAAATAAATGGAAAAATAAGGATTAAATGAATAAATTACCATAAAAAGGTAGGCATACCAATAGTATAAGCATACCAATTTTTAAGAAACACCCATTGTCAGCAATGTCAAAAAAATAAATTAATTAATTAACCAGCCACAGACAACTTTACAGGAATTTCTGTGAAACATTTGAGAAAAATGGCTTGTGTGCCACTGGACTGTTCCAAGGATGCAAGCAGTTTAAGTTGTAAGCCTGTGTTTCGCGTGCTGGCAAGATCTACACAGAGAATTAAACACAGATTTATACAGAAGGCTTAACATAAGGGAAAGCCATTTGTGGAGATCAGCATTTAAGACAGCTCTTTTCGTCCATTAATTTCTTAATTTAATGTGGTCTTGATTAAAATACTAGGGATTTATTTCACTAGAAAACTTGCTTCTAAACTTCACATAGAAAAGTACAAACAGCAATGATAACAAGAACCTAAATAATTAAACATGGTGATTCCTTTTTATGTAAATTAATTTTTCATACAACATATTTCCATCATGTTGCCCCTTCTCCAACTTCTTCCAGATTCTCCTCACTCCCTTGGACACTAAACTTAAAACAACAACAAAAATAAAAATTTAAAAAAGGAGCCAAGGGGCTGGAGAGATGGCACAGCGGTTAAGAGCACTGACTGCTCTCCCAGCGATCCTGAGTTCAATTCCCAACAACCTCATAGTGGCTCACACCCATCTGTAATGCGATCTGATGCCCTCTTCTGGTGTGTCTGAAGACAGCAACAGTGAACTCACATACATAAAACAAATAAATGTCTAAAAAAATGTAGTCAGTAAGACAAAAACATGTCGTAATGAAACACACTACCCTGCCTTCACAAGGATCTATGAGGAAAAGGATGAAGAGAGATTGTAAGAGCCACAGTTGGTTGATCTCTCCAAAGAAGCAGTGTCTTCCAGATGCAACAGCCTGATGCACAGATGAACTCACACAGGCTGAGGCAGCACACATAAGACATGCACACATGCTTGTTGTCACACCATGAAGCACAGATGGAGGATTTCACCCAGAAGCCCGCTAATTGCTTGGCCCGCCTGCAGCAGGAGCCCCACAATGTGTGACTATGTGGCGGTCAGTTGGGAGAGAAAGAGAAGTACAGTAGTGTGAGCATTATGAAGAGAGAGGGAACTGAAGGCTAGATGGCGGAGAGGAGTAGCTTGTTATGTTACCAACTCCGCCACCTGGGGTCATGGTGAGGTAGCTTGCAGCCTAAACTGCCACTGAGGGCCATGTCTGAGTCCATGGCTACAAAGCCGCAGGGGTCCATGTTCATGTGTGTGGCTCATGCTATGACTAGAGTTCATAGGGATGTCCCTGGTTGGGGCAATATTCAATATTCAAGGGCTGTGCTTAACTGGCCCAGCTCTCACTGAATGTACTGCTCTGGAGAGGTGACCCCATCCTTCACTGGTGGCAGCACTCCAGAGAGTGGGCCCTGTGCTTTGTACAGGCAGCACTGTAAAGCTCGTCCTGGCAGTGGGGAGTGTGGCTGAGCCAACCCCGAGGGCATCCTGAGGGCATGAGTGTGCGAGAGCTGACTCTGCCATGGGATGTGCCATGATGTGCTATGGGATGGCACTGGTGCAAAAGTGATGCACACCTCCCTGCCCCTTGCCACCTCTGGCAGTCATGAAAGCTGCCCCCAGTGTCATGAGCTTGGCAGAACTAGCCCTGCCCCTTACCAGCTGCAGCACTCAGGAGAGGGGCCCTGCACCTTGCCTGGACAGCACAGCAGAGCTGACCCTGGTGTGTGTATGGGGCAGATGAGCCACCCCAAGGACAGAGTGAGGGAGAGCTGGCCCCAACACTTCTCTGCTTTGAGGTGGTAGGGGTGATGTTCTCCACCCCTTCCCCCCTCCCTCACCACACCACCTGCAACAGTCGGGAGAACGCGGGTCATCAGAGTGGATGAGCTGGCCCTGACCCTCCCTGGTTGCAGGACTTGGGAGAGCAGGCCCTACACCTTGCCTGGGCAGTACAGTAGAACTGGCCCTGGTGGAAGGGGCCGCATATGAGTTGACTCTGAGCTCAAGAGCTAGCCCTGTCACTCACCTGGCTGTGAAATGGCTGGGTGTCGGGGTGATGCCTTCCCCCTTCCTCCCTCACCACATGCAGTAGCAGGGGATCATGAGAGCAAGATCCCCCCCTTACTGCCTCCTAACTGACCTGTACCTCACCTGGCCAACACAGTGGATGTGGCCCTGCTGGGGAAGGCACAGGGCAGCCATCCCTGAGGATTTGAGAGCAGGAGGGCTGTCCCAGCCCCTCATAGGCTGCAGCACTTGGGAAAGTGATCCCCTAACCTTGACTGTGAGCCAGGCTCTGGAGGCATGGGTGCCAAGGGCATGAGAGAGGGGAGCTGACCCCGCCTTCTGCCGATGGTGACATTAGGTAGCCTAGCTGGAGTTATGAATGCAGAAGAGCTCATCTGGGAAGAGCTGATGAGCTAAGCAGCTCAGTTGCCACCCAGGCCCAGATCTGAGTTGGACCACCCCAAAAATCTGTATCATCTGCAAATGGTTGGGAACTCGTGAAATGGCCAGTCCTGTTGTTCCAAAGCTTCAGTATCTCCACAACACAGAGCAAAAACAGGATAACCGGGAGGAATTTCAGTGAGGATCCAATACTGATGTTGTCATTGAAGCCAAGGATATCAAACCAGACCAATGACTCATGTAATGAACATTTGCAAGTGAAAATGTGTATACACTATACAGAGGGGTATACTGTGGGACACACGGTGACATACTACAGCTTCCAGGATGAGATGTTTTCTGTGCTTTGTTTTTGTTTTATTGTCGTTTGTGTGTGTGTGTGCGTTTTATTTTGCAGGATATAGAAGAGCATGGGGAGATGAGTAGGAACAGGGTACATCATGTGGAACTCACAAAGAATCAGTAAAAAGCCATTTAAAAAGTAGAACAAAACTAGCCAACTGTGATTTATATAACTGTTCCAAAATGTATGTATTTATCTGTTTAAAGAAAATTTGCCTTGTACTGTTAGAAAAACTAATGTCATTGGCTCTTGATAGAATTTCAGATGTCTTTTATATTATTAGTATATAGCTTTATTTTTATAATCTTTAAATGTTTTAGGACAATGTGCATTTCAATGTCTTCCATGTTTACTGAAATAAGGAAATTCTACAATCAAAATTAAAATATATGTCATAAACAAAGCCAAATACCTAAGAATTTAATTTTTCTAGAAGCAGCACCTCCAATGATCTCCCACCAGGCTCCACTTGTTAAGGGCACCACTACCTCTTAGCATCTTCAAGCTGAAGATGAAGCTTCTATCATAGGAATCCTTGGGAAACAAGCTGTTTTGAAAGCAGAACACCTCATGGAAAGCAGAATTGCATATCATGTAGATCCCCGCCTTACAGTACATGCCAAGTACTGCTTCCATTTGATGATGAACAGGATACATGATACTTGTCACTTGTGGTTAGAGTGGGCTACAGTGAGAGGGTTTGTCAATGTGATTAAGGGTCCTCTCTATCTCTTTTTGATACAGGGCCTCACTTTGTGGTCTTAGGTGGCTTAGAACTCACTATGTAGACCAAGATGATCTTGAACTCACAAAAATCTGCTTCCTAACTCCTAGAATAAAAGGCATGCGGCACCATGCCCAGCTTGATTAAGCTTTCTAATAGGCTGACTTGTCAAAGAGAAAGTGTCGTGGTGAATATAGTCTAATTAAGTTGAGCCTTTTGAGAGGCTTTAGAAGCTGTCACTTTAGTTTTTGATCTTAGCCATTCTGAGGGGTGTTAAGCAGAATCTCAGAATAATTTTGATTTGCATTTCCCTGATGAGCAGGGATGTAGAACATTTATTTAAGTGTTTCTCAGTCCTTAGAGATTCCTCTGTTGAGAATTCTCTATTAGCTCTGTACATCATTTTTCACTGAATTATTTTGTTTGTTGGTGTCTAATTTCTTGAGTTCTTTATATATTTTGGATATTAGTCTTCGACTGCCTGACTTGGCCTCAGTGGGAAAGGACACACTTAGACTTGCTATCACTGGATGTCCCAGGACAAGGTGGTACCTAAGGGAGGGGCTTCGCTTTCTGTGAGGAGAAGGGCAGAAATAATGGGGGGAAGTATTTATAAGTATTTATAAGGGTGAAACTTGCTTCAGTCAAGATGTAAAGTGAATAAATAAATAAATTAAATAAACAAAAGACAATAAAATCCAAAAGGGGTTTTAGATTTATTTTACTTTATATGTATAAATGTTTGTCTGCATGTGGGTCAAGTGAATGAGGACGTCAGAAAAGGGTGTTGGTTCCCCCTGAAAATGGAGTTATATAGTTATAGTTATAGGTTGTGAGCTGCCAGATGGGTTCTGAGAATCAAACTCAGATCATCTGCAAGAGCTACAAGAACTTTTGAGGGCTGAGTGTTGTGAATTTGATTTAATGGATTCCCAAATTACATAAGAGTTTGCACATCTGCTTGTAAGTCGCTGCAGGTTCTTGCCCCTAATTGGTTTTGATTTGGAAATAAAATTGCCAGCAGCCAATGCTTGGGCAGGAAGACAGAGGCGGGATTTTTAGAATTCCTGGGCACGAAACAGAGGAGAGGGAGAAGGAGAAGCCACCATAAGAAGGGCGTAGGGCTCTCTCCTCCAGCTGAGCAAGATGCCCAAAGGAAAGGCCAAGAGGAAGAAGGTGGCACCGGCCCTCGCTGCCGTCGTCAAGAAACAGGAGGCCCAAAAGGCAGTCAATCCTTTGTTCGAGAAAAGGGCCAAGAACTTTGGCATTGAGCAGGACATCCAGCCCAGAAGAGAGCTAACATGCGTCGTCAAATGGCCCCGCTACATCAGGCTGCAGTGGCAAAGCGCCATCCTCTATAAGCGGCTCAAAGTACCTCCTGCCATTAACCAGTTCACCCAGGCCCTGGACAGGCAAACAGCTACTCAGCTGCTTAAGCTTGCCCACAAGTACAGGTCAGAAACAAAGCAAGAGAAGAAGCAAAGGCTACTGGCCGTGTTGAGAGGAAAGCTGTTGACAAAGGGGACATCCCAACTAAGAGACCACCTGTCTTCCGAGCGGGAGTCAATGCAGTCACCACCTTGGTGGAGAACAAGAAGGCTCAGCTGGTGGTGATTGCCCCTGATGTAGACCCCATTGAGCTGGTGGTTTGGAAGACATGTAGCACTGTTGCCTTCAGACAGGTTAACTCGAAAGACAAGGGTGCTCTGGTTAAGCTGGTGGAAGCTATTAGGACCAATTAATAATGACAGATAACGACAGGATCCGCTGCCACTGGGGAGGCAACGTCCTGGGTCCTAAGTCTGTGGCTCGCACTGCCAAGCTGGAAAAGGCAAAGGCTAAAGAACTCGCCACTAAACTGGGTTAAATGTACAATAAGTTTTCTGTACATAAATATAGTTACAAAATTTAAAAAAGGGAGGGGGCATAGTCCAGACCAACCTGGGAATGTGAAGGAGGGTAAGTTGGCAGAAATGTAGCTGCAAAGGGAAGGCGGCCCCAAAGGTGCTGCCCAGCAGGACCCAGGGCAGCAAAGATAAAATATAGATTTATTAAGTGTTAACTCAGGAATATCAGAGTGGAGAGTATGCTAGCTGCAAGGAGGTTTGGAAGTGCCTCCTTGTATATTAAAAATAGTCTGGCATGTGTATGTCTTTCATTCATGAATCCAAAACACTTGGGCAGGTAAGTCGTGCATGCGCACACCCTCTCAGAGCTTAGAGTAGATTTAATTATTTACTGCAATGGCTGAACCATACCTCCAGACTTTAAATGAATGATATACACAACCACCAAGTTAGAGGGAAAAAAAATCCGAAAGCATAAATACAAAGAGAGCAAAAATAAAAAGTAACTGGTAACTCTATAATTGAAGAAAAACTTAAGTTAGAAAAATAAAAATGGACAAAAGCATAATTTAAATTGAGTCTAAAGGCTTTAAACAAAAAACAAAATAGTCAAATATCAGGCGATTCTGACCAATGAGGGGGGTGGAGAATTCATTAGGAAACATTGGCTGCATGTTTTGATAAATATCTTTAAATTAAGACAGAATTTCAGGAGAACTGAGTGTTTAGAGGAAAGACCCCATTCAATGGGGGCTGGGAATAAGACTCAGTCAGTAAAATGCTTGCTTACTGAGAGTGGAGAATAGAAAGGCAAGATGTTCCATGTGGCCTTTTGGAAAGATTTGAAAATTAAGAGAGATGTTACAATTCTGGATGGAAAGATGCTGTACGTGTAGTGACCCTATAATTCAAAGTAACTGTTCAGTACAATTCTAACCAAGAGTCAGCTTGATTTGGAATCTAGATTAAGGGGAGTCACCTTATCAGATAGTAAATAGGAGTCATAGTAATGTTAAACAAGAACCCAAACACCACCATGTGACAGGCAGTATCTCAAAATTACCTTCTTCTAATCCTGACGCAACACACAGAGGTAGGAAATAGCATCACTAAAATTTTTACAGAGGAAGGAGTTGAGCCTCAGAAGCATAAGAGAGTCAGTTAGACTTTCTCATTATCTTCTTAAAATGAAAAGGCTTTAACATATTCCATTTGAAATCAAGGCCAGCCTTCTACTACAAATATACTTCAAGTTCACATTGCTGGTTAAGTAAGGCACACTCAATAACTGGTGTTGACACAAGTAACGTATCATTTATAGGAGAATGTAACTGGATCCTTAATTCCTATCTGACAGTGAAGGAAGTTCCAGAGTGATAAAGTATACATAATATGTGCATATCAGAGAACAACAGACCAACAGTCATGTAATCAAATGAGAAGGGATGTACTTCTAAACATAACATTAACTAGCACAATATAATAAATTAACTAAAGTTATTTAACATTTAAGTTAACTTCTACCCAGTAATTAAACAAATGCCAAATACGTACACGCCAAAGCACACCAACTTTAAA
This sequence comes from Arvicanthis niloticus, assembly GCF_011762505.2. Classification (NCBI taxonomy): domain Eukaryota; kingdom Metazoa; phylum Chordata; class Mammalia; order Rodentia; family Muridae; genus Arvicanthis; species Arvicanthis niloticus. Next base: position 33,819,856 of record NC_047660.1, on the reverse strand, counting down.
ATAATAATTACAACATAGGAAAAATTGTAACAATATCTTATGTTATACAGCCATTTAAGTAAATAAAGAAAAAGGCCATCATTTTGTAGACTTCAGTGCTTTTGAGAACCAGTTCCATTAAGATTAGGGACAATGGTGATGTCCTTGGAAGATAGTGAAGAGCTATTCAGAAATTCATGGGGTCCATGGATTGACAGGCCATTAAAATTATTCAGAGAAACCCCAGGGAATATGATTTCTTTTTCAATTAGTCGTCCAACAGTGTTTATCTAATCCCTTTCTGGACTAGTTTCTAGGGACACAGTGGTAATGGAGCATACACTCTAGCTGTAGCAAGCTGTGAATTAAGGCAAGTGAGACAGAGACAGAGCAGCCAAGGGGAACTCCGTTAAAAGTCAGACCTGAGTGGGCTAATACATAACCATTACTCATGATCACTCCGTGTCATATATTGTTATATTTTTGCTTACATTATTCTGAAGAGGCTACAAGTAAAAACAAGCACCAAAGAAAGTATCCTTCTGACCAGTCAATGTTTAATATGAATCTATTACAACAAAGTTCCAATCTAGGTACCAGCAGAATGCTGCACTGTTTAGTTAGAATTAACAGTAAAACATTTGCCTAAACAAAAAACACTGTATAGTATTTATCATTTGTGTATAAAAATGTTTATTCATCAAGCTAGTTTTCATCAGTCCTTTGAACTCTAATTTAGTTTACCTGAAGTTTACTTTACCCCAAATACATCTATTTATTTTACTTTCTCTTTTTTGCCTTTTATTGAAAATAGATTCTTTTCTCATACAGTATATCCTGAATATAGTTTCCCCTCCCTGTACTACAACCAATTATTGCCCCCTGCCTCCCCTCAGGATCCGCTCCCTGTTGGGCCTTGGATGAGGTAACTCCATTTAACCTGCCACCTTCAGTCACTTGGACACAGGTAGAGGGCGTGATTAACAAGTCTCTACCTCCAGAGATTTAAATATTAATGAATTATCAAAAGACCAGGGGTGTAGCTAATTAAGTTATTCCCTCCCCTTTTTCCTTCCCTATAAAATGAGACTCCCCTGGCCTTTGGCGGGGGAAGCGCGTACCACCTACATCCATTTACCATGCCATGAACAATAAAAGCTTTGGAAAACCGGACTCCATGTGTCCCATGGTCTCTCCGCCAGATTCCCAGCTTTTGGAACCCTGGAACCTTGCCGATAAAGCCGCTGGCCCACCCACCAACAGCTGCTTGAATGTGGGACCCTCCACTGGCGACGTGGGAAGCCTGCCCGGGACCCTGATGCCGGACAGCCCTGGAACCTGGACTCCCCCCCACCACCACCCCGTGAGATTTCTTCCCCACAGCTCCCTTTCTCTTTCTCATTAGAAAAAAATAGGCTGCCGGGCGGTGGTGGCGCACACCTTTAATCCCAGCACTTGGGAGGCAGAGGCAGGCGGATTTCTGAGTTCGAAGCCAGCCTGGTCTACAAAGTGAGTTCCAGGACAGCCAGGACTACACAGAGAAACCCTGTCTCAAAAACAAAACAAAACAAAACAAAACAAAAACAAAAACAAAACAACACAAAAAAAAACCCCAAACCAACCCCCCCCCCCAAAAAGAGAAAAGAATAGGCTTCTAAGAGATAACAACAAAATAAGACAAAATATTAAAAGGTAAAGCAAAAACTATCATATTGAAGTTGAACACAGCAGCTCAACAAGAGGAAGAGTCCCAAGAGCAGGGACAAGAATCATGGGCCATCTTGTTCTCACAGTCAGGAGTCCCATAAAAATACAAAGCTAATGGCTATAATTTATGCACAGAAGACTTCGTGCAGACCTATGTGGGCCCTGTGCTTTCTGCTTCAGTCTCACTGACTCCATATGTGCCTTGGTTTGTTGATTCATAAGGCCTTGTTCTGCTGGTGTTCTCCATAGCCCCTGGTTCTTATACACATAATGCCTCATCTTCTGAAAGTTCCCTGAGCTCTGAGGAGAGGGATCTAATGGAGACATTCCATTTAGACTCTCTCTCTCATATATATATATATATATATATATATATATATATATATATATGTGTGTGTGTGTGTGTGTGTGTGTGTGTGTGTGTGTGTACATATGTATATATATACATACACAGACATATATATATATATATATATATATATATATATATATACATACATACATATTCAGTAGTGTTTGGTTTTACTCTAGGTCTCTGGGCTATCTAGTCTCTGGATCTTGGCTCTCCAAAAGTATAGACTTTAGGTCAGGTCAGATATTGATTGGTTACTCTCACAAGTTCTGTGCCACCATTACCATAGCATATTTTGCAGGCAGGACGGATTGTAGATAGAAAGGTTTGTAGCTGTCTTGGTGTCCCTGTTTCTCTTTTGTTAGCCTAAAAAGTTCTTTTCTGCATCAAAGAGTATGTATGTATGTATGCATGTATGTATGTATGTATAGAAAAAATGCCAGTTCAGCTTTTTTATGTTTAATTAGTGGAGTGGCCATGGGGTCCTACTGTCAATTTTCAGAGAGCATCCTTTGTCTTAGCAACAGCCTAGGGTTTTTGGGGATTTCCATGGGACCCCCTTGGCCAACAACTCAATTGAATATAACCCAGTTCTGCTATGGAAGCTTTGATGACAAGAAATGGGCAGTTGCGATCTATCTTATTATTAAGAGAACTCATTAGGAGTACCTTCATATATTTTAGGGTGTCTCCGCTGTACTAGATTTCTGTATCATCCCTCAAATGCCCGGAAATTCCAGGTGTTTCTCTCTGGATTTTTTTTTTTTTTTTTTTTTTGCCTCTGCTCTATCTCCCTTTCCTCTCCCCACCTGATTCTGTCCCGACCCACCCCCAGTATACCTGTAAAATTTATTCTATTTTGCCCTTTGAATGAGATCCATGTGTTTCCCCACCTTCAAAACAAACAAACAAACAAAAACTTTTTCTCTATATCTAAACCTCTCTGGGTCTGTGGATTTCAAATTGGTTATCATTTGCTTAACAATTAATATCCACATGTAAGTGAATACATACCATATTTATCTTTCTGGGTCTAGGATACCTCACTCGGGATTACTTTTTTTCTGGTTACATCCACATACTTGCAAATTTCATGATGTCATTTTTTAAATAGCTTAGTAATACTTCATCCTGTAAACGTACCAAATTTTCTTAATCTATTCTTCTGTTGAGGCACATCTAGTTTGTTTAAAGTTTCTATCTATAATGAATAAAGCCACTATGAGCTCAGCTGAGCAAGCATCCATGTGGCAAGATGGAGTATCATTTGAGTATATGCCCAAAAGTGTAGAGCTGGATCTTCAGGTAGATTGATTTCCAACTTTCTGAGGAATCATCACATTTACTTCCATACTGGCTGTGCAAATTTGCACTTACACCAGTAATGGAAGAGTGTTTTCCTGGCTCCAAATTATCATCAGTTATGGGCTGTCACCTGTGTTTTTGATCTTAGCCATTCTGATACGAGTAAGACGATATATCAAAGTAGTTCTGATTTGCATTTATTTCTCTGGTGGCTACGGATGTTAAACATTTCTTTTAAGTGTTTTTCAGCTATTTGAGATTCCTCTACCGAGAATTCTCTGTTTAGACCTTTTCCCCATTTTTAATTGTATTGTTTGGTTTTTTTGTTTGCTATCTAGTTTCTTGTATTCTATACATATTTTAGATACTAACCCTCTATTGAATATGACATTGATAAAATTCTTTTCTCATTCTGTAGGCTGCTTTTTTTTTGTCTGATTGGCAGTGCCTTTTGTCTTTCAGAAATTTTCAGTTTTATGAAATCCCATCTATTAATTGTTGATCTTAGTTCCTGTGTTATTAGTGTTCTGTTCAGAAAGTTTTCTCCTGTGCTAATGCACTCAAAGGTGTTCTTTACTTTCTCACCTGTCAGGTTCAGTGTGTCTGGTATTATGTTGAGGCCTTTGATACACTTGGGCTTAAATTTTGTGCAAGGTATTAACTATGAATCTATTTGCACTCTTGTATACACTGATGTCCGGTTTTACTAACACCAGTTGTAAGAGATTCTGTCTTTTTTTTCCCCAGCACATATTTCTGTCTTTCAAGGTCCTACATGTAGGTGTGTGGATTTATGTCTAGGTCTTCAATTTGATTCCATTGATGGACATGTCAGTTTTTGTGCCAGTATTATGCAGTTTTTATTACTATATGCAGTACAACTTGAAATCAGGGATGGTGATCCGTTCAGAAGTTCTTTTTTGTTGTTCAGGATTGTCTTAGCTATCTCGGGTTTTTTCTTTGTTGTTTTTTCATATGATGTTGAGAATTGTCCTTTCAAGGTCTGTAAATAATTATTTCGATTTTAGTAGGGATTCCATTGTATTTGTAGATTGCTTTTGGTAGGGTGGCCATTTTTCTAAGTAGTCAGAGCACTGGGGGGAACCAACAAATCTGTGGTGTCATCAAAGCCACAAGAAGCATTTTAAAGATAACTAAAGTGTAAACTAGAAGACAATTCCATTAACTATTGCTGAGGTTGAGTTAGAGAAGAAACTTGACTAGGAACTTTGGCAAGCGGAAGTTACTGGAGATCTGGCAGTGGTAGTTTAAAGACTATAAAAGAAGCAGAAGGCAACTTTGTTCATAATTTTGTCAAGATTACCCACGGAGAAGGTTCCCAAGGGCTTATCTCTAGTGCCTGCTCATCTCTGAGAATCACGGTTACAGGACCTCCATTTCTAGAACCTGTGCTCACTGCTGGGCCTCATCACTAGGTCTAGAGAAATTAATTCTCTGAGTAGAATCTTAAACTACAAAACTTTGCCCAAACCTCAACATATAAAGTCAAAAGTTTGGGAAGTAACTACCTAGATCCACATTCAAAGCTCAATATAATCCCCATTCAAATGATACAGAAAGCATAAATGAAAACCAGAAAGTATTATGTCTTAACATTCTTGATCTCTTATAACACTCTCTTTGTAAAAATAGATTTTGTCCCATTATCTTTAATCTCGAGTCAAGTTAATTTGATTTACTGATCATATCATATGCTTATCTAATTATTATTTTCAAATGACATCCTTTAATATATAACAAACTGTGTTTAATGAGTGAAGAGAATTGTAAGTCGGTGATAATGAGGTGATTACTTTGAGTACAGAAAGTACGAGCTAAGTTTAACAGTGTCATATTGTGTTAGTATTCCTCTGAATTAACTCTGAGATATAGTTAAATGATTCCCATCTAATCATAACACATTTAACATATTTAAAATGAATTAAGACAGCTAACTTTTTCAATTTGTATTAGAAGTTAGGTAAATTTGTGTTAAAAGTTAAGAAAGTGAAATGCTTCTATCAGCCTATATGAAACTTAACATCTTATATATTTTTTACCTTAAAATAGTAATTCTGGTTTACCAATGGCCATTCTGTTGAGTAACATTTCCTTTTCCCACTTTTAGTGTCTAAGAAATAAATACACGTATCCAGCTAGCTACTAGGAAATTGCTTTAAGCGGAACAGAGTGCTTTGCACTTGTATCATGTTCACAAAACTCATGCTAAGGAAGATTAAAACTAAGATTATTGAGTAGATGCTCGCAAATGTTTCATAATCCCTCTATTGGGCTCAAGAACCTAATGACAGCTGGTAAGAGGAGGAAGGGAAGACCAAAAGAGTTATGAGAATGTGCAATATTGTTTTAGCTTATGAAACCCTGTGATGGAGAAGTTCTGATTGCACATACAGGTATTGTATTGATGGGTGTATGGATGTTACAGAAGCAAAGAGAGGGCTGATCCTTTTCACAGTGTGGTCCTGAATAGGGAAGCATCACCTGTGTTGTAGATGATAGAGTTGTTGTTGAAGGATGAAACAAACAATCAGGTAAACACTACAACCCTTCCAGACGGGCGCAGGTGGACATGCAAGCAGAAGTGTAAGTATGATGTAGGAAGAGCTACAGAGGCCGGAACAGATGTAAAGACAGGCAGAAATGCAGTGCCAGCAAACAGACACATGTAGGTGCAGATTCCTTCTTCCTCTCGGCTCTCTCCTCTGTGCAAGCCATTTCATCTTCACTCCTGTCCAGGCTCTTTCTGTACAGGTACTCTTCTCCTTGATGACCTTATAGCAGACCCAGTCCTTTCGTTCTTACAATCTTTCTTTCCCCTCTCTAAAAAAAATCCACTTCCTTTTTCTTTTCTTCAATATTCTTTGAGCCTTAGATGTAAGGGTTGCAAAACAACACATTTTTTCAGTCATGGGGAACAGAATGATTGTCACTGAGCTAAGATGAATTTATGTCCCGTACTGGCTGGTTTTGAGTATCAACTTGACACAAGCTGGAGTTGTCACAGAGAAAAGAGCCTCCCTTGAGGAAATACCTCCATGAGATCCAGCTGTAAGACATTTTCTCAATCAGTGATCAAGGAGGGGGGACCCAGCCCATTGTGGGTGGTCTCATCCCTGGGTTGGTACTCCTGGCTTCTATAAGAAAGCAAGTTGAGCAAGCTAGGGGAAGCAAGCCAGTAAGCAACATTCCTTCATGGCTTCTATATCAGCTCCTTCTTTCTGACCTGCTTGAGTTCCAGTCCTGAATTCCTTTGGTGATGAACAATGTGGAAGTGTAAGCTGAATAAACTCTTTCCTCTGCAACTTGCTTCTCGGTCATGATGTTTTGTGCAGGAATAGAAACCCTGACTAAGATATGTCCTACTAGAGACTCAGAGGAGAATTTGCTCTTCTATTCTTCTAGCTTCCATGGGCTGTCCATGTTCCTTGGCTTATGGAAGATCGCTCTCACCTCAACTGTAGACTTATGAATCTCTGTCTCTGTCTTCCTTTTATAAGAACCTTTGGGTTGATATTGGGTCTGCGTGGAAAATCTGGGAGATATTTTCACCAAAAATCCTTAGTTCAGTCACATCTACACAGTCCTTTGGTTATGGAAGATGAAATAGGCTCTGGGGATTAGGACAGGACATTTTGAAAAGCCCCTCATTTACTACATCACCACAGTCTCTGTTATTGCATCATATGGTCAAGGAAAAATACAAAACCAAAGGAAACTTTTTCTTCCTCTTTATATTTAATATATTTTCATACAGTACTTTTTGATCACGTTCTCCCTTCCCATGACTCCTCTCAGATCCTCCCCACCTCCCCACCCATTCAGTTTTCCCTCTCTTAACAAATACAACACCCACAAAACAAAAATCAAACCAAGCAAGAGAAACAAACAAACAAAAACCAAAAGAAAACAAAAAGCTCACAAAGCAAACAAACAACCACAACACATGGGCTTCATTTTGTATTGGGCAATTACTCCTGAGCACGTGGCTAGAAACCATCCAGTCTGTGGTGGTTTGAATGAGAATGTCCCTGCCCCATCATATATTTGCATGCTCGAGTTCCCCAGTTGCAAGGATTAAGAGGTGTGTCTTTGTTGGAGTAGGTGTGTCCTTGTTGGAGGAAGTGTGTCACTGGGAGTGGCCTTTGAGGTTTCAAAACCCACACCAGGCCCAGTGTCTCTGGCTCCGTACTTGCTGCCTGTGAATCAGTGTATAAAGCTCTCAGCTACATCTCCAGCTTCATGTGTGCATGGCCCCATGCTCTCTGCCCTGATGATAACAGACTTACTTCTGAAACTATAAGCAAGCCCACAGTTAAATGCTTTCTTTTATAAACATTGTCTTGGTCATTGTATTTCTTTATAGCCATAGCTCAATGACTACGACACAGTCCCAGGAGATATGACGCCCTTGTTAGGCCTTCATAGGCACAAGGCATGTGAGTTCATAGACAAACATGCAGGCAAAACACCTATGCACATTTTAAAAAGAAGGGAAAAAAGAAAAAAATCTATTAATTTCTTCCAGAATAGTCTTGTTTATCAAAATAAAACATGTTTGTTTAAGCTATATAATCTCTATATTGACATGTATATATATAAGTACTTAATATGCTTCAATTTTATTTTCATTTGTCCCCTAAAAAGAAAATTAAAGAGCAATTGTTAGCAAAGTGTGGGCCTTCAAGATAATGTCTCTGCTCAGAATCTGACTTTCCTAAATTAAATGGTTTGACTTTGAGAAGTCAGTTGACTTTTTGGTGGCTTCCCTTGTATGTAGAATGAACATAATAATAGGGCCTACTTCTGAGAATTATGTGAATTAAGTTAAGTACTCCATAACAATGTGGTTTGGGGTTCGCCAGGTGGCTTAGCAGGAAAAGGAGCTTGCTGCTAAGCTTGATGACCTGAGTTCAGTCTCTGTAACCCACCTGGAAGAAGGTGAGAAAAGACTCCTAGAGACTCGTCAAGTTGTCCTCTGACCTCTCCCTTGCTCTTCCTACACCCTTCATGCACTCTAAATGTATTGTTTTAAATGTGATATTTGCCAGGTATTTAATAATTATGTTTATGAAGAACTCTCATTGTATAAAAATAATCCTTTTGTGCTTTGCTTTATTAAATTGTGTTACTGGTGGCTGGTGATTACGTGTGTGTGTGTGTGTGTGTGTGTGTGTGTGTGTGTGTGTGTGTGTGTATTTTTGCTGATGATTATGTTCTACCTGTGATCATGATGCTCTGCTCAAAACACACCCAAAATGACAGAGGGAAGTGACTGTATATTGAAGTAAATGTTTCTTCTGTGTTTTCTACTTCCTACCACTCCAAAAGCTTTTCTATCTTACTTTGGATAGGATTTTCTTCCCTTACCCTTTACTTAGAGCAGATCACACAGAGGCATCTTCCACTCCTCTGTTTCACCCTGAAATTTGCGTGCTTACTTTTTCTATATTTTAAACTTAACTTGTGTATTATTAGAGTGTGTGTACATGATGTATATGTGTGGTAGCTTGAATAAGAATGTCCCTCCATAGGCTCATATATTTGAATACTTAATTATCAGGGAGCAGAGCTCTTGGAAAAGGATTAGGAGATGTAGTATTGATGAAAGAAATGTGTAGCTTGGTGTAGGCTTTGAGGCTTCAAAAGGCCATGCCAAGGCCAGTTTCTCTCTCTCTGCCTACTATGGATCTGGATCATGATGTGAAACTTTCAACTACTATTGCAGTTCCTGCCTAGATGCTGCCACGCTCCCCACAATCATCATAATAGACTAAATTTCTAAAACTGCAAGAAAGCCCTCGATTAAATGCCTTTAAAAAAAAACAAAACAAGTGCTGCCTTGACCACGTATCTCTTCATAGCAGTAAAACAGTGACTAAGACAGTGTTGTTCCATCTTTACATGGGTTCCACAAATTGCACTCAGGTTTCTCAGGATTTTGTGGCAAGGCTTTTTCCTTTTGAACTATCTATCTAGTCCCATATGTTTATGTAAATGTAATCCCCGGGAGACTCTCTTATACCCTTTTTCCTCCTAAATACCTGCAAGGCATTTCTACACTGCTCTTTCCTGTTTTACCTCCAGCATAAAGACAGAGAGTTGTCAGCTGTTGTTAATAAGCTGCTGGGCATTAAGCTGGGCAGATTCTGAGCTATTCTAACCTGACTAGGCTGCTGATCCCCAGACAAATGTCCCATTACTTGCCATCTGGTCTTGCCCTGGTTTGCTCTAGTCCATGTTTGTTCTTGTGGCTGCTCTCTCATTGTGACCTCATGGCAAATCCTCCTGGTCCATCCATATGGTCTCCCATATCTTTCTTCTCTTCCTTGGGAATGCCTTCCCTCTCTCTACTCCTCTGTCTCTTTCTGGGACAACCTGACTGAGATATGAAGTCCAGTCCTATTCTCTTCTGCCAAGCTAATTGGCTGATCAGCTGTTTATTAACCAATCAGAGGTGAAGGAAAACAATATTTGAATAACATTCAGATCAGAGATGCTTGACTATACCATTATCTGACTGTAATCAAATATCTGGCTGGAAATCAGAATTTGAATACACAGTGTACAAAACTATCTCCCACCGTGTCTACGTTTTTAAAGGGATGGTCTATGAGCATTCTTGACATTGCATTCTTAAAATGTTTTAACTCATTGCAAAGGTTTTATTTTTCCAAAAAACTTATCATTTTAATTCATGTCATAATATTTTATTAAGACCTCAGTGGTTCATTTGCAATTATAAGCAGAGACCTATAGCTTACTTCCTTAAAGTAATTTGTGATTATTTTTTCAATAAATGAACTTACATTTTTGCATTTGTAAAATGAAGTAAATGTAGTCCTTTTTAGCCTTTGAATTCAATAATACAGTACGAAGTTCATATGCCAGTAGTAAATTTCAGGCTTTCTAGAGAAAGCTCTTTCTATTCTCACAGTCCATTTCAAATGAACAGCCCATTCTGAAAAATCAGAGAATCAAGTAATGTATTCTAATAATATGCCTTAGAACGATACATTATGTATTATCAATGCAGGTCTTTCATAGCGCTATCTTCTCGTCCAATTTGCACTCAGGTTTGTAGCTTTTTTCCCACCATTGGCTTTTCCTTTTCTAGCTTGCTTTTAAAATGAAAATGGGAGAGATCCAATATCATTCAACATATAGTTGTATTCTCCCTTTTGTTTTTTTAGAATATGTAATTTACAGAGTGCCCAGTGTCTTAGCAGGCAAAGACAAGTACCATCAAGCCTGGCTACCAGAATTCAGTCCCTAGATCTACCATGTTGGGAACAAGGAAATAAATTCTTCAAGGTGTCCTCTGACCTCTGTGTGTTCAATCCCCATTCATATAAATAAATAGAGGTTGGAGAGACATCTCAGAGTTAGGTGATGTGGTTGAATTGAGAGGGTCAGCAGTTAGGAGAGCTTGCTCCTTACAGGGGGCCCTAGTTCCCATCTCAACATTCATTTGTGGCTCACAAGTGCTTGTAACTCCAACTGTATGGTTTTCTGGGTTCTGAGAACACTCACACAGATGTGGCATACACTTACATTTACATAAACATAAATAAGAATAAGTCTTTAATAGTGATAAATATAAAATATTAAATCTATTGTATAAAGTAGGTAGAATCTAAGGAATAGGATCACAATTATGTTGACACCTCACATAGCTTTTTGCTACAGTCACAAGACAGGACACAAAGGACGGAAACGACAATAAAAGTAAAAATGGCTGGTCCATAAATCACATCTGTATGTAGACATTTTCTTGCTTAGCCTGAAAGGCATTGTCCATAATAGTTTTTTAAAAGTTTCAGTTAACTGACAAAACTTTAAAATTTGGGTAGATTTCCCATAGAACCAAAGTTTTCAATTTCTCTAAAGGATGTTCGGTAGGAAGAACCCGGAAGCGGGACTATTGTCTTTGAGCAAGTCAGGCATGCCAGTCTGTTCAAGCTCCAGCACTTGCGTGTCTGAGGCTGAGTAGCACCAGTCACTTATCACGGTGTTCACTGGTCTCCTTGGATCTATCTAGTCTGATTCAGCCCCGTTTCCTGCCTCATCCTCAGGCACTGTACTCTGAAAACCATTTGCCTTTATGTGTTGTTGCCATGAGATCCTGGAGAATTTCTTTAGCGTACACTAAAAACAGGTTGGGGTTCTGCTCCTTGTTCTTCACTAGTTCATGGACCTAAAGGGGTGCTGTGGTTATTTGAATGAAAATGGCTCCCATAGTCTCATGTATTTGAATGATTGGTCCCTACTTGGTAGAGTGCTTTAGGAAGGATTAGGAGGTGTGGTCTTGTTGACAGAAATGTGTCACAGTGGGTTGGGCTTTGATGTTTAAAAAGCCCGGAATAGCCTTACCTCACCCACAGCTGCTTAAGTAAGCTTCCAGCTACTGCCCTAGGACCATGCCCTCCTGCTCACTGCCACACTCCCCACCATGATGGGCATGGACTCACCCTCTGTAACCGTAAGCAAGTCCCCAATTAAATGCTTTCTTTGTTTTGGTTGTGGTGTCTCTTCAGAGCAATAGAACAGTGACTTAGATACCCAGCTAGAGGAAAAACAGTCTTCTTTCTCACGATGGCCTAGCAAGGGGCTTGCATACCTTCTTCTCTTGCTTACCCAGGTATCCACTCCACCTTCTGGTTAAAGCATGCTCGGTGAGAATTTCCCTGGATAACAACCCTCTGCTCTTGAACGTCCCAGCACTGCGAAAGGTTTACAGTGTAGTGTAGAAAGATCAGGTTCCCACATACAAACCACGCTCAGATTCTGCCTTGCTTGCTACACTACATATTGAGGGGGACAGAAATGACAGTAACAAGAGCCAGTCCAGTGTATCATCAATGAGGATGGTGGTTGTATTATTGACCTGGGAGCTAAAGAGATGGCCGAGGTTAAGAGCACCGCTCTTCCAGAGGAACCATTGTTCTCAGCACCTACAAGGGCACTCACAGTAAGTCCAGTCCCAAGGGACACTCTCTTCTAGCCTCAGGCACCAGACCATGCACATGGTATACATTCAGGCAATATACATTCAGGCAAAATGCTCGTGTACATATAACAATAAACAAATCTTGAAAAATAAACTATTTCCTCTACCTTATTAACTCTATTCTTTTTTTCCAAATTGCTCTTCTATGAGAACAAAAACCTAACTTTGGTCTGTCTGGGACTCCATTTTGTCCTTTTGACAAGGAGTACATTGTCAGTACTCCTGGTAAGCAGATATGGCTTCTCCTAGATGTTAGCCTGTGACTGGCACGTTTGAATTCTACAGATCCTAGATGTGAGTTGTTATCTCACATCTCGTTGCTTGGGTATGAGTGGCTTTAAAACCTTAGGCTTTTGGGCCATTAAATACTGTCAACTTTGGTTTAAACTGTCCTCGGGGGTTTTGAAAAGTGTGTGTGAGTCTCACTATTTTGATACCCACTGGAGAAAATATCCAGCCTGCCAAGGGACAGGATTGTTAACTAAAGCAGCCACTATGACATGAGAAGTGCATGATGTTATAAATGAAGTCACTGCCATGAAATAATACAGATGTATTCTTTTCAGTGAATTCTGTGCAAACACCCAGTCAAGCTGAGACTTCCCTGATTATGTACAGGGAATGTATTCAGAAAATCACCAGCTGGGTTTTTTCAATGGTTTAAAAGCTGCTGTGCTGTAGCATTCCAGAATAAAATAAGCAAATACCACCTACCAGCCTGTCAAGGTTTTTTTTTTTTCTTTTTTTTTTTTTTTTGGATGCAACATCCCTTTACTTCAAAGCTTATAATGAAATTGATTTTCAGTGCTTTTTCATTTCAACTTGCAAGCCCCATGAATAACTACTCTAAAATAATTTCAACTTAGAAATGTTCGGAAACTGGTGAGAAATTGATAGTGACTGTTTTATGCTTAGCCGAAAGATATTGAATACAAATGTAAAGGAAGAACTTGCTGGGTTTAGATGAGAAGAACTGTATGATAAGGTAGTGTGGAGCCAGGAGTGATTCTCCATGATAAACAGAGTAATTTAAAACTTTCTTTAATTTTGAGTGGAATGGAATCTTCAAACAGATGAGATTTCATTACATGAGGAATTGACAGAGACTTTAAATCAAATTCTCATGTGTTTATACATAGATTGCCAGTCATTGATTATGGCTATTTGATGCTAAAGCTTCTGATGAGAATTTTTTTTAATATTCAGCAATATTAATTATTTGCTATTGAGTTATTTGGAAAAGCTCTTGTATTATTTTACACACACACACACACACACACACACACACACACACACACACACACTTTTCTGTTGACTTAAGGGAGACACGGTTTGTTTTTGGCTTATGGTTCCAGTTCAACTCATGAGAGACCTGGTGGAGAAGGCATGGTGTCAGGAGTACCAGCCCTGCTTGTCATTTTATAGCCACAGTCAAGAAGGGACAAGTGGGGCTGGACTATAAAACCTCAAAACTGATTCCCAGTGACTACTTCCTCCAGCAAGGCTCCACCTCCTAACAGTTCCATAACCTTACTCAAAGTAGCAACAACTAGGAACCAAATGCTCAGACCTATGAGCCTATGGGGGTTGGGGGATGTGGCACAATACAATTCAAACCAAAATACATACATTTACTTTGCATTCACATCAAATTGCATTGGTAATTAATTTCAAGCTTGTGTAGATCCAGGTTTTTTATGCACTGAAGTTTATATAGTCTAAGAATCACAGTGTGTGTGTGTGTGTGTGTTCTTTGAGTAGGGACTACAAAAAATTTCGCAGCCCATGTGGGTGGAGCCATCTAAACTGCAGGCCTAGCCTAACCGACTTGGCTGTTATCCGGGTCCAGATCCAGTGCTTGGAGTAGGTCAAACCAGTATCTACTCCATCTTCGAGCTACTGGAGTGTGTGGAGGAGGTGGTCCTGCAGAACCAGATCATCGCCATCAAAGATGAAAACCTGAAGCATAGCTGTGATTCAAAAGGGTGGCGCACCTCGGGACCTCGGAGCAGTTCCGAGGAGTCTGAGAGATCCATGGAGGCTCTGAGGAGAGACAAGGAGGCAGCAGTGGGAGGGTCTGCAGAGCCTGCACTATCCCTGGAACTAGAGAAGGGCGGTCTGGAAGATGCTTTTAAAACGTGGACTCTTGAAATCGGAAGGAAAGTTCAGGGACAGAGCCACCAGTACAGGGGAAAATACCATCATACAGACATGATGGTATGGGAGCTATATGGGAACACAGCCAGAACATACAAAGAATAGGACATTACTCAATAGGAGCTGATATGCTGCTACTAGGACCTGATATGCTGATGGAGCTGCTACTGCTGCTCACCATACTGGGAGAAGAAAAACCTTGGCACTGCTCTAAGGCTGCAAACACAGTGGTCCTGCCCTATTAGCCTTGGGATCACTAGCATCAAAAGCCTGGAGATGTGTAGTAGTTTGGAGCTCACACGTATCCTGCCTCCAGATACTTTGCCTAGCCACAAGTCTGGGCAACAGCGGGATATCCAAGATGAGTCTCAGTCATGGTTCAGTGTTTGTAGTACTTCGGAGACTAGAAACCCTGACCCAAACCAATGATAGTTTTCATGCAAATAGTAATGACTATTCGCATGAAAAGCTGTTTGGGCAAGTATGTATGTACCATGTGACACTCTGCAGTTTACAAGGCCATTCTGATGAACAAATACATAGAGAGGTGGGAATGATGAAGGAACCGAACAGTGTGTACCCAGTAGAGAGAGAGGCAGAACTAGAGATGCCACTGTGGCGACAGGCCAGGGAGAAGGACGCAATGATGAGAGGAGCATGGTTGCAGAACAGGGTGGGCAGGGTGGTGTGCAGCAGCCTGGAGTTAGCACAGACTTTGCTTCCAAACACACTGCCCAGCAGCATGGTTGCCCTGACTCAGAATAGGGACAGGATGTTCAAGATGGAGAATGGTCCATTTTCTGGGTTCGGCCTTTTTTGAAAGCTCTCCATGGTACATGCTACCCCTGGAGGCCATGTTGGTATCTGTGAGCCAAGCTACTGCAAGAGCACATGCTGGTGTCCATGGTCCCTGCTGCTTTCTAGGCCCCATTGATGCCCAAGGTCCATGAGGATGTCCATGATCTGTGTTGCCATTAGAAGCCATGTTGATGCTGTAGCCTTTGCTACCAACTGAGGCCATGTAGTGTCTATGGTCCAATTGGCCACCCAATAGTCCTGTCTGTGTCTTTGGTCCATGCTGTGGCAGGGGCCCATGTTGATGTCAGAATACATTTTCTAAAAATCTATGGAATAGAAAGATAATCTAGTCTCTCCTCTTGCACTTAACTTGCAGCTTCAAAGTTTCTTCTTGATAAAGTTCACGTGCAATTTTAATATTTCTGTGAATATAATCATATATATATACATATATGATATACATACACATTTATATATATTTCAGACGCATGGTGGCACATGCCTTTAATCCCAGCACTAAGGAGGCAGAGGCAGACAGATATCTGACTTTGAGGCTAGCCTGGTCTACTTTTGGGAGCCGACTTTAGTAGAAAGCAGCCATCTGGAACCATACACCCTGATGAAAGACTTGGTTTTCAAAAGCCTATAACAGCTGAAGCACACTCTGATAAATATATTGTTTATCCCACACAGCTTGTTTTGCTGTTTAGTGACCTCAGCTGTATGGTGCACGTGGCATAAGTTCATGGGCTCCTGGCAGGGTTTATAAGCTGCGCCCGGGAAGGGATCGGGGGCTCGCCATCTTGACTACTAATTGCTAGGCATCCTGAGTAAACTGCTGTGAGAAGGAACCGGTTGTTCCGTGTCTTATTTCCTGCTGGTCAGAGTTGGTACAGCACATTTAGTGGCCCGTACAGGATGTTAAAGTCCGGGGGTTCCAGAACTCACAGCAGACAGGGCGGTTGGTCGACCGGAAAGTGCCGGTGAATGGGGCCAAGATTCTAAAAAGGTTCTCGGAAGGAGACAAGAGTGAAACCTTGGTAAAACAGCTTTAAAGGTCTGTGGTTTGCAGCAAGCAGGAAAAGAAGGAAAGTAAAAGCTCCAGTAAGCAGGACTCAGTGAAGGACACTGCGGGAATTGGAAGCGGCTATCCTCACTCCTGCGCTGGAGAACCAGTCAACTAATGAAGCTGGCTGAATTCGGAAGTGAAACAAAGGTGATTGCATAGTAACAAAAATGGGGCAAGAAATAAGTGTCAAGAGAGCAAAACAGATAAATAGATAAAGGTTATAGTAAGGAAAATGGGGCAAGAAATAAGTGAGTAAAAACAGAAAAAAGGCTTTAAAGACGCGAGGAATAAATAGAAGGCTGCTCTAGGTAGAGAGCTAAGCAGAATGATAATGTTAATTGATTTAACTTTTAAAATGGTTGTGATTCTGAGTTGTATAGTTATATTTTTCTGGATAAAAACTCAATGTAAAGGTTTTTCTGGTTATTGGCTAAAGGAAAGGCTGATTTGGAAAAAAAGGTTTTTCTATGAGTTTTCTGAAGAGGTCATTAAGGTAGTAGTCATGTCTTCCAGAATTATATGGATCAGACATGACAGAGGTAGGCCTCCAGAAGACTAGATTCCAGAGAATCAAAATAATTATCTTGATACTAAAATTTGTTTTTGAGATTTGTATATTACAGAATACACAGCCTTGGTGAATGAATCTTATCACCTGCATGTTCACTGATGCCCTGGACTTCCAGCTGGATGCAGTTAAGACAGACGTCAGAGGCTTATCAATTTACCCTTCCCCTCATCCCTCTTCTAATATCTCAGCGCCCATGTTCAGCTTGAAGAAGTTAATGAAGAGCCGGCGCCCCAATTCCCTGGAATTGGGGACTAAGGTGGTTAATATTAGGCTGTCTTTATCTGTATAATTGTTATTAAGCTGATGCAAAATTCAAGGATTTCATTGGTATAATTTCTTCTATTGAAAATTTGTGGTTACAAGGCTTAGACCTTTTACTTCTCCAACAGGGGAAGTTGTGTGTTGCCTTAAAGAGTGTTGCTTTTATATCAATAGTTTAGATATTAAGTCTCTTGTCTCTCGGGTTCATGCTGTTCAACAAACTGATGGCTTTGGTACGGCAACAGATAACAAATGAAACCCATAAAGGTCCGCTATTACAGGCTGGAAGTAGGGGACTCTGAAACCTCTGTCATCAAGACAGACGAGGATTAACCCCTAAGTTACGTGCTAAGCCGGTTAGCCATTGACGGGTAAGAGAGCATATCGAGACCCTTGCCCCTAAAATAAGGGAGGCCTCACCATCTTAAGTGAGGCTGGGGTCCTTTGTTCCAACCTAGGACAGGCATGGTTTCCGTAAGTTTTCCCAGCCTTCCCTTTTGAAAAAATTTAAAAAGGGGGACCTGTTGGGAGCTGACTTTAGTAGAAAGCAGCTAGATCAACTTTGCAGCCATCTGGAACCATATACCCTGATGAAAGACTTGGTTTTCAAAAGCCTATAACAGCTGAAGCACACTCTGATAAATATATTGTTTATCCCACATAGCTTGTTTTGCTGTTTAGTGACCTTAGCTGTATGGTGCATGTGGCATGAGTTCATGGGCTCCTGGCAGGGTTTATAAGCTGCGCCTGGTAAGGAATCGCAGGCTCACCATCTTGACTACCAATTGCTAGGCATCCTGAGTAAACTGCTGTGAGAAGGAACCGGTTGTTCCGTGTCTTAATTCCTGCTGGTCAGGGTTGGCGTGGCACAGTCTACAAAGTGAGTTCTGGGACAGCCAGGGTTACGCAGAAAAATCCTGTCTCTTAAAATAAAACAATTATAAAAGGGAGGAGACGAAAAACCAAAACAATAACAACATCAAAACCAAAACAATCAGACTAAACAAATACCTATTTCAAGAAAAAAATTTTTACTCTTGACTTGGTTGTTGTCTGAAGGTGTATTGGTCTAGCCTTAGCACAGCAGATTAAGAACAAATGTCTCCTGGATTTCTGTGGTCCAACGTGTCTCTAAATATTCCTTATAAATATAAGAATACTAAAACAAAAACTCATATTGCTTAAAAGAAAACTAAAATGTTTCACCTTTGTTTTATGAAAAACATATAGATCATTAAATGTAAATAAGAGACAAACAATTTCTGCATGGCAATTACCTACATGGAGCAATATTTAATCATGATCAATATAATAAAAGGCTTTGTCATGATCAAACTTTCATGCTTTTTAATATTGTTGGAACAGTTTGAGAAGACATTAGTTTACAGTAAAATTTTGGTTTAAAGGAGACAATGAGTAAATATTTCTGTAGCATGGCAACAAAGAATATTTTAGTACAGTTTGTCCTCCTATTTAATGATGTAAATTAATTATATGAAGTATTTGTCATCTTGATTTCTGTAGTGACAAAAAAGAACCTGACAGGTCTGCTGGTCGATAGAATTGACCGGAACTCAGCAGAGACAAAGCTTTGATGTGGATAGAATATCTGATCATAAGATGGCAGGGCCAAGGTAATGTCACAGAAACCAACTACTGTGAAAAAAAATCTCAGTTTATCAGTTCAATTTGATAAACATGAACTATGCCCTGTTTATTTTCTGAATTAATTTCTGTATATTTCTGAAAAGGTATCAGATAAGAATGAGGTAATCTATGCTCTATCTTTCCTAAATCTGATTTGCTTTTAATGAAAAGTGGTCATATCCTATGTAATTCAAGAAGCAGACTGTGGCTAATGGTATTTAGTGAAGCATATTATATTAAAAATAAAGCATGCATAACTGAGTGGACTTTTTTCCTTCAGTTTGAAATATGTTGAGAGAAGTATTATCTGTGCTGGAATACTTGTTGGCTTGTGCAACACATTTCTCCAGGTTTGGCTTGATCAGAGGTAACCTAAATCTTTTTAACTCTTTTAACAATGCTGCCCAATAGAGGGCATCATTTTAAGCCCACACTTGATTGTAGGCTTTGATTCTTTTTCAAAACCTACTTTATTTAGGGTTCTTAAATGCTTCAACCTCCCTTTAACCAGCTGACCAGAGGCAGGGGGAAAAGGTTAATAGGAAAAAGGTGTTGTGGACTTGTTTAGGAATAGTTTCTTGGGACGACTCCATTCTTTGTTGTCAGGATACCAGCAGTTCAATTCAATAGCAAATACTAAACAGGAATCAATAGCAGCAACATTATCCAGAAGAAACATCAAGGCTCTGTTGCCAAGTCAACAGGAGTAGCCAGAATCACCCAGAATACCATGAGAAATTCTTCTTGCACATTTCTTATAACTTTAAGTTTTTCAAATCCGATTTTTAATAATGGTTCTTCAATGTTTTAACCTTCCTTTTTCCCCCACCACTCACCAGAAGTAGTGGGAAAGAAAGGATATGGGGAAGTGGACCTGTTTAGAAAGGTTCTTTGGAGCAACTCTGGACTGTGTTGTCTGGAAATTGCAATTCAGTTCACATGTCAGCAGGGACAGCTTGATCCACTTATAAACCCTTCATGGATACACCAGCAGTTCAGTTCTGTAGAGTCGGGATAGCAAACCCAAATGAGCAGTGAGGCATGACCTAGCAGAGATAGCCAGGCCTCAGCCTCTGCTCTAGTAAGAACAAGGGACGGGGCCTACAGGAGAAGTTCTCAGCTGTGCTTCTCTTAGGACAAGATCATCAAAGACCCACAAGCGTTGCACAGCTAGCTCTAACTGTCTGTCGCGTCCTATTTATACCCTTCAAACATCACATGCCCTCCATTTGTCTTGCCTCAGCACATGCATCCGACATCATGACTCAGCTGACATCACTCTGCCAATTAGCCCAAGTTTAAGGAAGCCACAAGAAACTGTAGCACACCACCAAAGGATTTTGGTGAGTTTCTCTCTATGGAGTCCTGACAACTGCAGCTCAACTATGCAACCCCTAGACCTGAGCAAAATAATGCAGGTTCACTAGTCCCAAGGAAGCGGAACTGAATGTAAGATTTCAGACCTTCACTGACCTGGGATACATTCTAAGAGGAGTACATTATCCCTGAGTCAGAGGACACTTGCTGGATTAACATTCCTCAGACCTCAGGGAAGAGAACCCACCTGTGGGTGGGGAAGGCCCAAATCGGGAAGACACATTCCAGACCACAAAGAAAGATGCAAGTAATCTGGGTGATCCCAGGAACTGGCTGACCAAAAGATAAATGGTTGGGCAAGGTTACATTCTTACAAAAGATAAGAGTATAAGATGTTTTCCGCATGACCCTGACTAAATTTGGGTTGGGACCTTTTAAGACTTTCTACTGTTTTTATGTTATGTTTCCTTGGTAACTCCCTCACATCCCCCTTGGTTTGTGGTTCTGCCCTATATAAGCCCTTCACTCCCAGCCAGCGGGGTGGACACTCCTCTGTCCCTGTGCGGGTCATGAGTCTCGGCCTCAGTCGACTGATCCAGAAACATACCTCATGCTGTTGCAGCAAGAATGGTGTCTTGTGAGTTATTGGGTGGCTGAGAATTTCTGAGGCTTGAGGGAGGTCCTCCCTTTGTGTGTGTGTGTGGGGGTGTCTTACACATTCATGTTGTTAGCAAAGAACCCTTCACTATGTGTCCTTTCACATGTTTGCTTTAGCCAAACATCCTCTCTGTGTCTGCCCCAGGAATATGCCATCCAACTGACCTTCCAAAAAAAACCTCTTAAGTTTCCACTTCAATTTTGCTTTACTAAGTGAAGACCAGCAAAGACCACTGAAGCGGTACTGGCATAGCAATGCAACAGTGTCCTCTCACTGTGGGGTTCTATTTATATTCTTTCTAAACAGCATGTACCCTCTCAAGTGTGTGTTTTCAGCTGAGAGGGATGAGACAGGCTGACTCCATGGCAGGCTTCAATTTGGCAGTTAAGGGATAATAGAATGTATGTAGAGATGGTTCCAACAGATTAACATAGAGGTCATCTACCCCAGAATTCCCTATTGTGCTTTAAATCAGGCCTTCAAACTTGCTTGGGTGTCTCTCTACCTTGGTAATGAGGAGACCCCAGCAAGCTGGACTTCTGCATAATAAAGCACTCTTTGTGTTTACATCCTGAGTCCAGGGTACCATTATTCAGTGAATCAGGGACCCTTACACAGCAAAACATCACATGCCCTCTCACAAGACAAGAAAAATGTCATATGACACAACTGAGTTGCAAGAGATAAGAAAATTCTACTTGGTGGCTTCTGGCATGTCCAGGAGAATATATTCTGACATTAATATCTAGGGGGAAAAAAGACAATGTTTCTTCCCACTCCAACCATCCTAACTTTCCTTCTCATTCCACCAACTGTAAGGCCAACTGAGTAATGCCTCATTTTCCTGGGTACCTTCCCTTCCCTCACACAAGCAACTCTGCTCTTAGTCCCGTTACTACTCAAACTCTGCTGAGGCTATGAGGTTGATCCATGTTTTCAACCACATGTAGATTTATTGCCCATGTTTTGAGAACCTGTGAATACATGATAATTCTAATCATTTCAGTATTTTGAAGGATTTACTTGCTCTCCATGGATTGAAATAGGTTAGTATCCATTTAGAAGTCATAGGAAAGAGGAAAAAGGGAGAAATAAGTCAAAGTGATCATTAACTCAACAGTACACTCCATACACCACAGATTATCTTGGGCACAGAAGGAGCATGGTGGACAGACATTCTGGCTGCCTCTAGCCTTCTCTCTGGGTAAAGCCCTCTTATCTCTACCATCTCCATAGATTGTGGACATGATAGATGAAGCAGTTATGTGAACATACTTTTTTAGCGACATACTTCTAGTTGGCATAGAGGAGAGAGGAGTGTGAGAAATCATTGTGTACATGTATTCTCAACAGTACATTTAGTGGTACACTGAATATAGCCATAGTATAAATCACACAGCAATCAGCAAAGGCAGAGTCAAGAAAGGAGCCTGCACTCATAAGCCACTTCTACAATTTCCCAGAACATCTCTGACAGGAGTACAAGGGAATATTGGAATAATTACCATCATTGGCTTAGAACGCTCAAGATTTCTTTGGATATGTAATTTTCTTCATAAAGTCATTGGTTCTGGTTCCATGAGTTAATAAAAATGATAATTTTATTAAGTTAGAATATTTTTATTTAGAACTGAGGCAAAGAATCACTACCTTTTGCCAGCTACCTCCAGTTTCTTTGGGATTTGTCAGTCTCTCTATTTGGCCTTTGTCTCACAGCACAGTGAACATATGGTCTGCAGGTGAAGAGGCAAGAGCTGATCACCTTTGGCCCCTAAGCTGCTTGCTAAGTGAACATTTGCAATTAAGATAATTACCCCCCTTGCAGAGGGAGAATTCATAAGAGTTTATAGATAGGAGGCTGGCCATCAAACTTCTCCTAAGTGTCAACTTTACCATATACTGGGCTCTGTGCTTCTTGCTTTGTTTTCATTTCTCTGGTGAAAAGAATCTCATAATGTTCCAAATCTTCAGATCACTAGATCCAAAGGCATCTTGGATTATACAGTATCAGCAAAGAATGCTTTTGTGACCATATATATATATATATATATATATATATATATATATATATATATAATTTTCAATATGTATTTGTTTAAATCTTTTCAATAGGTCAGTCCCTATGGAGTTATTGCTTTCTAGAAGAAAAATCTCAATACTATTGGGTCCTGTGAACCAATGTGTTTCAGGGAGGAAAAGAGCACATATGTACTCAGTGTTAAGACTGATATGTCCAAATGGTGAGGAACCAGCAAGCACTAGATTTGCAGAGTGCAGATCTGTGGTGGGGATGATAACATCAGTTCCAGTGAGGTAACTGAGGCAGAATGAAGTGAGCTTACGGTGAGACTTGGAGAAGAACTGGAGAACACTTTTTTTTCTGTAAAACAAAGAGCTTATAGTGTCATTTCTACCTCTAATCATCTGATTTTATGTCATGGAATATTCTTCCTCCAATGAGAAAGCTATTTGTCTTCCATCTATGTTATATTTCTATGTCTACTCAAAGTGAGCTCTAACTTAATACAAACACCTGTAGATATTACAGGGATGAGTTGAAACAATCACTTTTTGTAGTTGGTAACTATCTTAGGTAGGGTTTCATTGCTGTCTCTCACGGGCTGTCTTCATGGTGCCAAGCCACAACTTCTTTTCATGACCCTTTCAATCCTGGGCTGTCAACTGCAATTAAGTCTGCACCTTCACCAGTGTCCTTTCCTGGCTTCTCACAGTTCAAAGTCTCAGCTGCTTTTCATGACCCCTTCATGCCTTCAAACCCAGCACCACCTGGGTGATTCTTACACATTACCAAGTGCAACTGCAACAGGAGGTACAACCTTGACTACCCCTGGAACAGAGATCCTTTGTGCTCTCAGAAAACACTTCCCAGATTTCACCTCAGTGCTGCTGGTCTCTTCTTACTCACTGCTAATTTCAGTGGTGGGACCTAAGATTTTCCTCACCTAGGACCTGTTCTGTACTAGGCTAGTCTTGAACTCAGAGATCTGCTTGCCTTTGCCTCTTGGAATTAAAGGCTTGTACTACCATGGCAGGACCTAAATTTAGCTGGATGGGATCTTTCCCCAAGGTCACCACTGCCTTAATTCAACTTAATGTTCTTGAACACAGGATTTTGGTCCTTTTCACTTCCTGGTGCTGTTTTAATACTCGAACCATATATTTTATATTTTTTCCTTTTTAAGCTTGCTATGCTTGTTCAAAATGTTCTTCATGAGACTTAACCAGAGAACAAAGTCTCTGCTGGGCTCTTTTGAGACTTCCTTTGTCAATGCAATTAATATAAATCTCTACCTTAGCCTCAGGTAGACTCTTCAGACAAGGACAAAAAAAAGGAGCCACATTCTTCACCAAAATACTACAAAAATAGTCTCTAGGCCACATACTAAAATTCTTCGCCACTGAAACCTCTTGGGCCAAGTCTGTATAGTTCAAATCACTCTCAGCAACAAAGTGTTCCATATTCTTACTAGGATATCCCATTAAATCCCACTTAAAGTATTCTACTACTTCCTAATTCCAAAATCCCCAAATCCACATTTTTCCAAACAAAAACATGTTTGGGCCTACTACAGCAATACTCTGGTACCAACTTCTGTCTTAGTTAGGGTTTACTGCTGTGAACAGACACCAGACCACAGTAACTCTTATAAAGGATGACATTCAACTGGAGCTTGCATACAGGTTCAGTCCATTATCATTATGGCAGGAGGCATGGCAGCATGTAGGCAGGCATGCCACTGGAGGAGCTGAGAGTTCTACATCTTGTTCCAAAGGCAGCTAGGGGAAAACTGGCTTCCAGGCAACCAGGATAAGCGTCTTACAGCTCATGCCCACAGTGACACACCTACTCCAACAAGGGCACACCAACTCCTTCAAGGCCACACCTCCAAATAGTGCCTCTCCCTAGTCCAAGCATATTCAAACCACCACAGTAACCTAGCAAGTGACACAGATAGGGCTATCTGATTGACAACTTTCAGTGACCAATATATTAAGTCGCATGAATTGTTTAGGATCTGAGAGTTCTCTTTTTAGTTCAATTAAAGAAAAGTGGGTACATGCTTATAATCCAGTGCTCAGGAGACTGAGGCAGGGATATTACCACAGTTAGAGGCCAGCTAGAACCCCTTAAGAAGACTGCCTCAGAACAACTATGACAACAACAACTTATCAATAGAGAGGTATTTAACCCCTCATACAGATTTCCTTCATTAGTAAGATTAAGATTATAGAAATATCCATATATGCTGTAACAAAGTCTTTTGTTACTTTTCTACTACTGAGGTAAGACTTCATGTCCAAACCAACTTCTAGAAAAGTTTATTTGGGGCTTACAGTTTCAGAGGATTAGAGACCATGAGCAGCATGGCAGAAAGTATAGCAGGCAGGCAGGTATGGCATTGGGGCAGAAGCTGAGAGCTTACAGCTGATCTACAGTCTTGAGGCAAAGAGAGTAAAGTGGGACCTCTCAAAAGCTCAGTCCCAGTGGCACACCTCTTCCAACAAAGCTAGACCTCATAATCCTTCCCAAGCAGTTCCACCAACTACAGACCAAGTGTTTAATACATGAACCCCGGGGGCCATTCTCATTCGAATCACCACAAACAAGAACAACAGAAAGATACTAAGTAGTTTAAAATCTGATGAACAGATTTTAATTTATTTCCATTTAGTTCCCCTTATTAATACTTACAGGAAATCTCATTTTATTTTTGTTAAAAGCAGAATAATCAGTGCTTAAGTTATCATGTGCTAGAAGGTCTAAATTTCAGAATGAATGCATTTACTTAAGGCTTTCCTAAGAGCCTTAAATTTTAAAAGCCTTAAAGTTTATATATAATAGGACCAAAACCCCTTCAGTATCTGTGGATAGAATATGCATTCTGAGGTAATACCCTATTGGCTATTTGCTTGACATTTTTGCCAAAAGCTTAAGTACAAGAAGGGATGAAGAGCCATGATCCTGCAGGATAATGTGAGCAGAGCCATTATGTATCCCAGGCTCTGCCTGTACCTTCTGTCTGCTGCTTTAAGCCATAAGGGAGCTTCTTAGTTTCGTTGCCTTTTCCTGAGGGGAAGAAGGTTACATCTCCAGTCCTTATAAGACAAAGAGGTTGGTTTGGATGAAAGAGACAAGGTTCAGTCTCTCATCTTTTCTGAAACAGATTCTAATTCCCCTAGGAAGGACATCTGGTTCGTTTCTCCTCCATTCATCTACTGTCCTGTATTTAGGACGATGGCCTCAGGCAGTTGGCAGCTCATTAGTATTACTGTCTAGGGCAATGGATGAGGTTAACTTATTATTAGTCAATTATCCAGACTAAACCCTCCCTCAGTACAAGTTACACTGAGAAATGCAAAATGTTTTAAGCTCCTAGATCGATGCATCAGGAGTGCAAAAGAAGTTCGCTTTATTCTCCTGTTCTACTGGCAGAGCTCACAGCTTAGATTTGGCTTTTATTTGTCATGTGAGTGTGTAGATGCATATTTTGGAATACTGACTTTCAGTTTAGGGCTAATTTTAATGCTAAGTTTTAAAATGCAATACCCCCTCGCAAAAAGAAAAACCCTAACCTTATATTTTACCACAGTTCCTATTTCTTTACCATTAATCAACATCTCTAAAAATATAACAATATTAAAAATTGATGTATCTTGAACCTTTTATATATAATATTATTTCTGTAATTGTAATAATATATTCATTTTCATGTTTAAAATTTAATATGATAATTTAAATGCATCTAATTAAATGCATTTTCACATTAATACAGAAAGATTATGAAGGAATAAATTTGGTAGCATTAATAACTACTATGGTGATTATAATTTTGTTATTTTCAGAAGGTCCGGGAACAGGACCCAGTTAACATTTTTATGCATGCTTTTGTTGCTTTCTGTGATACATTAGAGGTGTGTTGGGTAACATACATGAAGATATTTTAATCAGGAATTAACTGATATTTGAATTTATTGCTATATATTAGGCAGTATGTGTAGTTAGCTTTAGCTGATCCCAAAGGAATCCTTTTGAGGAGATCAATTGCAATATAAAGGCTGTGCCTTATATGGTGGTGGATACTTATAACCTCCACACTCTGAAGACTGAGGTGGGAAGATAATGAATTGAAGTTAGTCTGAGCTACATAGTAAAATCCTATGTCAAGTTTCAGTGAGACAGATGAACCAGAGATGTTATGAAGCAATTTCTTCTGAGACAAAAATATTCTATGTTGGAGGAAAGCTCCTAAAGATTCAGGATGTTCTAAAGAGAGTGAAACATTCTTTTCTTCAGGAAAATTCCTTAAAACTTAGAAAGTAAACAACTCAGAAGTCTCAAGAAGTCCCTGAAACTGACCAGATGCACTAGACCTTTCTCTCCCTAAAGTTATATAAGCAGTATGGACTGCTGAGAGACATTCAGACCAGCCTGGATGCCAGAAAGAGGCACAGACCAACTGAGTCACCTTGACCAGTCACCCATCTATTGGGTTTTCTCTCCAACTGGTCAAGCTTCTTGAAAGTTGTATAATGAACTCTGTGTTTCCAGATTTTGTGAGTTGTTACTCATGATGAGGTGAGCCTGCAGTAACACAACTACCCTTGAGTGATTTCAACTCCTGTAATAACTGGCCACCCAGTTACTTATACTCCTATAAGTAACCCTAAGAAGCTCAGTGGTTCACCAAGTTGGACATTGATGAATTTTTTACTTTGGTTTGTCATCAGTTTCCTATCCAGAGTTAGTAGACATTTATACAGATCTTTCCAGGAATAGTGTCTCACAGGCAGGTAAAGACATTCCTTGTCAAGCCTGATGACCTAGCTAGGTATCCAGGCCTCACATAATAGAAGGGGAGAAAAGGCTCCCACTAATTATCTTCTCACTGCCAGTGTGCACACATGCGCGCGCGCGCGCACACACACACACACACACACACACACACACCACCACCACCACCACCACCACCACCACCACCACCAACAACAACAATAAAAACAAAACAAAAAAAAAACAGAATAAATGTGTGAAAGAAGATAAGGAGTTCTTCATATCATTTTAAGATGGAGTCAGTATTCCCAGGCCACACCAAACTGTGAGGTTAAATGGTGGAATAATGGTCTCTGAAATTCAGACTTCACTCCTCAGAAATAAATGCATGGACACATAAATGATGCCAGTGTGGTATTGTGAGAACTGTATTAAAAAAAAATAAAGACATACAAAATGTAGATACTTCTGGACAAACCAGGTAAGGGGTCACTAAAATGATATCTGGAGGCAGAAAGGAAAGGAAGACAGGAGAAGAGTGGCAAGTCTAAGGGCATAGTAACTAAGGGGCCATGGAAGACTGGGAGATTATGGAAATTCTGCAGTTGGGTACTGGCATAGACGTGCTTGCAGCAGGAGCAGTGGAATTTAATTTGGCAAGCCTCTGAATTTACCCTACTGAATAACTGAATATTAAAATAGCACATAAGGGTCAGGGAGTGTAAGTTAGGGGTTAAGTGACTAAGACAGGACTTAAGACTTGCTCAGTTTTAAGTGAGTTCTATTTCTCTAGTTATTTTAATTACTTTGTCAGCATCCTTCAGAACTCGTCCTTCCTGTGGATTTTTTGTTTCAGGTCAACAATTCTGCGTGCATTTCAGCTAATGCCTCATTATTATGCTAACGGTATTTTTTTGTTGAAACTCTATATTATCGTCTCTTACTATATATGGCAGGGTGTGATTTGGCCTTGCTGAACTTTGAGCCATTAAGGCGCCTTCAGATTGAACAGGGTGATTTTGAGGTCATACACTGATGCAACAAAGGATTGAATTATTTATGACTTTAATATTTGCCAGTGTTTTTAGCTCAACATCCAATAGACCACTGAATATTATCTGTCAACAAAATACTGCATTTGTTCCATTTGTTGATAACTGATGAAACAAAGCAGTTTGAATCGCTGCCTTGAACTCAACATGGGTTGAATTTTCACCCTATGTGTTTCAGCACTAATGACAAGATTTGCAGGGCCAACTTCCAATACTTGTGATAAGTTGTAATACTTATGATTAATTAGCATGAACCATAATGAATAAACATTTTGATCAGCATGTATGTACATACGTAGTTTTGTTATATTTATTTGCTATTTTTACCTTTGCATAAAAGAGTTGGATAGAGGGAACTAGGTCTTACTCAATATTAGCTATAAGATCTGTCTGCATTTATGAAACACACTAGAGTCTGGCATAACTTAATAAATAAATACATACATACATATATACATACATACATACATAACTTAAAAGAACAACTACCTATATCTCATTTGATCAGCTCTTCCTTGTTCCCTTCACTGATGTCCAAGAAAAATGAGATTAGTTATTATGTAGAGGTGAAAGTAACACTTTAGTATGTCAGCTAAGGTTTTCTTACTAAAAATAAAAAACCTGAAAAAGTACTATATTCTTAACTTTATAGAATTAAGCCCTTAATGTAGTCTTATTTATTTTAAGTTTAGAATTTAACTGTAACTGTCTTAAAAACATTTTTAGGGTTTGTGAGGGTGTCTCAATGGCTCAGTGGGTAGGTGAAGTTCTTGCCTCAATACCCTAACAACTTGAGTTCAGTCTTCACAGCCCAGAGAAAGGTGCAAGGAGACAAGCAACTTGTCCTCTATCCTCCACACACATGCTGTGGCCTGTGCACATCTGCACACATCATGCACATACACACAGATACAATAATAATAAATAATACTTTAAAAAAAGAAATAAAATATGATAGTCAAACCACTTCTCTCTAAGCAGCGGTCCTGGAATGACTCCTCATTAACTCTTTGTAGGCTTTCCTTTGTACTGATCATTTGCTACGAGGTATTTCAGGGAACAGTACTAGGAAGAAGAATACCTTAGAGAAATAATTATTTTTCATAAAGATCAATGAATCAATGATGTATATTGGAGCTGCTGACCAAACATCTGGCATTAAAAAAAAAACCAAACAAACAAACCCAAAAACAAAACAAACAAACAAAAAAAAAATCTAATGCTATAACTTAAAAGAAAACGTTGAGGTTTAGTGTGTAGAGTAACCAAAATGTTATAACAAGGCTGAACAATAGTGTCTTGCACATAGAAGGCAAAAGATACATGTAAGTTTTGGGTTACTTTGACTGTGTAACAAATTGTCACTAAATTTAGTTTAAAACAATCTAGTGATCACTTATTTTCAGTATGATTCTTAAGGGTCAGGAATGCTGAAGCCTGAGTGGGAAGATTCACAGGGTAGAATCATCAGATGGTTCATACAGCCACACCTCTGGTAGTAGACGGTGACATCTGTTAGGAATTATAGGGCTGTAAGTTATATCATCTCCACGTAGTCTCTCTGGGTTGACCAAGTATCCACAGCACATAGTAGTTAAGCTATAAAGACAAATAATGACAAAGCTAAGTTGATGGTAAATGATATGCATATTCCCAGAGAGAGAGAGAGAGAGAGAGAGAGAGAGAGAGAGAGAGAGAGAGAGGGAGGAAGAGAGAAAGAAGGAGAGGGAGAGTGGGAGGAGAGTGAGTGAGAGAGAGAGACAGAGAGACAGAGTGAGACAGACAAAGAGGGGATGAGAGAGCTCTTTTTTTTCCTATAATCTAGCCTGAGAAATTGAGCAACCTTGCTTTTATCACATTCTAGAGTTCAAAAATAAAATCACAGGCTCACAGGAGGAAAATATAAATTTGATCTTTTATAGGATACAGTGAGCAGGCAAAGTCCTGGGTAAATATGTACCGTCGACAGGTCCGTGTCCAAGTCAAGGACCCTAATGTCTCAGAAGCCTTCCCAAGGTCAGGCCCAAAGGAATAGCAAAGGATCTCTAGTACAAGCACAAGGAGCATTGTTTATGAACAACTGGCCTTCAGGTGAAACCAGTGAATGCACAAGCTATGGACTATTTTACTAAGATTAGCTTACAGCTCTCCTTGAACAGCTGGCTAAAGTAAACCTACATCATTGCTCACCAGTATATAATAAACATGCTGAGTTTCCTGGTGGCTGGTTCGTCTCCACCACAATGCATGGCTCACCAGTCCCAGCTTTTTATCACGTGTGTACTTGGATCCTGCCTTTCTTCATTCCCATGTTATCTCACTTATGTCAAGTCCAAATCCCCATATGTCAAGGTAATGAGAGGCATGTGTGTCACACACAGTATTCTCTTGAACATTGTTGAGCTATATATCTATTCTGCTGTCTTGGCAAAATGAAATTTGCCAACCTAGCAATGACCTGAAGTAATAAATGTACACTATAAATTAAAGAAAATAGGGGGTTCTGGAGAACTTAATTTTACTTAATTAAAATATAAGTAGATCATTTGCTCTTCTCCTCTCCTGTCATCTACCCTTCCCATGTCTATTTCCTTCAAACATCACACTCTCCTCTTCTTTAGACATTGTTGTTACGTCTACAGTTATCTCAGGGTGTGAAGGGACACCATGACCAAGGCAACTATTATAAAGGACAACCTACAGGTTCAGAGGTTTAGTCCATAATCATCAAAGCAGAAAGCATGGCAGTATCCAGGCAGGCATGGTGCAGGAGAAGCTGCTGAGAGTTTTACATATTGTTCTGAAGGCAAATAGGAGAAGACTGGCATCCTCAGGCAGCTAGAAGAAGGGGCACAAAGCCCACCTCAACAGTGCCACTCCTGAGGCCAAGCATATTCAAACCACCACATCAGTAAAACAAATCAACATATAATATGACCTGCTGAGGTCATTCAGTGTTTCCTGCACATATATGTTTCTAGGGCTGAACATTCACTATCAGACAACCAATTAAGGGCTCATGGCTGGGGAAGACTATCTCTCCCTCAGCACTTGTTAATTACATGTAGGTTTTCATTTAGTGCTGAGGCCCAGTGAAATTTCTCCATCTACAATGGCATGTCAATTGTTGTTGGAAATGTTCAGGTCTTGTTTGGGTAGCCAGGTTGTGATGTCAAGGGTGTAGTGTAGGACTCCAACAAGGTCTTAAATGACTATGTATTGTTGACATGGGCAAGGCCAGGTCAAGGACCAAAGCCTTAGACCCATGGAAAATGACAAAGCTTTCCCTCCAGGTGTGTGGACCTTGATAGTGTGTGCATAAAATGTCTATTTTAACTTTTTTCCACCTCCATGTTTGTAGTTTGAAGACTGCTCTCCTACAGAGCTAAACCTGCCCCTGTGTTCAACTGTACCTCATAACTCCTGTGTCTTTGTTCAGCTAAATACAATAACCTCACCTCCCTGTTCAACTGTATATAAAAAAAACAAAAACAAGCAAGCAAACAACAGAAAAACAAAAACAGGCTGAACTTCTGCAATGCTGGACTTTTCTACCTAAGATTCCAGATCACATAATCCCAGCTCCTGTCTCTTTCTCTGCCTCTCTCTGCCCACATCCCTTTCTTTCCCCTCCTCCTATCCCCCTCTCTATCACCCCATCTCTCTCTCTCTCCCCCCTTCTCTCCCTCTGTCCTGTCTTCATTCTCTTACTTGCTCAGTTAGATCAATGACTTGAGTCATTTGGTATAATTTTCCTGTCATAGTTAGAATTCACAGATCTCACAGATTTCTTGGTCTTCTGGCTCTTATAATCTTTTCATCCACTCATCCTCAATGTTCCTGAGCTTTGGGTGCATGAGCTGTGATGTAGATGTATCAACTGGGGCTCCAGTATCACCATAAATCGTTTTCTGCATTTTGACCAGTTGTAGTTTCCTGTCTTGTTGGGCTCCAAACGAAGCTTCTTTAATGGAGGTGTGTTGTAAATCTCCGACCCGAACAAGTCTGGTCAAGGAAAACACAACTCAATATTTATGATTATAAACTGCAAGCCTAGATTGGGCAGATTTACCATTGCACTACTCTATTCCCCAACTATGAGATCCCTTAAAACCTGCGGTTTTCTAAGCCACGTTCTTCTCCTCCTTCTTGTCC
This sequence comes from Arvicanthis niloticus, assembly GCF_011762505.2. Classification (NCBI taxonomy): domain Eukaryota; kingdom Metazoa; phylum Chordata; class Mammalia; order Rodentia; family Muridae; genus Arvicanthis; species Arvicanthis niloticus. The sequence continues at coordinate 33,787,007 of NC_047660.1, read as the reverse complement.
TTCCACCAAAGGCTCCAACGGCTCCTCCGGCTCTCCATTGCCTAGGTAGCCTCTCTCCTGGCAACTTCCTCTTCTGACTCCTCCTCTTCCAACTCCTCCCCTAAGCCTTTTTCTCCACCTCCCCCTCTACTGCCCAATCACTGGCTCTAGCCTTTATTTTACAAATTCAGTTGGACAGAAGGTTCACAAGATTCACTCCTCCTCTGCAGCCCCTCCCAGGAGTGGAAATGCCGTGAAAACAAGAGGCTGGGGCTGTCCTCAACAGAGGTGGAGGATGAGAACTATACTTATCTCTTGAAATTAATACAATTACTTAGAATGCAGTTATAAATTATACTGGTTTAACAAAGTTGTAGTACTAGGTGTTCCTCTAAGTCCATGCTCTCAGTAGCCATGTGAGGTTGGCTAGGTTTATGGCACTGGGCATGATTTCTCTCCTATTAAGTGAGTCTTGAGTCCAGTTTAGACAACTGTTGGTTACTACCAAGATAATAGTGTTGGTACTGTGCCTTTAGGATGTCTTCCTATGCTGGTCATTGTTTTGGTTCATGGATGTCATAGCTGGGTAAGACTATTGTTTGCTTTTCTCTCTTAGCAGCTGGCATATCACCCTCTAGTATTTTGAAAATTTATCCATGTGGAGAAGGCTTTGGGTCAGTTCCAGATCAAATACTCTGTGTCCTATGTATGTGTGCAGTGCCTTCAGCAATAGGGACTTACCTTTAACTTCTAGGAGGCAACCAACACCAATAGCAAAAGTCTATGTTATTTCCATATTCTTTTTTTTTTAATTAGATCTTTCATTTACACTTCAGATACCATCCCGTTTCCCCATTCCCCCCCCCCTTAGAAAACCCCTATCCCATGCCCCCTTTTCCTTTTTGCATTTATACATTTTTTTAAGAAATGTTAATCATAGGCTTTATAAGTTTGGTATTGTTCAATCAGAGGTGTAACCCACTACCCAACCTAGATATATCAACTATCTTTGACTGGTGGAGATACATGAACATCTGCTTCCCTGTCTCCCCCCTCTATCTCTCTTGCATCACCTAGCTTCTCCTCTCCTTCTTCTTCTCCTCTTCTTACTCCTTTTCTTCCTCTCAGTACTCCTCCCACCTTAGCTCCTCCTACACATCACCCTTCCTGTTAAAAGGAAACTTTTCTCTCAAAATACAATTAGAGCATAATTATGCCTATTTGTACCACTGAGGTACAAGATAGTCCTAATACCCAGTCCATCCTTTTGTTGACTAACCAGCACCTCTGTCATCTCTCCTAACTACAACACTTAGTTCTGAACCTGGCTTTTTCCTTGGCTTTAGGATGAATGTCAGCTGATGACCATACACTCAGATCTTTTCTCTCAAAGTAAATAGCTATAAGTTTTCAACCCCGTCAGAAATCCAGAATGACTGAGTTGACTATAATTGTGGGAAGCACAAAGCATAGCTTCTAAAACTTAGCCAATTTATAGAGACCTCTGAACACCTGGACACTCGCTCTACTTCAAAACGTTGGAGCATCTGTTCTTCTGCCTTCTGGCCCAGGATCATCTGACAGACCTTAGTGCTGCAGAATTATTAAGGGCTGATTACTCTGTCTAGGCAGATATAATCAGTCGACTATTCTGCAAGTGTGTCTTTTTCTGGACAGTAATTTGTCTGTAGAAGGAAAGTGGCAATTCTTGCCTAGTGGCTGTCTCACCACAACTGGAGTAACTCCAAGGATGCTCAATTTCTTCTTAGAATTTAACATAGGAAGCTGTCCGGAGCAGACAGGTCTCTAATGAAAATGAACATTAATACTGAAATGTTTGTCATATCAATTCTAAGGATTTCTGATGTTTTGAAAACCAGCTATCCATGTAAGGTAATCTGGACTGTTGCCTGTTAACTCCACTCAGCTATTTCTAAATAAAACATAGAGAACACCCTTATAATAAACTCCAAGTCATGAATTTGCTATAGTCCCTTAACTCACAGGCTGACCATCTCAAATCATTTAAAAAAGTTAAAGAAGGACTGGGTCTAAGCTTTGTATTCCTAAGTGTGTTATACTGGTACAATGCCTATGAGAGTAACAATATTCATCTCACTCTTATATCACTAAGAAGCTCATGCCAATGAAAACCTTAAAATTTGTAAACAAAGTAAATTGGTGCCATTTAAGAATTTATATCTTCATCTTGATATTAATTATACAGATTTCTACTAATAGGTTATGGCTATGCAATAAACCCTAGCTAATCCTCTCTATTCCGACAAAACCACTACTTTTCCCTAGGGAGACAGCCCAACATTTACCACCTTAGTCCCCATGCCCAGGGAATAGGGGCGCTGACTCATCATTAGCTTCTTCAAGCTGATTATGGGCGTTGAGATATTAGAAGAGGAGTGGGGGGGAGAGCAAGTTGACAATCCTCTGATGCTGTGTCTTCGCTGCCTCCAGATGGAATTCACGGACCTCAGAGGTTTGAGCAGGTCTGCCCAGCTTGCTTGTTGAGTAGATACACCAAGGCTGATCATTCTGCAATATACAATTCTCAAAACAAATTTTAGTATCAATATAGTTTTTTTTTTTAAAGAGGGCTGACATTTTATTAAGAATGTTGGTTCTAACCGCTTTTCTATTTTTCCCCTCTTTTATTGGATATAATATTTACATTTCAAATTTTATCCCCTTACCATATTTCCCCCACCACCCAGGAACCCCTTATCCCATCCCCCTCCTCCTGCCTCTATGAAGGTGTTTACCCACCTACCCCCAGCCTCCCTCCCCACCCTCAGATTCCCCCCCCTCAGTGCTCAGCCTTCAGGGTACCAATGATCTTGTCTCCCACCTATGCCCAACAGGGCCATCCTCCCCTACATATACAGCTGGAGTCATGTGTCTCTCCCTATGTGCTCCTGGGCTGGTGGTTTAGACCCTGGGGAGCTCTGGCTGGTTGGTATTCTTGCTCTCCTCACAGGGCCACCAGCCCTTATGGTTCACGGTTCCTTCAATTTACTCTCTAACTCCTCCATTGGGAACTTTGATCAGATTAATGGATAGCTGTGGGTATCTGTCTCTGGGTATGTCCGACTCTGAGAGACCTCTAAGGAGACAGCCTTATCAGGCTGCTGTCAGCTTTCCCATCCTGACATCCCTATCAGCGTCTATTTTTGGTGACTGCCTATGGAATGAATACCCAGACACAATGGTCTCCCTACAACCCCCCCTTATGATTCTGACCCACACTTTGTCTCCATATTTGCTCCCTTGGTTATTTAGTTACTCCTTCTAAGAAAGACCTAGGCATCCTCACTTGTTCTTTCTTCTTCATGAGCTTCGTGTCTTCTGGTAGTTGAATCTTTGTTGTTTCAAACTTTTGGGCTAATCTCCGCTTATCAGTGAGTAAATACCATGTGTGTTCTTTTGTGATTGGGTTACCTCACTCAGGATGATATTTTCTAGATCCATCCATTTACCTAAGAATTTCTCGAATTCATTATTTTTAATAGCTGAGTAATATTCCATTGTGTAAATGTACCACATTTTTTGTATCCATTCCTCTGTTGAAGGGCATCTGGGTTCTTTCCAGCTTCTGGCTATTATAAATAGGGCTGCTATGAACATAGTGGAGCATATGTCTTTGTTATTTGTTGAGGCATTTTCTGGGTATATACCCAGAAGTGGTATAGTTGGGTCCTCAGGTAGTGCTATGTCCAATTTTCTGAGGAACCGCCAGACTGACTTCCAAAGTGGTTGTACCAGCTTGCAACCCCACCAACAATGCAGGAGTGTTCCTCTTTCTTCACATCCTCGCCAGCATCTACTATCACCTGAGTTTTTGATCTTAGCCATTCTGACTGGTGTGAGGTGGTATCTCAGTGTTGTTTTGATTTGCATTTCCCTGATGACTAAGGATGTTGAGCATTTCTTAAGGTGCTTCTCGGCCATTCGAGTTTCCTCAGTTGAGAATTCTTTGTTTAGCTCTGTACCCCATTTTTTAATGGGGTTATTTTGTTGTTTGGCGTCTAATTTCTTGAGTTCTTTGTAAATATTCGATATTAGCCCCCTATCAGATGTAGGATTGGTAATGATCTTTTCCCAATCTGTTGGTTGCCGTTTTGTCTTGTTGACAGTGTCCTTTGCCTTACAGAAGCTTTGCAATTTGATGAGGTCCCATTTGTCGATTCTTGATCTTAGAGCATAAGCCATTGGTGTTCTGTTCAGGAACTTTTCCCCTGTGCCTAGGTATTCGAGGGTCTTCCCCAACTTCTCTTCTAATATTTTCAGTGTACCTGGCTTTATGTGAAGGTCCTTTATCCACTTGGAGTTGAGCTTTGTGCAAGGAGATAAGAATGGATTAATTTGCATTCTTCTACATGTTGACCTCCAGTTGAGCCAGCACCACTTGTTGAAAATGCTGTCCTTTTTCCACTGGATGAATTTAGCTCCCTTGTCAAATATCAAGTGACCATAGGTATGCGGGTTCATTTCTGGGTCTTCAATTCTGTTCCATTGATCGTCCTTTCTGTCTCTGTACCAATACCAAGCAGTTTTTATCACTACTGCTCTGTAGTACAGTTTGAGGTCCGGAATGGTGATTCCCCCAGAGGTTCTTTTATTGTTGAGAATAGTTCTCGCTATCCTAGGTTTTTTGTTATTCCAAATGAATTTGTAAATTGCTCTTTCTATCTCTATGAAGAATTGATTTGGAATTTTGATGGGTATTGCATTGAATCTGTAGATTGCTTTTGGCAGGATAGCCATTTTTACTAAATTAATCTTGCCAATCCAGGAGCATGGGAGATCTTTCCATCTTCTGAGATGTTCTTCAATTTCTTTCTTGAGAGACTTGAAGTTCTTGTCATACAGATCTTTCACTTGCTTTGTTAGATTCACTCCAAGATAATTTATTTTATTCGTGGCTATTGTGAAGGGTGTCATTTCCCTGATTTCTTTCTCTGCCTGTTTATCCTTTGAGTAGAGGAAGGCTACTGATTTGTTTGAGTTGATTTTATATCCAGCCACATTGCTAAAGTTGTTTATCAGGTTTAGGAATTCTCTGGTGGAAGTTTTAGGGTCACTTAAGTATACTATCATGTCATCTGCAAATAGTGAAATTTTGACTTCTTCCTTTCCTATCTGTATACCTTTGACTTCCTTTTGTTGTCTAATTGCTCTAGCTAAGACTTCCAGTACTATATTGAATAGGTAAGGTGAGAGTGGGCAGCCTTGCCTAGTCCCTGATCTTAGTGGGATTGCTTCAAGTTTCTCTCCATTTAGTTTGATGTTGGCTACTGGCTTGCTGTATATTGCTTTTACTATGTTTAGATATGGGCCTTGTATTCCTGATCTTTCCAAGACTTTTAACATGAAGGGATGTTGAATTTTGTCAAATGCTTTCTCAGCATCTAGTGATATGACCATGTGGTTTTTCTCTCTGAGTTTATTTATGTAGTGGATTACATTGATGGATTTCAGAATATTGAACCATCCCTGCATTCCTGGGATAAAGCCTACTTGATCTTGATGGATAATTGTTTTGATGTGTTGTTGGATTCGGTTTGCGAGAATTTTATTGAGTATTTTTGCATCAATATTCATAAGAGAGATTGGTCTGTAGTTCTCTTTCTTTGTTGGGTCTTTCTGTGGTTTAGGTATGAGTGTAATGGTAGCTTCATAGAATGAATTGGGTAGTGTTCCTTCTGTTTCTATTCGATGGAATAACTTGAAGAGGATTGGTATTAGGTCTTCCTTGAAGGTCTGAAAGAATTCTGCACTGAAACCATCTGGCCCCGGACATTTTTTGGTGGGAAGATTTTTAATGACTGTGTCTATTTCTTTACGCGTTATGGGACTGTTTAGGTGGTTTATCTGCTTCTCGTTTAACTTTGGTACCTGGTATCTATCTAGAAAATTGTCCATTTCCTCCAGATTTTCCAATTTTGTTGAGTATAGGCCTTTGTAGTAGGATCTGATAATTTTTTTAATTTCCTCTGTTTCTGTTGTTATGTCTCCCTTTTCAGTTCTGATTTTATTAATTTGAATGCTGTCTCTGAGCCCTTTGGTTAGTCTGGCTAAGGGTTTGTCTATCTTGTTGATTTTCTCAAAGAACCAGCTCCTGGTTTTGTTGATATTTTGTATAGTTCTTTTTGTTTCGACTTGGTTGATTTCAGCCCTGAGTTTGACTATTTCCTGCCGTCTACTCCTCTTGGGTATACTAGCTTCTTTTTGTTCTAATGCTTTCAGGTTTGCTGTCAAGTTGTTGATGTATGCTCTTTCCACTTTCTTTTTGTGAGCACTTAGAGCTATGATTTTTCCTCTTAGTACTGCTTTCAATGAGTCCCACATGTTTTGATATGATGTGTCCTCATTTTCATTTAAATGTAAAAAGTCTTTAATTTCTTCCTTGACCAAGTTATCATTGAGTAGAGCATTGTTCAGTTGCCAAGTGTATGTCGGCATTCTGTTGTTTTTGTCCATGTCAAAGACAAGTCTTAATCCGTGGTGGTCTGATAAGGTACTAGGGATTATTTCAATCTTTTTGTATCTGTTGAGGCCTGTTTTGTGACCAATTATATGGTCTATTTTTGAGAAGGTACCATGAGATGCTGAGAAGAAGGTATATTCTTTTGTTTTAGGATGAAATGTTCTATAGATGTCAGTTAAGTCCAATTGGTTCATAACTTCTGTTAATTTCATTGTGTCTCGGTTTAGTTTCTGTTTCCATGATCTGTCCATAGCTGAGAGTGGGGTGTTGAAATCTCCCACTATTATTGTGTAGGGTGCAATGTATGCTTTAAGTTTTAGTAAAGTGTCTTTTATGTATGTGGGTGCCCTTATATTTGGGGCATAGATGTTGAGAATTGCAAGTTCCTCTTGGTACATTTTTCCTTTGATGAATATGAAGTGTCCTTCTTTATCTTTTTTGATTACTTCTGGTTGAAAACTGATTTTATTTGATATTAGAATCGCTACTCCAGCTTGTTTCTTGGGACCATTTGCTTGGTAGATTGTTTTCCAACCTTTTACTGTGAGGTAGTGTCTGTCCTTTCCACAGAGGTGCGTTTCCTGAATGCAGCAAAATGTTGGGTCCTGTTTACGTATCCAGTCTGATAGTCTATGTCTTTTTACTGGAGAATTGAGTCCGTTGATATTAAGAGATATTAGGGAAAAATGAGTGTTGTTTCCTGTTATTTTTGTTATTGGCAGTGGAGATATGTTTGTGTAGCTACCTTCTTTTACGGTTTTTGGAAGATTACTTTCCTGCTTTTTCCAGGTTGTAGTTTCCCTCCTTGTGGTGGAGTTTTCCACCAATTATCCTTTGAAGTGCTGGGTTTGTGTTGAGATACTGTGTAAATTTGGATTTGTCATGGAATATTTTGGTTTCTCCATCAATAATGATTGACAGTTTTGCTGGGTATAGTAGTCTGGGCTGACATTTATGTTCTTTTAGGGTCTGTATGATATCAGTCCAGGATCTTCTGGCTTTTATGGTCTCTGGTGAGAAGTCTGGTGTAATTCTTATAGGTCTGCCTTTATATGTTACTTTGCCTTTTTCCCTTACTGCTTTTAGTATTTTTTCTTTGTTTTGTACATTTGATGTTTTGACTATTATGTGGCGGGAAGTATTTCTTTTCTGGTGTAAACTATTTAGAGTTCTGTAGGCTTCTTGTATATTTATGGACATCTCTTTCTTTAGGTTAGGGAAGTTTTCCTCTATAATTTTGTTGAGAATATTTACTGGTCCTTTAAGTTGGGAGTCTTCCCCCTCATCTATTCCTATTATCCTTAGGTTTGGCCTTCTCATTGTGTCTTGGATTTCTTGTATATTTTGGGTTAGTAGCTTTTTGTATTTTGCATTTTCTTTGATAGTTGTGTCAATGTTTTCCATGGTATCTTCTGCACATGAGATTCTCTCTTCCATCTCTTGTATTCTGTTGGTAATACTTGTATTTATGACTCCTGATCGTTTTTTAAAGTTTTCTATCTCCAGGGTGTTCTCCCTTTGTGATTTCTTTATTGTTTCTACTTCTGTTTTTAGATCCTGCATGGTTTTGTTTAATTCCTTCTCCCGTTTGGTTGCATTTTCTTGTAATTCCTTAAGGGATTTTTGTGTTTCCTCTCTAAGGGTTTCTATCCGTTCTTTGAGAGTGTTATTTATGTCTTTCTTAAAGTCCTCTATCATCATCATGAGAAGTGATTTTAATTCTGAATCCTGCTTTTCTGGTGTGATGGGGTGTTCAGGGCTTGCTATGATGGGAGAACTGGGTTCTGATGATGCCATGTAACTTTGGTTTCTGTTGCTTACATTCTTGCGCCTGCCTTTTGCCATCTGGTTAATTCTAGTGCTACCTGTACTTCTGTCTCTGATTGAAGCCTGTCTTTCCAGTTGTCTCGCTTTTGTTTGGTCTTCTAGGAGTCCAGATGTCTCTGTGATTTTTTCCAGCTGCCCTGATTACAGTGGTATCTCTAGGATGCCTCAGGATATGGTGCCTCCAAGGTAGCAGTCCAGCTAGATGTCTGCTGTTCTGGGTGCAGTGTCTCCTCTTGGATATCTCAGGGTATGTTGTCTGACACTCTGAGTTCAGTTGTTCCTCTGTGGCTCTGGGTTGAGCGGACCTTCCAGTATGTCTCAGGTGGAATCCGGGGTCCACACAACTGCAGACCTGGTAGAGGTCTGGTCTGGGACTCAGACCCTGCAGGCCTCAGACCGGAGGGGGGGGGGGCGAGCAGCAGAAGGAGCCTGCTAGCCCTGGCTATGGGTTCTATGGATCCCCCAGAATGTGTCTGAGGGACTCCTGGGTGCACTCACCCGCAGGCCTCAGACTGCAGGAGGGGTGAGCGGCGGAAGGGGCGTGCTAGCGCTGGCTATGGATTCTATGGATCCCCCAGAATGTGTCTGGGGGGCTCCTGGGTGCACTAACCCGCAGGCCTCAGACTGCAGGAGGGGCGAGCGGCGGAAGGGGCGTGCTAGCGCTGGCTATGGGTTCTATGGATCCCCCTGAATGTGTCTGGGGGGCTCCTAGGTGCACTCACTCTATTTCCATATTCTTTTGGACTCTCTTGACTAACAACTCAAAAAGAGGATTCTCATGTCTCTTATTGGAGTTTTTATTTCAGAGCCTATGGCTTGTAGAGAGACTGTTAATACCTTCGGTGGTGTACTTTCATTTAAATTGTACAAATTGTGTGTGTGTGTGTCTGTGTGTGTATATACACATATGCTTGTATGCATTATAAGTAATTTGGGGTAAATTAAAAATAATCTATAGTGTCTTTCCCCAGGATCCTTAGTGATTTTTCATCCCTCCCTCTCCTTCTCCTCCTGTGTTGTCATCTCTCCCCAAGTGAAGCCTTCTCCCTGTTTTTTCCATTTCTCCATTTGTATCCCCTACATCCTTCTCTCTTCTGTAGAGCTCCCTCTACACTATGTTCCCTTTTTTATTTTCCTGACTTCTGCAGCTACTCTATGTTGTTTACTTCTATGTTGTATCTTTTAATTCAGAATTATAAACAGTCAAATAAAACTGTTTCTGTCAACCATAGATAATTTATTAATGTGGTCCCAATACTCCAAAGCATCATTCATGGACAGACTTATGAAGCATCATTAGCATTTAGACTCGGGTTTTATTGTCAGTCTTCATAACACAGCCAGAGTAGTTAAACATCACATTCCTACCCCTCATGCCCAGGTAGGAATCCATCACGGGTTTTCAAGGATTCCTCTGGAGCTTTGTAACACATCGGAATCATTCATCTCCACTTTCTTCTCTGGTTTCCTTTCTACCCACTGATCACTCAGGCCTGTCCAGTTTTTGATGTTGGAAAATAACTATCACCTATAAAATGTCACAATTGATACCTATGCAATCAAATTACAAATAAATAATCTGTGCTCTTTTAGTAAAGTTCAAAATTTGATTCTGGGTGGTATCATTGGCCACATATGGCCAGAAGGCTACAGACTGGACATGCCTTCAAGGAAACAGTGAATCTAATGGAATAGGGCTGGTTTTTTTTGTTTTTTGTTTGTTTGTTTGTTTGTTTGTTTGTTTTTTTTGCTTAAGGGATCATCTATTGCAAAATTTGCCATTTTTATTTCTTCTTCTTCTTCTTCTTCTTCTTCTTCTTCTTCTTCTTCTTCTTCTTCTTCTTCTTCTTCTTCTTCTTCTTCTTCTTCTTCGTTTCTTGACACAGGGTTTCTCTGGATAGCCCTGGCTGTCCTGGAACACACTCTGTAGACCAGGCTGGCCTCGAGCTCAGAAATCCACATGCCTCTGCCTCCCAAGTGCTGGGATTAAAGGCATGCGCCACCGCTGCCTGGCTTATTTCTTCTTTTGAGAACTTAAGAAATGAAATCTTCTGAACAGAAAACAGAATACCAGAGGAGTAAATTGTCTGAGTGGGACCATTTGGCTGACCGTTTCAACATCAAGACTTGCATTTGATGTGCACCTGATACACAACCTTGGTGTATAACACCACAATGTGTTTATGGCACCATGTTTTTAGATTAAATGAGTCCTGCTCTGAATTCTGTTATGCCTGGGACCTGAAGCAGACCTGCTCACTGTGATAGCACCAGTTTTTCCTGAATTAAGCTTTTGCTGTGGCTGGGAGGTGTCCCCATAGCTCAAACAAGAAACTTTGTGGAATAGGGTTGAGAACCCGGTACCATAATATCTTCATGAAAAACATCCCTAGACTTCTATCTTGTAGAAGCAGAGTCAAGGAGGTCACACACAAGCCTTTTATTGGCTGGGAAACATTCCCCTCTAATGTTAGCTTTAATAATATAAAATAATAACATGTAAAATTTGTTCTTATATGATGGATACTTTTACATGCTTTAAGTCTCATTTTTAATCAATGGACAAAGTTGAGCATATTGGATGAAAAAATGAAATAAACAAACCTACTAAAATTTGACAAGCCTGGATTGAGCTCTTTTTTTTTTTTTTTTTCCAGATAAGGTCTGGTGCAACCCAGGCTAACCTCTGGTTTGCTGCTTAGCTAAGGATAATCTTGAACCTCTGACTCCCTTGCTACTGCATCCCAAAGGTGCACTGCCACATACAGATTTAAATTTTAGTCAGTTCTGAGGAGTCAATCCAGGGCTCTAGGCATGCTAGGCAAGATTGTACCAATTGACCTCACCTCCCAACAAGTGCAATTCTTGGTATTGAAAGGACCAGCCAAATGGTCTCACTAAGATAATTTGCTTCTCCGGCATTCTGTTTTCTGATCAGAAGATTCAATTTCCTAGGTTCACAAAAGAAGAAATAAAAATGGCAAGTATCTCAAAAAGTATCCATCATCCTTAGCAAAAAGGGAAGTGCAAATTAGATGCAAACTAGAACACCTTGAGACTTTTATCTCACCCCATTTCAAATGAACAAAGTCAAAAAAAAAAAAAAAAAACTGCCACAAACAAATGCTGGCAAGGATGTGGGAAGAGAAACCCTCATTCACTCTTGGAATTGAAGACCGTTGCAGCTACTTTGAAATCAGTATGGCCAATTCTCAAAAAGCCTGCCATAACCCCGCCAAACTACACTTTGGCATAAGTTCAAAGGCCTCAACAGCATATTCCACAGGTCCTTTGCTCACGACTGTTCATTTGAACTTAACTCAAATTAGCTAGGAAATAACCTGCAGGGCCTTCAACTAATGTCTGGATGATGAAACTGCAGCACATTCATCCAACGGAATACTACACAGCTGTATTAGCTAAAGAAAACTTGTAGATTATTGCTGGCACTTCCATAGCTAATGAAATTTACATTACATGGTTCTACTAGTCTAGGAGCTTCCTCAAAATAACTTTTGTCTAAAAATCTAAACAGTTACCTACTTGCCTTCTCATTTCAGAGTCAAGGAGAAGGTTTAATATGGTCCCAACTATCAATCTCTACAAAAACACTTAATGAAGCATTGATCTGAGAGCATTGTAATAGGGTTATAGCTGTTCTTGTTAAAACTTTAGCATCTTCAATCTGGACACCTTGCCTACCCTCTCATTCTTTGATGTTACTAGAATATCAGTCCTCAATTTTCAAATCTCCTCAAGATAAAATAGAGGATGGCCTGGAAAGTTTATAAGAAAGAAAAAGGTACTTATGAAATAGCGAGTGCAAGTGGGATGAGGCTGGGCAGGCGGCAAGTGGCAGATAATCGAACATTGATGTACAAAAGGTGTGATTCTCATTATAAAAAGTAGTATCGCTTGGGCCATAGGAGGATCATCAGCTAAGTTTACAGTATTTTACTTTAACACATAATACTAATTAGATAGAGCCATCTCTGCTTAACATCTCTCTTAATAGCTGCTCACACAACACCCCTCTGCATGGGTCAAACAGTCTTTCTCTAGTGGAGCAGAAGCCAGGCATCGTGGCAGAGGCTTATAGTCACAACACTTGGGAGGTGAAGGAAGGAGGATCAGGAGTTCAAAATCACTCTGCGTTCCATATTAAGTTCAAGGCAGAGAAAAAAATTATTTAATACAATCAATACACTCTCTTGTGATGTTGATAATAGAATTTTACTCTAAAGAATAGTTGCCTTGAGGTTTTATCGCTGTGAAAAAGACTATGACCGTGGCAACAGTTATAAAGGAAAACATTTCATGTGGGCTGGCTTACAGGTTCAGAGGTGTAGTTCATTATCATCGTGGTCGGAAGCATGGCAGAGATGGTGCTGGAGAAGGAACTGAGTGTTCTATGTCTGAATTAGTAAGCAGGAAAGAGAGAGAGAGAGAGAGAGAGAGAGAGAGAGAGAGAGAGAGAGAGAGAGAGAGAGAGAGAGAGATTATTTCTAAAAGTTCTGTGCTACTATTGCACTAGCATAGTTTGCCAGCAGGACACCATTGTTAATTAGAGGGTTTGTGGCTGAGTTGTTTCTGTTTCTCCCTTGGTAGTATGGAGAATAACTTTCTGTACCTAAGACACTGGAACACAAAGGTGATGGCTCTATGTAGGCACCATCTAGTATTCTCCTTGTCTGATGAGTTGTGTAGGTGTTGCCTTTACTGTTAGAGCCTTGCTGTGAGTTTGTGGAGAGCAACCTGTATAGTCTTCACAGCAGCCTGGATTGTTTGGGGATTCTCATAGGCCCCTGTTGTCCGAGAGTTTAATTAAATGCAACTCAAGCCTGGTACTGGAAGCTTCATTTGGTGACGGGAGATGGCTAGTTGGGACTCTGTCCTCCATTATTTGACCATTTTATTTAGATTGCTTGTATGTGTATGTGTGTGTGTGTGTGTGTGTGTGTGTGTGTGTGTGTGTGTGTGCATTACAGTAAAAGAATAAATAAATATGTAATGTGTGTGTGTGTGTTTCCATATTACCCTTAATTTTAGCTCTTTCTTCCCCTCATCCCCTTTCTTCTTTCTTCCTCCCACTTGATCCTCTTGCTCCAGTCACCCTTTCCCCATCCAAAACTATTTTCCTTTTCTAGTCAGATCAATCTGACCCACTGGTCCCTTATTCTATACCTAACCTCTGTAGATCCAGAAATTATACTTTGGTAGTCACTGACTTAACAGTTAATATGTACATATAAGTGAATATATGCCGTATTTGTCTTTCTGTGTCTGGTATACCTTACTCAGGATGAATTTTTTTTCAAGTTCTATCCATTTACCTTCAGACTTCATGATTTCTCCCCTGACCCCGCTCTCTCACAGCTGAATGTACCACATTTTCTTTATCTAGTCTTCGTTGATGGACATCTATATTGTTTTCAATTCCTGGCCATTGTGAATAGAGCATCAATGAAAAGGGTTGAGTAAGTCTCTGTAGGATGAAGCATCCTTGGGATGTATGCCCAAGAGCTGTATAGCTGGATCTTGAGATAACTCAATTCTTATCTTCCTGAGGAACTGCCACACTGATTTCTATAGTGGCTAAGAAGTCTGTACTCCCACCAGCAATGGCCGACTGTTCCCTTACTCCACATCCTTAATCCTCACCACTATGAGCTGTCACTTGTTTTCTTGATTATATTCTGGTGTAAGTTGAAATCTCAATGTAGTTTTGACTTGATGGCTAAGGATGTTGAACATTTCCTTAAGTGTTTCTCAGCCATTTGAGTTTCCTCTTTTGAGAATTCTGTTTAGATTTGTACCTCATTTTTAAAATTGGGTCATTTGTTTTCTTGATATCAAGTTTTGTTGTTTTGAGTTTTCTTTTAATTTTGGATAATAGCCCTCAGATATGTATGTAATTCATTAAGATTTTTTCCTATTGTGGAGGCTGCCAGAATGAGAGTGCCCTTTGTTATGCAGAAGCTCTCAGTTTCATAAGGTCTCATTTATTAATTGCTGATCTTAGTTTCTATGTTAACAATTCAGTCTTTTCCTGTGACAATGAGTTCTAGGATCTTCTCCAATTTTCTTCAATCACCTTCAGTGTATCTGATTCTATCTTGAGGTCTTTGATCCACTTGGAGTTGAATTCTTGTGCAGGGTAGTAAGTATTGATTTATTTGCATTTTTCTACACAGAGACAGTCATTTTAACCACATTTGACTATTTTTTGAAGATGCTGTCCTTTTTAGAATATGTATCTCTGACTTCTTAATAAAAAAAATCAAGTGTCCATATGTGGATTTATGTCTAGGTCTTCGACTATCTTTCATTGATCAAAACATTCATTTTTCTGCCAGTACTATGCTGTTTTTATTACTATAGTTCTGTGGTAGAACTTGAAATTGGAGATGGTGAGACTGCCAGAAGTTCTTTTATTGTTCAGAATTGTTTTAGCGCTCTCTCTCTCTCTCTCTCTCTCTCTCTCTCTCTCTCTCTCTCTCTCTCTCCTCCCTCCCTCCCTCCCTCCCTCCCTCCCTCTCTCTCTCTGAATATGCTTGGCCCAGAGAGTAGCACTATTAGGAGGTATGGCCTTGTTGGAGGAAGTGTGTCATTATGAGTGTGGGCTTTGGGAGCTCCCTCCTAGTTTCCTGAGGATGCCAGTCTTCTCTTGTTTGTCTTTCTAACAAGATGTATAACTCTCAGCTGCTCTAGCACCATGCCTGCTTGGCCACTGCCATGCTTCCCACCAAAATGATTGATAATGGACTGAACCTCTGAACTTGTGAGCCAAGCCTAATTAATGTCTTTTATAAGAGTTGTTTTGGTCATGGTGCCTGTTCACAGCAGTGAACCCCTACCTTGACAACTGCCTTTATTATTTTTAGGTATATCCCTTGTATCCTTGATCTCTACAGGTCTTTTATCATGAAGGGGTGTTCAATTTTGTCAAAGGCCTTTTCAGCATCTAATGGAATAAGCATGTAGGGATTTTTTTTTCTTCCAGTTTGTTTATATGGTGGATTATAATGACAGATTTTCATATGTAGAACCATCCCTGCATCTCTGGGATAAAGTCTATTTAGTCATGGTGGATGATCTTTTTGATGTGTTCTTGGATTTGGTTAACAAGTATTTTATTGGAAATTTTTGTGCCTACGTTCATAAGGGAAATTGGTGTGTAGTTCTCTTTGTTGAGTCTTTATGTAGTTTGTAATTTAGGTATCAGGATAATTGTGACCTCATAAAATAAATTGGGAAATGTTTCTCTTTGGTTTTGAACCCCAGAACAAGGGACTGAGGTGCAGCTTTTTCTTATCTGGGAGGACCTGGCCTCCAGTTTCATTTTGGTCTCTCCCCTGCCTCTTTCCCCACTTCTTCTTTCTCATTTCTCCCTCTCTCTCTGTGAGAGTGCCCCCCCCACCCAACCCCATGGTGACTTCCCTGGCCTTGGTCCTTGCTTGGGTCAGTGAATGTACCCAAGGGCAACTTCCCAATAAACCTGCATTTAGTCTGGCTTGAATTGGCTCATTTCAGCATTGGAGAAATAACTTATCAGTTTAACTCTCCTTTAAGTCTGATAGAATTCTGTGCTAAAACCACCTAACCCTGAGCTTTTTGACTTTTGTTGGGTGACTACTATTTCACTAGGAATTATGGGTCTGTTTAAATTGTGTGTATAATTTAACTTTGGTAAGTGTTATGTTTCTAGAAAATTATCCACTTCTTTTTAGAATTCCCAGTTTGGTGGAGTACATGTCCTTATGATTTTCTGGATTCCCTCAGTATCTATTGTTATGTGCCTCTTTCTATTTCTGATTTTGCTAATTTGAATATTCTCTCTGCCTTTTACTTAATTTGGATAAAAGTTAGTTAATCTTAATGAGTTTCTCAAAGAATTCTTTGTTCCATGGATTCTTTTGGGTTACTTCCATTTTAATGATTTCAGCTCTGAGTTTGATAATTTTTTGCCTTTTACTCTGTTTGTGATTTCTTCTATTTGTTCTAGAACTTTCAGGTGTGCTGTTATTAGTATGAGGATATCTCCATTCTTTAAATGTAGGCACTTAGTATTATTAACTTATGTAAGTCATGTATTCATTTTCATTCAATTCTAGAAAAATTTTCTTTAACTTTTTTTTTTTTTCCCATTCAGCAGAGTGTTGTTCAGTTTTCATGAGTTTGTAAACTTTCTGGAGAAGGTACAAAGGTCCATCTGTTTTATAATAGCATTTCTGTTTAGTTTTTGTCTGGTTAACCTACCTCTGTATTGGCAAGAGTTTGATATGTCACCTCTCCTATTGTGTAAGTCAATATGTGACTTAAGCTGTAGTATTGTTTCCTTTATAAACTTGGATGCTCTTGTGTTTGCTGCATAAATATTAAGCCTTGCAATGTCTTCTCGTTAGATTTGACCTTTAGTGAGTATGTAGAGTCCTTCCCTGGCTCTTTTGATTAGCTTTGGTTTGAAGTCTCTCTGTAACCTGTCTCTATAAAACTGGGCTGACCAAACTGCCATCTATATCTCTCCCTCTAGCTGCTCTTAAGTGGTTTCTCTTTCCTATCTCTTCTCAAGAGGCTATCTCATTCTGTCCTGTCACTTTATCTTTCCCTCTGTTAGACATCACTTTCAAACATGGCTGCTTCCTTCTACAAAGTAACCTACCTTCCTTGTTAGGGATTAAAAGTGTGTACTAAGGGCATGTCTGTATTCCAGCCAGATTCCGCTGTAATCCAAGGCATGTCATGTCTGCATTCCGGTCGGATCATAGTTTTCTTTCATCCCTGCTCAGCTATATTCTTCTACCCTTTTCAGTATGAGAACTTCTTTCCTCTACTGAAATGATAGGAGAATACAAGTGATTTTGTTCAATTTTTTGAATGTTAATTTATATCTTTGATTCCCAACAGATTTATTTTCTTCTCTTTTTAATCCACCAAAATCTATTTTTCCTTTCTTAGGATTTTTCCTTTCAAATTCAGCTCATTGAAGACTTTGTAGTTACAGTGAATTAATGATTTATCTAATTCAACATAAAATTCATCTAGTAAGCTGTTATCATTTTCCATGGTATCAAATTATCTCTAAAGAACAATATTTCAATGAAAAATTTTGGTGTTGTTAGTATAATTCAGTTTGACTTTTTAAAATTTTGAAATTTATTTAAAATATTTAAAATCTAGGGAAGTTTTTTTTTTTTTAAAAAAAAAATAAGCACCAGGACCCTTGGATGGATTTGTTTTTAATATTCTGCCATATTTTCTCCTTTATCACATGCATACACATATGTATATATTAATATATATTATAAATTATGTGCAAATATGCAAATAAGTTACAGTACAACTGTTTATAAATACACTGCATAGGATTTCCAAGATTCCATTATAATATCTAACGATAACTCCATTAACACACTGTAATTAGGTATTCAATATCTGGTCTATTTTCAAATTTCTGTAATTGCTATGAAGTTTTATAAAATTTCTCTGGATTTAGGAATTTTGTCTTATCTCTTGCACGTATGTATGATACTGGGTCTGAGTATGCCACTCTGGCTGGCCTGGAACTATCTATATAGACCAGGCTGGACTGGAGCATCAGAGATTCTCCTGCCTCTGCCTCCCGTGTGCCAGAATAAAGGCGTGTGCCACCACTGCCCAGTATCTCTTACATATATTTAATCTAGAAGAACACTCTCTTTTGTCACTAGTTTAACAACCCAGGTCCTATTTGTGTGCAACATGATATGTTCTAGATCTGTGTGTCTTCAATTCTAAGTTGTCCCATTATTTTTTATGTGTATGTTAATGTGATCTTCAATCTCGATTTGGGATTTCAGCTATTGCACTATTGATATTTTACAGCAGCAAATTTTTGAGTGTTCTACAGGTGTCCTGTGCATTGCAGGCTGTTTGGGTCCAACCCTGGCCTCTAGTCACCAAATCCAATTGACCTCATGCCTCTCTAAGGCATTCTATACTGTGTCCCCAGACATTGCTAAATGTGCCCATGGGCTGCTGATCAGCACCAAACTTGAGAACCATCACCTAGATGCTTAGGTTAAAGTGAAAAGAACACTGGCAAGTGCATTTCCTAATAAGGGGTAATGTCTAGTGGAAGGGAGCACACATCAGACTGAGTCACTGATTCCTGCACTCGTTTAAGGCACTCATTCCTTGATGGAAAGCGAATTCCCCCTCCTGCTGTACACTATCATTTTATACACTGTAATGTGAGGATTTTGTCTCCCTACCGACTTTTATCCAGTTTATCTCAAAAAATCAATGTGACATAATGTCATCGTTTTAGTTTTTGATGCTCTGATTATAACACATTTCTCCACTAGGAAACACACTTTGGAAGCAGATTTAGTATTTTTTGCAATAGCTTAGTTATAAGTACCTGCAATGGTAAATTCTTATTGTATAACACTGAATGTGAGAACTAGTGTAAAGGTTTATTTATTCAGTGATTTCGGTTATTGGGACATTACAACTTTCACTTAACAAGAATAAAATGATGTTTGGAAAGGTGTATATAATAACAAAATTGGCAATTAATTTGAGCCATCCATTTGCCTTTACATTTTTCTGTCTGTGCTCACGGTCAGCTGGTACATATAAACACACTTACCGCTCATGGATGATTTAGAACATTTTCTACTACTGCAAATACTGGGAAATAAATTTACTTCTGATTCTGAACATGCCGTACACATTTAAATATACCTAGGAGTAAATGTGTGTTCAGAAAAACACATCACAGCATGGCATAGTGACTTTAGAATTGTGACCAGGTAAAGTGAGAAGACGGAGATTTCAGCTTACTTCTGGATACTTAATACCCTTCTTTCTCTAACAAGTTGCTTCTAGTCTCTGGAGCAGCTGCCAGTTTTGCAGTCTCTCCCAAATCTGGCTCTGTGGTGGTGACAGTAAAGGTAAAGCAGCCACCGCGACGGGTTGCAGACCGAATGTGAGTTCTTAAATAGCCCTTAACTTCGCAGAGTCACCGGGATGCACCTTCCCAGACCTCTTCCTCTTTGCCACCGTCCTGGAGGAGCAGGACCCAGACCTAGCAGCAAACTTTTTAGAAGCACCAACAGGCCCCGCCCCATCCCGAATCCTCTTCTCTGATTGGCCTGTGTGACTCCCGACAGTCCAATCACAGTTAGAGCCTTTCGGCGCAGCTCGGTGGCGTTGCCGCGCATGCCCAATCAGGGACACGCCGTGCAACCCAGTCCTCCCGCGTGCGGCAAAGGGCACGGTGTAGGGTGGTGCTAGCCCGGCTAAGTGCCTGTGCCAAGGTCGCTGGGCCGCGCTGGGACAGGGCTACGCCCAGCAGGAGGGTGACAAGAAAAAGCAGTCTTGTCCCCACTGCCCAAGTTCAAAGCTAACTCCCCTAAGTGCAGGGTTAGGGTGTCCCGCTCACCCGACTGTCTGCTGGGACTCAGAGGGGCGTAAGTTGCAGTCTTCTGAGTCTCGGCCGACCGCAAGGCCGGGTGAATGGAGCCGGCCCTGACCAGAACAATCAGCTCTGGTGCAGAATGGGCTGGGCTGCACCGCCCCAAACGTGGTCGTGGTAGCATCATCCCCGATGCGCCGCCCGGGAGCCGCGGGGTCCGTGTCCCGCCCCATGAGGCAGCCTCTGGAAGCAGGGCTCCCGCGTGTGCAACTTAGAAAGTGACCGAGCAGCACGGCAGGAGGGGGGCTAGCCTAGCGCCGTCCCCGCCGCGCCGCGTCCGATCCCCGGCCCAGGCCGCGTTTGGCGGCTCGCCGCTCCCAGCCCCGGCCGGCCCCTGCGGCCGCTCGCAAAACGCGGCGAGCGGAACCCGCACGCGGAAGCGCCCGTCGCACTGAGCATGCCCAGTGGCACAGTCGAACAGAGGAGTTTTTTTTCTTTTTCTTTTCTTTCTTCTTTTTTCTCTCTTTCTTCTTTTTCTTTTTTCTGGGTCTCCAGCAGGAGGCCTGTCCCCCACCCTCAGTTCAGACTCCCGCCGTCCCCCAGCCTGAGCAGCTAACCATGGCCGAGGTGTCCGGCGCCGCGTTGTCCCAGGCGGGTTGGTAAGTGCCGCGTCGCGCCGGCCGCCCGGCCGCGGGCTCGGGTCGGGCCCCAGGGAAGGTCGGGAGAGGGGCGCCGGGGCTGCGGCGGGGAAGGCGGACACCGCCACCCGCCCCCGTCCTCTCGGGGGCCCTCGGGGCCGGCTCCGCCCCCGGCGCCACGCGGAGCTCGGCGAGTGTCCCCGCTCCCCTAGGGGCGGCGGCCTGCGACCCGGAGCGGAGCGGCGGCCCGCGGGGAGAGAGCGAGGCCTCCGGGCCGGGGAGCGGGCGGCGGCCAGGCCCGAGCCGCACCGCTGGGGAGGACCCGCGGGGCCGAGCACGGCGCGCCGCCGCCCCTGGAGGGAGTCGCTGCGGCGGACGCGGGAGGCGGCGGCCTGCGGGAAGTTGGCGGGAGCACGGAGCCCAGCCCCGCGCGGCGGCCCGAGCCGGACCGCTGCCCTGGTTTCAAACTACCGCGCCGACCGGAGCGTCGCTGCCCTTGCTGCACGCTCAACTTGTGAAGCGGAGAATGACCGCCCGGGCTACTCGTGCCGGGGCTGCCCCGTGGAACTTTTCTTTAAGGATGGTGTTGGTCCGATTTTTAAAAGACTTTTCCAGCCGTGGCTTTTGGGGATCTGAAAGCAATTACAAATTATTCGGAATTAAGCGTTATTATTATTATTTTTTGAATTGCAGCCATTCCAGTTGTAAATATTCACTTTAGTTCAGCGTCGCTTTTCCCAGCCTTGCATAGGTACCTTCTGGGCTGATGGGTAGGGATGAGGATGAAACACAGATTATTTGTCCCAGCTTTCTGAAAATACACTTTAATGAGAAGGGAGAAGTATCAAGAAAACTACTTCAGTGTTAGCAAACCGTTAAAGGGCAGACAGAGCACTTTATGACTGAAGGAGAGAAGTGGATTATGACAGATGGTGAAGAAAGGCGTTGCAGATGTAGAGTTAGTAAAGTCCTTATTGTTTTGGAGAAAGGACACTAGATCCCAATGGTTCCACGACGTAGGAAGGTGTTTGAGGATTAAAACCAAGGAGTGCGACTTTTGACTTTGATCATAAAGTTTTAACCAATAGGGCAGTATCATCACAACCCAGCTGTGAAGGTTTTGCTGAGTTTACAGGCCCCGCCCCCTTTTTTCCCTTACCCTTCTCACAGGTGTGAAGATGAAGGCAAAGAATTGTTAAGTAACTTTCTCTCATGACATGGCTAGGAAGTGGTTGACATAAATGTTGATGTAACTAGGCTGGTTAAGTCCGGTGTATTTACTGTTTATTTAGTGAAAAATAGATCTCTTCATTCCCCCATTACTGGTACAGCAAATTTTAAGTTAAAAATTTAACTTTATTCAGTTTTATTTTACTCTTTTAATGGAACACCTCCTTCCATTTTCTTGATTTTTACAAGGCTATCCAGAATACTCTTTTGTTTTGTTTGTTTGTTTGTTTGTTTGTTTTCTGAGACAGGGTTTTTCTGTATAGCCTTGGCTGACCTGGAACTCACTCTGTAGACCAGGCTGGCCTCGAACTCAGAAATCCCCCTGCCTCTGCCTCCCAAGTGCTGAGATTAAAGGCGTACGCCACCACTGCCCGGCTTCCAGAATACTCTTAAGTCTGTCTTCATTTCAGTTTATGTAGCCCAGGCTGGCCTTGAACTCATAATGGGATTACAGGTTTAGGTCACACCAGACTTAGTATCTATGAGTTCTTCATTCCACTGAGTCTTACTCTTATAAACTAGCGGTACACCTTTATTTACAAATACAGCCTTTTGAATTCATTCCGAAACATGACCACATCCTGTAGGAAGGCTTGTTACTCTATGGGGATCCCAGATAATTCTAAATTTGTTTTCTTTGGACTCTTAAAGCTACTTAAGGGCAGAGAACTCTATATTATTATTATTATTTTGTGGTATCTTTGATACCTAGAACTATATACTGCATCGTAGGGTCTTATTAAGTTGAAAGAGTTGACCTTGGAGTGGCCCTGTCAATCACAAATGTGTCAGAGTGCTTCCTCCTTTATTGTTACAAATGTCCAGCAATGTTACATTTTATCATTTGCCACTTTGTATTGCAAGCTAGGTTCACATATTTCCTTTCTACTTTTTTTTTTTTTTCTTCTGAAGAGCCCAGATAAAGGCAGGGATCACTAAAATTCGCAAATTTCTAAGATTTGTAGGAGTTTCCTAGAATCCTGACCCATGTACACCAGTCAAAATTTGTGCCAAGGAAGGAAGGCATGGGCTCTCTTCAGTGAAGTGGCTTGTACTAGGCTCTAATTAGAGACTTACCATGCTCCAATTAGAATTGCAAAAGTTAAAATAGAAGAAAAGTTTAGACTGGAGAACAGCTTTGAACAACTCCGATGAATTCTCACATCCAGATTTCCCCTCTGGGGTTGTTGTTGACTCTAAACAAAATATTTTTGGACTCAAGTGTGCTATGTACTAAAGTAGTTGTAGGTTCTAAAATGAAATGCTAAAACATCTATACAGTTACTAATCTTTTTTAAAAAAAATTTTATTGGATATTTTATTTATTTACATTTCAGATACTAATCTGTTTTATCCACTGTATGTAAAGTAGGGAAATAATAGTGAATGACTTATGCTGATAATTTCATGCAGAAGACCAATTTATTATTGAAATCTATTGGGTTGTTTATAAGTATTTTAAGTCTCAAATGCTCAGTAATATTCCAGCCAAACTCAGGGCTTTAAAATATAAATTAATCAGTAATATACCCCCAATAGCCCCACATCTCCAACTTGTAACACAAAGGATTAGGTTTCATGGACTTCACCTTAAAATATTTTAGGGATTTTTGCAGTAAATTGGTTTGTTTAAATATCTAAAATGGCACCTTGATCCTTTGTAATGCTTACCTCTGTGCATAAAGTAACTTCATAGAAGGGATTCGGCATTATACTTATGTAAGGAACAGTGTTAATCATGACATGTGTCTTGTTTTTCCTTAATCATCTGTAGAGGGAATTGTTTGTTGCTACTTACTGTACACATCCACCTTATGTTTTTGAGTCTTTTATTTTTTAAAATATTTTTACATGTGAGGTGAATATACATGTGTGTGTGTTTGTACATGTGTGCATGCATTTGGAAGCCAGAAGAGGAGGCTGGGAGTTCTCCATCATTCTCTCATGTATTCCTTTGAGATAGAGTTTCTCACAGAATCTGGAGCTTGTTCCTTGGTTTTGGATAGACTGCAACCCAGCAAGCTCCTGTGGTCATCCTGTCTCATTGGGGCTTGCTTTACAGGTTCCTGTGCCACACCTAGTATTTTATATGGGCTATGGGGATTCAAACCCAGGTCTCTTATCTGAGCTATTTTTCCCCTCCTTCCCCCTTTCTCCCTATCCTTCTTCCCTCCCTGCCTTGTCTCTCTTCCTTCCTTCTCTTCTTCCTCCTTTTAAAAATATGTTAGAGAGAATGTAATTATTGAATTTATGTTTGTGAGATCATATTGTCTATAGAATTAATATTGTGTAGTTTAAGCAAACCACAAGAGGGTAATAGTTTGCTGAATTCTAAGTAGTGGAATGAAGAATAGGTTCAACTACTCAGAATAAAAATTCAGTACCTACTTGTAGTGCATTGTGGTGACCACTTCTCTTTAAAATGGTTGATTAAAAATAACACATTGCCCTATGTCCTTGTAATCCTAGCCTCAGCTTCATACTGAGACTGTCAGAAAAATCCAAGTCAACAAACAAAGACAGGATTAAATTTTACATTTAAAAGTGGAATTGTTTGCTGTTTTTTGTTTGGGGCAGAAGCTTATGCCATAATGAAATAACTCGTTTTAATTGGATCACCTAGACCTATGTTTTGAAGTCTTAAGAATTTCTGAAAAAACAAAGCAACATATTGTGTATTCTGTTTTCTTTAGCAGTTTAGAGTTGAAGGTTATAAAGTATGTGGCATTTCTAGGTGGGGCATGCTGACTCAGCTCTAGTCCCAGAATGAAGCTAGAGGGTTGCTGTCGGGCCAGTCTGGGCTGTAACAAAACAAAACAAACGTTTTGAAACACAGAACAATCTAGGTATCTGATTTTTATTGTATTTTATTTTTTTGTAATAGAACGGAGGAGACAGAGTAAGATGTTAAATAAAGATCTCCTTCCCTCCCTAGAATCTCACCTTTCTTTTGGCTCATCTCACTTTGACTACTGCTACCACACTAGCATCTTCTGTCCTAAGTACACTTGTGTTACTTTTCTACCATTAAGAAACTGCAGCTTATACACTGCCATCCGCTCTGGTGCAGGAGAGTCGCCATAGGGTGGTAGTACACATGGACTAGTGTAGTCTAGAGTGCCAAGGGCGTCTGCTCTTCTGTACATCCAGCCCTAAGGTAGAGAGTGGAGCAGCTTTCAGACATCACTGCTGGGATTTAAATTCTTCAGTCTTCCTTTCATATCCCACCAGTAGAAGCTTCTTAATAGCCTTATTAATTATCACAATAAAGAGTGTGATTGTCATTCTTCAGCCCACCCTCTGTGCTTTTCTTGTTTGTTTGGTTTCAGTTTTCTGAGAAACAAACTATTCCCCAGGAGACTGCTGGTGGATGAGCAAGCACTCTCCATCTTAAGTGAAAAACAACATGTCTTAACAGCACAGGTAGAACCTTTGGTAGGTAGTAGCATCAGTATAACTACTTATATTACTTATAGCATAATACGTTTACGAAAAGAATATTAGGAATTTTTATTCGTGTTATTCTGTGGCAAATCTTACACATAGGTGAACACAGTATTGTACCTCCTCTCCCTCATGGTCTCACTGTGTATTCTAAGCTGACCTCCAATGGGGAATTTTGCTTCAGCTTTCCTAGTGCTGGTGCTGCAGCCAGTTACAGATGGGTACCACTATATGAAGTTTACTTAAGTTACATATTAAGTGCATACTAGTTTTTATTTCTGAAATTGTGAAATGTATTTTCTTTCTTTTTTCCTTTTTTCTACCCTCTCTCCTACCCTCTTTTTCTTTGAGATCATCTCACTATGTAGCTATGACTGTGCTGGAACTCATTATGCAGATCTGCAGGTTAGACTTGAACTCTCAGAGCTCCACCTGTAGAAGCCTCCTTAGTGCTGAGATTAAAGGTGTGTGCCACCACACCCGGCTTATGAAGTGCATATTCATTACCACTTTCATAAAAATGTTGTGTACGCTCTAGGGAAGAATCAAAATAATATCTTTTAGATGCTGAAGAACACTAAGAAATCAATTGCTTTTATTTGGTTTTCAGGGAAGCTTATTGGAAACACCCTTCTTTATTTCCATTATTATTTTTAGACAGGTTCTCACTATGTAGTTCTGGCTGCCAGCCTAGAACTTGCTATGTAGATCAGGCTCACTTTGAACTCATAGACATCTGTTACCTCTGCCTCCATCTTCCAAGTGTTGGGAGTAAAGGCATGCACCACAATACTTGGCTTGACAGCATCTTCTATTTTAAGACATTTCCCATTTTAGTGCACATTGGTAATCTCTTTCTAGTTTATATTATTTGCAAAGTTAAAATGTTGAAAGGTAGGATGCCTTTGTTAACATTTTGCCTTAGAATATGTTACATATCTCTTGCTGCTTCTATTGATGGTGTAAACTGGTTATTTTGTCAGATGGTATGATTTTAAGGTGCTGTTTGCAGTCATTTTTGGTGACTCACCTATAAATCTAGTTTCAGCTGCCTGTAGGCTTGACTGCCTCAAGTATGAAGAAGGTCTATAAAGAAACTTGCTGCCTCAGCAGGTTGAAAATAAATTTCTTCTTTCACATACCAGCATTTGCTAAATCAACTAAAAACTACATAGTAGCAGTTCAAGAATCATAAAAATAGCACATCAGCTTACTTTAGCTTATGTTTTCTCATTCTGACAAAAGGAGAATATTAGCATTTTGATGATTTATATTATACATAAGTCCTGCAGTTGAAAACTTCTTAAGGTCTGCAATGTACAGGTAGGTGAATGTCATTTGTACAATAAGTAGACTATCCTAATAACAACAGAAAAATTTGAGAGTTACTTGTGGAACCATAGTACAACAAAGAAAAGCAGAAAGAGGGGAAAAGAAATATGTGATAGTGTGATCTATTATGAACTTGTTAAAGATGAAGAGAACAGAAAAGAAAGTCAAGATGATGGAAAGGGAAGGACTCAGCCAAATATGTACTGTAACCGCAGTAGGGTGCATCTACGCTGTGTGTGTGCGCGCATGTGTGTGTATGTATATATGTATGTATGTATGTATGTGTGTATGTTCCTGTGTATAGAGGCCCTCTTTAAATGCATTGCAGCTTTGTGGTTTTTAAGGTAGAGGCAAATAGATCATTTCAGTATCATGGTATTGGATGTATACTATCTTTACATTAATACATTAATATAAAGAAACATAGCCCCAACAATATTGTATATACTGAAGTACTCTTAAAAACTGTTTATGCCTCCTGTGTGCAAGATCTGTGTTTGTTTTGGAGTGTAGTGATGTATGACAGGTAGAATTTAAACATGTTCTGCACTATTGTTTTTCTTGCTGAGTGGTGTTGGAAAACATCTCAAAGCAATTAACCCAGACTTGGGAGCCTGGAGAACTTTCCAGTGTAATAATATATACACATTGCTTGTTGTACATCCTGTCTTAACACTGTGTCTGATTTTTGTCTAGGAAAAAGGTAGATTCATCAATTTGTCTATTCAGCAGATAGTTATTGAACATTGTGTTGTGGCAGGCACTTATAATCAATACATTTAACTTTCATTTTGTAGTTAATAGAAATAAGTTGATGAGTTTTAGTCAGGGGATGGGGGTTAAGGTAGAGGTGACATCACTCTTTGGGTTGTAATATCCCTGCCCTGCAGTAATTGGAGCTGAGCAGGAGTAGATGGTGATGGTTGAGATAGAGGTTGGTAGATAGGCTTCAGAGATATTTGGGAATCTCTTCTCAGGGTGTGAAGAGTTTATTAAAAGGGTATTAGAAGTTTTATGTTATACCATAACTGCGACAACAGCTGACAACGGGAGGGGTAAGGAGTTGGTCGTAGTTTTCAGGCTTACACACGAGTCAGTTCTAACTTAGCTTTTATGCAGACTATTGGAAGATTACCATATTTTTCAGGTGGTTGGGTCATAAACCAAAAGAAAAGATTATTTCTTCAAAGACCTCATCTGAAACAAGGCTGTTTTGAGTTCTAAGCATTCAATAAAAAAGTCTTTGGAGACATTTTAGTGTACTGTAATGGCTATATGTGGCCATTGAACACTTCAATTGTGTCTAGTCCAAGTTCAGATATGCTACAACATGTAGTGAGTTTGGAAAATTTAGGGTAAAATGCAAATTTTGCAATATTTTATTGTTGATATATTGAAATAAAATTTTCAATATATTGTGTTAAAATTATGAAGTTTTTCTATTTCTATTCGCTTTCAAATGTGACTGCTAGAGGTCTGGAGGGTGGCTTAGTGTTAAGAACATCTGCTCTTGCCGAGGACCTGAGTTCAGTTTCTAGCACTTACAACAAGTATGTAACCGCTTGCAGACAGTCTCACCCAGCTCCAGAGGATGCAGTGAGTCTGGTGCACCTGCTCCCAGGTTAATATACTTACATACAGACAGATACACACACAACTTTAAAACATTTTATCTCTGTTGGACACTATTGATCTGAGAACCAGTCCCTTAGAGAGAAGCTGTGTTCAAGTACTGAAAAATTTCAGCATTTTTAGAGGAGATTCTTTAAGTACTGACAGGTAGGGAAAAATGCTTTAGAGTGTATTATAAAGCCATTCATTCTTTTAACAGAAAATGGACATTTCTTTTAAGAGT
Organism: Arvicanthis niloticus; assembly: GCF_011762505.2. Lineage (NCBI taxonomy): Eukaryota > Metazoa > Chordata > Mammalia > Rodentia > Muridae > Arvicanthis > Arvicanthis niloticus. The sequence continues at coordinate 33,758,799 of NC_047660.1, read as the reverse complement.
TCTTGGAGCATGTGATTTGGTCAGTATTTTATTGACTTACTAACAACAGAGATAGAGCAGTTTTGAGTCATAAATAACCTAAAGGTTCCTTAAAAATGTGCCCATGCCCCGCATGATCTAGATCTAAAATTCAAGTGAAAAAGTTCAAGTGTAGATTTTCAGAAGACTGCCATAAAGACTCAGGTGAAGGCATTTGCAGCCAAGCCTGATGACTTGATCCCTGGGACTCCCATGTTGGAAGGAAAAAGGCAACTCCTGAAAATTGCTCTTTCATCTCCAAAAGTGCCCTCTGACCTATGTGCCCTGCTGTAGGGTTGAGGAGCTACGGGACCAGAGGAGCTGCTCCAGAGCAAGAGTGGGGTCGAAGCTTGTACAAAGCCTGAAGATCTCATCCTGAGATTGGTAGGAATTTGATTGCTTGCCTCCTGTCCTGAGTCCCCCCACCCCCAGGAGGTCATTTAGCCTGGTAGCCAGGTTAAATTTCTTCTTCCCATGTGTGGCAGCACCTGGAATTCCTCCTCACATAAATGAGGCATTTCCAGTGCCCTGGTTTGGACAGTGATGTACACTTACGGCAAAAGGCCCTACTGCCCCAACGGTTAACATCCTCCTTCCTCCCATTAAATGGCCCTTCTCACTGAAGCTGTCTCACTGAGTCTGTTCTTATGTGCTCACAGCCACCTGAGGTCTCCTCCAGGCCAATCCTGCCTTGTCCCCACTCTCAGGATCTACTGGTCTATCTCCAAAGTAAATGGAATAAAAATAAATAAAAAAATTTACTAAATTCTTGGGACTGACTTTGCAGAGTCTGGAAGTTAATTAAGGTGAATTTTGTAAAATACCTAATATGAAACATTAAATATTGAATATTGGTGGAAAAAATTTCTAAGAGACATATTTGTTGGCTTATGATTTTATAAACTTCTGAAAGGAAATGATCAAGTGTAGGCTGCTCTTTTGTTAACTTTCAGTCATGAGCCATGGAAAACACTGTCTATTTGTTGCTGGTTAGGACAGGAAGCATGTGCAGTTGACTTCTCTGTGTCTACTTAGTTCCCAAGACTCCTAATGGAGGACAGGTGACTGCCTCTGGTGATGGCCTTGCTGATGGCAATCTTGAGGGGATGTAGGCTATCATGAGGCAGTGGCAGGAAGCAAGGGTATGAATGTGTTCATGTCCCTTTCTTTTTCTTAGAAAGCAGCTGGTAATCATGGAGGTTTCTGCTCTGATAACCTTATCTACTCTAGTCCCTTCCACAGATCCTTTTCCTAAACACCATCTGTGTCTGTCCACCCTCTAATACTTCAGAATGGAGATTAAGTTCCAACATGAGTTTCAAAGGGGAAGAGCATATGCAGATAAGATTCCTGCAGGATCTGTTGATATGACTACTTTTCCTGTGTCTTACTTGGGCTGGGAGGGGAGGGTCAGTGCCCAGGATGTTGGAATCATCTTCAGTTGCAATAGGATACAACTTTTCCCTTGTTTTGGTTGCTCTTGGCAGTTTTTCTCCTGACGTTTTCTGGTTGTTTTTCTTTTGTTTTTAAATCATTTTTTGTCTTTGTTTATTTAATCAGTTATACATTCATCAGAAGTCTTTATTTCTTTGCTAATTAAAAGTTGATTCACATTGAAGGTTTTCAAGTACAAATGTTAACACATTATTGTTATATAGTAGATACATTATTGTTATATAGTAGATACATTATTGTTATACAGTAGACACAGTAAAGTGTTAGCAGTTGTTTTTCTGTTCATGTCTACATATTTGTTGGTGCAAAGTAGCCACCTAAAATAGCATTTGACTTTTTAGGCTTTTGTCTTTGTTTATTTTTCAAGATAGGGTTTCTCTGTATATCCCTGGCTGTCCTGGAACTGTCTCTGTAGGCCAGACTGGCCTCTAACAGAGATCCAGCCTGCGTATGCCTTCTGAGTGCTGGGATTAAGGGTGTATGCCACCACTGCCTGATTCATATTTGAATATGTTGATGGACACTGTTTTCCGCTGCCCCAATGACTAGTATTGTACTTACTAAATTTTCTAGCAGTTGTGAAGATTTTGCAGAGATGGTTTAAAGAAGGATGTCTATCTTTATATAGGTAAATGTATCTTCTTAAGAAATTGAGAGTTTAAGGTGGGATCTATTTGCTAGAATGGAAGAGTACAACGTCGAATATATGTTAACAAGCATGGGATATGACATGACACAAATCAATCTGTACACTGAAGTCTGGCTCTGTTAAAGGCACAACAGAGCTTTGAGTTTTGTTTATCCTTAAATGAATAAGTTTAGCCTTACATGAATATGCAGGATGGACTGAGGCACACGCTACTGAATGGCCTACTTTAGTTAAGTTGGTTAGGCTTTGGGCTCAGCAGAGGTCTCATAGTAAAGAGGTCTAGGTTCCAGCCATTTTCTTCTTTGCCTTGGAACAACCCAGTGTTCTGGGACAGTTCTGCTTTGTGTTTTGGTCACTTTGCTGTTTCCACATGTGAGCCACACAGTAGCGTCTGGTATCACCTGGCACTTGTCAGTATGATGGACTCCAGACATCTGCTCAGTTGTCGTCTGTAGTTTAACAGATCTCCCTTCACCAAGGCACATTAGAGTCAAGGAAGACCATTCCAGAATATTGTAATTGCGTATGGACAAACCTGAACAGCTGTCATATCTTAGTTTCAAAGAGAAGTATTCTCAGGAAAGGGAAGGACAGAGGAAGGCCACAGAGTCCATTCTTTGATGGTGAGGTGACATGTGTCACATCCTTGTTTCTAAGAATTTAATCTCATGTCCACCTGAAAGACGTTCTGGCCCAGCTCCATGATTCTTATGTTATCTGTCAACTTAACATATTTCCAGTGTGTCAGATTAGTGTCTTGCAAATTGTACAGCTGTGAGGTAGTGTTAGCTTGTTCTACAATTCTGTGCTCACCCCTGCTCTATCACCCAGCAGTAACGTAAGAGAGTTTGTGGGTTGATCTGTGGCTCACACATGAAGTATCTGGAAACTTTGAAACCATAATACTCTCTGAATTATGTTAAATGTGGGTAAATTGGTAGGTATAGACAAAGCCCTACTTTTAAAGAGCCTCTCACAGTTTCTGATTTAATTTATTTGATATTTATAAAAATTAAAGTGATAGCTCACGCTTATAAATCGCTCTTCAACTTGTAAATCCTTCCTGTTTCATATCACATTTCTCAGTAATAAACTGGAGATAGTGTATTTGCTTATAAAAGGGGATTATAAATATTAGTGATGGTACATGTATGCAATCTCAGTACTTGGGAGGTTTGTTCTATATAAGACCATTTCAAAACAGGCAGTGAATAAATATATGAATATTATATATCTCTTATAACATCTATATGTATATGTATTACAAGCTTCACTGTAGATACCTAGTATGATACATAGTAGGTTTATGAGATCTCTTTAGTATTTCATAACTTTTCACACTTTTAGCTATGAATTAATATTAGGCCAAATGTGGTATTATGAAGGTTACCTGCCATTATATTGACTACATTTTACCTTTTGAATTAGTTCTGCTTTATGTTTTCATGAAAAGTAAGTCTGAACTGGATTGTTGGTAGTCTTTAACATGCTTATCGTATTGCAATATTCTTGTATAATTTGAATTGTTAATAATTATTGGTAATGTTTTAAGCAAAAGTATATGGAAAATACATGTAGGTACAGGTTTCTGTGTACCTAGGACATATGCTTTCTTATTTTTTTCTTTTATTGAAAATAGATTTTCTCACATAATATATCCTGATTTTGGTTTCCCTTCTCTCAACTCCTCCCAGCTGCTCCCCACCTCTCCTCTCATCCAGGTCCACACTCTTTCTTTCTCTTATTAGAAACAAACAGGCTTCTAAGAGATACTACTAAAATACAACAAAACAAAATATAATGAGATAAAACAAAAGCTATCTCATTGATGTTGGGTAGGAGAAACCAAGAGAAGGCACAAGAATCAGAGACCCATTTGTTCTACCACTCAGAAATCTCACAACAGTCTGAACTGGAAGCTGTAGTATATACACAGAGGACCTGGTGCAGACCTGTTCAGGCCCCGTGCATGCTTCACTGTCTGTGAATTCATAGCATACATGAGTTGCTCATGCTAATCTAGAGGGTCTTACTTACTTGGTGTCCTCTATCCCATCTGGCTCTTATTTATTTATTTTTTTCTCTTTCACTGAGCTCTGAGGGACAGGATTTGATAGAGATATTCCATTTAGGGCTGAGAGTTCCAGAGTGTCTCATTCTGTGAGGAATGTCTGGTTGTGGTATTAGTTTCTGTATTACTTTCCGTCTGTTACAGGAGGAAGCTTCTTTGATGATGGTTGAACAAGGCCATCTTATCTATTTGAGTATGGCAGAATATTATTAGGAGTCATTTTATCATTAATTTATTATTATTATTATTTTTTTTTAAAGAACAGTATTGTTTGGTTTTTATCCAAGATCTCTGGGCTATCTATCTATCTTGTCTCAGGTTCTTGGTCACCCAGGCATTGTTGGGTAAGGGTTCCATATAATGCAATGGGTCTTCAGTCAAATCAGACATGTGTTGATTCCTCCCATTAACCTTGTACCACCACGGCCCTAGCAGATCTTGCAGGCAGGACACTATTATAGATAAAGGATTTGTGGCTGGCTTGGTGTTGACATTTCTCTTTTGGAATTGTGCAGAATACAGCCTAAAGAATACCTATCTGTAAGACATACTTTCAAAGTTCAAGATAGGTTAGTGTTTGGCAGAATATTTTTGCTATATTTACCTTGCTCGTTGCTATGAATAGTCTGCCTGTATTCTCTCTATAGACACTTCCTTTCCCTCTCTCAACATTATTATTATTATTCCTAAAATCTCTTTAAGATTTAGTGTGGCCTCATTTTAAGTTAGTAAGAAGCAACCCATTGTAGGATGTCATTGAGACTCAGCAATCTATATCTATATCTATATCTATATCTATATCTATATCTATATCTATATATCTATATCTATATCTATATCTATAGTGTGTGTATGTATATGTGTATATATATATATTTTGCAGTGAATTTGTTTTATTTATTTTTTTACACTCCAAATTTTATTCCCCCCTCAGTTCAACCTCCGACTGTGTGCATTCCATACCTTTAACCCGCTCCTCTGTCTCCATGAGGATGTTCCCATCCCCCACCCCCAACCCACCTGACCTCTTTAGAGGGCCTCCAGTCTCTTGAGGGTTAGGTGCATCATCTCTAATTGAACACAGACTGGGCAGTCCTCTGCTCTATATGTGTTGGGGCCTCATATCAGTTGGTATATGCTGTCTTTTTGGTGGTCCAGTGTTTGAGAGATCTCCGGGGGCTTAAAGTGTAAAGGTTTTGAACAAAATGAGGGATTGGAGATGTCCCATAAACGAAGTGACTTGAATTCAGATTCCTAGCACCCATATGAAAGGCCATATGTATGCACAGGTACATATGCATCTTCACAGCTGAGCCATCTCTCCAGCCCAGCCAAACATCTTCTAAAAAGGCAAAGTCACACTTACTAAAGCATATTTTAATTATAGCTTCATTCACATACAGATTAATAAATTACTTTGAATAAATGTTTATATTAGAATTTGTTGATTATAATAATTAGAAGTCTATAACAAAACTAGATTATCACGACAGATTGAGAAAAAAATAGTAACAAAAATGTCACTGGGATAGTGTTGGTCTTCATTTAGATTTCATCTACTTACCTGTTTTTTATTAGTTCTTTGAGAATTTTATATAGTGCATTTGGATCATATTCACTTCTTCCTGACTCCTCCCACATCCATCCCCTCTTTCCTACCAACTTTATACTGTTTATTTTTATTTAATTATTTATTATTTATATATATATTTAAATTCATAAAGTACAGTTTATGCTGCCCATATACTTTTGGATGTGTGGCCTTCACTGGAGAGTGGTCTCCCCACCAGAGCCTTAAAACTGACTTTCTTTTTCCTAACTACAATCACCTGCTAATAGCTCCTTTGCTAAGGGTAGAACTTAATGCTCACCTCCTGTCTCCGTGCTAGAATTTTGTCTTTTCTGATTCTGTACAGGACTGTGCATACAGAACATCTCTGAATCCGTATGTGCTGTCCTGCTGTCTCCAGGCAACACTGTTTCCTTGTTGTTGTCTCCTGCCTGTGGCTTTCTGCTCTCTTTGCTCTCATAGCTCCAGGGCTTGGGAGTAGGGGTTGTGGTATAGATGTTCTGTTTAATGCTTAACAGTCTCTATAGTCTCTTATTCTCTGCACCTTGGTTGCTGTGGGTTTCTGTGCTAATTGCAGTCTACTGGACTACAAACTTTTCTGATGGGGGTTGAGAAATTTGTTAATCTATGTGCATGATGATAAGTCATCAAGAGTTGGTTTAGTTCGATGTCCATTTTTTCAGAGAAATAGTACTGGGTTCTCCCTAGAGCCTCTGTCTTGTCTAGCCACACATCCTTGGCCCTGATAATAGTGCCAGTGCCAGGTATGAGTTTCAGCTTTTGGATTGGGACGTAGATCTGAGCAGAAAGTATTTGGCTACTGTGACATTTGTGCTACTAGTGTGTCAGTGAGCATGTCTTCTTCGGCAACTCATTGGTGTAGCTGTCAGGGTTCACAGTTGGGTGAGATTGGTAATGCCTTTTCTCCTCTGGTAATACTTTCTAGCATTATGAAAGATAACCTTGAGGGATGAAGCTTCTAGGTTAGTACTGGTTTGATTTCTAAATGTTCTATGACTCACGTAACCTCAGTAATAGGGTCTTACTGTCAAGTGCTGGAGGGTAACCAATAGCGTTGGAGATAGCTTGTAATGTTTGGAGGGTATGGGAGCTGATTTGTCAACAACTCCAAAGAAGGTAACCCATTACTGATACTGAGCTTTTAATTTGTTATCCTATGGTCTCCCGTAGGGTCACTGTTACTCTGCTATAGAATAACTTCATTTCCACTCTTTATATAAGTATATGTATATATTTCATGAAAGTTATACAGTAGAAAGTTTCTTTATGATTTATTTCAAAATGTCTTTAGTGTTATCCCTCTCCATAGTGACTCATGTCCCCTGCCCTTCTATCTTCTCACCAATAAATATTCCCTGTACCACTTTAAACCTTTGTACCACTACATCTCTCCACTCTTGATGTCCATGTGTGCTGGCTACAAGGTCCCAGGTATCAAGTGGAGGCAGAATTCTGTGAGTCTAAAAGGGAAGGAGATGGGCTGAGAGAAGGGTGCTGTCTCTGGCACGCAGTCTTGGGACTTGGGCAAGCCGAATGGAGGTGGGAGAGGGGAAATGCAAGTAGCCTACCTGGGTCTGCACCACGTGTGTCGGCTATGGGCTCCCTGGTGGCAAGCAGGTGTGTCTACTGTTTAAGCTGTGTAGTTTGTGGTTAAGCCTATGGGCTCAGAAGCATAATTCTCCTAAGCTGAGGTCAGTCCTGGTTCAACCTGTAATTAGCTATAACTTTGGACGTATTTCTTTAGTACCTACTTTTCTCTGTTTGCTGACCCATATAATGGCATCAATGGTGGTAGGCCTCATGTGGTGTGATTAGGAAGATTAGGGATAATTCAGATCTTGCTTAGAACGCTGCTTGGCATTTGATGAGCACATGGTAGATACTTAATGTTTGTGTATCAAGATTGTCCCCAGTTAAATAACTTCAGATGACTTGTGCATACATGAATTTCTATGCATATATCAGCTTGTTTGGAGAGAACAGATATCCTTTATTTTGTAAAATTTTTCTTTTGAGAGGACTATTTTAGGGATTTCAAATTTTCTAATGTACAGTAGTGTTTGATAGTCTCTGAAAGATGAAATGGCCCAGGAAGATGGAATATTTGATATATTATTCCATTTGTACATCCAGTTCCTTACTGCATGAATAGTAAATCTCAGAAAGTGAAGGAAGGTAATTTCATATTCTTACTGAAATGTTTGTTGCATTAGTAAGTATTTTTATTTTATTTTTATAAACTTGGGTTTCCCTTGAGTAATGGGATTCTACCCCCCAAAATGACATGTGTGAAACCAGTTATGTAGCATGAAAATTTATGGAACAATATTAATGTTTTTAAAGAAAACTTTTTGAATGACAAAGACTATCTTTACAGGAAAAGGAGATTATGTAATTGTACCTGAAATATGGAATTAGAAAACATGACTTTAGGTCCAAATCTGGCTGCTGCCTAGTTTTGTCAATAAAGTTTTATTTTGACACATCCATAAAAATTAATGTATCCATGGTCCATGTCTCATTTTATGCTACAGAGGAAGAGGTAAGTATTTGTAATAGAAATAAGATGACTTATAAAGTCCACAGTTTGTACTTTGTAGCCCTTTACAGTAAAGTTTGCTAATGTCTGCTCTGAGTAATTTATAAGTAATTAGTGACATAGATGTATTACTCTATTGTGAGAAAAATACAGAGGCAGGGACAGGTAATGTATGCTACTTATTCCAGAATTTGTCAAACACAGTGTGGCAAAGCCATCACCACTGTTGTTCTTACCCTTAAATATAATGACTGGTGACATGAGGGGTGAGGACAAATTAGTCAACCCCAAGTATTTGATTGGAAAATTCAAGGACTTGCATGGGCCTTTGTCAGATGCAGATTTGTCAGTGGCATTTGAAATGGTCTACTGATTTCAGTAGAGCTTTTCCATCATGCCCTGGGGCAGATATAAATCTTGCATTGCCTTTCCTTTAGATTTCTATCAAAGGGACAATTTCACATGCTTTAGAATGCCTAAAGCAGAGGGGATTTTGTTTTGTTGAAATTCATTCCTTTTCCTTAAGAGAAAAACTTAAAATTAAATTTGTTTTGTCGACAATTTCATACAAGTATACTGGTCTCTTACTCTTTCCCCACATCTTCTCTCCCACATTCTTCCCGTGTGGCCCCTCCCTCTCCCCCTGCCCCATGCATTCCTTTTTGAGATTAATGACTTTTGGGTTGTTTGTGTTTCATTTAGTTTAACTAGGGCCACCTATGTGACCGTTGAATTAGAACTTTTTAATACAGGAAAAAGTATGTCTGCAAGCTTGGAGAAAAGTTAAAACAAACCGTAAGTCCCTGCCAGGCCCGGTAGCCCGTGCTGTTAGTACTCGCTCTCAGCATGTGGAGGCAGCGGTAGGCTGGTCACTGTCAGTTCCGAGCCAGCTTGGTCTACATAGCAAGTTCCAGATCAGCCAGGAACAAACAAAACAAAATTAAAAACACCAAACAGAACTCCCAATCATTAATCCTGAATAAAATGTAAGCGAAACAGTGCTTTTAAACAGTGAAACATATTTGGTAATCTATCATATTTAAGTTTACCTTACTTGAGATCATCAGAATGCTTATTAGAAATTGAACCCAAGGAAAATTAATGTTTTTGATTTGACAGAGGTTAAAGACGTTTTGTAATAGGGTTTAAGGACCAGCTTACTTGTCACATCCTTGTCTTTTTGAAGATGTGACTCTCAAACTTCCAGGATCACTAGTTTTACCTTGTAGAGATCTAGTTGGTGGGATTCATTACACAATATGAATTTTTAATATTCTGATTATAGAAATTATGGTACTGCTTCTTAAGTGTTTACAATAAAGGCAGTTCATGTATTAAGATTGAAATTAACAGCCAGGCAGTGGTGGCAAACCTTTTTAATCCCAGCACTTGGGAGGCAGAGGAGTTCCAGGACAGCCAGGGCTATACAGAGAAACCCTGTCTTGAAAAACAAAAAAACAAAACAAATAAACAAAAAAAGATTGAAATTAACACAGTGATTAAAAAGCAAATTTACTCCTTTAATGAATGAGATCAATAGTAGACAGGTCCTAACCCTGGCGAAGCCAGGTCCTGAATGTGCTGACATAAGCAGCCTGTGAGTGGTTTGAATAGCTCCCGGAGGCTCATATACTTGAATGCTTGGTCATTAGAGAGTGATCCTACTTCACAGGAATTAAGAGGTGTGCCTTGTTTGAGGAATTGTGTCACTGGGGTTGGGCTTTGGGATTTCCAGTACCCAAGTCAGGCCCAGTGTTTCTTTCACTTTGCTGCCTTTCACTTTGGATGTAGAACTCTAACCTACATGCCAGCACCAAGTCTGCCTTGATGCCACCATGCTTCAAACAGGATGACAAAAGACTAAACCTCTGAACTGTAAGCAAGCCCAATTAAATGCTTTCCTTTATAAGAGTTGCTGTAGTCGTGATGTTGCTGCAGGAGACCATTGACTAAGACAGAGGCTGGTACCAAGAGTAGGGTATTGCTGTGACAGGTCTGACCATGCTTCTTGTTGTGTGCACTGTGGGACTGACTTTGGATTAGGGAAACAGTTAAATGCTTTAAGTGGGGTTTAATGGGCCACACTAGCAGGAGCAGAGAAGTTAGTGGCGCTAAGAGCAATATGTTTCGTGATGGCTTGGCCTAAGATGTTCCAGAGAAGAATTTTAGTTTGTGGCCTAGAGACTGTTCTTGTGTTGTTTGGCAAATAATGTGGCTGCTTTTTGCTGAGAGAGAGAGAGAGAGAGAGAGAGAGAGAGACAGACTGAGACTGACTGTCTGTCTGAGGCTAAATTGAAGAGTGTTGGTTTTATGGTGTTACCAGAGGAGATTTTAAACAGCCTAGTAGTGACTTTGTCAACTGGTTATTAGTAGCAAGTCTTAGGCAGATCTTGAAATGAAAAGTTGCAAGTGGAATAAGGAAAAGTACAAAATGTACAGTTTGGGGAGAAAGGAGGCACCGGGAAGTGTGGTGGTGCTAAGTCCTGTGTTCATGGAGGAAAATGGACTGAAGAAAAGCCTGGTGCTAACCCCAGGGCAAGACCCCGTGAAGCAAAGCTTGCTATTTGTGGAAAGGAAGTAAAGGAAACTTAGGGCTAGGTGTGATGCCACACACCTTTAATCCAAGCACTTGGGAGGCTGTTCAAGGCCAGCCTGTTCTACAAAACACATTCCAGGACAGCCAGGCTTAGGCAGTGAAGGAAAGCATGGAAAACAGAAAGCTGGTGACAATGCATTTGAATAAGGGCCACGTTCCATCCTTAGAAAAGCTACAGAACCTGGCAGCTTTATCCACATGGTTCTAGCTCTTGAATCAAGGGTCAAGGATATAAGAAAAATCTCCTTCTGTGATTAAGGGAAGCCACTAAGGCATGTGTCAGGGGTGACCCTGCACAGAGGCTGAGAGAGGCCTTTGAGTGAAGCTGAAGCCTGGAATGCCATAGAGTCTGATGTTGGAGATGCCAGAGTCCTGGGATACCTGCTGAGGAAACTGTTTACAGGAAGTTGTAGGCTTAGGTTTTTCTAAACCTATTTTATTTTGGGTTCTAGAACACTTCAGCCTCTCTTTTAGTCCACTGACCAGAGGTAGGGGAAAAAGAAGATTCATAGGCAAAAGGGGGTTGTGAACCTGTTTAGAAGTAGTTCTTTGGGTGATTTCACTCTTCGTTGTCAGGATACCAGCAGTCCAGTCCAATAACAAAGCCCGAACATGAATCATTAGCAGCTGCTCCATCCAGCAGAAACCACAGGGTCTGGCCAAATCGGCATGCATCAGTGGAAGTGACAAGAGTCAGCCAGAATACTACGGGAAGCTTTTTGGGGGCATTTTTCTCTATGAAGTGAAGACCAGCGAAGCGTTACAAGGTGTAGCAATGCAAGAGTGTCCTTTCACTGTCTGTCAGAGCCTGCTGATATTCTTTCCAACATCACACACTCTCTCAAGCGTCTGCTTTAACAAAGTACGTGCCTTCTCACATGTCTGCTTCAGCAAAACATCCTCTTACAAGACAGCTTCCAGAAAAACATCTCGTGATATGGCTGAATTTCTAAAGAAACCAGAAATTTCTACCTCAGGGAGTAGAAGCAGCCCAAGAGAAAGAAGTGTGTTGTTACTGGAGTAGGAGATCTGAAGAGCCCTTTGGTGACATCACACATGGAGATACAGATTTGCTAGTTTGGGCCTTGCTCTGGTTTAGTATTTGCTCACTATGTTCCCTCTCCTCCCTGGTAATATGTATCCTCTGCCATCGTATGTTGGAAGGATGTTATCTGCTTTATTTTGATTTTACAGGGGTTAGAGTTAAGATTGTCTCAAGTCTTAGAAGAGACTTTGAATTTTGGACTTTTAAACAGTATTTATCACAGAGACTGTGATAGTCTATGGGGACTTTTTGAAGTTGGACTGATGCATTTCTGCATTATGGTATGACTACAGGCCTTGGGGGTCCATGGAGGGAGTGAAATGTGGTTTAATGGACACCATAGGCTCATATATTTAAATGCCTTGTCATTAGGGAGTGGTGTTACTGATAGGGATTAGAAAGTGTGGCCTTGTTGGAGGAAGTATCACTGAGGGTGGGCTTTGGGGTTTCAAATGCTCAAGACAGACTCACTGTTTTTCTCTGCCTGCTGCCTTCCAATCTGGATGTAGAACTCTCAGGTACTTTTCAAGTGCCATGCCTGCCTCCCTCCATGGGGCCATGGTGACAATGGACTAAACCCCTGAATGAAACCCCTAAATGTTTTCTTTATAAGAGTTGCTCTGCTTATGGTATCTTTTTAACAGCAATAGAATATTGACTTAAGACACAGACCAATGCAATGAATATGAGAAATTTGTAGAATTATAATTTATGTCTAAAATTGTGAAATATCATAAAATATAAAATTATTCTCTTTCCTCAAATGGCCAGACTTTGAATGAATACTTTATGAATTCAGTGGCAACTACTCTGTTTTAGTGATTCTCTGAAACTGTTAAATAATTCCCATAAAAAGGTCAGATTAGTTGTTCTTACACTTTGACTTTTACTTCAGAGTTTGTTAAGAGATACATTGTAAATTAGGGATAATTTAAATAAAACCTTTTTATTTTTTGAGATAAATTTAATGAGGTTTTCTTAAGGGAAGTGAATTCTGCGAGATGTTCCATGTTCTTGACTCCTGTAAGTCCTATTCAAAAGTAAAATTATGGATAATGCCTATTCTTTTGGTTGTAGTGCTATTTCTTCATGTCTTTTGCTTAACAACTAACTTTATTGGATGCCTCAAAAGTGGCCCATTAAGATTTATTATGGCCTCATTTTAAGTTAGTAAGAAGCAGTCCATTGTAGGATTTCATTGAGACTCAGCAATAGGTAACTTAAAGTGTAACGGTTTTAAACAAGATGAGGGGGTAGAGATGTCCCATAAACGAAGTGACTTGAATTCAGATTCCTAGCACCCATATGAAAGGGCATATGTATGCACAGGTACATACGCATATTCACAGCTGAGCCATCTCTCCAGCCCAGCCAAACATCTTCCAAAAAGGCAAAGTCACACTTAGAGAAAAACTATTTAATAAGAATTACTAAAGCATGTTTTAATTACAGCTTCATTCACATACTACTTGAGAAATATCACTGAAGTTAGAGCACAGCTAGCACTGGTTCTGTTATCCTCGAGTCTCAACAGAGCATGTGCTGTGACTTTTCTTTTTCTTTTTTTTTTGTAGTCTGAGTTTTTTCTTAGTTCTAATATATAAAGAGTCTTTTAAAATGAAGGGACAGATGAACAAAAGCTAGAGTAAGAAATCAGGAAAATATGTAAGGACAGTTCACACTCAAATAATGATTCTAAACAATAAAATGAGAAGTAGGAATTGAGGGAGTAATGGGATGTATGTCATGAGAAACTAGAAAAGGGGGTTAACTGGGTGAGAAGGGCGATTACCTGGGATTGGGTTGGGGGAGGGAGAACAAAGCACACTAATGTGTCAGCATGCTGCTGTGATACCAGCTACCTGGAATTCTAGCTGAAAGGTTTTAATATGACAGATTTTCTGTCTTAACAAATTTGGCAACAGATTCTGATTAAACACACTCACAGAGTTTATAAAAGAAAATTCCTTAGACTAGATAGCTTGAGTAATAGAAATGTATTTATCAAATTATTGGGGGCTGGGACATTCAAGAGCCATGTGGTACAGTTAGTGCCTGGTGAGGAGCTTCTTCCTGGGTTGCAAGTGGATTCCTTAATGTACCCTGACATATCAGAGGACGGGGGGAAGAGAACACGTTCAGTGTGTCCAATGGCACCAGACCCATCAGGAGGGTTCCACCTCCATGAACTAAGTACCTTCCAAAAGCCCTGTTTACAAATCCCAGCACACCAGGAGTAGTTTCAGCACAGGAATTGGAGGCAGACATATTATGGAGGAAGACATGGGTCTGCTACCTTCCCGCTCTGGCTTCAAAGCCTGGACTCTCTCTCCTAGTGCTTTTCTTTCAGTTTGGCCTTTGTAGCTGAACAACTTGAGTATCAGGAACTTTTCTCAGTTTTTTTGCCCTACTTCTTGTGTTTAGTAGCTGAAAACCTAGAATGTTTAAGACATTATTTAGAAAAATTATCTGTGTCTGATTTTCATCTCACTAAATATAATTGCTGATTTGGTTAGCTTAATCTCTTACTGTTTTAATTGTTTATTCAGCTCCTTTGTTGTATTTATGATGAAGTGTGTTCTCTTTATCATTTTATGCTTTCTACCTTGCTTTTACTTGTCTTCTCTGGTCTGTTTTTTAAGTGGTTGCTCCTTTACCTTGTATATCATGTTTTTAAGTTGTCAAGGTCTGTTTGAAGTAATGACACTCGATGAACAATGTAAGGACTTTTCAATACAATACAATATCTATTTCTGTCCACTGTCCTACTACTGTTTAACAATATTTCTCATATCTAGTATATAAGTCATTAATAATGTTTTTATTTTGCCTGAAATATTCTAAAGTCTTAAATAAATTTGTGTGTAATGTATGATGTAATGGTAGTTTAAAATTCTCCCCTTATATATTTCTAAGTGAAAAGTTTTCTATCTCTGTATTTCCTTTTTCAAATGCTTTTAACTCTTTCCTTCATGTCTGGCCTCATCATGGAATTTGCTGAGCTGAGTAATTTCTTTCCGTATTGTACTGAGTCTGCTAGTAGTAAATGCTCCTATCTTTACCTCACTGACTTTATTTCTACTCCAAAAGATATGTTCTTTATTGTAGGTTCTCTACAGATTGTAGGTTGACTTTTCACAGTATTGTACTTATGTGATTTTCCTTTCTTCTGGGATGAATTCTTTCTAATGGGAAGTTAGGAAATGCTTATTTCTTCTCTCTTTGTAATGCTCATTGTTGCTGTCAGCACCATAAGATTTGTTCCTTTTTGTTTGTTTTGTGCAGAGGTGTGACAGTGATGTGTTTTGCTAGAGTTCTTTGTATTTATTTACTGTTTGGTGTTAGCTAGAGTCAGATCATTTCTGGTTTCAGATGCTATCAGTTTGGAGCCTTAACTTTCCCCTCCATGAGACCTGTGATAAACATGGGGACATCACAGAGAGAATGGCTTTTTTCTTGAGAGCTCAGCTGCCAGCGTTGAAAATGTGGGTGATACTTATCTCTGGGCTTTCCTCCCCTGCTTGAGAATTCTGCTTTTTGGTGCGTGGGTATCTCTTTCAACCCTACCATGGGCTTCTTAGGTAAAGCTTGGAGTGCTTTCTTGTGGGTTTCCTAAGGGCCACTCCACCAATGGCTGCTCAGGTTCTTGAGTGCCTAGAAGGTCTTCTCAGTTCCCCTAATTTGCTTTGGTATTTGAAAGTTTGGAGTGCCTAGACATGTATGCAGAACGGGAGAGTCAGGGCCTTTACACTCATTTGCAGCTAGAGTCTTAAGTGGCCAAAGGATTCTTTTCTGAGTCCCTCAGTCCTGGGTTTTCTGCTAGGCAGAGATAGTATGACATAGCTACTTTACACTTTAAGTTATCTATTGCTGAGTCTCAATGAAATCCTACAATGGACTGCTTCTTACTAACTTAAAATGAGGCCATAATAAATCTTAATGGGCCACTTTTGAGGCATCCAATAAAGTTAGTTGTTAAGCAAAAGACATGAAGAAATAGCACTACAACCAAAAGAATAGGCATTATCCATAATTTTACTTTTGAATAGGACTTACAGGAGTCAAGAACATGGAACATCTCGCAGAATTCACTTCCCTTAAGAAGACAGTAGTAGCTGTGATGGACATCACATGTGAGAGTTGGCAGGCAATTGCTAATTTGTTTGAGATTGTGAACTGTTAAGCCAAACTACACATGGCTATGAAGAGTCCTAAATCTGTCTTCAGTTTCCTTGCTTTGTAGTTGGCTATCTCTTCCTTTGGCAAGAATAGAAGAGATATGAGTCTCTTCTCTCCTTTAAAAGATCCAACACCTTTCAGAGGTTAGTTCATACATATTTCCTTGTGATCTTAGCTCCCTGGTGTGTTCAAACATCCGTGACTTTTGCCCCATATGTCCCTTGTTTCAATTGTTTCATTGAGAACAATGGTCTCTTGCTGCCTTGTAGAACTCCAACTTGTAAAATTCCAACTATTGTGGATTGATTTTTAGAGCTCTCTCTCTCTTACAGTGGCAAAACATAATCTCTATAAATTAGTTACTGGTGAGTCATCTTCTGTTAATATTGAATTGTTCTTGAAATTTCCTTACATTCTATAATTTTCTACATTTAAGGTAGAATATTGATGGGGCCGCTCTTACTTAAATAGTAAACCTAGCTTATTGCCCCAGAGCAAAAGTTTTTTTGAATGTCCTTCTAGTTCATTGTGTCATGGAGATGTTGAGAAGGGATCCATGTGGTCATGTAGCCAGCCCTCTTAGTTTTCTGACAGAAATTACTATGCACTAGCTAGCAAACCATATAGAAATTAGTATGCTTCTTAGTTATCTGCAGTTCTTCACATTTTAATTTGTCATTTAGCATAGTATTTTTATATTTTAGGGTTTTATTTTTCATAATTTTAGTCTATGGTAGTTACCTTATTGTTCAGACTTTGAACTTTAAAAATACTTTGAAAAGATACTTTTTCTGGGTGTTAGTTATTTTATTTGTTGTAAATAATATTGTAGATGTAAATTATATTGTAGATATAAAGAATTTAATATGTTATATTGACATTAAATCAAACTGTTCTCAATAGTAGTATGTAAATTAGTAGAATACTAATCTATACAAACTATACAAAGTATGCATTAGTACATATGAATAATGTTTCTGCTTAAATTGTTTTAAGTGCCTTGATCATAAAAATAAGAAGCTAACCCTCATCTTAGTTTTGTAGCAAGTAGTTAGAAATTACTAGCCATTCATTTATTTGAAAGAAAATAAAAATATTAGGTGTAGTCTCCTAGGGACAGGTGCTAGCATATGTGTATTTTAATATTTTTATAAATGATTAAAAAGACAAAGGGTATAGAAATTTTATGTAAACTTTCTACCTGGTAAAGTGCTAAATTCTGCTGCCAAATATTTTCAGTTAATGATTAAATTTAGTAAATAAACTATAGAATAGTACTTGTTTATTTTTAAAACAATACAATCCAAGTAAGTGTTTTTCCTGTCTTTTCTAAGAAGTGATGCAGCTGAAATGACCTTAGGCAACTCTGGTTCCTTGTGTTTTACTATGAGGAGTTTTGCACTACTCTATGATCTGTTTGATTGTTTTTGTATCTGTCATGAATGTATTACAGTTGTAGGAGTTAACATTTCCTTGCAGTTTCCTCCTGCCTCCTACTGTATTTTCTTCTGACCCCTTCTTCATGAGCTGCCAAGGGGGTGTGGTTCTGCGTCTGCGCAGGAGCTCTGTTGTACTCAGGCAGGATAACATCATGTGAGTCCCGGCCTGTTTCTCCTATCAAGTAGTTTTTGCTTCTTGTAGAATTGTGTGTTCTGAATAGGAGCCTAAATATCCTCTTTCACTTCTTGTACTGGGAATTTGCCTTTCACTGGGTTCTTGAAATACCACTAGTAATTTTTTTAAAGCTCGGGAGGTAGGTACTGCTACTCTCTACTTTGTTGATTCCCTCTCTATACCTTACCTCTTCCTTTCTTGGAATTGTTATGTGAATGTAGAACTCTGGATTATTCAAGTTCTCATATATACTTTTGGTTGAGTCATATCTCATTTACAATTCGGTCAATGGCAGACTGTATGGTTTTCTTATGAAAATTTAATAGAGATGGAAAATCCTGTCGATTTATGATATCAAGGCTATTGTGAAAGTCATGGTGCCTTGCAGTACATGTGTCTGTTCTTATCAAACTTCCTGTGTTGCTAGGTTACAAGTTTGTGGTCCATATAATTATATATAGTTGTGCTAAATAATTGGTAGTTGGTAATGAAAAATGGTTATGTTGCTTGCGTATTTACTATTTATTGTAAAACAGTTAGTGTGTTGTAGAGTCCTCCTCCTCCTGTACCTCATTTATCTTGCCTATCATTTACACTGTTTTTTCATTGCTTAATTTAATCTTTTGTTTGTTCCTAATGTGCCCTAGGACTTTTTAATATAGAGATATGTCACATGGATTGTACTAGAACAGAATTAAACATTTTGAAATTCAGCCTATAGCAATAGGCTTCTCAGTGCCTACACACACACACACACACACACACACACGCCACATATACACGTATGATTTTTTACACACACTAAACATAACTACATATTATATAATGTAGTTGTGTAATAGGGTATATAACCCAGGTATCTACAAATGCATTTTATAGGGTTTTTATAGTAACAACATTGTCTAACAAGTCCGAGTAGTTTGCAGCCCCAGAAACTGTTTATGCCTAACCCTGGAGGAGTTAGTTTTTAATTTTGAAGTTATATTAGCTCACTGTTCCTACGTAAAATCTAATATATTGAGGTAAAATTTACTAACAAAATGAGCCGTTATAAGAATAATGGTTTAATGGTTCTGAATTTCCTGTCTCCCCCACTCAGCTTCTTGAAACACATCTTTGTTTTCTACCACCACTTTCCCCACTATTCCTAGGGATTCATTTTATTTTTTTTTTAATTTTAATTTCATTTATCTATTTAATTTTTTACAAGTATTCTTTGGTAAACAAACATATCTGCCACTGCCCGGTTCCTTCTCCTCCCCTCCTCCCCTCGCCCATTTGCCCCCTGTATTAACTGTCTTAGTTATTAGGGTTTTTAGTTCTGTGACAAAAACCATGACTAAAAAGCAAGGTGGGGAGGAATGGGTTTAGCTCACACTTCCACATTGCTGTTCATCACTGAAGGAAGTCAGGATGGGAACTCTAACAGGACAGGAACCTGGAAGCAGGACCTGGTGCAGAGACCATGGAGGGGTGCTGCTTACTGGCTGGCTTCAACTGGTTTGCTCAGCTTGCTTTCTTATAGAATCCAGGACCACCAGCCCAGGGATGGCACCGCCCACCATGAGCTTGACACTTCCCTGTTGATCTAATTGAGAAAGTATCCTACAGCCGGATCTCACGGAGGCCTTACATCACCTGAAGCTCCTTTCTCTCTGATGACTTAACTAGTGTCAAGTGTACACACAAAACCAGCCAGTACAGTTGGCCCTTTGTCAGCTTGACACATAAGCACATCACAATTAAGCTGCAACCTTTCCTTTCTTATTTATCCCCAAGATCTCATGTTAAAAGCTTAAATAACTTAAAATCCCACAGTCTTTACAAATTCAAATACATTAAAAATTTTAGGCCCTTTAAAATAGCCAATTTCTTTTAAAATCTAAAGACTTATAAACTTTAAAAGTCTCTCAATTATACACTCCAGTAAAATAAAAATAGAATTATTTATAGGCTTACACCTACCAGTCAAGTTTATTGAACACTTGAAGCAATAAGGCATTTTACATTAAATAGAAAATAGCCCTAATAAATCCTAAGGGATGATTTGATTCTTAAAATTTAATTGAATCAGTACTTTCCCCACCGTTAAATTTATATGGACATATTAAATCCTATAGGCCACTGGTTTGTGATCATCTATTGCAACAGTAGTTTCCTACCAGTTCTGGTGGCCACATGTCTGAAATGAAGGGTCTCCAGAGCTGCACTTCATTCAGAGATGACAAGGGAGGGGGTGTGGTGGGTGGCATGCCCTCCCAGCTCTGGGCATTTGCTGTGCGATTGGCTTTTTTGCTCTTCTGTGTCTCTTTCCTGTGTCCGAGGACCCTCTGCATCTCTGCCTTTCCCTTACTTAGAGCTAGAGAACCCGTGGACAATCTGGGGTGAATGGATGATTTCCTCTCCTCCTTGTGTCTTTTTGAGACAGGGTTTCATCCTGTAAGTCAGGTTTACCTGCAGTCACAGCTCCCTGGCTTTGTGGTGTGGATTAAAGGTGTGTGCTGCCAGGCTCTGCTGTTTTCAGAGTTCTTGCTACCATCAGTGAAACCTTTTTTGTTATCAAGTAAATTAAGTCATTTTCCAAGGACTAGAACATGGTTGTCTATTTTTGTGGGTCATTGTTCATGCTTTTTCTACAAAAAGATAAATGGAGATTGCCAAATTCTATTTTAAGATAAAAACGGAAACATTAATTCATTTGAAGCATTTTGACTTTAGAAATATAGTCAACATGAACATTTCATATTTAAGGTACATTTTAAAGAAATTAAATTTGAAAATATTTATACATGTATTTCACATATTGTAGTGTACTTAGGCGAGTTCCCTTTTTGAATTTTATGTTGTGCTTTTTTCCATAAGTCTTCTATGGGGTATGCTGTGTTATTAGATAGATTATATGAATGTTTGTGTTAAATTTAAATAGACATTTAGAATTGAACATAGTGATATGAGTAGCAGATTTTCAGTTCTAAAATGTTTGGTGAGTAGTATGAATCTAAATAGATTGTAAATCTAAACTGTGCAGTGTCCAGTTTTTCTTTACTATAGAATTTTAAACATTACTCACTATCTATATCTTGTCATAATTACTTCCATTATTGATAGATTGAGCAAAATTATGGTCATGTATTTTATATAGGAAATTAGGGCAGAAACAGTTGTTTTTAGCTTTTAGAGGCTGAAGCAGGCTGGTTGTGAGTTTGAGGCCAACCTGGAGTACATAGTAAGTTGGAAGTCAGATTATGGGAGTAAGAAGACCAAAAGTCAACTCAACAAAGACACACACACACACACACACACACACACACACACACCCTCCATATATAAACAGTTGGAAGAGAGACTGAAGACTGCGTAGGTAAGGCGGACTTGCTGCTCTTCCAGAGAACTGGGATTGGCTTTCCAGCACCCACACCACACGGTCGCTCAAAACTGTAATGCCAGTTCTAGGGATGACACCTTCTTCTGGCATTTCCAGACACAGACATATGTGGAGGCAAACCCACTGTACATTAATATAGGATAACAATAAAACCATTGAAAGAGTTTACAGAAGTACATACTAATTTCCATCTAGCTGACATTTCTTCAGTTCTCAGTGGACTGAATGTCAGAAGCATCTAAGCAACATGTTCCTCAGACATGTGCAAAGAAATGTGTACACTTTAGTTTTTAGTAGTAACTTTTGAAGAAATTCCCTTCACTCTTTGGCATTTTTTTCTCATTAGAAATAATCCTTACACATCAAATTTTGAAAATATTTTCCAAAATAAACAGTGGTATTGGAGTTGGAAAAGTATATCAAGCTTTTTTCATGCTACTTAACTGGGTTTCTATATCTGCCACCCTTTCAGCCCTCATCCCCAATCCCTTCCGTCTTAGGTTTTTGTTTGTTTGTTTTTTGTTATGAAGTGAAACCATGACCAAGGCAAACATTTAATTGGGTCTGGCTTATAGTTTCAGAGTCAATTATCATCATGACAGGAAGCATGTTTGCATGTGTAGGCTAACATGGTGTTGGGGGAGCAGAGAGTTCTACATCTTGATCTGAAGGAGGCCAAAAGGAGACTGTTTCTGGAAGAAGCTAAAAGGAGGCTCTCTTCTGGGCAGAGCGTGAGCTCTAGGAGACCTCAAAACCTGCCTACTAGTGACATACTTCCTCCAAGAAGACCACACCTCTTAATAGTGCCCTTCCCATGGGCCAAGCATCTTCACACCACACCTTTCAACCCCCCAACACTAGGTATAAGATAATGGTAAGAGGGGAGACATGGTATGTACATCTTCAGATTATGTTCTGCTGACATATGTATTAATATTATAACTAGGGAAACAATTTTATGATGTACCGTTACCTACCTTTTTATAGTTAGTCTTCAAATGTCATTTTTATTTTGGCATCAGAGAGAAACAGTTATTGAAACGGTATTGAACGCATTTCCTTGGGTAAGTCCGACCTTTGTTGTCAGGATAGCTGATTTCCTCTAGTCTGTGCTCATGACCACGTGACAGACCACAACAGAACAGCAGCCCCTCCAAGTGGCCAGGCCCCTCTCAGAAGTTCCCAGAATTCCAAATGTCACACACTCACAGAAACTATCTGCAGCTGGCAAAACCACACCCCTGCTAGAGCATGAGGCACATCACAATCACCTGCTGTGAAGCAGCCTTGTATCCCTCACCTGGGATTAAAACAAAAACACACTCACATAATTGGGTTTTTAAGAAACCACAATTCTCAGTACAAAAGAGAATTAGTATTTGCTTAAACTCTGTTTTCTTCCAGCTATGTACTGAATATTTCATGTTTCATTTATATTAGAACAACTTTATGGATCAGTATTTCTAGTGTTTCTGCTTTTTGTAGGAGAGAAATCAAGGCACAAAAAGATGAAACGGACTGAGATCCTGCTTGTAAAAGTGTGGAGTGCAGCTAGTTCTGTTTTACCAAAGTGCAGATAGATGACTTGTCATGCTCCTTACAAAAATGCAAATGGACCTGAATGTCTGATCCCCTTGTGCTTCATCCCAGCTGGGCTTGCTTTCCTGAGGCCTGCTGTGAGACAGTAGTCACAGTACAGGTCAGAGTTGTAAGCTCCAGCTGAGCCTTGGATTGGATGTGTGAGTTTAGAGCTGTATCACATTTGTGTCAAGAAGGGAGACAGATATCCGACCATTTCTTATATTAAAACATGGCTTATTGAAAAGAACTACACTCTGCTTCTAAATTAAAGTATGAAAATATTGAATTAGGTCATAAAATATAACCTCGATGAAAGAAATAATACCAAGACCTTCATTTTACACGTTGAATTTTATGAAAGGTTACTAAATGAAGAACATTGTTAGGTTTCCTTGACTACTGTGGTTTTTGTAATACACCAAATATGAAATTTTACAGGAATTATTTTCAAATTATTATTTGTCCAGCTGTTCTAATAAACCTTCCAGGGTTAGTAACTTCATGGGTTGGTTTGGTATGGAAAATGTATTAATATTATAACTAGGGAAACAATTTTATGATGTACCGTTACCTACCTTTTTATAGTTAGTCTTCAAATGTCATTTTTATTTTGGCATCAGAGAGAAACAGTTATTGAAACGGTATTGAACGCATTTTTTTAACCATTATAAATCAGAACTAGGTGCTCACTGTACAAACATGAGCACCAGAGTTTGGCTTCCCCAAACAGACATACAAGTCGTGCAGATGTGACTGCCTGTAGCCGTGGTGTTCAGCAGACAGACACGCTAACACCATAGCAGCTGACCACCAGGCCAATGAGAAGGCGAGCTCCAGGTTCAGTGAATACCCTGTATATTCAGGTGGTGTTCCAGGAAGGTACCCGATGTCAACCTGTCAACGTTGGACCCCCCACATGCACTTATGCAACACATACACACACACTCAATTTATTCATAAATTTCTGCATTTCCAAAAGGTAAATGTAGAAACAAAGTAGACAAATGTATCTTTTCATATACTATTTTTTTGTTTTATCAGTTGTATCTTTGAATGTCTACTAAAGGAGTTTCATCTAAACTTGAATGATTTTTATATTAAACAAAAATTCAGAAATTCTAATAGTCCATTTTATTTTCTTTTTATTTCTTGGCAGCAACAACAGCAACAACAATGAAATGTCCTAGCCTGCTTTAGTGCATTTATTTGAGGTCTTGCTTTCCAACAGCAATGCAATATTTTACTTGTGAAACGATGCTGCCATCTTGTGGTGTTTTCCGGTAGTGCAGCCTTTATAATTAGGCTATGTTAATGTCAGCTCTTCAAAGAAAGTCCTCAACAAAAACAACTTTGGTTTTCAGTTTCCAAATTTTAAATGCTTTAAAATGCTAACTTAGATATAGTTTTTAAAAAGATTTCCCCTAGAAATTTTAAATTGCCTTTACTCTGGCCATTGAAATAAAGTTGCCCTTCAGGTTGTTAATTATTAAGTGTTCATATTGTTTTACATTTCCTGAAATAGCTTTTTAGGATAATAGATACTCTATAGTGTTTAATTAATTGTAAATACGTTTTTGTATATTTGTATTTCTTATTTCTGCCGCAGATTAATTTTCTGAAATATTTGCCTTTTGTGTATTATGGCTTCCATGATTATTTCTTTGTCTTCCTCTTGGTTTAGGTATCTCTATTTTTATAACAAACTAAAAAGTTGGTGTAAAAGACATTAGTGTTTAATGTATTGTGTGTGTATATATATATATGTATGCAGGAAATTTATTATCACAGATTAATATAGCAAAAATACCTTCCATTTGTACATAAATTATTAAAAGTAAACTGAGAAAAAAACAATTTTAAAGATAGTTTATTATTGAATGAAATAAATGTTGTGTTGAGTGAAGTTTACTAAATTAAGACCAACTCCAAGAGCTCATACTTATACACACACACACACACACACACCCCACACACACACATACATATATACATATATACATATACTTTGGGCCATCTATATGTAAACCATAGAGAAAGTTAAATTTCTAGCTTGGTTTCTGTGTCCTGCAACTGAAGTGTATTATGTCTTTAGCCACAGTGCTTATCTAGGTATGATGGACAACTAAAAGCAACAACTGTGCTGTTTTGAGGTCGCTCGGACCTCCCTTGCTCTGAGATTTTCATTTTATAATCAACGCTTTCTTTGGGAAGAAAAATGCTTACCCACCCATGCAGGATACCTGTGTTCATCCTTTTGTTGTTGTTGTTGTTAACTTTTTAAATTTACTTTTACAAACATTTCATTCAATCACACGCTCATCTCTCTGTCTGTCTGTGTGTTTGTGTGTGTGTGCATGTGTGCATGTGTAATGTATCCACCATCCTGCCTGTCTCTTACCTCCCCACCTGCACTGGAACCTTTAACTCACAGACTTCCCCGTTTGCTTTTGTCATGTGTTCTGCTTTTCTCAGCCACCTTAAGTCCTTGCACCCTTCCCCCCTTTCATGCACCTTTCTACTTTTCTGGTTTTTGTAGACACTCCAAATTCTGCACATAAATTGAAAATCTTGAAGATCCATGTATGAGACGGAACCAATGTTTTTGGGTTACTTTACTTAGTATAATAATTCCTGTTCCATCTGATTTCCTTGTCATTTCACTTTCTTTAGAGGTGAATGAAATTCTATTATGTATAGGTACCACAATTCCATTGTATGGTCATTAGGTACTGGACATCTACACTGCTTAATTGTTCTAGTGTGGCTTTTTTTCCCTGTGTACTTACGGATGGATTTGCCAAAAGAGTCCTTCAACTGTATCTTGATCACTGTGCTGTTGCTGTGAAGAGACACTATGGCCATGGCAACTCTTATGAAAGAAAGCATCTAATTGGGGCTTGTTTCAGGATTTGGAGTTTTAGCCCATTATCATTGTGACAGGGAGCATGACATTACACAGGTAGACACTGTGCTGGAGAAGGAGCTGAGACCTCTATATCCTGATCTTCATTCAGCAAGAAGAGAGAGAGATGCTGGGCCTGATTTGTGCTTTTTAAGCCCCAATGACACACTTCCTTCAATAAGGCCTAATCCTTCTCAAGTAGTGAGTAAGCATTCAAATATATGAACCTGTGGAGGTCATTCTTAATTCAGATTACCACTAAATATCTTCTGTAGAGCTTGCTAAGTGGTCATAAAAACCCTTTAGTCGATTTTTATCATGGAAAGTATTTTCTCTTCAATTATGTCACATAATTTTGCTGGACACAGTAGTATGGTATGGCAGTAGGGAATCCTTTCATGCCCTTCTGTTTTTAAAAGTTTTGGCTGAATAATCTGTTATTCTTACAGGCCTGCCTTTTTATATGTTACTTAAGTGATTTCTTGCTGCTTTCAGTGTTTTGTTTTTATTTGCATATTGTTTGAATTTTTAAGTTGTTTTTAAGCAAGGCACAGTAAAACCTGTAAACTAGACTGCTTCATGCCAGGGCTGTGCTGTCTGTGCAGTGGAGGGCAGCAGAGCCAGGGCTGTGCTGTCTGTGCAGTGGAGGGCAGCAGAGCCAGGGCTGTGCTGTCTGTGCAGTGGAGGGCAGCAGACTGCCAGGGCTGTGCTGTCTGTGCAGTGGAGGGCAGCAGACTGCCAGGGCTGTGCTGTCTGTGCAGTGGAGGGCAGCAGACTGCCAGGGCTGTGCTGTCTGTGCAGTGGAGGGCAGCAGAGCCAGGGCTGTGCTGTCTGTGCAGTGGAGGGCAGCAGAGCCAGGGCTGTGCTGTCTGTGCAGTGGAGGGCAGCAGACTGCCAGGGCTGTGCTGTCTGTGCAGTGGAGGGCAGCAGACTGCCAGGGCTGTGCTGTCTGTCTGTGCAGTAAAGGGTAACAGAATGGCGAGTAAAGGGATGGGAAAGCAAGCACACGTATGTGACAGCAGAGTGGGGTCTTTGAGCTGTCCAGAGTGACTGGGAACTAAGTGCCCAAGGTTTCCTGGTAAACAGAAACCACTTGAGGAGATCTGGTTAGAACACTGTCTCCAGCACTGCCATTTTGTGTATGGGGAGTGCTGCTTTGTATCTAAGGACAGAAGGGGAGGTTCTTTTCTGATCCTTTTCTGTTTGACGTTCTAAATGTCATCTGTAATCGGCTTGCTGTTTCTTTTACTAATACTGGGGAGTGTCTGTTAAGATTCTTTTGAAAATGTTTTCTATGACATTAGGTTTTCCCTCCTTTGATGCTCACTTAGCCATAGGCTGTTTCTTCTCAGTGTCATGGGTGTCGTGGAGGTTCCACGTGTGTTCTCATGATTGACCTTTGTGCTTCCTTCATTGCTCCAGTTCTCCCACCCTGTCTTCAGACTCCTTAACCCACTGAGCTTTTGATGTGACTCATTGCTTCCACCTCCGGCACTCCATAGTGGGTTTTCCTCAGTAATTCTTTCTTTTCCTCGGATCAGATTTCATATTCTGTATTATCTTCCTCAGTTCAGCCCATTGTTTTTGGTTTTTTTGTTTATTTATTTATTCATTTATTTTATTTTTGATATTTTATTTATTTACATTTCAGATGCCATCCCCTTTACCCATTCCCCCCACCCACTAATCCCCATCCCATCCCTCCTCCTCCTTTTTTGCCTTTATACCTTTTAAATTACATGCAAGTATTAAGGTCAGTTCTAGGTTGAGGAACTAGCAGTACAATAGATGCAAATAGTCAAGGAACAAGCAAGGCAATAAACAAAGTCCCAGGATCACTCCTGTGATCACTGTTTCTAAGGGCTTATCAGGATGATGAAAATATCTGAGCCTACTTCCCTGTCCTAGCCCAAAGTCATTTTCATGCCTGAAGCCTACTTCTTTGTTCTAGTTTAAGATTTAGATTCCTGCCTGAAATGACTTCTTTGTTCCTGCCCAATGTCAGATTTCTGCCTGCAGTCCATTTCCTTGTCCTTGGCCTATGTCAGATTCCTTCTAAGCAGCCAATTTCCTTGTCCTTGGTCAATGACAGATTCCTGCCAGGCAGCCCCCAAAACTCTCCACATCTCCTCCTTTTTATTGCATAAACCAGACTGAGTCTGTCTTAGGTCATTCTGACAAGAATGCCTTTCTGTCATGGAATATGCATTATTATAAGCAATGTACTTCTGTCTTAGGTTGGTAAGGCTCTGTGCAGAATCTTACCTATCCTTGGCTTGCCAGCCTGTTAAATTAATAACTCTGTCTGGAGGTCCATTTATCAGTTTCAAGTCATGTACTTTGGGTGCCAGCCTGTTGATGTAGTTAGAGACAAGCTTTACCACGATGGGCAGGAATAAAAGTATTCCCAGGACAAAAGGGGCTAGTCTGATCAAGCTATATATGCAATTCCTGAGGTTTGACCAAAATGGAAATACTGAGCTTAGGCCATGGATAATTTCATCAGCAGTATCTGCAGCATCAAAGCTCAACAGAGCAGCATTCTTTAAATTCATAATATCCCTATGCAAAGTTAACACACCCAGAGAGGTGTTAGAATTATACCAAATACTCTACAGGTGTCTTTAAACTTTTTTCTAATTATGATGACTGTCGAGGCCTGAGCTGCCCCACGCTTGGGGGCCAAAATGTCCTGGACTGCTCTGCTGCTCCATCCTCGG
Organism: Arvicanthis niloticus; assembly: GCF_011762505.2. NCBI lineage: Eukaryota > Metazoa > Chordata > Mammalia > Rodentia > Muridae > Arvicanthis > Arvicanthis niloticus. The sequence goes on along the minus strand of NC_047660.1, from coordinate 33,730,454 downwards.
GTCAGGGTTTAGCAAGAGAGAGAGAGAGTGGGGGGGAGGGGGGGAAGAAGCGGAAGAGACTCAAAAAATGGAAACAAGACAGGGTGTGTGATCAAGTCTCGTTTACTGTCTCCCATTGACTCCTCCTCTCTTATTGTCTCCCCTATTGCAAAGAAATCCTGAGTATTTATAAGCACAAGCAGGGGAACAAAGCTGAAGACAGTTTACCATGTGCACCATGCAGCTGGGGTCACCAAACAGCAAAACAAGATGTTTATCAGAGTGTGCTCAGCTGTTGTAGGCTGTTGAAAAACAAGTCTCTTGTCAGGGTATATGGCTCGAGATGGCTGCAAAGTTGGTCTAGCCGCTTTCTGCTAAAAGTCAGCTCCCAACAGATGACAATCATTGTAATTTTTAGAAGTAACACTACCAATGATATTTGCCATGACACTTGGGATGGCTCCTAGCTCTTGAACCCTGAACCCCTTCAGATAATTTGAATAGGTTATAGAACATCATTCATTGTTCCAGATACCTATATAAATCCTTTTATATACTCAATACATTAGTAACATTTTTTTTTTTTTGCTAGATGGTTAACAAAAATAGTTGTCTTAACTCCTTGTGTCAATGCTATTGCAGAAGCAGTGGTGCTAGCAATTAATGAAATTAAAGCTGTTATACCAGCAACAATCAAGACTGATACCCTTTTGCTTCTGCTTAAAGCCTAAGTCACTTCTTCCAGCACTTTCAAGCTTTTTTCAGAGAATCAAGGGTTTCTAATACTCAGGGCAGTAAGATGAAAGCTGGTTGATAGTCTTGTAACAGACATGCCAGGTTTCAACACACTAACACAATTGGAAATTATCCAGTAAATGCAGCTTACAATAAATACTGTAGAAGAGGCAAAAACCAATTCTACAGTATTTATTGTTTTTGTTCTTAACCGGAGCTTCTTTTGGATTTCTTTGAACATATTTGTGATGACTCCTGAATTCTCTGGCTGTCCAATTCACTCTCACTCTGTGCCCTTGTTGGTTGTCTGATGGATAGATTTTGGAGTTGTGTTGCTTTGGTTTTCTTGTGTTCCTGTGTTGAGAAAACATGACTGATTGGTTGGGATGATTTTTTTTTAATTATTTGCTTTTTCAATTTAAGTATTTGCAATGCTTAGGTGGGACTTAGATGTATTTAGGGTGCGTAGTTCAGACAGTGGTTCTGCAGTTCAGGAACGTGGAATATCTGGTGTGAGCTCTATCAATCCACAAGTAGAATATTAACTATGAGAACCGCTGTTGCAGTGGTAGATACTACCACTGTACAAACGTTAACCTAGCCAGTTAATAACAGCAGCCTGCTTGACTTTAGTAACTAATGGATAAATAACTGTTTAATAACAGTTATTGCGTGGAACCTACTGAGGTTTTACTTAGTAAGATTAGATTGGTAGGGAAGAGGAGGTTGGGATAGCGTTAGTTCTACTTTAGAAAAATAAAGTAACTGAGGAGGGTATTTGGGAGGGAAGGTGGACATACTGTTAGACCTCACCAATTTTAGAGGTTGTTACAGCTATGGAAGGGTATAGCTAGCAATTAAAATACAGGAGGGAAGAAACAGAGAAAGAGATTTAGGAGTAAGAGAGTAAATACAAGTGATGTGGGGGAAAGATACAATAAAAAAAGCCTTGTAGTAGACTGAGTAAAGGAACATACACAGAATTGTAAAACCTAACAGCAATATGCAGACAAAAGCATAACTATCATGAGACGTATATGCATAATGGGATTAAATGATAGAACATTAGAAATAAAAGGAATACTTATGAAGTAAATTGCTGGTACGCCTGTTCTGTGTGAGTTGGAAAGTCATGTTCCAGAGTCCCTCGGCCTCTAGCGGGCGCCTTTTGGTATTGTGGAAGTGTAGGTGAAACTCTTGCTCTCTGCAGTCGCAGTGTATTAAGTGGTTCTTGTGTGATTATCACTGATTATTATTATTATTATTATTATTATTATTATTATTATATTTTTGTATCTCTGCTGTGCCCACAGTAGCATGGATAGTTGTAATTTACTTACTTTATCTTCATGTTCCAGCAGGAATTTACATATTCAATTTCCAAGTTGATATCTACATATCATCATATCATATAGGAGCTAATGACTCAGTGTGGCAGCAAATAATCAATATAGTTCAGAGACATGCCCCTGCCAATCCTCTTCCCCCACTCCCCAAGAAACCAAAACACAAAACAGCAATAAAAGTCCCATGAAGACATTTAATTCAGAGACAAGGCTATTGCTTCATTGTCACATGGTTCTTGTGTCTTGGTTGATAGAGCCCCTGTTAATTCAGAGGATGGTTTCACTCTTTTTTCTCACTGACATTTTAAAGCCTGCTTGCTGTCAGTATGTACTAATAGATTCCGTCCTGTTATTTTAAAAGTTCAAGTTTCAGTTCACACTTAATTGGACATTGATTATCTCAGTGAGTGGAGATATGGACATTATTTACAGGTGTGATTGTGTTCTTTGCTTTCCCATGCTCTATGAAAGGCATAACAGATACCTTCTACTCTGACCTGAAAAGGTTAGCTGTGACTGTTCACTATTAGAGAACTAGTCAGTGTCACACCACATCTCAAAACAGCTCAGGAGTGAGCAGGAGCAGCTCTGTGGATAACGTAATAGACCCTTCTGTGTAGCTCAGAGTGGAGCTGCCCATGCGAGCGAGTGACACCTGCTTAACAAAAATAAGACGGCTAAAAATGAGATGAGACAGTAACCGCCTCCCCTGTCTTCATGCAAGCAGCTGAACCTGAGTAATGGCTGCCTTGTAGCAGGGCCTGCTGCGGTGCGCCTGTTTCTGCTGGCCTGTAGACCTATGAATTGTACCAGTTTCAGAGAATAGATCAGGGCAAGCTGGCTTTGTTTTGATCATCCTGGTTATAATGGGTGTTGACGAGCCCCACTATCTGGATGTAACAAATGAGGTTGAAACAATAGCCTGTCTTTTATCCTGGTTTTCTGCTTGTTCAGATGTTTGCAGGGTTTGGGCATGTCTGTCTCTGAACTGAGGTGATGGCTCTTGTGGTAGTGACCCTTACTTAGGCTTTGCCACACTGTAATTATCCATCTAACTGGGAGTTTACTGCTAATTTTAAATGCTTATTTTTGAAGTTAAATAAAATGCTTGGGATTGGCAATTAAGTGACACTAATAATTTTATTATTTTTTTGTGTGGGCACTCTTGTACCATGGTACAAGCATGGTGGTCAGAGGACAACTTGTGGGAGTTGGTTCTCTTCTTATACTCCATGGGTGCCAGGGATCCACCTGGAGTTATCAGGACTGTCTGGGAGCACATTGTCTAACTAAGCCTTCTTGCTAACTCAGGAAGCGTTTAAAAACAATCTCTGTTTCTCTTTTTTTTTTTTTTTTTTTTTTTTTTTTTTTGAGATTAAAGTATAATGACATCGTTTTTCCTTTTCTCCTTTCTCTAAACCTTCCCATACACCCTTCCTTGGTCTCTTGCAAATAAATGGTCTCTATTTTCATTAATTATTGTTACATATATATGTGTATATGCATATATATTTTTTCTTTTTTTTCTTGGATATTTTATTTATTTACATTTTAGATGTTATCCCCTTTCCCCCTCCAGAAACCCCTTATCCCATCTTCCCTCCTCCTGCTTCTATGAGGGTGTGCCCCATCCACCCACCCATTCCCACCTCCCTGCCCTTGAATTCCCCCACACTGGGGCATCCAGCCTTCACAGGACCAAGGACTACCTCTTCCACCTATGCCCAACAAAGCCATCCTCCCCTACATATACAGCTGGAGCCATGGGTTCCTCCCTATGTGCTCCCAGGCTGGTGGTTTAGACCCTGGTCTCTCTGGTTGGTTGGTATTGTTGCTCTCCCCATGGGGCCCCAAACCCCTTCAGCTCCTTGAGTCTTCTCTCTAACTCCTCCATTGGGAACCCCATGATCTGTTCAATGGTTAGCTGAGAGCATCCGCTTCTGTATATGCCAGGCTCTGCTACAGCCTTTAAGGAGACAGCTGTATCAGGCTCCTGTCAGTATGCATTTCCTGGTATCCACAACAGCATTTGCCTTTTGGGACTGCACATGGGATGGAGACCCAGGTGGACTGGTCTCCAGACAGCCCCTCTTTCAATTTCTGTCCCACACTTTGTCTCCATATTTGCTCCCTTGAGTATTTTGTTACTCCTTCTAAGAAGGACCGAAGTACCCACATTTTGGTCTTCTTTCTACATGAGCTTCACGTGGTCTGTGAGTTGTATCTTGGGTATTGCGAGCTTTTGGGCTAATATCCACTTATCAGTGAGTGCATACCATGTGTATTATTTTGTGATTGGGTTACCTCACTCAGGATGATATTTTCTAGTTTGATCCATTTGCCTAAGAATTTCATAAATTCATTGGTTTTAATAGCTGAGTAATATTCCATTGTGTAAATGTACCACTTTTTCTGTATCCATTCCTCTGTTGAAGGACATCTGGGTTCTTTCCAGCTTCTGGCTATTATAAATAAGGCAGCCATGAACATAGTATAGCATGTGTCCTTGTTATATGTTGGCGCATCTTCTGGGTATATGCCCAGGAGTGGTATAGCTGGGTCCTCAGGTAATGCTATATCCAATTTTCTGAGGAACCGCCAGACTCATTTCCAGAGTGATTGTACCATCTTGCAATCCCACCAACAATGGAGGAGTGGCCCTCTTTCTCCATATCCTTGCCAGCATCTACTATCACCTGAGTTTTTGATCTTAGCCATTCTGACTGGTGTGAGATGGAATCTCAGGGTTGTTTTGATTTTCATTTCCCTGACGACTTTGGAGGTTGAACATTTCTTTAGGTGCTTCTCAGCCCTTTGAGTTTCCTTAGTTGAGAATTCTTTGTTTAGCTCTGCACTCCATTTTTAATAGGGTTATTTGATTGTCTGGAGTCTAGTTTCTTGAGTTCTTTGTATATATTGCATATTAGGCCTCTATCAGATGCAAGATTGGTCGCCTTTTTGTCTTATTGACAGTGTCCTTTGCAATTTTATGAGGTCCCATTTGTTAATTCTTGATCTTAGAGCATAAGCCATTGGCGTTCTGTTCAGGAACTTCTCCCCAGTGCCCAAGTATTTGAAGTGCTTCTCAACCTTTTCTTCTATTAGTTTCAGTGTATCTGGTTTTATGTGAAGGTCCTTTATCCACTTGAACTTGAGCTTTGTACAAGGGGATAAGAATGGATCGATTTGCATTCTTCTACATGCTGACCTCCAGTTGAACCAGCAGCACTTGTTGAAAATGCTGTCCTGTTTTCACTGGATGGTTTTAGCTCCTTTGTCAAAGATCAAGTGACCATAGGTGTGTGGGTTCATTTCTGGGTCTTCAATTTTATTCCACTGATCTACCTGCCTGTCACTGTACCAATACTATGCAGGGGTTTTTTGTTTGTTTGTTTGTTTTTGTTTTGTTTTTAAAATCATTATTGCTCTGTAGTACAGCTTGAGTTCAGGGTTGATGATTCCCCCAGAAGTTCTTTTATTGTTGAGAATAGTTTTTGCTATCCTGTTTTTTTTTTTTTTTTCTTTCTTTTCTTTCTTTGTTTTTTTTTTTTCTTTTTTTTTTTTTTTTTTTTTTATCCCAAATGAATTTGCAAGCTGCTCTTTCTATCTCTATGAAGAATTGAGTTGGAATTTTGATGGGGATTGCATTGAATCTGTAGATTGCTTTCGGCAAGATGGCCATTTTTACTATGTTGATCCTGCCAATCGATGAGCATGGGAGATCTTTCCATCTTCAATTTCTTTCTTCAGAGACTTGAGGTTCTTGTCATACAGATCTTTCACTTGCTTGGTTAGATTCACACCAAGGTCTTTTATATTATTTTTGACTATTGTGAAGGATGTCATTTCCCTAATTTCTTTCTCAGCCTGTTTATCCTTTGAGTAGAGGAAGGCTACTGATCTGAGTTGATTTTATATCCAGCCACTTTGCTGAAGTTGTTTATCAGGTTTAGGAGTTGAGTTCTCTGGTGGAAGTTTTAGGGCCACTTAAGTATACTATCATATCATCTGCAAATAGTGAAATTTTGACTTCTTCCTTTCCTATTTGTATCCCTTTGACTTTTTTTTTTTTAGTGGGATTGCTTCAAGTTTCTCTCCATTTTGTTTGATGTTGACTACTGGCTTACTGTATATTGCTTTTACTATGTTTAGGTATGGTCCTTGAATTCCTGATCTTTCCAGGACTTTTAACATGAAGGGATGTTGAATTTTGTCAAATGCTTTCTCAGCATCTAGTGAGATGATCATGTCATTTTTTTCTTTGAATTTGTTTATGTAGTGGATTACATTGATGGATTTCTGAATATTGAACCATCCCTGCATTCCTGGGATAAAGCCTACTTGATCATGATGGATGATTGTTTTGATGTGTTCTTGGATTCAGTTTGTGAGAATTTTATTGAGTATTTTTGCATTGGTATTCATACGGCAGATTGGTCTGAAGTTCTCTTTCTTTGTTATGTCTTTTTATGGTTTAGGTATGAGCGTAATTGTGGCTTCTTAGAACAAATTGGGTAGTGTTCCTTCTGTTTCTATTTTGTGGAATAGTTTGAAGAGAATTGCTATTAGGTCTTCCTTGAAGTTCTGATAGAATTCTGCACTAAAACCATCTGGTCCTGGGCTTTTTTTGGTGGGGAGACTTTTAATGACTGCTGCTATTTCCTTAGGGGTTATGGGACTGTTTAGATGGTTTATTTGCTCCTGATTTAACTTTGGTACCTGGTATCTGTCTAGAAAATTGTCCATTTCATCCAGATATTTCAGTTTTGTTGAGTGTAGGCTTTTGTAGTAGGATCTGATAATTTTCTGAATTTCCCCAGTTTCTGTTGTTATGTTTCTCTTTTTAGTTCTGATTTTATTAATTTGAATACTGTCTCTGTGCCCTCTGGTTAGTCTGGCTAAGGGTTTATCTATCTTGTTGATTTTCTCAAAGAACCAGCTCTTGGTTTTGTTGATATTTTATATAGTTGTTTGTGTTTCTACTTGGTTGATTTTGATCAAACCCTGAGTTTGATTGTTTTCTCCCATCTACTCCTCTTGGGTGTATTTGCTTCTTTTTGTTCTAGAGCTTTAAGGTGAGCTGTCAAGTTGCTAGTATATGCTCTTTCCAGTTTCTTTTTGTAGGCACTTAGAGCTATGAGTTTTCTTCATAGCACTGCTTTCATTGTGTCCCATAAGTTTTTGTATGACAAGGCTTTATTTTCATTAAATTCTAAAAAGTCTTTAGTTTCTTTCTTTATTTCTTCCTTGACCAAATCATCATTGAGTAGAGAGTTGTTCAGTTTCCACGTGTATGTGGGCTTTCCATTGTTATTGTTATTATTGAAGACCAGCCTTAGTCCATGGTGATCTGATAGGATGCATGGGATTATTTCAGTTTTTTTGTATTTGTTGAGGCCTTTTTTGTGACCAATTATATGGTCTGCTTTGGAGAAGGTACCATGAGGTGCTGAGAAAAAGATATATTCTTTTGTTTTAGGATGAAATGTTCTATAGATATTTGTTAAATCCATTTGGTTCCTAACTTCTGTTAGTTTCACTGTGTTTCTGTTTGCATGATCTGTCCATTTTTGAGAATGAGGTATTGAAGTCCCCCACTATATTATTGTGTGAGGTGCAATGTGTGCTTTAAGCTTTAGTGAGGTTTCTTTTATGAATTCGGGTGCCCTTGCATTTGGAGCATAGATGTTCAGAGTTGAGAGTTTATCTTGGTAGATTTTTCCTTTGATGAGTTTGAAGTGTCCTTCCTTATCTTTTTTGATTGTTGAAAGTTGATTTTATTCGATATTAGAATGGCTACTCCAGGTTGTTTCTTGGGACCATTTGCTTGGAAAGTTGTTTTTCAGTCTTTTACTTTGAGGTAATTTCTGTCTTTGTCTCTGAGGTGTGTTTCCTTTATGCCGCAAAATGCTGGGTCCTGCTTACATATCCAGTCTGCTAGTCTATGTGCTTTTATTGGGGAATTGAGTCCATTGATGTTAAGAGTTATTAAAGGAAAAGTGGTTGTTCCTTCCTGTTATTTTTGTTGTTAGAGGTAGAGTTATGTTTTTCTGGATGTCTTCTTTTGTGTTTGTTGGAATATTACTTTCTTGCCTTTTCTAGGGTGTAGTCTCCCTCCTTGTGTTAGAGTTTTCCATCTGTTATCCTTTGTAAGGCTAGATTTGTGAAAAGATGTTCTGTAAATTTAGTTTTGTCATGGAATATCTTGGTTTTTCCATCTATGGTAATTGAGAGTTTTGTTAGGTCTAGTAGCCTGGCTGGCTGCCATTTGTGTTCTCTCGTATAACATCTGTCTAGGATCTTCTTGCTTTTATAGTCTCTGGTGAGAAGTCTGGTGTAATTCTTTTAGGTCTGCCTTTATATGTTACTTGACCTTTTCCCCTTACTGCTTTTAATATTCTTTTTTTGTTTTGTATATTTGATGTTTTGATTATTATGTGATGGGAGGCATTTCTTTTCTGGTCTAGTCTATTTGGAGTTCTGTAGGATTTTTTTTTTTAAAGATTTATTTATTTATTTTATGTATATGAGTTGCTGTCTTCAGACACACCAGAAGAGGTCATCAGATCCCATTACAGATGGTTGTGAGCCACCATGTGGTAGCTGGGAATTGAACTCAGAACCTCTAGAAGAGCAGTCGGTGCTCTTAACCACTGAGCCATCTCTCCAGCCCTCTGTAGGCTTCTTGTATGTTCATGGGCATCTCTTTTTTTAGGTTAGGGAAGTTTTCTTCTATAATTTGGTTCAAGATATTTACTGGCCCATTTGGGGATCTTCACTCTCATCTATACCTATTATCCTTAGGTTTGGTCTCCTCATTGTGCCCTGGATTTCCTGGATGTTTTGGGTTAGGAGCTTTTTGCATTTTGCATTTACATTGACAGTTGTGTCAGTGTTTTCCATGGTATCTTCTGCACATGAGATTCTCTCTTCTATCTCTTGTATTCTATTGGTGATGCTTGTATCTATGACTCCTGATCTCTTTCCTAGGTTTTCTATCTCCAGGGTAGTGTCCCTTTGTGATTTTTTTTTTTAATTGTTTCTACTTCCATTTTTAGATCCTGGATGGTTTTGTTTAATTCCTTTTTGTGTTTTGTTGTGTTTTCTTGTAATTCTTTGAGGGACTTTTGTGTTTCCTCTTTAAGGACTTCTACCTGTTTACCTGTGTTCTCTTGTATTTTTTTAAGGGAGTTATGTCCTTCTTAAAGTCCTCTATCATCTTCATAAGAAGTGATTTTAAATCTGAGTCTTGCTTTTTTGATGTGATGGGTGTGCTATGGTGGGAGAACTGGGTTCTGATGATGCCAGGTAACCTTGGTTTCTGTTGCTTATGTTCTTGTGCTTGCGCTTTGCCATCTGTTATCTCTAGTGCTACCTGCACTCACTGTCTCTGACTGGAGCCTGTCTGTCCTGTTATCTTGCTTGTGTCAGAACTCCTCAGAATCCATCTGTCTCTGTGATCCTGAGATCCTTGGTGAAAGAGCTCCTGGGACCCAGGCTGCCTCTGGGGTCCTGAAATCCTATGATCCTGGGCATGTTAGAGTTCCTGGAAGCCCTACTTCCTCTGGGTGTTGTGGGATCAGGTGTAGAGCTATTATCCTGGGTGTGTTAGAGCTCCTGGGAGTCCAGGTTCCTCAACTTCTCTGAATGCAGTAAATTCTCTAGGATGGGGCAGGATATGGTGTCTTTATGGGAGCAGACCTGCTAGGAGTCTGCCTCAGCAAAGAGGAGAAAGAGAGGGGCGAAAGGGGAGTGGTATTCAAGAGAGGAAGGTTTTGGTGGGTTATGGGTCCTGAGTACTCCCAGCTGCAGTTCTGGGGCATAGGGTTGTGGGGTAGGGTTCTTATCCACTGCTCCGGGTACAGTGGTTCCTCTAGGAAGGGTCGGGATATGGTGTCTTCATGGGAGCAGACTGGCTAGGAGCGCATATACATTCTTAAATGCATATATGCTAACTGCTCAGTCTGTATAATGTTACTTGTATGTTTCTTTTCAGCACTGATTATTTGTATTGGATGACCAATCAGTTTGCTCTTCCCTGGGGAAGACAATTCCAAGGAGCCTGTTGTTTATTTTTTTTAAACTATTTTGAAAATTTTCTAAGCAGATTAAACTCATATAATGTGGCATTTCTACTGGAATTAAGACAGAGCATCACAGACAGACTTGGAATCCAGTGCCTTTTCTCACAAATCATATGGATAATTTCATTTTTATACAATATCCCATTAAGGGTATAGAGAAATTTGTATGTATATATACTATTCTTACCAGAATAGTATAGAGACTAGAATGTATTGCTCTTAGTATTAAATAGAAAATAAAACTAGATATTATAAAATTTTGCTTAATATTAAGTTTAGATAATATTAAGCTGTTTATTTTATTTTAACAGGTATCTTTCAGATGAAGGCATTGAAGCTTGTACAAGCTCTCCTGGGAAAGTCAATATAAATGACATCATCCTGATTGCTCTCAATGTAGGTTAAGTTTATTAATTTTAATTAGACATTTTTTAAATTTAAAGCTATATCAATAAAAAATATATCATAAACTATGTTTTATGATAAGTAAATAACATACCAGAAATCTTTAATTTTTGTTCCTTTTAGGTTATAGAGATGTTTGCTGAATTTAATGACCTAATATTAGCTAACTGTAAATACCATATGCAATACAGTGAGAAGGAAAAGTTCACTCACTGTAGAATCCATATTTTTAGTAGTTTCATAATAGTAAGAACTGACAGTTCTGTAAAACAGTTTTCCATTTGGTTTGCATTAGATTAGCTGTGACCTTAATTTATTTTGAAACAGTATTTATTTTATCTTATGTGTGAGTATTTTGCTTGCCTGTACCAGTGTGTACCTGGTGATCTGGGAAGGCGGTGAGGTTGCTGCACCTCAGAGTCTTGTGAGCTACCATGTGGGTGCTGGTAATGCGAGCTCAACAGTTGAGCCCTGCTCCACCCTCTCTATCTCTTGTTTAGATGTTTCCTTTATGCTTAGGTTTTTGCGTTGGAAAGGACAAGTCTTACTGTTTTCATTTGTAAAGTAGGAAAATAAAAACATTAAGAAATAGCATTAAAATCTTGCATGAAGTTTGGGTTCAAACATTTGAATTATTCAGAAAAAATTAAGTGCAGTCTTAATTTGTTGAGCACTATTAGTGTTTAGTAAGTATAAAACACAGTCTGTTATCTCTCTTGAGATCCATATTCCATAGAATGACCTTCCACATGATCTTAGGTTTTCATTTTGAAGACAGCCCTCCCATAGTCCTGAAGAGCCCCACTTTGTATATGGACTGTTCAGACTTGTCACAAGTCAGGATGCTACTGTAACCTTTGCAAGCAGTCTCTATGCTTTAGTTTTTGTGTGTGATGCATGTGAGTTACACATAGTTCTGCTTTTTCATAGCTGTTTCTTCACCATTTTCTCTCGCTGTAATTTACATAAGCAGGGAGCTATCCCAGCGCCTCCATCCCTGTTGTTCCCTCGGCTTTGCTCTATTATGAGTGTTGGGGCTGGTGGACTAATTGGTTTTCATGGCTCTGAATGTTAAGATTATATGGGATTTGGTTATTGAAACATATACTGGTCCAGAGCTATCATAGAATATTTGAATTATGACATTAGTTTTCAATAAGACATAATGATGTAATTTGTTGGGGATTTTAGTGGAGAAGAGTGACTAAGGTAGAGTAACAAAGAAATACAGTGCTTCTGCCTCTTACTGTTTGTTTACTGGAGCAGTGCACAGACGCCACTAAATGATTTGAAAATAGTGACTCTATATTTTATAACTAGTTAAAGATGTTTGCTTAGTTTTTGTTCCACAAACCAGAAGTAATGTCTTTTGATCATAAGTCTGAATTTAGTTTTACTTTTCTATAATTCTATTTTAATAATAAAATATTTATTTTAGACAGATTTGAGAACAATTGGCAAGAAGTTCCTTCCCAGTGACATCAACGGTGGAAAGGTAGAAAAGGTAAAGAGGAGGCCCACTCGCTCTGCTGACAGCCATGACAGTCTGAGTGTGCGCTAAGTTACCTGCCACACAGGTTGGACGGGCTCACACTTAGGATGCTGTTTCACTTCACATGTTGAACATTATTAAAAGTAAAATTCTGGTGATCTTAATTGTTAAAAACTTCATTCAGAAATTATGAATAAGGTGTATTAGCTTGGCATGTAACTCTTGTCTAATTATTAAAGTGTCTGACAAGTCCTCTTTCCTGTTTGGGTTTTAATTTCCCTTGTAAACTATTACTAATTTAATTAATACTTTATGAATATAAAAGCATACAGTTGTGAGGTTATTACTTTGGTAAAGATGCATGTTTGTGTTTGTTGCCATTGTGTGTTTCACATATAGGTGTTCTTATTGATCTTCTCAGTGGCCTCATTTTTAAATGTAGGAATACCTTTTAAAAATAATCAGTTAGGGATGACATTTCCTGCACATTTCTGTTTAGTTATTTTTTAAATTTGAAAATAAGTGTATAATATTTTACTAAAAAAATTTAAACTATGTTGTTGGTCTTGTATTGAACTGTTAGTTTACTTTCTTGACTGTGTTATAGTCTACAGTGTCTTCTTTATATCCCCCCAAGCGAGTGGAGAGCAGGTGGTCACTCTCCTCTCTAATTCTTTGTACATTTGTCACTGCCACAGATTTTTCCCCCTATTTATCTTTTGTCTATTATTAATTTCAAGTATCATTTTCTGATTTTTAGTGTGTTTTTACAAAGTCCTCTCTAATTTGTTCCTATTTTTTACCTTTTGTTACAGAAATAGTTGTTTTCAGATGTAGTTTTCTGCTGGATTTGGCTTGATCTCTGAACCATCCTTACCCCTGCCTGAGTTTCCAGTCCATAGCATGAAGAAGAAACCTGATTATTTGCATTTTGATCCTTTTTAGGAGATGTTGACCTGGGGTGGAACATCCTTAGGAAAAAGCGCACATTATAATGCAGGTTGAGTGGCGGCTATGGATAGCTCTAGTGGACAGTGATTACGTGAGAGTCCATGCGTGTCTCCATGCTAGCTGGGTTAAGACAATGAGACAATGAGAATTTTCTGTAGTGTCTTACTGTTTGCCTTTTGTCGCTGTGTCATTAGATTCAGAGCTCACCTTCTGCTGCCTTGAGACATCCAGCAGATGGAAACTTTCTTTGTCTTGGCCACTTTCTGAGCGCAGATTTGTTTCTAAAGTTGTGTGCAGTATTTTTTAAAGGTTTCATTTGATGGCAGTTGATAACAATAAACAAAACTTTGTAATGTGTAATCTTCTGTAATACATATTATCACTTAAAACATGCTTAGATGTGATGCTAATTTATACGTAGAATGAATAGATTAAAGACTCCCTTTTTGTATAAATTGGAATTTCTACTTATTTCTTTTTCTGTTCTTCCTCATTGCTTGTATTTTCCCTTTTACTAGCTGCTGCTGAGACCAGATACAATTCCTCTCACAGCAGGAAAGAAAAGGTTTTGAAAACAGGCTTAATAGAAAATTTGAAAGCTGATACATAGATTGTACTCATTTTGTTGGCCATTAGTTAGAACTCCACATACTATATTTAAATGCATCTGTATTTATGCTAAATATTCAAGAGATATACTTTTAGTATGAATTGAAGATTAATGTCACTCATATACCCTATTTGTGCCTTTATTACAAAGATTTACTTCCTAGCATTTCAACATATTAATAGTGCCTCTTTGTTATAATGATACAGTTTACCACTAAATTACATATGCTACAGTTCTAGTTTAAAATAAGCTTTATCTTAATCTTTAAATAAGCTATAGGGCTATATTTGTAAGTATGGTATTTTAATTACAAATCTGTCACTTACTTTGCTGTGTAAATTATTGTGTAAATTATACTTAATAGAAATTGCTAAATCATTTTTTAATGTTCTATTATTGATTATACTTTTCACCAGCAGCTTCTGACGTGCAGTGGAGTTGCTGGATTTTAGGACTATGCTCTCTAGTTTCCTTTTTTTTTTTTTTTTTTTTTTTTTTAATTAAGAAAGGAAGAAAGGTTGGTAAGGGAGGTGAGAAGCAGAAAAAAGCGTGAGAGGGGAACAGAGCAAGCTAGATTTCATGGTTAGCGCTCAAACAGCAGATGTGGAGAACAACTTCCCAATATTTCAACCAACATTAAAAGGAAACTTTACAGTGTATGTCTTAAGAGTCGGGGAAGCCATGAGTCAGATTAGGTATGGAGATTATGATAGGACCAGTAACAGACCAGGAAGACACTAGTACAGCCATTGGCCTTACCCAAAGCATATTCCTCTAATTTTTAAATTTAGTGATTCTTGGTAAGTTACTTACTCTTTCTAGAGGTTAATATTTATATTATTAAAGTATTATTTCCTTATGCCATTGAAGTATTAAATGATACTGAGCTTGAATTGTTCAATGTATTAACTTCACATGGTGACTTTGTCATATTACAAGTCATTCAGAATGGTATGTTTGTCTCTGAAATCTAAAAGTGCATAAATGCTAATTACCTCTGCTGGGTTGCTTGTTAACTAAGCTCCCAAAAAGGATTCAGTGAAATAAGCAGGCAAATGAACGAATCTTTATTGTCTGGATGTAGTCCTGAACGTCCTTGAGCCAGACTAATGTTTGTGATAGGATCAAAGATGGCCTGAAGCCATGTTCTGACTGATTCTACTGACTTCCCAGTCTCTGTGATGTTCCCATTTCAGAGAGAGACATTTGAGGATTGGGGAAAATTTCCCAAGTAGTTAGAAGCTAGAAGGAGAGGTAGCCATCATCTTTGTAGGACCTTCCTCCATTTGTTGTGTGTGATTTATTTTAAACAAGCCTCCCCTAAGTTTTCCCAAGCTCCTTTGGAAGCTAAGTCACTAGGCCTGAGCGAGGCCTTTCACAGTGTTCTGGAGCCGCTCAGACAGATCAGTAAGTCTCTTTGGAGGTAGATGGGAGGAGGCTACATTTCATCTCCCAAAAGGCTAGTGTCTGTGTTGTTGCTGTGCCGATTAGTAAGACTAAGATAACACCATTTTCATGATTTGGTAATTTTAGATTAGAAAGAGAATGAAGAGAATTATTTGTGATCAGGTAAGAAAGATGGTAGGTCTGTAGTCTACTATGGAATTAATCTCATTTCAAGATGTCTTGGCCTTCAGAAAGATACTGTCTTTTGGATTTTGCAACTGAAATCTTAATTATTGCTATTATCACTGACTATTTTGCAAAAAGTTACATTACTTTATTAGTAGTTATTATGACATTTTCCCTGAGGGCCTTTCCCTTCTCAATCATTATTTTGAAGTTTTTATATATGTGTTTGACCATGATTTCATAGATTTTAAGTAGAGACTTTAAAAGTGGTAAGAAGGTAGACAGGTTTTTCTCCAGGCTTCCCAGTCCAGTCTACTTGTTCCATAGGTTTCCCCCCACTCAGGCTCTAAATGTTGGAGACTCGGTGTGTGTTGTGTTTGGTGTGGTGTGTGTGTGAGAGAGAGAGACCCAGAGAGGCAGGCAGGCAGCGACAGAGACAGAGACAGAGACAGAGAGTAATGGAGGGAGAAAGAGAGAATATGTTATATCTCACTCACCCTCTTTTCAGAGATTTTTTTAAGGGCAAGGTTTCTGTTTCTTAAATATCCTGAAGTCTTGGGACAGCTAGTAGTGTACAATCTGGAGATCATGGGAAACAGTCACAATGTAAATGCAGTGTAATTATTTAATGTTATTCTCTGCTTAATTTTAATTTTTTGTTATTTTCATAGATGTTTAAAACAAAGTAGGCTTGATAATTGTAAGATATAGTCTAGTTTGAAAGCTTTGTGTTCAGTCCAGTTATTTGAGAACTTTTGCACGTTGTGGAAAAAGCCTAACAGCAACTGTTTCAGATTGTTTAGTAAAACTATCCTGGAGGGAGGGATACAAATGTCTCTTCAACTAAGTAACAGTTACTAAGTAACAATGTCCAGTTAGGTGAACCAAGGAGTTTATTGTGGTTTCTTACAGAAGTATCTGAGAGGGTTAGTTAAATGTTGGCTCAAAGGCAGTGCCATCCTGGAAGTGTCCACCCCAGCACGGTGAGCATGCTCTCCACATGCCCTGCGGGTGGCTCAGCAGGTTGGAGAATGTTCTCCAAGCACCTGGACATCATTCAGAGAAGTGGGGACTCAGAGCAGCCCCTCCCAGGCAGTTTACTACCCCCCAACCTAGGGAGGGCCTCATTAAATCTTAGTTTCAGCTCTGCAGGGCTTGGTGGCTTACCTGGCCTCTCCTGAGCCGGACTCCAGGATGTAAGGTTTCAACCTGAAGGGAATTGATACACAGCAGTCATGTTCTAGAGTTAATTTTTTTTTTAAATTTAAATTTAAAAATCCTAGTACTGACAGATGCATATGACTTTTAAAAATGTGAAGCTGATTTAATGCTTCATTTTTGCAAGCTGAAGTGACTGGCTCAGAGCTTCAGCAATACTAACGTGAGCCACAAGATGGCTGCCTCGCCTTAAAATTCAGAAGGAACCAACCTAGTTCTCAAGTTTAGAGGGTGAATATGTTTAAGGAAAAAAGAAACAACAGGTAAAAGGTTCAGGTTTTAATTGAAAGCTGTTTTCTTTCACTTTGCTAATGTAGTCTGTCATAAATAATAGCTTATTAGTGTTCCATTTGGTGAGTGAGTTATTAAAATTAAGCATGTTTTTGTATTTTTCAGAAAAATGAATAAAATTAGAAATTTGTGTTTTATTTACTAGGGTTTAGTAATGCAGTTTCTTACTGTCTTGGTCTGAATCCTTCTAAGTGTAGACAGATACTTTCTGAAAACTAAAATAACAATTACAACAATGAAACCTTAAAATGTAAGTTCTGCAGCTGGAGTTGGGGCTGTCCCCAGAGCTGCTGCCTATGGTGTGGGGTATGTTATTCCACTAGCTGGGCTGCCTTGTCTGGCCTCAGTGGGAGAGGAAGTGCCTCGCAGAGACTTGAAGTGTCAAGGTGGGGGGTATAACCAGGGCCTCATCTGCTCAAAGGAGAAAAGGTGGAGGGATGGGGGAAGGATTGTGGGAGGGGAGCAGTGAGCAGGGGATGTAAAGTGAATACGTAAAAAAATAAATTAAATTAAAATAAAAGTAAGTTCTGTCAAGAGCAGGAAAATTCCGAGTGGGGAGTTAATTCCGAGTCTCTGAGTGGGGCCTCCACATGCTCCCTCCTGGGTCAGTTGCTGTAACTACTCAGTGCAATGGAGGGCCATTTGTTTATAACTGTTGCTTTTGTTGTTCAGGAATTTCAAGGTTGGGAAATTATTCAAGATATTGTTTGTTTGTTTGTTATTTTTCGAGACAGGGTTTCTCCGTGTATCCCATGGCTCAGAGATTGACCCACCTCTACTGGGATTAAAGGCATGCAGCACCATGCCTGGCTTCAAGATATTTTTTGAAGGCTTTAACATTTCTAAAGGAGAAACATTTTATAGTCATATAGTAAATATGCTACCACAGTATAATCCAAACATTTTCTTTGTGTTATTACATTACCATCATTATTATCTTCACTTAAATGGTCTTTCTGTATGTCCATATGTATATTCTATATGGTCACTTTCTATATGCTCTATAAGTTTGGTCTTTCTGTATATCACTTGAGAAACAGACTTTTTTGGCCTTTCCTTCTCCATCTTTGGAACATCAAGTCTTAACTTGTTTAGAGCTTATTTTTAGCAAAACCTTCTTTTGTTCTTTTTTGAGGCTTTGTTTGAGGATCTTCTCTGACTAACATTAAATGATTGGTCTTTAAAGCAGAAACTACCTCCGTGAATCCAGCCTTTGTTGCTGGAGTGCCCAAATGTCCTTCAGATGTAGGCAACCTGCCACATCGTCTGTAGTTTCTAGCTCAAGTGCAGCTCCGCTCCTAATCTTCTGACCTCTTGAGCCCAGTTAGGCGTTAAAAAATGAGATTCTTTAGCTGTAGAAGTCACAGTAGAAAACCAATGTACTTGTGTGAGACAGCCCATGTTTGCATCTGTTTCTGTGTCACAGCCACTGACGACCACTGGCACAGCGTTTCTTTCCCTGGGCTGTCAGGTATATTTACATGAAGATAGAGAGCAATCCTCATGGACTGTGTGATTCCACAGGGGAATTCAGCAATGTCTGTAACGCTCCTGCCTTGGCACCTGGTGCATTCTTTACATGTTAATTAACTTATAGTATAGCATTGGAAAATCATTTTTGTTTATTTTATTCTTACTGTTGTTTGAGAGAGGTTTGCCATATATACCAGAACAGCTTGAAAGTTGCTGTGCAGCTGAGGGTGTCCTCATCTTTGTGATCCTCAGGGTCTTAGTGTCCCAGGTGCTAGTGTTGCAGGTGTGCTTTCTGTTCAGGGGTATTTATCTTATTATTTATTTTGTGTGTGTGGGTGCTTTGTCTGCATATATGTCCGTGTACCTCATATGTATCTGGGACCTATAGAGGGCAGAGAGTTGTAGATCTTCTGGAATGGAGGTTATAGATGGTTGTTAGTCACTGTGTGGGTGCTGGGAATTAAACCAGGTCCTCTGAAAGAGCAGTCAGAGTACTTAACTACTGAGCCATCTCCCTTATCCCCAGAAATATTTTTTTATTTAGGCAAGTAAAAAATGATTTCACTTATTCATTTATTTACTTATTAGAGGGGTGTGTGTTGTGTGTGTGTAGGTCAAAGGACAGCTTTTAGGAGTTGCTTCTCTTTTACCATGTGGGCCTTAGGACTTGAACTCAGCTCTTCATGGCAAGTACCTGTCTCCCATAGCCATTTCAGTGACTCTATAGCAGTTTTGAGTGTATATTTATGCAACGTGAAAGAGACAAAGAGCTCTATAAATGAGATTTTATGTCAGAAGTACATCCAAAAGGAAGGGCTATCTGAGCTCAGGTTTAGGAGATGTAGCTTTTCTCTCTAGACTCTTGGCTTTCAACTGTGGAATGAGTAGTGAAAGGAATAACGACATAGTGGAGGCATGTTTGAAATCTCAGAGTACATTGTACATTGGCCAGAACTATGGCTCAACAGTTAATGCTTCTTGCCGCTGTTGCTGAGGTCTGGAGTTTGGTTCTCAGCACCCATGTGAAGTGATTGACAGCTACCTGTAACTCCAGCTCCCTGGATCTGATACCCTCTGTTGGCCTCTATGAGCACCCGTATATGTGTGCAGCTGCATGTAGGCAAACACATGTACACATAAATAAAAGTAAATCCTTGGGAAAAAACATAAAGTACATATACTTTGTATACACATCTTCCTGTGGTAAGGTTTTAAAATATATATGTATATTATACATGTATATATAGTATATGTACATATATTTAGTAGATATACATAAAACTATGTATTTATTGAATACATAAATATTCAATATTATTTTATTTTAAAATAGAATATGCTGTTTTTATAATGAGTTTTAAGAAATTGGGCCTAATCAAACTTTTTGACTGATAATTATGCATGGAAGATACATGTGGTTGATGTTTGTGGTTACTAGAACCTACAGTCTCTGAGTTTGGGGAGATTTTTATTCTAAGATACTTAGAGAGGGGAAAAAATCAGACAAATGTCCTAACTTTTCCTTGGTGTGCAGCTGCAGCATGCCATTGTCTCAGCCTTGCTTAGTGCAGAGAAGAATCAAGTGGTGTCAGGCGGACAGCAAGAAGATTGCGTTTCTGCCGTAGCTGCTGCAGCAGCACTGGTCTGTGTCCAGAGCCAGTGAGGTGATGAGCACAAAGCCCAGGACAAGATGCTTGCTGTGTGCAGGACCACTGTGCTTTGATGTTCATGGTGCTGGCTGCTGCACATCTCTTCTTGGTGTAGGCTGTAGCTCTATCTAGTTGGTTGTTGATATTGGCAAGGGAAATTGCCAAATAGTTTTAAGGGTGACTTTTCCATTATTGTCCCTCTTATAAATGATTTTAGTAACACTTCTGGCATCAGACTTGCTCTGTGGTGTGACTTTGAGTGTATTTGTTCTGTGTAGGTTGTAGATTTAGCTTTTCAATTAAGAAATTTCATAAGCAGATATTAAAACATAAATTATTTAAAATATTGATGTGTGTACATTGTGGATCTTTGAGGTTTACTATTAAAGTAGGTACCCCTGAAGCTTCTTCTCAGGTAAACACTAGAATATCTCATTGGTTTCCCCTTCCTACACCAAGAAACAATTGCATGAATCCTGTGTTTGTTCGTTGACTTTAAGTACATTTTGTTTGCATATGCAATTACAGTAAATATGTGTCAATCCCTTTGATGGCTATTTTATTATTTTTACCAGTTTTGAAAATGGGCACTACTTCTAAGAAGCAGCATATAATAAGAGATGAACTTGGGCTGAGTTAGTGCATGATAGTGTTATGCCTGTGTTCCTTTTATAATATGATGCCAAATTACTTTACAAAGAGTTGCATCATTTATATTGCTTTCAGTAGAGTATACAGGATCTATTTGAAAGGTACCTTTATGACACTTGAAATTACCAATTTTTTTTCTCAACTTGGTGGTTGTAAAATACAATATTCTTCCTTAGGTTATTATTTTTTCTCCCAATAAATTTTAGAATCAAATTATTAAATCTCTTAAAGTGTGCTAGAATTTTTACTGAAGCTGCAGATCAGCCCAAAGACAGTTGACATCTTTATAGGAGATGATGTGATGCTACCAATCAAATGCTGGTAAACTGCCCATCTGAAGAGAGTAAAGAGCCTCAGTGTGGAGCATCTACCATTCTCGGTAGTTTAGTAAGTCTGTGTTAAACTATAGCAGGAAACCACTGAACCTAGAATTTGGAAGAAACACACAGAATAAATTCTTGTGGATCAGCCCAAGATGTCTAGTTTCATGACCTCCAGCCATACATGTAAATACACACATTCATACACACACAGGTGTCATTTTAAATTTAGGTTCTGTATTTGAGAGAAAATGTTGTAATTTTCTTTCTGAGTCTGGCTTACTTTCTTTAACATGATTTTCAGTTGCATTAGTTTTTCTGTGAACACCATGATTACACTTCCTTTACAGCTGCATACAATTCCATTGTGATGTGTACTGCATTTTCTTTTTCTGTTTATTGTTGTTGGATAAATAGGCTGGTTGCATTTCCTACCTGTTGTAAATACAGCAGCTATACACATGCTTACGCAAGCATCCCTTTGCTGTGCTGACTTAGGACACATACCCGAGTGGAGTGAGTGGCGGTGTCCTGCTTTCAGGTTTTTGAGGACCCTTCATACTGATTTCCACAGTAGTTGCACAAGTTACATTCCCACCAGCACTGAGTAAGTGAGTTCCTTCCCTCTCTATCCTCACCAGCATTTGTTGCATTTGATTTCTTGATAATAAATAAAAGAATTTGAGGTTCTTGACATGAATCTCAAAGTAGTTATAATTTGCTTTTTTCTCAGAGAAGTCCATCAGAATATTTTAAAAAATAGTTAATGAGTACTTTTTGGCCATTTGTGTTCTTTGTTTCCTGGATGGCTAATGATGTTAACCAGTTTTTCAGGTATTGATTGGCCATTTGTAGTTTTCCTTTGAGAATCGTCTATTAGTTTATTAGGCCATTTATTTATGATCCTTTTTTTGGTGTTTAATTTTGGTGGTTATATACATGTGTGCATATGTATGTAATCAATGTCTGACGATCAGGTGACAATCTTGTTTCCCTTTGTTGGTTACCTCTTCACTCTGGGGATTATTAGTTTTGTTCTGCAGAAACTCCTAAAGGTCACGCAGTCGTCCACTTGTCAACTCTTGGGATTATTTCTTGTGCTATTGTAATCCTCTTCAGAAAATCCTTGTCTAGTTCTGCACTTGAAGTTGTTTCAGCTGTTTCTTTAGCGGTTTCCAACTTTATGTTTTATGTTAAGGTCTTTGATCTGTTTTCATTGATTTTTTTTTTTTAACAGAGAGATGGATTCAGAGATGGATTTTGTTTTATTCTTTTACATGTCGAACACCAGGTTTCTCATCAACTTTTAGAGCTTGTCATTTCTCCAGTATATGTTTTAACAATTTGTAAAAATAAGTAGGTATCTGAATCTGTCGCTGTGTGGGCTTAACTCTGGGTCCTCTGGTTTACTCCATAGGTGTGCGTGTCTGTGCCGCTTTGTTGTCCTTACTGCTGTTTTGTTTTACTGTGGCTATGTAATATAATTAGGGATTAAACATTGGACTATCTTTAGTGTGTTTCTTGGTCTATGCATATTTTGAATTCTATATGTATCTTGCATTTGAATGTCTATTCTTCCCCTACATTTTGGGGAAATGTCTTTTGTGATTTCATGGAACAGATTCTTTATGCCTTTAGTGTTAATTTTAGCTCTATCTATGGGTTCTTAGGTTTGGTTTCTTGATCATATGGAGTAACTGCCCTTTATAATAGTCTCTGTGTGGAAGTCAGAAGACAACTTTTTGGAGATCTTTCCTTGTACCATGTGGGATCCCGGGATTGAACTCAGGTCTTTAGGCTTGGCAGCAAGCACCTTTACCCATTGGGCCAGAAGCTGCCTTTGTAAGTGGCTTCTGTGTTCTACAGCAGGGAAGTGCCCTGCTGCTGCTCTGCCTGTGTACTCTGAGTGACTGTCCTTACCTCTGCTCTTTCTCAGTGTTCTGTCACTGCCTTTGTGGATTTCTGAGGCATTTCTTTCCTCTTGTAATAACTCCCATTTTCTTTTATTTTAACTTTCTTTCTTTCTTTTACTGGCTCTCTAGGAAGCCCCTCTAGTCTCCCATCTTTCCCAGAAACAGTATTCTCCGTTCATAGCTAAAGCTTAGATGAAAGGCTAGACTAGATAAAACTGAATGTGTGACATTGTTGTCCTGGTTAGCGTTGAGCAGTAGATTCCAGTAGAAACTTGCATGCTTGGGAATGTAACTGTTTGCCAATTTTATTTCTTTTCTGAAAATATGTATTATTTTTTTATATACAGAAATATTTACTTGAAAAGCTTTAATTTTAAAATAGCCCTTTTCCCTAAACTATAATGCTAACTTAAAGATCTATTTTGTGGAAATTTTTATTTCTATTAAATTCTATTTTTTCCTACATGTAAGCAAATTAAACTGTCTTTCCCCAGTTTCTGTATCAGCGTATTATTATATAAAACTTTTAGCTTTGTAGCTAGTTACTCCATTGGTTTATTTTGTACTTTGAATGAAAGTTGGCCAGAGAGAACATTCTTTTTCACTCGTTTGTCATAGAGCATCGAATTTAATATCATTTTCAAAGAGAAGTATAGAATAAGTGAACCACACTCCTTGAACTTTATGTGTCTTATGCTTTGGAGCATTGTAAAGTTGATGTTTGAATAGGAAGCATTCCTTTGAAGTACTGCCATACATTGATGTCCTTTAAAATACTGTCATGTTGTCTGTCTCCTGTGAAAGGGGAGGGAGCAGGATTTATGTGAACTATTTTGAACACATAAGAGTAAAGATGTGACCTCTGACCTTTTATTCAAAACCAGAACTGCTTTCTTAGTGCTTTTGTGCCTTGGAATTATCTGAAAGTGGATTTGAAAAGTTGTCTTTCTGCAGGCCTCTTGAAATTTTACCTTTGTGAGTTAACAAAGTGATTTCAGTCTTGACTTTAATTGAAGCTATTTCTATAAGTTATAATAGATAATCATTAAAGATAGGAAAATTGTGTAATTGAAAGTCGAGCAGTGATTAACAAATGACTTTTGTTCTCTTGTGTGTGACAGCTTGAAGGTCCATGTGTTTTACAAATTCAGAAGGTCCGCAATGTTGCTGCGCCAAAGGATAACGAGGAATCACAAGCTGCGCCAAGGATGCTTCGTGTGCAAATGACTGATGGGCACACGAGTTGTACGGCAGTAGAATTCAGTTATATTTCAAAAATAAGGTGACTCATGTAACTTGTTAAGAGAATCTGAGAGTGCTTTTCAAACCTGATTTCACTGTCAGAACTTGAAAAAGTAGAAATGGAGTCTTAAGTGAATGCTGTACTTTTCCATAAGAAATTTCTGGGATTTTCATGTCTGTTTTGTCTAAAAGACAGAGATGAAGTTAGTTACTCTTTATTCTGTGTTAACTATAAAACAAATTAAGATATATATGCATGATTGTTTTCCAGAAAATCTTTGATTATTCACTGTTTATGACATATTAGAATATATTTAAATACTTTTTTTTCCTAACAGGTTAGCAGCTGACTGTACATATTGGTGTGTTATTACACTATTTAAGATTCTAGCCAGGTTTGTAGGATAATATACTTTCTGAGGAGATAATGACAGCTAAAGAGGTTTGTGGCATCTTTCTTTGTAAGAAGGAATTCTTTAAGGAGCAACCTTCCAAATTCTTATTTTGTTTAAAAATATGTTTTTTTTTTTTGTTAAACAAATTTTTTTTGTTAAAAATGTTTAAAAATATTTTTATTAAATCATTGAGCACTTAATATATTTCGATAATTTTCTCCCCTCTCCCATCTCCTAAATAAATCTATTACAACTCCTTACCCGTGCTGATTGTCTGTATTTGGCAAAAACTTGTTAGTATAATTGTGTTGCTGATAGTTACTGCTGATCTTGGAGATGGGCCATTGACCACAGAGCTCTGTAAGGGGAGGTTAGGCAAGGCTGTTTGTGACTAGTTATCATCAGTTTTGAGTTATGATTAGGAATGTTAAGCTTGTGAGGCTCAGAACAATTTTAATGACTTTGTTGAGACAGGATTGATAATATGCAATGATATACATATCAGACATACCTGATGAACAGAACAGTATCTACTCTGTATGTGTTCTTTGAAGTTTGAGGACGAGGCATATTCTTACTTCTTTTCACTAATGATTTTTATCAGCCATCTTTTAAAAGGCTGTGGTAGTAATACTCACTGATTTGATGTTGCATGTATCAGCATGTGATGAATTTCATGAGCCTTAAAAATGTGAATAATGAAGCCATTGCAGAATAATTTTCTAATTCATCCCAAGTGTTTCATGGAAGACTATTTTAGGAGTCCTATTTGCAGAGCTTTTCCTTTTGCTGTATATAGGGAGAGATGGAGTGGGATTTATGTCTGTGCTTGTACTTTAGAACAAACCTGCATGATGAAGTGAATTTTATCCTGCGTTTCCTTTAGCAAAGTTGGTGGGAAGATAAGCATCTTGTCTCTGGTTTTTGTGCAAGGATTTGTGATGCAAGGTTTACCAAGCATCTGATTAACACTGGCCTTTTGTAGAAAAGTCTCATTACAGTTAATGCTCATAACTTCCAAGTCAGTGTGTAAGAGTCATTATAAAGTTATTGAATAACTAATTCTTGTGTTCAGATGGCTAACATGGCTAGATGACTAACAAAAGGATTTTTATAGATTACTATAGCTCATAAATGTGATACATTTCTATGTTTATTACTGGTTAAATATATTTTTCTATATTAAAATTTAATTTAATAATGTCATATTTTTGTCCTGTGTAGCAAAACCTTATAAAAAGAAAGGGAGGGATTGTGTTCATATATGGAAGAGTTGAAAGTACTTTTCTGGCTAGAGAGATGGCTCAGTGGTTAAAAGCACTGAATGCTCTTTCATTTCAATTCCAGGTTCAATTCCCAGTACCCTCATGGTGGCTCACAACCATCTGTAACTCCAGGTCCAGGGGTCTGACTCCATACATGCAGACAAAACACCCACAAACATGAAATAAATTTTTAAAAAGAAGAGAAAAGTTTTTCCCTGTCTTTCCTTTTTTATTAACCACAGCTTTGTGAGCTGTGATTACTCTTGTCCATATTTGTTGTAACTTTTGGAAATTGAGGCTTATTTTAGTTATTTATTGGTTGGTCTTTATTTATGGCAATCCATTTTTACTACTTTATAGCTAGTCCTCTTGAAATCCAGTTTAGATGTTAGTGTATTGTGATTAAGTCTTATGACTCCCTTTCAGTTTGTGGAAGAGTTTCCATGGAGCATTACCTACTAACTCCTTTTGTTTTTCTTCTATGTCAGCCTGAACACACCACCTGGCACAAAAGTGAAGCTCTCTGGCACTGTTGACGTAAAGAACGGATTCCTGCTCTTAAGTGACGCTAACACCACAGTGCTCGGGGGTGAAGTGGAACACCTAATTGACAAGTGGGCATTACAGAGAGTAAGTGTGCAATACCATAGGGAGTGCTAGCACTAGTCTTTTGTGCCAGAATTATTAAGATAGCACATGATACTCAGCAGAAAAACTATCTGCTGTGCTCTAACAACATTCTTCTTCAAAAGGAAGTGACAGTTCTCAGTACTTGTTACATTTTACTCATGTTTTAAATGTTAATATTACAGTATCTTGACAGGTTTGAAATTTGTCAGTTAAGAAAAGGATATGTTAAAGTCAGATCAGTGCTTATATAATTGTCCTCTATCCCAGAAAGAATCTTTTCACTTAAAACCATTAAGTCAGGTAGGAACTTACTTCCAACAAAGACACACAGACAAGCATGCATACACTCTTGCCTGTTTCCACAAGTCTACTTTCTGTCTCTATGGGCTTGATTATTGGAATATCTCTTAGACATGTTATAATAATAGTATTTGTTCTTTTGTTTGCAGCTCATTTTGTGTAAGAAAATATCTATATTGTAGGATGTCAGAGTTTCCCTCCTTTTATAGACTCAATAGCATTCCATTGTTTATGAATGCTACATTTTGTTTATTTATGTTAGTGGGTGTTAGTGTTGTTCCCATCTTTTGTTCACTGTGGATAAAGCACTATGAACATGGGTGCACAAATAATAGCTCCTGTCAGTTCTTTTACATGCATACTTGTAGAATTGCTGGATTATATGGTAATTTTGTTTTATTCTTTTAATAAGGTTCTGACTTCTACACTGGTTATTTTCTCATAGTACCTATCCACCCCCCCTCGTGTGTGTGTGTGTGAGAAATAGAACCACCTTGAGTTTCTATGTGCATTAATCCAACGCATAGTGATGCTGAGTCTTGTTGTGAGGTTGTTGTTCTCTACTGAACCTTCCATGCTCTGCTTTCTGCATTGTACATCCAAGTTGGATTTCCTTTTTCCCGTAGGAATAGTGATCCGATGCTACATAGGGCTGGGTTGTGTTTGTATATTGGCCAGGTCACTCACTGTGTGTAAAGGGAGCTTAGGTCTGGCTTTTTGTACCTTCATCAGTGCAAGAAATAGAAATCTTCTAAGTTGTTCTTAAGTTTTCATGTTAACAAGAAATGTTAATTTACATTAGCTTTTAAAGGATGTTTTAGTGTAATTTGAATTGATTTATAGCTGTTTACATAATCCTTTCCTTGTAACTGAATCCAAACTGAGCAAAGGGCACTAGATAATCATGTATGTGTGCCATGCTTCTTTTCTTTTTAGAAGAAAGAGATTGGTAACTTACTTGTAGATTGTGAAGAAATATGCCATCCCTGTACCATTTTTATAATCCTCTGCTCATTAAGCTGATGTTAAGTTGACATTCGGCTTATTATTCAATATATAATTTGTATGAAATGTATGAGTGTTTACATAATTCAGGAACTCTGGAATATTTTAAAATAATACAGTACGTGGAGAATCTTTAAGAATACTCCGTGACTCTTTTACATTGTATTTTCATCATAACGTGTAATATTAATTAGCACAAGTTTAAAATCTAGAAGGTATATTTAATAATTAACAGATGCATGTGCAAACTTCGGTAGGAAGTGTAGCAGAAAGGAATGCTGTTGAGCTTCCTCTGGCCTTGTGGAAGGGCTTCAGAATGTGAGAAAGTGCTTTGTGATTCTGATTAGGCAAGCTTAAGAAGAACCCTGAAACTCATAAGAGTTTGGAAGCTCATGTCTATCAGAGGCTCAGCAATGAAAGGTGTTTGCTGTCAAACCTCATGACTTGAGTTTGATTCCTGGGATCCACATGGGGGACAGGGAGAATTGACTCACACAGGTTGTCCCCTAACTTTTCGTGCTTATGCTTGTGTGCTACTGTGTTCGTGCACATACACACATGCATACAAAGTACAGCAAAACTTTTAAAAAACTCAGTTGGTTGAATATTTTTTCCAAGTATGAATTAAAGATAATTTGAAAAATGTTATTGTGTGACTTTACATAATATGAACCATAGGATTCTAGTATTTAAAGTACTAGTAATCACCCTAATCAGTAATGGCATTTTTTCTAGTAAGTATTATCTCTAAAAAACATTATTTTTATTGAAAAATTTCAGACATTATTCATCTATTGGTTATGTGTTTCAAAGTAAAACTGTTCTTGCCAGAGAACATTTTCTATGAACTGACTGTATTTTGAGGATGTCTATTTTCACAAAAGGACACCAGCTTGAAAAATATTTCTAAAAATTAAACATGATTGTATTTTGGTCAGGAGAGATGAGGAAAGAACTTTTCCAGCTTACAGAAATAAAGAATACAGTATTCTTACAGAAATAAAGGATTCTGTATTCTTACAGAAATAAAGAATACAGTATTTTCTGTCTTGTAGTTTGAGATGCTTTAAATCTCAAGATTCTTCTGTAAGCTGCTCATTTCTGGTATGTGGGGCTAGTGTATTTCTATGAGTGTTTTATGCCTTATTGACTGATTTTGTTTTTAAACAGAGCTTATTAAAACATAATAGAAGCAATATTGGAGCTGAAGGTGGCCCACCTCCTTTTTTACCTTTTGGACAGGTAAGGACTTTCCTCCTGGCTGCTGGATTTAGTCAGGAAAGAGTATTCTTCATTGTGCATAAGTTGAGTATGGTTTTGTGCCAAACTATTTACTCAGATACTGTAGAATTATATTGAAACATGAAGCTCAAGGAATTTAATAATACTGTTCTTATCCCAAAGATTGAAGCAATTAAGAGTTATGTGTGTAGAACAAATTATAGCTAAGATAGGTTAATGGAAAATAGTATTTAAATGAGAATTTTAAAAGTAAGGAGATTAAAAAAATGCCAAAATTTCCACAAAATTCTGTTCTTCAACTTAGCCTCCATTCAGTTATTCATCTTAGACACCTAATTTCATTTTATATTGATGTTTTCAACTACAGCAGCTTGGATTATTATTCTATAAAAAATAAATAATTTGATATATAGTCCTTAATTTTTAACCCCTAGTCTTAGTTTTCTATTACTGTAACAAGACACTGTGACTAAGGCAACTTGTAAACGGAATTACTTAATTGGGGCTTAAAGTTTCAGAGGGTACAAGACTATCATGGCAGGAAATAGTGGCAGGCAGCCAAGCATGGTGCTGGGGCAGTAACCGACATTTTGATCCAGTGGCATGAGAGAGAGCGAGAGCTAACTGGGAATGGCCTGGTTAGAAACCTCAAAGCTCAGGCTCAGTGACACCAGCCCTCCACCAACCCCACTCCTAATCTTTCCCAAACACTTCTACCATCTGGGGTCTGGGCATTCAGACATGGGAGCCATGTGATGGTCTCATTCAAACCACCATATCTTTCCTACTGTAAAGGAGATTGGAGGAAGGGCTTGATTGGCCTGTGTCTTGTCTTCCTTTGCTTCACCCGAGATGAGGCCGAGAGCACTCCCTGTGGCCATTGGCTGTGCCTTGTTTGCCACCACCACAGTTTTAAACTATTTTTACTCTGTACTTTTCTTACAGAATGCTGGCTAAAGTGAAGGTGAATTGGGACATAAAAATATGAAATTGAAACTCACATTTTATTTTGTATGTTATTTGAATTTTGTTTTAAACGTTGGCACTAAAAAGATACATAGTTGATATGAGGATATGGGATAGATCAGTTGATTGGCATCTTTAAAATAATTTTTATGAGCTATACTTAGAATTAAATTAGAGTCATTCCTGCATCATGGGCATGCCCCCTCCCACACCCCCATCTTTGAAGATTAAGGTAGATAGAGTCCAGTGTTGTGGTCCAAGTTAGTAACATTCTGCCTGTAATAAAAGAACCCAGAATGAAAATATAATAGTAATTTATACTTAAATAATAACTGACATACTTGTACAACTTTACTTTTTTCCTGAGACATTTGTAAATTTTTTAAAAAATTGCTTAAGATATAAAAATGACTTTTTTCTAGAGACAATTAATGATTTAGTTACTGTCCAGGATTGAAATGTGTATTATTAAAATTTAGGACTAGGAAGTATAACAGAAGATTTAATTTCAGTGATGATATTTACTTTTCTGCATTGTGACGAGTTTGTGCAGCATATTACAACAGTAGGTAGGCTAAAGTCATAGTGCTAGCCCTCTCTGTGTTGCTATAAATGGCATGTTTATCTTGGAGGAAAATACTATATTTGTATAACACACTTGAGAATATATCCTCCTCTCCCTTTCATATAGGTAATGAGCTGAGGAACAAACCTGTCACTGTAGAGGACTTATACTACTGTGGAGTTGAGAATTCAGGAATTGTTTTCACCTGTTTTAAATTATGATATGAGAAGTATAAACCTTAAAAAAAAAAACACAAATAAAACTTGGCATCTTAATTGGGCATGTTTTTAGCCTTTGACTTACAAGTTCCAACACATTTTGTTACATGTTGTTAAGTATACTGCTTGACTCATGGATATTGTGGTATGATGTGAAAATGGAACTCTTTAATTAGAAAACAAATTTATCTGGTCTTAATTAATGTAAACAGCTTGAAATCTACAACAACTTTTAAGTTATTACCCTAGAATGAAACTTGGGTCTTGCAGCCCAGTGTGTTTTGTAAATGTGTCACCTCATTTAGGTGATGTTTATATGTATGTATATACACAGATGTAATCCTTAACTTATATTTATTTAAAGGTAACATTGGAATTAGCTTCATAGTTTGTGTGTGTGTGTGTGTTTATTTTATTTTTTTAAGTATGTTGGATAGCATGGCAATTTTGTCTTTACCAATGATAAGAAATATAAACATTTGTTTCGAAGAAATAGTTCTTATGAAGAACTGTATTTCTTAGAATTTCTCTTGGAATTACTGAGCAATATGAATTTATTTTTTCAGAAATGTGCATCTAACGTCCAAGTGGATAGCAGAGAACTTGACCGAAGAAAAACATTACAAGTTTCACTGCCTGCCAAACCTACAAATGATAATGATGAATTTGAAAAGCAAAGGACTGCTGCCATTGCAGAGGTTGCAAAGAGCAAAGAAGTAAGAAGAAGGTTTTCGCAAACTTCACTCATTGCATTCTCTGTAATTCCCTATAATTCATTATTGCTTTTCACCTAACTAATCTACAGAGTCCTCATGCTTCTCTCTCTACATACCAGACAAGTAGAGGAAGGCCATATTCCTCTTGGTTAAGCCTGCCTGCTGTGTTCCAAGTCACCTTGGCAAATCTTGTAAATATTTCTATTAGCATGTCATCCACCTCAGTGAAATAACTAAACACATTTTTCTTTTGCATCATAGCAGAGGATTTCCTGTTATTAGTTGAGCTGGTTACTACTTTCTCAAGATAATCTCCCTCTGTAATGCTTGCTTCTGAAAAGGGAGATTTGTGGGGAATGAGTTCTGAGCTGGGATCAATTAGTACATCAGAATTGTCTTGCTAGCTTATTTTTATGCTACTTAGATTACAGCAAACATGTTAATTGTAGGATTACATGTGCTTGTATGATGATACATGTACATGCACACACATGCTCTCCATCTTAGACCGTAGTTGGCCAAGCTGGTTTTAATTTCTTGTTTACTTGGACTAGGTTTTTTTTTTTTTTTCTTTGTTGATTGATTTCTTTTCAGTTTGATATGAATTTTTGTTTGTGAATATCTTGGATAGAATTTTTATTCATTAAAATTGAAATGGTTTCCTGTGTTTAGAATACATTGAAGGTTTGTGAATAATCACTTTTCTATATAACTTTAAAGCTTCACAAGGAAACTTGACATTTTCGTGTCCATCCTCTTGCCTTCCTATCTCCAGTTTAGAGTGGGGCCAAAAGCAATTCCTCTGGACCAGGCAGCGCAGAGCGTGTCATGCTGACAGTGCTAAACTGATGCACTTTGTGCCCGTGTGTTTCAGCTGTCAACTTAGGAGCAATAGTCAGCTGCTGTGACTGGGGG
The DNA here is from genome assembly GCF_011762505.2 of Arvicanthis niloticus. NCBI lineage: Eukaryota > Metazoa > Chordata > Mammalia > Rodentia > Muridae > Arvicanthis > Arvicanthis niloticus. The sequence goes on along the minus strand of NC_047660.1, from coordinate 33,698,306 downwards.
GAGGGGGGAAGAGGGTAATCGGGTCACATCGAACATTCGCGGCCTCCTCTACACCTGCCCAGATAGGACACCCCTCTGTGACAGTTATCACAAGTGTTGGTATTCTTCAGTATGTCCTTCATTCTAAGGCACTGAAGACCATTAAAGTAAGTGTATTTTTTTTTATCTAGTTTATATGAAATATATTTATTTCCCCTAAAATATTATCTGATGTTTAGATTCTATAATTTAGAAGAGGATATTTGATCTGACCTGATGCATGGGTTCACGTGCATCTCAAGGTTGCATCCTAAGGATGTATTCGCTGTAGTGACCAATGTCTAGATATTGGAGCATGTGCTTTATATTATAATGTACTTCAGGATTATGACTGATCATGTTTTCTTCACAAGTATACAGAGTCAGACCTTTTAAGGACAGAAACAGATTTCAAAATTCTTCAATTTGTGTATGAAATTGTTGAAGTTTCAGTTATCCAGAACTTATCCAGTGTTACCCAGTAGCAATTTTAAGGAGTAAATTGACATGTACATTATGGATGATCTACATTATAAATAACAAAACATACAGATAAATTTCACACAACAATTATATGTATATACACTTTATGCCTCAGGATAATGAAATTTGATCGGCAATTTGAAGGAGGTAAGAGAATTAACTGTGTTACAGTTAAGGATGAATGATTTATGGAAAGAAGAAAGCTGCAGAAAAGGCTGTAAACAGGAAGGTGCACTGCAAGAGGCAGGAGCAGGACAATGGAGGCCTAGGCAGCATCCACAAGCTGTTGAAAAGACACTGACTGATTGCTTAGGAATTTCAAGCTTTTGAGTCTTTTGCTCACAGCAATAATATAGCCAATCTATATCTAAAAGGGCTACTTCTGACTGCTTTATTGAGATGGGTTATAAAGAAGGAAGATTGAAATTGTAGACAAGAGGGGAGATTACCAAATTGACTCTGGAAAAGAAGTGACAGCATCTGTTTTCATTCTCCATAGGCTGAACAAAATTGTTGGTTTCAGAAATTTTGAAATTAGGGAGGCTTCTGAGAGATACAGGGAATTACAGCAGCAGAGAAGTAAAGAATGACTAAGGATTTTATTCTAAGATATTGTCAGGAAATCCAGAAGATTAGAGTGGGGGATATATAAGTAGAGGCACTCTGGTACTCGAACATATGAATATTGAGATGCATACTGGATATGTTGCTGTAATGTTTAATATGCAGTGAGCCAGAGGAGTGTAATTTGAAAAGAGCTTTACTATAGACACCCTACATTTGAGAGTTCTATGTAGTTGGATGGTTGATGCTTGGCTCAAAGAATGGCACAATTAGGAAATGTGGCCTTGTTGGAGTAGGTGTGGCCTTGTTGGAGTAGGTGTGTCATTGTGGGGGTGGGCTTTAAGACTCTTGTCCTAGCTGTCTGGAAGCCAGTCTTTTCCTAGTGGCCTTCAGATCAAAATGTAAAACTCTCAGCTCCTCCTGCGCCATGCCTGCCTGGACGCTGCCATGCACCCACCATGGTGATAATGGACTGAACCTCTGAACCTGTAAGCCAGCCCCAATTAAATGTTATCCTTTATAAGAGTGACTTGGTCATGGTGTCTGTTCACAACAGTAAAATTCTAACTAAGACAGATAGTATTGGGCTAAGTCAGATCACCGAAGGAATGAGTGTTTATAGAAAAGGGAACACACTCAGTTTTTAGTTTTGGAGGATAGATGAATATAAGTCGGTTCCTTCAGACTGATCATTATTTTATTAGTATAGAGAGAAGTAAGACAATTTGGGTATGTGTCATGGGAGTGAGGAGTGCTTACCAAGGGTAGTTGAATATTTACTCCATCTACATTCATCCTGGGGTGGTGAACATTTGGAATTTTTGAAAGTAAGAGAGCAAGCAGAGTCACCAGGGACAGTGGCAAAGCAGTGATTGGAGAACTGGAGCATGAGGTGTAAAAGTGTGTGGGCTGTGAAGTCCAGTAAGATTGATAGGCAGTGTAATGGTCTTAGGGATGCCTGATCCGCCCACCAGAAAGTCACTGCACGGTTTGCATTATTTATGGCTTGTGAACTGCAGTTATTTTAAATCCTTGAAACAACTGAAAATGCTCTTCTCCCATTTTTAACCCACAAAATGCAAAGAAAATGTTAAGAAAATAAATATAGATAATGACCATATTTCATTGTCACCAAAGGCAAAAGCACTTTGGAGTTGTGGGATATAAATCTTAATTCAAACAAGTCAGACTCCAGACTTTTTAAGGTAACTGTGTTTTGCCAAAATAGTAATTGCCATGTGCATTAGAACATTTGCCCTGTGTGGTACTGAGGCACCACTGTTGATGATGTCCTTTAATCCTCACAGGATTGGATTGTTTCATTCCTTTTGTAAGGATAAAAACCTAGAGAAGCAGTGAAAGGTGAAGGTTAAGTGCTTTGCCTGAGGGAAGGAGCAGAGATCCCCATAAACTAGCAGTCTAGACAGTTCAAAGCTGAGTGTTCTGTGCTGCAGTGCCCGCCTAAAGGGCTTCTCTCATGTTTACATAAACCACGTTTTTTAAACAGTTAAACATGTAATGGCAGTGAAGACTTTTATTTTTGCTGAAATTCCATAAACCCAAAATTGAATAGTAGTGTCTAGTAGTGTTTTACCTTTTAGTTGCATCAGATTTAAATGTTGTCTATTAATGTATGTCTAGTGTTAATTTCTCATTTTTTACATTCTACTTTACATTTTTATCTAGTTCAAAATAATTTCTCAATGTTGAATAAATTAAGATGTTTATTACTATAGTATTTATTAATATATAATATATAATAAAATCATCTGTAGTGTGCTTTTCTTATTTAAAATATATTTTCAACAATTATCATTAATAAAAGATCAAGTTTTAACTTGCTTTTAGTTTTACCAAAGGTATCAGATATAAAAATGTTATATAATAAGATTTCTCTTGATGAATCAGCTGTGGGATGCTTTTCAGCCATGATCTTGTTTCTTCCCAAGTCAATGATCTTCATGTTCTATTTTTTCATAATTATTTTGAAAAGATTAATGAGATTAAATCAATTTTCAAGTTTATTCAAATACATCAGCAAAATAATGAATATACAGACTTAGCCTTTTATATATAGTTGGTAGGGAATGACATATATGATGAATATAAACAGGTTAATAAACAGATTCTACTCTTTGTTTATGCTATGTTTAATTTCTAAGATTATATAATGATCCGCAACAGACATGACATGCTTTAATTGACTATTGGGTCAGTTTAATACTTTGTTTTGACTAACCTTGAGCTGTATGGTTCTAGGTCTTGGATCCAAGTTGTATTCAAATATTTTGCTAGAGTAATTTAGACAACTAATCTTTATGACATTTATATCATCTTATTTTAGTCTGTATTGATGCACACATAGATTTGTTTTGGTGACTTAATTAAAATCTAGTAATTTTTCCTTTTTCCTGCCTGGACTTGTAGAAGGATGATATTATGGCATGTAGATGTTTGTGCTCTGTGCTATTTGTAAGTGTCAGTTACTTAATTTTTACGTGTGAAAAATAATTAAGCTTTAAGTTATTAATTTTTTCCAGTTTTTAAAGTAATATCTTTGTTTATTTGACTATTTAAAAATAGTATTTACTTACATCTGTTTTATTTTTCTCTTATCTAAAGACCAAGACATTTGGAGGAGGTGGAGGTGGTGCCAGAAGCAATCTCAATATTGGTGCTGCCAGTCACCGAAATAGGGAGGTTTTACAGAAGGAAAAGGCTTCCAAATCAGAGAGCAAAAATGAAGGTGTCTATAGAGAGCTGGTAAGTGTAATGGGTGATAGGTCAGCCACAAAAGAAACAGGCTATGCTCTGAATATCTTCCTTTTCTTCTTCTTAACATTTCTTCTTTGTATTTTTGTTGAGATGCTATATAAATTATATCCCCCCCCACCCCCGCAGTAGATGGGGAAGTATAATTATTGTTTTGTTTGTTTTTACTACAAAAATTTTTGAGATCATGTTTTCTTGGCCATATTATTTTCCTAAAAGCTTACTCTAATATAGCATAAGCTTTTCTTTTTCTTGTTTTGGATTTTCAGTGAAAGTTACTGTAACTCAGATTCTTCTTTGATTATTAGTGTGGAAAAACAATTAATCAGAATGCTGTGTTAGTGTGACAGTTTTGCTATAGCTATGAATGAAAATTCGAGTTAAAAGGTGGTTAAAGTGGGTATCTGGCTTTATGTAAGTCATCAGCATAGCTGTGTCTTTGTTCCTTTCAGGTTGATGAGAAAGCCCTGAAACACATAACCGAGATGGGCTTCAGTAAGGAGGCATCGAGGCAAGCGCTGATGGATAATGCCAACAACTTAGAAGCAGCGTTGAATGTACTTCTAAACAGCAGTAAACAGAAACCTGTCGTGGGCCCTCCTCCTAGAGGTATAGCTCATGTGCTAGCAAGATAGGTGAAGGTCCGGGCTTAGTTTTATACTCTGAGGCCTATAGCATTAGGTAACACTGGTTCTTAGATGCATGAAGCATGGAGCCATAGTGGTCATGCAGAGTGCTTCTTGGGAGTGTTTGTCTCTATATAGACGGTGTCTGTTTTTAGCAGAGGTAAGAGACAGATCATGATGCATACTAACTTGTTCTAATAGTTATATCTAGATCTGTATTAAAGACTTGCCACTCTCTAAACCTCCTAAAATTAAACAAACAGTATCTTTTACTTGAATAAAGTGATACTGTTTGAGAAACAGATTGAGAAATATCCCTGTGCATAGCGTAAATAACCATGTATATGCATTTTAGTATGTAGAGTGATAATCTAAATTTTACGTGAACATGTGAGATGCCTTCAAGTTACAGCAGTATTTACAGTTTTACTATGCACAGATCTAATCATGCTAAGCTTGGTAAGTCAACCTTATGTTTTGTGGAAAGAAAATACATTTTAAGGTAAAATATTTTCAAATTTAAAAAAAGTGATATGTGTTTATTTCAAGTCTAATTCCTGTGTTCATTTGACAAATCTTTGATAGATCATATAGAATAGTAAAAGTACTTCTTATTAGCTTTATTTAAAGTGTTTTTATTGTTAAAGAAATTCACTGAAGATGGGGAGAAGAAATGTATGTGCAGTCCTATTGATAAGATTACTGATTGTGTTTTAGTGATCTCTTTTTTTGCTTTTCACACGCTATGTATGTATGTCTGTGCTTTTCAACCTAAGGTAGAGGGAAAGGCAGGGGTCGAGTACGATCAGAAGATGAAGAAGACCTAGGCAACGCAAGGCCGTCAGCACCAAGTACATTATTCGATTTCTTGGAGTCTAAAATGGGAACTCTGAATGTGGAAGGTAGGCTAACTTGAAAATACCATTAAAAATATATCAATTTCCTTTTAAAAGACCAACCACATTTGCAATTATACAAAATGATTTCTATTCTGTATGGTTGTTTAGAACTTTTATAGTGAATTTCATGTGGTGGAAACACAGGAGAAAGTTTTAATTGTTCCATTCTGAAAACTGATGCCAGCTTACTATGCTTCTAATTGTATGTTGAATAATATCACCAAACTACTCCACCCACAACTCTTAATACATAGGAAAGCTAGCTGTACAAACAGATAGTTGCGTTGGACAACTTGCTGTAGCATAACCTCGTATCGGTTACATCCTTTCTAGAATTGGTCTGTTTGCTTTTCCTTACATGTACCTCCATGTATGAAGATGTTGCTGGGAGAATATGCTTTTCCAACTGTTTCACACAATGTGCAGTAATGAGCAACATAAATACTGCACGGGGAAATAAGTATGTTAACTTTGTATCTTTTTACAAATGTGGAATATGAGAAGTGCTTAATACTGTTTTTAAAATACTAAAGATTAAAATCATGTTATCTTTTAGATTTACATTTTAATTCAGACAAAGAAATTTAGAAGCAAAATGCTTTCAATACAGAATTTAAGTGTCTATATTTCATGAAAACTGGGGTTTATCATTCAATTTTACATTATATATAAATTTTATATACACAAATTATATATGTAAATACATACTTATATTTACATAGATAGTTTACATATTATATAAATTACATATATAAATTATAGAAAAGACATTTTGAAAATGTTTGAAAAGAATCAATGTTTGGTCTAGACAGTTTGTAGAGGTTAACACAGGAGAGCAGTGTTTGCTGATCTAAGACTGGCATTAGTTTCTATTACTGTGTAACAACTGACTGCAGTCTGCAGCTAAGGTTTCAGTTGAGTCTGTGAGCTAAGCTGGTGTCCATGTTCCTCTCACAGGCTCACATGCTGTAAGCTGTGAAATCGGTTCCTCACATGGGCAGGACTGATGTGTTTTGTTGCTGTTGTTTTATCTTTGCTTGTAACAGCCTTCCCATTGCCACATGGACAATGTAAAGAGGTTTTGCTTCTACAAGGGCAGCAGGGAAGTCTGCTGCATCTTCACATCTCTCTCTTTCCTGACTGACTTCTCAGTATTCTAAGCCTCGCATCCACTAAGGACCCCATTCAAAACTCTGTTGATCATTTCATCTCTGATTCCTGTGTTTGCATCTTATGGTGTCTTCTAAATCATGACTTTGATTTCACATTTCTTTTTAGTGGGATTGAGTATATAATTCATCTGTGATTTGGCATATGGAAATGAAATATTATTGGAGTTTATAACTATGCCAGATCATATCTGATTATAATATTATGGTATTTTCTGCTAAGCCCCCTTATTTCCTGCATCTTAAAGTTTATATTAAATAAATGAGAACATTCACTAAGTAAATAATTAAATCCTCTTTAATAAGCATTTCTAAGCTCCTTAGTTGAATTATTGTTTTGTTTCATAAATGGCAGTATGTTCTCAGACATATTTGTTTTCTGTTTATAATGATTAGACCTTTATTTGAAAACTTTATTGTCAGAATAAGGCCAGCTAGTTGTTTGAATGGGTTAGGTGATGCATAAATCAGGCTGACATGGAATCACTTGTGAATGTCTGTGTTATTGTTGTTAATACTGACTGAGCAGATATTGATTCTATCAACTGCAGCTTTCTGTCCCAGGCTCTAATGATATGGACACCATATAGAAGAGATCTATGTTTCTACATATAAGTATGAGAAGCAGTACAATAAATGAATATATTCATAGACAGAAATCGTTGTGCTTATAGATTTTCTCTGTTCTCTTGGCCGTGAGTTCATGGATACATTAAAGACATAGGAGAGAGCTTGTTTTGTGGTTGTTCTCAAGTGTATTTTTTTTTAATATAATATTTTGTTATTCTTTTGTTAATATGTTTGCACTAAGTGACAACATTTTTAACTGACTTGGAGTTTATAGGAAAGAGCAGTTGAGACCAGTATCTGAACTGGTATTTAGATAATTTTATAATTTCATTATTTCCTTTTAATCAGAGTTAACACCTAGAATATATTACTTGGGTTATATTCTAATATTATGTCTTCACCGATGTGGGAGATGTTGAACATTTTTCTAAGGAACATCTAGAAAGTTTTTCAGGATAGTCTTCACAACACTTACTGGATAGATAAGCTTGTGAAGATTGTTAGGATCCCATGATTTGGTTTGGGTTTTTCTCAGCATTGGTCTCTAGAGATGTAGAGATGTACAGCTTCAAGCAATGTGTGTGACTAGGAGGCGTAGTGTGGCGGTCAGCACTTACTCAGTATGTCTGAGGCCCTGAGTTCAGTTTCCAGTAATACACAGACATGCATGTATATCACAAACACACGTGCCCATACACAACACATACATGCATGTGCATATACATGTACATATAACACACCTCATATCCATGTACACATGCACTGCTTATGTGCATGCCCCACATATATGCACATGCATGTACACATACATGAACAATTCTAATATTATCGTTGAATAGCATAGTTTTCCTTAGCATTTGTGTTTTAATCTGTTCACTTCAAGCTGTCTCGGCATTTTGTGTAGTTTTAGGATTCCCAAAAGTCGGTGGTTGGCGTAGCAAGTGTGTTTGTTTCCTTTCTAGAGCTGTGATAAACACCTTGGCCACAAGCAACTTGGGAAGAAAGGGTCTGTTTGTCTTAGAGTTTACAGTCTTCCATGAAGGGAGCTCACAGCAGGTACTCAATGTAGGAACCTGTAGACAGGAACGGAGCAGAGCCTTAGAGGAATGCTGTTTCCTGACTTGCTCCCCATGGCTTGCTCAGCCTATTTTCTTATCACCTGCACAGGGCTGTCACCACTCATAATGAGTTGGGCCCTTCCATAGCAATCACTGATCAAGAAATTCTTCACACTTTCCTACAGGCCAATGTGGTTCTCAGGAAGAAGCTGACAACACCCAGCCTGCACAGCAAGCTGGTTCTGGATGGACTTCATGTGTCATTTTGGTTATGTACTTCTAAACTAAATTGTAAAACCCAAAATGCTACAAAATATGGGTCTTCCTGGGTTATGATATCATGCTGGAAAGTGGGAGATTTCATATTTGACCTTATATACAGTCAAAATGTAGGCGTGCTGAAAGCACTGGGGTGTTTATTTATACTTACAGTCCATCCCTAGTCATATCATTGTGCCGAAGTATAGAATACAAATATTTTCAAGTGTTTTGTATGAGGAATACTGGATATGTGTCAGGTTCTGTAGTGTTTTAAAATTTAGTGAGGAAACGTATTCTCAAGGATGTTTTAAGGATAAGTTTTTTTTTTTCCTGTTAAATTTAATACCACTTAGCACTAACATCATATGCAATTCCTCTAGAAGATCAGGGATGGTACTACTTCTTCAGTTTTATTTTTTAAATATTCCATCAGAAGGAACTGATCACTATTAGAAAATGTTCTTCTAGCATTAGCTTTAGAAACCTTTCTTTTGCTGTAGTATAGGCAGATGAACCCAGTGCTTCATTGTACTAGCCAAATATTTGAAAACTGAGCTACATCTCTAGTCTGTGAGGATCTGTGACCTAGAAGTGTCAGTTAGATAAATACTTCGATCTGCATGTCGTTTCTCAGGGTGTTTTTATCATGGCAATAGAACCACTAATTTCTTGTGATTTCCACCCTGCATATTGTAGAAATATTATTTTATATGCATTACTTATATAGATATTTTCTTAAACTAGTACTTTAGTTAGCAATAAGCCACACACATCTCCAGAATTTACTAGCAGCTAAACCGCCAAAGGACTTCGGTGTTAAGAGTCTATAAAATACCTTGAAAAGAGATTGTGTGGGTCTGCGAGTTCCTTCCAGACTACGGCTTCATTAGAATACTATTAGCTATGCTCTTAATTCAAAATGGTCTAAATATACATTTTTCTGAAGTTTTGAAATTTTCTGTATGGGTATTACTTATCAAATAATTGAATATTAGTTACTTGTGGAAGACTACCCCTGTTGAAGAGACTGCATTCTAAATTTATGTTGTTTTATTTTGAGGTATAATATATAACTTATTTTCTTAGATATTTTGTTTTATTAAATACAAACTTACTAAAACACGAGCTTTTCTTTCACATTCACTGTTCTAAGATTTTCTTCTCTATATAAAATGATGGATGCTATGTATGGAGAACTGCTGTGTCCTAGGAACTGTGCTAAAGGCTTGCCAACAGTAAATGATGTTGTGATTTCCATGTGCTTCAAAAGAGAACTAGAGAACTCATAAGAACTAACGACTAGGATTTGGGATATTTTTACTTTCCAATCCATAACGTTCTTTGACTTGGCATTTCTGAGCAGCTATCTGTGTTGGGAAAGAGCAAGACCAGTCAGGAGCTCAGCTTTAAGACATAATAATAAGTCTGTAAACTCAAAGAGTAAGATCAATAAGAGTCGAATTTAGAGATCAGGCCCAGGTGCAAGAGCCAGCAAAGGCGCTTGAGCAGCTCCTGTGTGTGGGAGTGGTGTGAAGAGGATACTGAGAGAAAGGGCCGTGTGCTGTCAGACCAGAGCAGGCAGGAAGGCTGGGCTTTTTCATTTGCTGTTACTGTGTATAGTTACTCCCACCAGGTTTGATTCCAGGCTATCGGCAATTTAAAAACTAACTCGTACATTTTCATGAAAATTTAAAAGTCAGCTTTTGTAAGATGTTCAAGCTGAGTCCAGCACACCCCTGATTACAGACTCTTACAATGGTTGTGGAGTGGCCGATTTAGAACTCAAGCTAGGGAATATGAAGGCTGTCTGGACACTGGAATGGATGTTTTCAAGAGAGTCATCCAGAACAGTAATTCAGTCCAGTATGGACATTTAGTAGGACGGAATTCCTGACAAGAAGCAGCTGAGAGGAGGGGTTATTTCGTCTCATGGTCTGCAGGTGCCTGGGAAGGCCTGGCTGCCAGAGCAGCCATGGTGGGCAGGTCACTCATACTTGTGGTACCCAGAAAGGGGAGAGCCTAGGGAGGCCTGGCGCCCGACTGACACTTGCCATTTTACTTTTTCATTCAGCGCAGACCACAGCCCTTAGGATGGAGCTTTCCACATGCATGGTGGATCTCCACTCCCTTAGCTCGCCCGGTAGAGACACGCTCACAGGTACCTCACGAATACTGTGTGCTTTTCTTAATCCAACTACTTGACAACCAAAATTAACCATCACAAATGGGTTTAGGTCAGGATTATTTCTTCTTGTGAACTATGCAATTTTTTCTGATTTGTTTTGTCATCTATTTTATGTGTATGTATATGTATATGTATATGTATATGTATATGTATATGTATATGTATATGTATATGTATATGTATATGTATATGTATATGTGTGTGTCTGCAAAGACCAGAGGAGGCCATGTGATCCTGTAGCACTCTAGTTATAGGTGGCTGTAAGTCCACTGGAAGGAAGAGCAGTAGGCAGTCCGAACTGCCGAACCTTCCCCCAGCCTCCCCACTACGGGAGTTTTTAAAAGATTTTATTTTGTTTGTAAACCGTCTATAAAATATACATGATGAGCCGGGCGGTGGTGGTGCACGCCTTTAATCCCAGCACTTGGGAGGCAGAGGCAGGCGAATTTCTGAGTTTGAGGCCAGCCTGGTCTACAGAGTGAGTTCCAGGACAGCCAGGGCTACACAGAGAAACCCTGTCTCAAAAAACCTATATATATATATATATATATATATATATATATATATATATATATATATATATATATATGCACACACACACACAAACACACACATGATGATTTAATGACTTAATTTATACTTGATAGGAATGATAATTTCTGGCCTTATGTTCTCAGACTAAGTCAGAATCATAGAAAATACATTTATAGAAGAGATTTTTAATAGAGGAAACAAAGTATATAAAGTTTAAATGGGTAAATTTTTAGAGGAGGATCTTATCATCATAAGATGTGCTCAGTACAAATATTCTGATTTGTACAACTGATAAAAAACTAGTTGAGATTTTTGAAGTATAAAAGATATGTAATCAATCAGCCAATCAATATCTCTCTCTCTCTTTCTTTCTCTCTCTCTCCTCCCCCTCTCTTGTCTTTCTCTCTGTCTCTGTGTGTGTTGTGTATAATGTATATCCGCCTGTTATAGAGTGTTGTGCCTATGCTGTGACATATGCTTATATACTACTCAGTTAACTCCATCTTCTATAGTAAGGCTCTTCAGTGGTCTGTGATTGCTTTGCAGAAACCGCTGAAGAGTTCCAGCTATTCCACTTGGCTCAGCTATACCTTAGAAACCTGCTGAACTGGTGCTGCATTGTTAAGGATGGTGTTATCACAACATATGTAGACATTCTTTTTGAATTTAATTTTTTCAATCTGCCTTGATGGTTTTTTTTTTTTTTTTCCCTGAGATAGCTTTGTATTTTATCAGCATGTTTTGGCTTTAAATTTCAAGAATTTGGTTTTATCTTGCTGTAATCTAGTTTGGAGTTTTCAAGAATATATATTTTAGGGAGAATATTGAATCTAAAATTATGTGGTCTTGGCCCTGGAAAACATACTTAGTTCAGAAGAAAAGTTTATGTAATTTGTTTTAGAAAGTACTGGAGAGTGGTTTGCTTTGTTCAGACCAAATATTAATTGTGGCTCACTATGTATTCGACCCTGTTGGAGGAGAAGGGTAAGCAAACCAAAGAAAAGTCTGAGCTCTCAGCCTGCCAGGGCAGTGAGTGAGCAGAGCTGCTCTGCTCTGTGGCTGCTGTGGGGACACGTGGGAAAATCTGACTTAATCCCAAGGATTGCTGAGATGACTTTCACAATGGATTCTGAGTTGAGACCTGAGGAGATGCCAGAGGGAAGAGGCCTAGAAGGTGTGCAGATGACACTGCAGGGGTGAGGGTGAACATCCGGAGCTGAAGCTGCTTGGAACAAGGCCCCTTCCTCACTTACCAAGAACATACGAAGTTCTGTGTTAGACTGGCTGTTGGGGATTGGTGGACAGGAGGCAGAACTGTGCTGGAAACAGCAATTAAGTTCTCATTATTTCAGGATTTACTGTGGTATTGTAATTGGAGAGAAGGGAGAAGAATCAACCAAAGTTCCCCAAAAGAGTGTTCTCATTTTACACAGATTTGTTCACAAGTAATTTTTAAAAAGTATCTCTGGCAAAAATACTATCATGATAATTCAGTTTTATGAGAAACTTGTAAAGATAGCTCATGTTTGTTTGTTTCATTTGTTTATTTACTTATTTATTTATTTTAAACTCCAGATTTTATTCCCCTCCTGGCCCACCCTCCAACTGTTACACATCCCATACCTCCTCCCCACCCCCTGTCTCTACAAGGTTGCCTCTCAACCCCCACCTGACCTCTAAACTCTGTGGGCCCTCCAGTCTCTTGAGGGTTAGGTGCATCTTTGCTGACTATACTCAGTCCTTGGAGTCATCTTCTGTATGTTTGTTGGGGGCCTCATATCAGCTGGTGTATGCTGCCTGGTTGGTGGTCCAGTGTTTGAGAGATCTCTGGTGGGGGGTGGTGTCCAGGTTAATTGAGACTGCTGGTCCTCCTACAGGGTCGCCCTCCTCCTGTTCAGCTTCTTTCAGCTTTTCCCTAATTCAACCACAGGGGTCAGCAGTTTTTGTCTATTTGTTGGGTAGAAATATCTGCATCTGACTCTTTCAGCTGCTTGTTGGGTCGATTGGAGGGCAGTCATGATATGTCCCTTTTTGTGAGCGCTCCATAGCCTCAGTAATAGTGTCCAACCTTGGCACCTCCCCTTTAGCTGCATCCTACTTTGGGCCTGTTGCTGGACCTTTTTTTCCTCAGGCTCCTCTCCATTTCCATCCCTGCAGTTCTTTCAGACAGGAACAATTATGGGTCAGAGTTTTGACTGTGGGATGGCAACCCCATCCCTCACTTCCCTGACTTTCTGTTGGAAGTGGGCTCTACAAGTTCCCTCTCCCTGTAGGGCATTTCATCTAAGATCCCTCCCTTTGAGTCCTGAGAGTCTCTCACCTCCCAGGTTTCTGGTACATTCTAGAGGGTCCCCCCAACCTCCTACCTCCTGAGGTTGCCTGTTTCCATTCTTTCTGCTGGCCCTCAGGGCTTCAGTCCTTTTCTTTCACCCAATACCCCATCAGGTTCCCCTCTCTTCACCCACCTGCTGTCTACTTTCCCTGCCAGTTCCCTCCCTCCATCCCCACTTGTGATTGTTCTCTTCTCCCTCCCAAGTGGGACTGAAGCTTCCTCACTTGCGACCTCCAGATTGTTGACATTTTTGAGTCTGTGGACTGTATCTTGGGTATTCTGTATTTGCTTCCTTCCTTCCATCCTTCCCTCCCTCCCTCCCTCCCTCCCTTCCTTCCTTCCTTCCTTCCTTCCTTCCTTCCTTCCTTCCTCTCTCTTTCTCTCCCTCCCTTCCTTCCTTTCTCTTCTTCCCTCCTTCCCTCCCTCCCTCCCTCCTTCCCTCCCTCCCTCCTTCCTTCCCTCCCTCCTTTCTTTCCTGCCTTTCTGCCTTCCTGCCTTCCTGCCTTCTTCCTGCCTTTATTTTGTTTTTGGCTAATATCTACTTATCAGTGAGCACATACCATGCATGTCTTTTTGGGTCTGAGTAACCTCACTCAGGATGGTATTTTCTAGTTCCATCCATTTAGAGCTAGTAGCTTGACTGTGAGGGTAGGAGCCTGATGGACCAGTTACATCCAGCTGTATACTGATACTTACTTGACCTTACTCAGCTGCTTCAACTTCCTGATTTGTACTATGGAGTGTTGTTATTACTAAAGCCTAAAGTACATTTACTTGTCTTTTAATTATAAAGGGACATTCTCTAGATTGAACTATTTATTTATTCACATCTGAAACCAGCACCAGCATGGTGTGCATTTTAAGCCTGGCCCTGACTGGATAGGAGTCTGACTGTGGGTGGGATTGCGGTTATGTTATTTCTCAGAATTTTCATGATTTAGTAATTTATAGTAACAATGATATGCTTTATAACTTCCTAGTAATGGAGTTTTACTTCTTAAGGAAGTTTTGGACTTTACAATTTTAATAAATATGTTCATCTTAAGCTTGGTGTTCAGTTTAATATGGATCATACCCTTGATAGAATTTAATGAGCCCAGGAAAGCAATGTATATTTTGAATAATTAAGTAAGGCCTGATCAGATTAAAATAAATGCTAATTTATGTGTAATCACTTTTCTGGATTTGTTGTCTTTATTTAACATAAATGGTATCAGTTTGGAGATTTTGGAACACACATACTTGTCCCTTTGAAAGCAGTAAAGGTGATGTTTTTAGTTAGACATGAGGTGGCTATGTTTTTCCTCTCCTTGGAGCACTCTCCCATTTCTTATTCTTTAGGGCTCAACTAAAATACAAAGCAGAAGTCTTGCTAGTCTTACCACAATAACCTATTTCCTTTGAAACTTTGGTTAATTTAGGTGACATTATTTTCAACTTGAGTGTATAGTTGTTCACCTCTCCCCATTATAAATGGTCACCACAGGATAGATGGTTGTGGTTCTGTCTTGCACCTGGCATATAGAGACGAGGACAGTGCTGACACCGTCTGCTTCAGTGTTCACTACATACCATGAGAAAGAAGTGCAGAGCTAAGCATCAGAGTGCTAGTTTTCACATCAGAACTCTGCTCAGGGATAGGACTGGGATTACTCTCAATGATAGTTATAATTCCAGAAGCCCTTATGCATTTCAAGTTCAGTTTTTCTAGTTCTGTGATAAGGTTAGTTCTTAGATGAAGACACTGAGGTGTTTGTGAGTTTGTCAGAGACAAGACTAGGAAGCAGGAGAAGTTCTTTCTTTGGGTTGCAGCTCAGCCTTTTCTATGCACAGGAGAGAGCTGCCTTAAACACTTACTTTGTTTATACTGTATTTTGTGTGCTTTGTTATACTATACTAGTCTTTCCCATAATCATCTGTACACAGTCTGAATCTGTCCAGTGTGCTTTAATGTACTCCTCACCTTCAGAAGGCAGAGCACAAAGTGGCACCTGCTCTTTTGCTTAGCAGAGGTGAAAGCATTAAACAAGTCATTTAAACTTGGGGGTTTGTCTTATTTCTGATGTCTCCTCTCCAGTTTGCTTGAATCTATGGTTGTAAAACACTGGAGGAAATAACTCTGAGTAAGATCCAGACAGACCCACCATCAGCCTGGTTAAGGTATAAAAATATTTATTATAATCCCTTTAATATACACACACACACACACACACACAAAATGCATTTTTATATATACACATGAGAGTATATAATGTGTGTGTTCCAATATTCTCAAATTAATAGTCATTTACATTAAGTAAAACCACCAAATATATATTCCTAAATGTAAAATCAGTCTGCTCAATCCGTGTGTGTGTGTTTGTATGTATGTATGTATATGTATTTATATGTGTATGTATGTTATAACAATTTAAGAGGACATGAACTTGAGATTGGGGTGAGGGTACATTAGTGTGTTTGGAAGGAGGAAAGAGGAAAGGGAACATTATGTAATTATATTTTAATTCTGAAAAATAAAAAGTTATATTCCAAAATTTGAGGGCTATTAAAAGCTTTTAAATAAAACACACATCAGGATAAAAGAATAAAAAAGCTTGTAGCACTGAACTGAATGAGCCAGCTGTGTTAACTGACTTGAAAGATGTTGTAAAATACTGCTACTCTCAAAGCAGGCTACAGATCCTGAGGGTGGAGAATGTTGTTGTGTATGGAAATTTTCAGTTTCTGTGCGTTATATTAAAAAGTAGCCTCTGAGACTTCAGCAGTTGCTGCATGTGCAGGTAGCATTACACTATATTTTCACGTCTCTAGTGATAGTGTAGTGATGGTTTTCAGTCTCTAAAAATGTAAGAGTATATGGATTTTTATATAAAGACTTTATATTTTAAATGAAAAACAGTATGAGAGTATGACTTATTTTCTAATGTATCTGAATATTATCTTTTATAACATTATAATATTTTTAATAAAACATTCTTCCTACTCTACTTAGAAGAACAGAAAAAGCATAAAACTATAGTTAATATTCTAAGTAATGGTAGGCATTTGTGGCAATGAGAATGTATCAGCAGTTCTCAACCTATGGGTCATGGCCCTCGAAAGACTATAGTAAAACATAGGTATGTACACTATGATTCATAACAGTAGCAAAAGTACATTCATGAACTAGCAATGAAAACAGTTTTATGGTTGGAGGTCACCACAACATGAGGAACTGAGTTAAAGGGTCACAACATTAGGAAAGTTGGTGTAAATAGACACAAGCTTCTCATTGAAAGTATGGGACTTTCCTGGACATTGACATATAAGCTTATTTATATAATTATAGATAATGATTGCTAATAATATTTACTGAGAGTTTATTAAAGAATTCTATTCTAAATATTTTACAGATATTTGAAGCACATATTTATTTATTTGTGTATTTATTGATTTTAAGATGAGACTAACAAAAGTTAAATATCTTGCCTAGTGTTACAGACCTAGTGGATGGCTGACCTCTGATATAAACCTACATACTATGCTATCTATATGTGCTGATTTTTTTTAAAGCTTTTGGATGTTAGCCCAGTTCTCTTCAGTGGCTTCAGTTTTTCTGCTTGAATGTAAAATATTGATGATTTTAGGGCAGCATTTAGCAGTCCTGACATCAAATGTGTTTTTCAGCCATTCAAGGATTACTAGGGGCTTTTGCACTTTCTGTACCTTTCCAGAGTGAGCAATAACTATTTCATTGACTGCTTTCTGTTTATCGTTTCTAGACATGCAGACTGGCATACTGAGAAGCCTTTAGATTTAGTAAGGTTTTAGTGTAGCTCTAGATTGCACACTCTCTAGGTGGGATTTTAGTTGAGGTATGTTACTTTGAATCTTCACTTGTCAAATAAGGATAATATTGTGCTTTCAAGATACAGGTGTAAGTAGTGGGTGCACAGATTCAGTTTTTTTTTTTTTTAATTTTTTCCTTTTATTATAAATAGTTCTTTTTCTCACATTATATTATGATTATAGTTTTCTGCTCCTCCCTTATATATCAGATAAGATTAAGCAATTAACACATCACAATTGGACAAACAGAAAAAAAAGAGCACAGGAAAGAGACCCACTCCATCGCACACACAGGAATCTCATAAGAACACTGACCTGAAAGCCATAGTATGTATGCAAAGGACCTGAAGAGCTAAAAGAACAACCAAAAAAAATAATAATAAAATAAAATAAAATGAAAGGTAAAAGATAATTTTTTTTTTTTTTTGATAAGGGGAGGGAGATACCTGACGTGTCACCATGAGACAAGGAGCCTCCAAAGACGCCACTGAGCTTGTGTTCCAATGCCATCGAATTCGGGCAGGGAGCCTACTCTTGAGAGTGAGACTACCTGGGAGGAAACTACATTTTCATTTGCAAGTGGTTGTCAGTTGGAGTTTTCTTCAGAATTAGGAATGGGTCCATGTGTCCACTTGTTACATTATAGGACCCAAACTGGTGAAGAGCTACAGTTAGCCTATCTGCTTAGCTGGCTGTAGATCAGAGGCAGATGCTAATGGATATTCAAACACTACCTTAAAATGAAGGAGTAGGTGCCACTTGGAGATAGAGTATTTTGCAAAGAAGTATTTATACTGTAAAATGCTTGTTTAATTCGGCATTCTTAAGACTGATAGAAGTACTTGGTTTTTGACGATAGTTTCTTTCTGGATGATTCTCAAATTTAATATAGTGCTGAAACCATTTTAGTTGTTATAGACACATTTTGAAATCAATGATCTGGTATAACAATATTTACTTCAGTTCATGCTAACTCACAGCAACACTCTGTGATACCTTTTCTTTCTTTTTGAGCTGTTATCGTGTTCATGGTTTGTCTATTTTATAATACTTTTCATCATATTCCGCTAATCTTTCCTGTATTTTGCTATGTAATCTTCAGTGTTCCATGTATTTCCAGGAAGATTCCATTTTGAATCAGAAGCATTATGATTAAAAGAAAATCCTCAACTGCTTCTGCTACTCTTTGGTATTATTTTCTTTTGGCTAAGGTTTAAAAGCTCATGAATTTATTTTTTCTTATACATTTGTATTACTGCAGTGGTTATAGATTTAGCGTCTGGTGCTGTTTGGAGTGTTACAGTTTGGATTCCTGATTCTCTGTAAGAGTGGCAGAAAGTACCTGGATTCTGACTATAAAACTGAAGCCAGGGTAGGGCGGAATGACTTGGTACTCTCCCCGGAACAGGGCAGGGCATGGGCCTCTGACAGTGTTGATGGTTGCTATAGGTGTAAGGGTTTTTTGTGTAATAATGTAAATATTTTCGAGGAATGTCAGCTCTGCCTAGGTTAATGCTCCATGATAATCAGAGACAGTAAAAGGTGAGGGTGTGTCTAAATCTCAGCAAAAGGGTAGCTATGACCTTCAGAACAGCCCTTAAGGCAGTGGAACCCTGAAAACATGAGTTCAAAAATATATAATTTCTCAACTATGCAAAATATAAGGATGCAATATGAATTGTGTAAGGACCTTCACAGATCTAAAGGAACAGAGTAGCTGCACTAAGAGCCAGCTTATCAGAAAGATAGAAGGACATAAAGAGATTTAGGAGATCTAGGGAGTAATGATCCAAAGGCAAGAATCCTACTCAGCTAAGTTTTTTGTTATGATTACAAAGGCAGGCAGACTCCTGAGTTCAAGGTCAGTGTGAGACAGAGCAAATTTAGGTTACTATGGTAATTTCAGGACTTGGGGTGGTTGGGGGATCCAACCTAGCCAAGTTTACAGAGCAGGCAGATCTCTGAATTCTTTTGCAATGTCAAAAAGAAAATGTACTTTGGTACTTTTCCTAAGAGTCAATGAAGTAGGGTCATGAAATAATGATTTATGAGATGATCAAGAGGGAACCTGAAATGAATGATTGAATTGATTATAAATTTAAAAATTGGGCTTTTTGCAGGAGATGAGCTAGCAAAGAGTGATAGCAATTGTTTTTTAAAATTTCTCCTAGTAAGAGTTGAGCTGTCTGTGAAGAACCCCCCCTCTGGGGAAACCCTGACTCAAGTCTCAGGAAGTCACGGCTACCCAAAAACTCGCAAAACACCGAATCTGGATGCAAACAGCAGAGGCTTTATTCGTTTGCTCACGCAGGAGCTGAATTGACAAAGACCGGCTGGCTGAGGGGCTTTTTAAAAGGGGGAAACCACAAGTCAGGGAAGTGAGGAGGGGGTGAGGGTTTGCTAAGGAAACATAACATAAAAATAGCGGAAAATTCCAGAGGAGCCCAACCTAAGTGAGTCAGGGTCATGTGGAAAACACTCTGTATACTCATTCTTCTCAAAAATGTTGTCTTGCCATGTCATTGTGGCCTTGCCCTGTCACTTGCTCAACTATTTCTCAGTTGCTCGACAAGGCCCTGCCCTGTCATTGTGGTTACTAGTTTCTCAGCCCCACCTAGATGACTTGCATTCTTCTCTTTCCTTTTGGTTAGCCGGTTCCTGAAACCGGCCAGTCTACATTTTTAGCTTGTTTCTGAGAAAATTCTCCATGTCCTTTAAAATGAGGCCTAAAGAAAAGCCTATATACATTTTATAAAATACTTTTTATAATTTTTCACTCTACATCTGGAGATCTCTAGAGAGCAAACACAGCTTTTCAAGAATTGTTTTCTAAATGGATTTCTGATTTGGGTCAGAAAATTCATGGAAAGCAAATATAGTTTTGATTTTTAGAATTTTTCATTGCTCTTTCAGAATTTTTTTCTAACAGGATTTCTGTTAGAAATCCCAAGAATTAGAAAGTTAACACAGCTTAGCAGCTTTATAGAAAGAGCTGCTTAGAGAGCAAACACAGGTCTTTTAGAATGTTTTCTGGCTTTCTGATTTTGATCAGAAAACCCAAGAATTTTTTATAGCAGCTTTTCTGACTCTGGTCAGAAAACCCATGAGAAAACCCATGAAAAACCCAGAAAATCCAGAGAGCATTTAGAGTTTTTCCTAGTTGTTTCAAGCACAAGCAGACTACAGAGCCAAGAGCTATCTATGAAGAGCTGTCTAGAGAGCCATCTTGAGCAGAACACAAGATTCAGCTTGGACCCACAATTTGACTTTGAGTCTTTTGTTTCGAAGCTCCCAGATAGCCCTTCTCTCAAAAACACCTCTCCAAGTTGAGGCTGGACCTTGGCATATCTCTGCATAATAATGAAAATGAAGTGTATGTTCTTTACTAGTAAAATTACTTGTTTTATGTTACCACTTATAGCCAATAGTTAGAAATGATATTTTGACAGTTAAAAGGAATGATATTTCTTCTTTATCCTTGTGCAGTTTTCTAAGCTTCGTTATTTGTTTAAAAAAGAAAAAAAAAAAAAAAGATAGGCTACCTCGGAATTTCTTGGGATATTTGTTCTGGAGGAAACAAATTAAATTGTTACATAAGAGTCTTAACCCCAATTGTAGACTAGAAAATTTTGCTTTTCTTGGTTTTTCTTTCAAAACTGAGATCAACTAATCTCACAGCTGTCAAGTGTAGTTGGACCTTCTTTCTCTGTACTTTTAGCAGTTACTCTCGAAGTTACCTGCTTCTTTTCTAATGTCTTCTGACTATCATGGGTATCAGTGACCCTGAGTAAAATAGTTTAAGGGAAAAACAAATCCTAACCATAGCAAGCCCAAAAGCTTATTCTCCAAATATATCTCCCTATCTAGCTGGTGGCAAGTCAAATATCTTTATATTTGATTTATTTTGCCAACAAAATTTTCCTGAGTACACTCTATAAGGTACCGTACCCTGTTTTGTTAATTAAGCCTCCATGTTTCTCATGATACTCTGTGAAGGGTGCTTATGTGGCCATGAGAGAGCACAATTACTTTGGTCTCTGACATGCCTTTCTGTTGAGCATACTCATCTCGTGTGTCACCAGTCTTCTCTCTTCCCTAAGTCTTTTTTTCTAGACAAATCCTAATGTTGGCAAGAGTCTCCAAAATAGACTAAGGGCTAGAGAGATGACTCAGCAGTTGAGTGCTTGCTGGTTTTCCACAGGACCTGAGTTCAGATCCTGGCACTCATCAGGTGGATTACCATCTGCTTGTAATTTCAGCTGTAAGGGATCTGGCCTGTGCACACACCTATGCCATACACAATATATATATATATATATATATATACATATATATATATATATATATATGTATATATATATATATATATATATATCTCCTCTCCCATAGACATAAATTAGAAAAATAAGAAGAAAGATTTCTATATTGAATGTGATTGTTAAGTAAGACATCTGAGTATGTTTATAAGATAGATACTCTTAGGGAAAGTGTCTCATAAATCTAGTTGGCAGGCATTTGATGCCTTGGGTCGGTTGGTCTGTCTTTCTGTCTGTCTGTCTTTTTTCTTTTCTCCTCCTCCTCCTTTTCCTCCTCCTCCTCCTCTTCTTCCTCTTCCTCCTCCTCCTCCTCTTCCTCCTCCTCCTCTTCTTCTTCTTTTTCTTCTTTTTTTTTTGACAGGTTTTTTTCTGTATAGCTCTGGCTGTCCTGGAACTCTGTAGACCAGGCTTGCCTCAAACTCAGAAATCCACCTGCCTCTGCCTTCTAAGTGCTGGGATTAAAGGCGGGCATCACCACTGCCCGGCGCCTTGGGTATTTCTTTTTGTCATGATTAATAGATGGTTAGCCTGCATGGAGAAACTTACCTAGAAAATAATTCATTTTACCTTAAATGTTAACTACAGCACACCTGCTATGATGTTTTCTTTTATTTGCTTTCTCATCTTGCCATTTTGAATTTTGGTTTATAATCTGTGACTTAGAACAAAACATCTTTTGTATTTTTGTTGACCTAAGCAATTTATTTGACAATTATTTTACTTCTAGTGAGTGTTGGAAACATATAGCTATGTAATAAATTGGCATTTAATATCTGGAGAACAATGAGGGTAGTTTTCTTGTAATACAGGAAATAGGTCAATGGAATGTCATTAGTGCCCATCTTTGGAAATCTGGTGATTCCAGGCAATGTACAAGGACCTGTGTCTTGACACTGATTTATGTCAAAACAACCAACCAACTGAAAAAAACAAACTTGTTCATCAAAGATAAATCATATATTTGATACTCTAGGCATGTTTTTTTTGTGAAACAGTAGAAGAAAAAAATATATATATAATATATATATTATATATATATATTACATTTATCTGTGTGTAATCTCACTTGACATAGAATAAATTTGCAGCTGCTAAACTACTTTTATATTGATTCACATCATTGCTTAACTTTGTAATGTGCTAACGAGGAAGACTTCATGATAGATAACTAGAACTTAGAAGATACTGAGAGGTAAGGTAACAAGGTATGAAGATAGGTGATGTTAGCATAGTAACCTTCTATCAATACATGTTTAGGCATTTAAAAAATAAGTAACTATCAATGCTGTCTTAATTCTAATATGCATGTACTTCTGCCTTTTAGAACCTAAGTCACAGCCACAGCACCTTCATCAAGGACAGCACAGAGTATTGAATACTGAGCAAAATGGGATAAAGGATGGCAATCAATCAAGACATCTTCCTCGAAACGATACCAGGCAGCCGAGAAATGAGAAACCTCCTCGCTTTCAAAGAGACACCCCCAATTCGAAGTCAGCCTTAGAAAACAGCGTATTATCTAGAAATAGAGGCTCCGAAAAACCGAGTAGTTCTTCAGGTTCTAATGTGTGGCCAGAAGAAAGAATCAAGTGTGATAGGCCATATTCTAGATATGACAGAACTAAAGATGCTTCATATCCTTTAGGTTTTCAGCACAACGATGGCGCTTTTAAAAAGAGAGATAACTCTATGCAAAACAGATCAGGAAGAGGCCCTTTGTATGCAGAGGCAAAAGAAAACCCACTTCCTCCAGAATTGCTAGATTATAATAATCAAAAACGTGGGAAAAGAGAAAACCAAACAGGTAATCCTGATCATTTTTATGACAGGAAATCACGGACAATGAATAGTGAAGCTTTTAGTGGTCTAAAAATTGAAAAACATTTTAGTGTAAATGCTGCTTACCAGAATCCTGTCCAAAGTAATAGTTTTGTTGGTGTTCCAAATGGAGAAACAGATATGCCTCTGAAAGGAAGACGAGTAGGACCAATTAAGCCAGCAGGACCTGTCACAGCTGTGCCCTATGATGATAAAATATTTTATAATAGTGGGCCCAAAAGAAGATCTGGGCCAATTAAGCCTGAAAAGGTGATAGAATCATCTATTCCTATGGAGTATGCAAAAATGTGGAAACCTGGAGATGAATGTTTTGCACTTTATTGGGAAGACAACAAGGTATGAATGTTGCAAACATGCTGCTACATGTTATATAATATTCGTGTGGGACTCTGTAGAAAGTATTTGTATGTTTTATTCTGTAAACATACCTGTTTTGATCCTTTACGGAGGTTTATAGGTATATAATTCATAAAATATTTAACATTTTTTGTGTATGGTTAGGAGAAATTTGTTTTAGCTTACATATGAGAACCATATGAAAAGTGGATAAACTTAGTTGAGCCACAGTTCACATACTATTTGCTAAACTAGAGGCACTTACTTTCTTGCAAATTTTACTCATTTCCAAGGGGGAAAATCATTTCAGTGGTACAAAATTATGTGAGTTTTCATTTAGAGAGAATATATATATTCAGCCTGTAAAACAGAAAAATGCATATAAAGTAGTTTACACCTTGTAATAAATAAATTAATACTTATTTGTTGGCTAGAAGGGATTGACTGAAAGAAGCCATGGCGGGAAAGGAGAAGATGGGGAAAAGGCAAAAGAATAGAGTGATAAGAATCTTCTGAGAGCTGGGAGACTGGGTGGGCACAGAAAGGGAAAAGAACCCAGAATGTTCATTTTAATTTTATGAGTTCAGTGAGACTTTTTTGCAATGTATTTTAATTATAGTTGTCACCTTTCCTAACTCCACCCAGATCCACTCCTTATTCCCTACCCACCTACCCAAATTTGTGTCCTATTTTTAAATTTTTTATACACGGGGGCTGGAGAGATATCTCAGCAGATAAGAGCACTGGCTGCTGTTCTAGAGGACCAGGTTTCAATTCCCAGCACATGCATGGCACCAGTGGAGTCTGTAACTCCAGTCCCAGGGGATCTCATACCCTCATCCAGATATATACACACAGGCAGGACAGCAATGCACATAATAAATAAATAAATAAATAAATAAATAAATAAATAAATCTTTAAAAAATATTATACCCATCAAGTCCAATTTGTGCTGCTCACATAGTTTTAGATGTGGAGTCTTTGACTGTAGCATAGTCAACTTACCAGGGTACACTCTTAAAGAAAACTGACTCTCCCTCTTGCAGCAACTATCAGTACCCAGTAGTTCCTCAGCTAGAGGCCGGACTTTGTCCTCTCCTCTCCTCTCCTCTCCTCTCCTCTCCTCTCCTCTCCTCTCCTCTCCTCTCCACTCCACTCCACTCCACTCCACTCCACTCCACTCCACTCCACTCTGTGATTTACTCTGACTTCAGCTCGTACGGGTCTTATGCACGCTCTCACAACCTCTGTGAGATCATATGTGGAGCTTCCTGCTATGTCCAGACAGCATTTTTTCCTTAGTCATCCACTGCCTCTGCCTCTTTTCTGGCCCATCCCCTTCCATGGTAGTTGAACCATGGGGCTAGGGGTATGACTTACATGCTGCACTTAGGACTGAACATTCCATAGTCTTCTGTTCTCTGCACCTTGACCAGTTGTAGGTCTCTTTGTTAATCACCATCTACTGTAAATAGAAGCTCTTCTGATACAAGTTGATAGGTGTGTTAATCTATGAGTATAACAGTCTAATACTATTAATACAGTCTAATAACAGTAGTAGGTTCTACCATTGGGACTAGGACTTCTCTAACCATAGATTCTCAGCCCTGATAGTGCCCAGGTATGTGTTTCAACTTGTGAAGTGGACCTTAGATCCTACTAAACAGTGGTGGGTTATGCTCATTCTCTTCAGGCCTCTGTTGTACTATTGGGCATATCTTGCTAGGGTAGTCGTTGTTGGCAGGGTTTATAGCTGGATAAGATTGATGCTTACTTTTCTCCTATAGTAGTGTGCATAGCGTCTCTCAGAACTCCGAACACTCCCAGTAGAAATGGAGCTTCCAGCTTATTAACGGCTTGCTATCTCCATGTTCGATGACTTAAATATGTACCCTCTTCAGCAGTAGTGTCTTACCATCAAGTTCCGGCAGGTAACCAGTGCCATTGGCACTAACCTGTAATATTTGGAGTCCATGAGAACTCACTGGCCAACATTCGAAAAGCCATAATCCATTCTTGGCATAGGGCTTTTGTTTGCTAGCTTGTGAGTGGCTTATAAAGGTATTGTCATCTTGTTATAGAGTAAGTTTATTCTCTCTCTCTCTCTCTCTCTCTCTCTCTCTCTCTCTCTCTCTCTGTGTGTGTGTGATGAAGCTTCTGAAGTATAGTAGTGGGTTTCCATATGATTTTTTTTTCTGAAGGTCTTTATTGTCATTTACCGATGTTCCTTCCTATTATTCCATTATTCTTATTTTATCTTTTCTTCCAGTTACCTCCCTTTCTAACTATTGGCCCTTACTAATTTCCAAACCTCTCTCGGTATTCCAAAGGAAGCATGCATACCTGATCATTGAAGCTAATATTCACAAATGAGAAAAACACAATGTTTGTCTTTATTAGTCCGGTTTACCTCCATTTACCTGTGAATTTCATAATTATTTTCCTTAATAGCTGAATAATATTGAATAACAAATTTCCATTATCTATTCATAAGCTGATAGACATGTAGGCTGTTTCCTCTTCCTAGCTATTACAGTGAGAAGAGCATTGGTGAACATGGATGAGCAGGTATCTCTAGTAGAATCCTCTCATTGTCCTTTTAGTACGAAGTGATATGGTTGGGTGCTGTGGAAGATCTGCTTTCACTGATGTCCACAGTGGCTGCACCAGTTCGTCCTCTCCCCAGCAGTAGTGACTGTTTGTCTTTCCCTCATGCATCCTGGCACTTAACTATTATTTGTTTTTTGGACCTTAGCCATTCTGACTGGGATAAAATGAAAGTAGTTTTAATTTTCATATCCCTGGTGGTTAAGGATATTAGGTATTTTAAAAAATATTTCTTGGTTGTTTTTCATCTTTTGAGAACTCTGTTTAGTTTCATGCCCCATTTTAAAATATAATTTCAAACTTTAAAAGGCTATGCCATTAGCTTCAAGGCTTAGAGTTGAAGTGGGACTGTGTGCCTAACTTATCTTTCCTTGCTGGGATTTGGTTTGGCATTGGCTTGCACAGGTTTTATACATGCTGTCACAACTACTGTGAGTTCATACACTGCCCTGCTGTGTCCACGGATAATGGTTTCTTGCAGTTATTCACCACCTGGAGCTTCTTTGCCTTGCTGTGGCTTGGGAGGCCAGTTTCAGTATTTGTGTTATGGTTGGGGATTAGTGTTCTATGGTCTCTTATTCTCTGAAGTTTAACTCGTTTTGCATAACTGTGTTAATCGACATTTACTAAAATAGCTTCTCAGATTGATCTTTGAATTTAACAAATTAGAAGTTGGTTTAATATTGCTTATTTAGCATTGTAATATTTCTTTTGGCAGAATAGTCATTTTTACAGTCCCTCCCTCCCTCCCTCCCTCCCTCCCTTCCTTTCTTTCTTTCTATCATCATATTCACTGTGTATGTCTTTACATTGATAGATTTACTATGAGATACTTTATTTCAAAAAATTTTTAGTCATCTTATTTTATGTGTATGAGTGTTTTGCCTGCATGTGTATGTATGTATACCATGTGTGTCATTGGTGCCCACAGAGGTCAGGAGAGGGGGTCAGCTTCTCCTGGGACTGAAGTTACAGATGGTTTTGAGCATGTTCATGCCTGTTGCCCATGGAAGTCAAAAGAAAATGCTTGATTTGCATATTAAAATGTCTTTATATTTAGCTACTTCATCGTCATTCAGAGGCAAGGGAAAGGTTGTAAATGATTATAAAGCTTACATCATAGACCTTAGGAAAATGCTACCAGGTTAGACTTTTGTGTGAGAGGTTAGGTATTGTTTTTTATATTGGGTGATCTATGATGTGATGAGTTGATCTGTACTAGAGCCAGAGAAAGAAGAGATTAGGATTGAAGTTTAACCATTAGAATTAGGCCTCTATTAGTGATAGCAACCCTTCATTAGCCAACGGCTGGCAAGCCTAAAACCACTTTCTTTGAAAAAGGGTATCTCCTTGGTATTCTTGTCCACTGCCAAAAGACAGAAAAGGTTTGGATATAAATGATCAACCAGAGATAAATGGAGCAACAGAGAAGAATAGGTCTGTCTGTATTCCAATTGAAATTGGCAGAAAAATTGAGTGTGAAACAAACCATAACTCCGTAGCTGCTAAGCATTAGGTTGAGGATATGTAGGTTAGTTCTGACTGTGTGTATGCAAATGCCTCCCAGAACTTGACACACTTTCTAATAAAACTTTAATCTTAATTATAATTGTCTAAAAAAATCAGTGTGTGTGTAGGATCAAAGGAATGTTTTATTTCTTTTCAATAAAGCATTCTAGTTATTAATAATTATGGTAGCCTATACTTAATAGGTACTCTATCAAAATAAAGACTGATTAATAATTTAGGAAAGAAAACAGTGTGCTGAATTCATTTGTTGCCTGGGTTGAATAGGTTTATGATGAAAATCCAGACTATCTTGATAGTCAAAACTATTTGAGCTATTATAGTATTCTTAGAACAACTAGAGGATCTTCTAAGGTGATCACTTTCATTTACACTGGCATGTATCCTTCAGTTAGTTGTGTGTCTTTGGATTCTAGATTATACTTAAGTATTAAAAATTGATACTATTCGTAGTTACCCCAAAGCTACCCAGCTTAAGAGGCATATTTAAATGTTTTGTCAAGAAGAGACACTTTCACATTCTTTTTTTTTTGTTTAGATAAAAGCAAAGATAGAAATATAAGAAAAGATATGGGCTATAACTACCATTAGGAAGCCATACCTTAATTTTTACTATGATTATGTTTTGGAGATGTTCAACAGGTATATTCTAATGTTTACATAATTCCTCACAATACTTGTTTTATTTCTATAGAACTGAGAATTTGAGGCAGTTTTCCATCTCTCATTACACTATAAAATTAACTTAATTAATTTCTCTCTCTGGACTTGAATATTATAATGATAGCCTCCAAATTGTTTTTCTTGCCTGCAATCTTAGATCTGCCAAGTTTTTCATTGATACTGCATCACTGTGATTTATTCCACTTAAAACCTTTTTACTTGTGCATGAAATAAGAACTGTTAGTAGACCCTTCATTATATGACACGTATGTTAAAGTCCTCATTTGTTATTTGTTGAGCAGTCATGTCATATCATAATTACTTTAAAACTTTTATTAGTTACCTGTGTGCATGTTTATGGCCCCTTAACTTCTTCTGGAAATACACGAGTTGGCTGAATATTCTTTGTCTTTAAATGTGCTCCATTGTCACAGGAAGCTGTTCCTGAGTTCTCAGATTTTTTAAATAGCAGACCATTCCAACTGTATTGTACTAATTTCCACATTATAGAGAAGTTTTGTTGCTGTTGTTGTTTTACCTGGATAACTTTTATAAAACTGTAGATAATTTTTGAAAAATGAAATTAAATATATGGCTTTATTTAATGCTAGGTTTCTTATAGGGCTTTTAAAAACTTACCTCTGTGTCAGGGTTGTATTTTAGAGAGTTGAAGATAAAAAAAAAAAAAAAACAGACAGATTGAATCTTTCACCCTTTCAGTTACTCTATGGGATCGCAGGAGCTAAAGATTAAACTGTTAAGTTGCTAAGCAGGCATTTGTTTTCCTAGGATACAGGATGACTGTTGAACTTATGTAAACTTAGGCAATTTGGAAAGCTTAAGATCAAAACATATAATGAAACAACTCACAATATGACAGTGAGTCTAAAATAGAGGAAGGGAGGGAGGTATGGATAATATGCCAACATGTTGCTCTAAAGTTATTAGACGCAGACATGAGAAGGAAACATCAGGAAGTAACTTAATAATTACTTGAAATGTACTAGTTGCCACTATAAGACAGCAAGAACCAACTTTTTCTTGGTACATAATTAGATAATCCAGCTTTTAGAAGGATGTGGAGAACATGAACTTGTTACCTAGACACTGTCTTTGTAGGCAGCACTGATGTCCTGTTTCAACTTCTTTTGCGCCTTCAGTTTTACCGAGCAGAAGTTGAAGCCCTGCATTCTTCGGGTATGACAGCGGTCGTTAGGTTCACGGACTACGGAAACTATGAAGAGGTGCTACTAAGCAATATCAAGCCTGTTCAGACAGAGGCATGGGTACGTGATCCAAATTCTCTACAAAGGCTACTTTGAAGAAAATAAATAGCTCTGAAAGATTAGAAATAGTCGTATAAAATTTGCAAGTGAAAAAATCTTGAGTTTGTTTAAAAATGGCCAACTAAAGATTGCAACTTTATTGGAACTTAAAACGAATGCATTCAATTACTTTCATGTATAATGTGTTGTTATATCATGCTTTGGAAATAGATACCCTTGCTTACATGTTTGACAAATATTTGTATGTGTAAAATTGGGTTTTATGCATTTTTTCTTTTTCATATTGTTACTTTAAATTTGGCTAAATTATGCCCAAAAGTTGTCAAATTTCAATCTGTATAGGATACATGCTTTGTTTATTATTTTAGGTACCTATACAATTAAGAAAAACACTTTATATATGGCTTTGTACATTGTTTACACATGCATATCTTTACACATATGTATATGTACAGAGTAACTAAATATTTCAACATAGTCATTACTTGATTGATTTTATTACCAGTTTGTCCAAGCTGTGTAATAACTTTGATCATGTTAAGTTAGGATTTCTCTGGCCTCATGGAGTGTGTGTTTTATAGGACTCCCCTGACTTTATACAGGGATTACCATCTACGTGTAAGTACAGATAGCCATTAGATAAGCAGTGTCCTACAGTTTTTATTTTCATTAACTTCTCACAATTTCCCTAAAGTGTCAGGTACAAGAGAAAATCATACTCCTCTGCCAGGAGCCCTCATCCCTCACTTTGGAGCCCTGCATTGTCCTTTCATGAGCTGCTTTCAGATTTGGTGTTTTAAGGTTTTTATGAAATGTCTTTATTTGTGTCCTCATCATCCTCCAATATAAATAAAGCAAGAACACAAAACTCATTTGCAGCGTTCAGATTCAGAGGCATGGATATTTGTTCCTTTTTTATTCAAGAAAAGCTGTCATTTTGTAGGGTAATTTATCATTGTATCTCATAGTGTGACATCACTGTTGGTTTGTTGGTTTAATTAAGAGGGCATCTCCTTCAGCTTCATTATTCTAAAGTTTCAAAGATTTTCTCTAAAAGACTGAGACACCACCATTATCTAAACTATGGTTTTCCTCTCTTGGGAAAACTTTTTTTTCACATGACTTTATCATCTAGGTCTCGTGTGACAGCCATTTTCATTCTCCCTGTTTTCTGTTCATACTTTCTAACCCGATTTGAATGGTAAAATTTATTATTTACTCACTCTGTATTTCTAGAAGTTGAATTATGGCTGGCTATTTTTACGTGCTCCTAGTTGTTTTTAGTCATAGCATTCAGTGTCAAAGTGGAAGTCATATTTTTAGTATGTAAATTATACTTGCTTTATCTAGAGGCTTACATGATATAAGGTGGTCTCATAGAGCCCAGGCTGTACTCATCATGTGGCCAAGGATGACCTTAAACCAATCCTTCTGCCTCTACCTGTCAAACCTGGGGTTATAAGTGTGCATTCTTGTGCCAGCTTCCAAGTAGAGTTTTTATGTAATTTAGTTTTTATATTTTTAGAAATCTTAGTGAGGGATTGATTTTACTCTGTTCTTCTAAATGAAGTATTTGGTTGTCTTCCTATTTGCTCTTTTAGGGCAGTCAGACCTGATGACGTTTGTTGTTCCACACAGACACCCTCTCATTAGAGGGGTGTGGTCCTGAAATGCTGCAGTCAGTACTGTCACTTTTCTGCCTTAACAGTCTTCATGGCCCTTACCTTGATTTTTATTTGTGTAAACATAGCTGAATGATGGCTTTAACAGATGCCATAGCCTGTTTGCTGATTGTGTTTGGAGCCACAGTATACTCTGTGAATACTCATTTATGATTTACTTTCACATATTTTTAAGCTGGATTGAGACACCTAAACTATTTTTTGGAAGCAGGATCAAATCACTGCATCTTCTGAAGGTTTTTGCATTCTTTTCCTCCTGTGTACAGACTTTGCATAAATTAATGTATATTGGTTTGTATGAACAGTTTGGACTGTGGGCCTCTTTGTTGAAAAAGGTCAGCCATTCTTCTGTCTGCAAGAATAGTTACTTGAGAGAAACATCTCCTTGAAATATGGATGCCACCAGCTTAACATTTCTCTTCTCTCTCCATTTAAGCAATATCTATGTGTGCATAGGTACATACATAAGAATCCACTGCAGCAATACAATCTATGCAGATGTCAGTACATGTGATGTACAGTCAAGGTAGAGTTTTCTTAGCTCTGAGAGTGTTTGCGTTGCAGTCTATGAGCAGATTTCTTTCTGTACCTTGGGACTATCTCAAGGTTAAGTTAATCAAAGTTCTACAAATTATAAGCAAAACATCCACTGTACCAATAGGAAGGCAGTCCTAGTTGACCGACTCACTGTACAGATTTAAAGGGCTACAGAGGTGCAGAGATCTGCAAGAGGCCTTAGCATAGTTGTTCATTTACACTGTGGGTTATTGAACTTTCAGCTTTTACCTTCTTGCACTACATATGTGTGTATTTTTATGTGAAATACTATGTTTATTTGATTCAGATTCATGCTTGTTATTGGAGCCAGGATATTGGAAAATCACCTCTTAAGTTTTCCAAAAATACCAGTGATTATTTAGCAAAGGTATGTTTTTCTAGTAAAGTACAGAACAATCAAAAATAGCTTGCATATAAACCAAAAAAGCCTTTATAAAAAGTACCAGTTGCTTGTACTGCTGCTCAATGATATAAGGATAAGTCAGCAAGTAAACAGCATGAAATATTAAAAGACATAAAGATTGAATTAATAGTTGGTTGTATGGAAAATTAAAATAAAAATTAATGCTTTAAATCTAAGTGTTAATGTTTTTCTCATGAGGTTTAGGGGTTATTTATCTTACCTATGTTGGTGGCTAAATATTTATTTATTTCTCTTTCTAATCTGGATATGCCCACCTTTTTATTTCTAGAACATATTCAGGGATGATACTTTAGACACTCAAAATATGAGTTTTGGTTTTGAATGGATACTTAATTTCTTTGAAAATGATTTATTAAACATGTTGTGGTGTTATTCTTGAACATTTGTTGTTGTTACAGCTAGATTGTATCTGGAGCTTTTTACTACTGTAAGAAGTCTTTGGGTTTTTTTCCTTTTCTTTTCTCATTTTTTTGTATTGGAAATAGATTTTTCTCATGCAGTCTATTCTGATTGCAGTTTCCAGTCCCCCAACTTTCGCAGATTTTTCCCACTTCCCTTCCCACCCAAATCCATACCCTTTCTTTCTTTGTTTCATTAGAAAACAGAAAACAGGCATCTAAAAATAATAATAAGATAAAATAAGTTTTATTTTAATATCTAGCTTGTAATGAATTTCCTATTTATTTCTTGTACAGTGCTATTTACAGTTCAGTTTTAACTATATAAATGCTCCAGTTATTCCCCCAGTCTTCTTGCTTTCAGACTCTATAGTGTCCGCAAAACAAAACAGAAAACATTCTAAAATAAAATAAATAGAAAATAAGTTGCTTTTTATTTTGTGTTTGTATGTTGTATACTGATATGCACATGTATGTGTTATTGAAACATTATAGAACTATCCTTATTTTAGCAAGATAGTTGATGCATTATGGAAATATACATGTAAAAACCCATTATATTCATCAATCCTCTCTATTGTATGAGAAAACATTAGCAAGAAAATCTGCTAATGGTTCTCCCCGCAGGCCCCTTCCTTATTGGTTTCTTTGAACTACTAAGAGGAAACCAGTACGAAGATGCCACAGGCAGTTTGGAAAACCTGTGTAATAGTTGGCTGTCTGGCACAGATTAACCTTTCCTTTTCCTGGAGTTGTTTCTGAAGGGCTCCTTTATACTTGGGCACTGCTGTCTTCTGCATTTCCAAGTGCCTTCAAGACATAGATCCTGTGCGACTGTTTTGTCCTAAGAGGTGTTTTGGTGCATGCTGGTATCTAAGTTGTCTCTTAGAAGTGTTCATAACATGTACTTCTTCTGTTAGGATGTAACTGCTATTATTCCAACCAGACAGTCAACATTGTGGTGGTAATGGTTAGTTCTTCGACCTTACCATGTACACGGTCTTGGGCAGTAATTCTGGAAAGTGGCAGATGGATTGTAGGGAGTCAGCCTATCCTGTGTTTTTCTGTGAGGTCATTTAATTACTCAGCAAACACTCCTTACATACCTCCCAGGTTAAAGGCAGCCTTTCTGTAACGAGTATATGTAAGCCCACAAAAATCTCCACCCTGAACACAAAAGTGAGAAGCATGTTTCCGATATATGAAGTTATCGTCACTGTAAGTCTTTTTCTTAACTCTTGAACTCTTAAGGCAAGATACCAGTAGATGATTCTTTATTCCACTTTAGTTTAAAGATAAAATTGTTGTTGAAGAAAATACAATAATGAACTTATGTATTAAAAACCATTCTTTTTCAGCAATTGACGGGATGACAGTGGATAGAATGTTTGCTGTACAAAAACATGAGGATCTGACATTTGTTCCCCAACTCATGTAAAAACTAGGCATAGAGTTTCACATCCTGAATCAAAGGGCTGGGAATGGAAGGCAGGAGAATCCTGGGCTCACTGGATAGTCAGTGAAGTTCAGCAAGAGCCCATCCCCCAAACTAAAGTGTAAAGTAATAGAAGACTGCAGTATCTACCTTCAGGCTCTCTGTATACATGCACAAGCATGTGCATATATACATGTGCTGATATGCCAGGAACACACACACACAAACACAGATACACACAAACACGCAGGCATACAAAATCCTAATGGAAAATAAAAATACGTTTTTCTATTTATTTCATTATTGCATCTATTGCCTTGTTTGATTTTGGATTTTTAATGCAAAATATTGTCATGCTGTCCAGGCTGGCCTTGAACTTTCCTGGGCTGAAACAATCTTGAGTAGAAACAAGTATAAGTATATTGTACTATGATTGGCCTTGCTTCCTATTTAAACAATACAGTTTAGCCTGGCTAGGTGTCATATGCTAGACATTATAGCGTTCAGGAGGCTGAGACAGGAAGTTCACAAATTCAAGATCACACTGGAGTACTTACTCTACACTACTACCCTCAGTTACGTAATTAGAATCTATCTGAAGTTATAATTTTGAAATAACTTTGGGCAAGGGTTTTTTTTTTTTTCACCTTCCAATGACAGCGTCCTGGAAAACACATTTAAAAATTACTTTTTCAAATTCAAGTAACATTCATAAAATGTCATAAAATATTCCACTAAAAATATTTTTCTAAAAAAAGCATAGAGGAACAAGGAAATCTCCAGCTTAGGTATTGATAAGGGAGCTAAGGCATCAGGACAGATGGAACAGAATGTTAAGACAGCCTAGGGTGTGTAAGGACAAGGCATGTTAGTCATTTAATTAGGCTGTGTGCAACTTGTACAGGACGTCAAAGTCATAGTAGACATTAAAATGAAGACAATTGTTAATACAAATTATCAACGTCAAAAGGGATTAGAATTATGTAACAGTGAGGCTATGACAATTAGTATTTAGTCCAAATGCCTGTTTGATCATAGACTTGCCATTCTTGTTGCTAAATTATGTGATAAGTCAGTGCCCATATTAGTACATATTAGAACAGAATTTGCTTTGACCACTGAAGGCACTAAAGCATGTTTTATTTTGTTATTTTTTTTTCACCATATTTTAGGAACCTTACAAAGTTTACCACATGGACAGTGTTCATTTTCTTTTATAGTATAAAGTCAGAAGCAAACTGTATGTCTAGTTTAAACAAAAGATTATGGACCCAGAACTTCATCTGTATGTTTTTAACTAATTTTAATGATGCTGGCGATTGAACCCTTATCCATGCATGCTGTTAGCACATTATTCCACAGATGAACTACAAATGGAGTTTAAGCTTCTTTTCAATACATTTATTAAGTTGATGTGATTTATTTCTTCTTTATCTGTTACTTAGCATCATATGATTCCTACCAGATGTTGTGGACTGTACTTGAGCCCTTTACTGGAGATAGGAGAGCTGCTAACCTGGGGGAGGGACCTCATTCACTCATAAGTATACTCTGTACTCACAAATACACAGTCCTAAAACTGGTCGTTACCCTTGAAACTCAGAATCAGTGGTAGCAGATAAAGTAATTATAGTATTATGTAAACCTTGAGATTTAGGTTTGACCCACTTAGAGTGTACTACAGAGTTATCTTACGACATCATTGAATTGATACAGTTTTCAGGATCTATGAAAAAGTTGTCAAAATTCTGAGAAAATATGTTGTGATCTCTTCAAGCCATATTTAAAGACATTTTCAAACAGTTTGAGACTAATTTGAGATGCCTTTTGTTGATCAGGAAATACATAGATTGTATTATTGTATTCTTTTGGTTTTTTTTTTCTGAAGGTGAGAAAAAAAAAGCAAAAGTAACACAGCAGGTACTAGCAATCCCATGATGCCTGTTTTTTTGTTTGTTTGTTTGGTTGGGTTTTTTTTTTTTGGTTTTTCGAGACAGGGTTTTTCTGTATAGCCCTGGCTGTCCTGGAACTCACTCTGTAGACCAGGCTGGCCTCGAACTCAGAAATCCGCCTGACTCTGCCTCCCAAGTGCTGGGATTAAAGGCGTGCGCCACCACCGCCTGGCATGATGCCTGTTTTAAAAAAAAAAGTTATTTTAATGATACTCCTCAGGTTTGTTCCAAACTTTAATTAGAGTTTATAAAGTAATTTATGCCAGAAATTAAATATTAATATCACATATCAGGTTAGCATAAAATTGGCTTTTTGCATATTCGAATAATTCTAGGAGATATTACATTAATCTATTATCGCTTAAGTCTCTACTGATGCCAACCTAAAGTATGGGCTTATGAATATATTATGCTGGTTAATTAAGGAATTAATTTATGACTATTGTTTACTGAATATAATTTTAACATTTTCCTTTAAAGCAATTTTTATGGGTCTAGTGGATGAGGGCCTGGAGTTGTCACGTGCACTTCCTTTCCTTCTGATACCTGAGTCAACAGGTTGTTCTATGTGTAAATACTGCTTTTCTGTTTGCCTTGAAGCCATGATTTCACTGTTGTGAGTTCTACCATTCCTTTTCAAGTATTTGCAGAATGTATTTGCTGATCTGCTTATTGCCTAGGAAGTCAAGTAACAAAATAAATAAATATGAATGATATTTTTGTTAAGTTTCTATGTTCCTGAAATTTCAGCCTTATGTTGGGAATGTGCCCTAACAATATTAAATGATAGCTCATTTTAAAGATTCTGTTAGATTGGAAGATCTAATTTTCTTGAATTAAGTTTCTGGTGAATTTTCGGATGACTTCACTGGCATCTGTACTGGCAGACAATATTGTCCCTCACTGTGTCCCATAGGCTCAGTTTCTTTTCAGTGACGTTCGGTCTGTCCTTACTCAGTGGTGCTGCTGAACCCTGATAATACTGAGCAGTGAACATACAGTACATATTTGATTTTATAGTAAAGTGTGTTATGAATAATCCATTTCTTTTAAATTCTTAGGTTGTTATTTGTGTTTCCTCATTTAATGTTATTTATATTTTCAGCAATCTTTATTTTCATTCTGTTTCCTAAAGATTCTTTTTTTGACTTTTGTCTTAATTTTTTAAATCATCTGGTAGGCCGATTCCTTATGACTTAAGTCACAAGTATGGGTATACTTTACTGGACCAATGCTATCTTTATATTATAGAATCATATATAGTAGGTTTTATCATCATATCTCTAGTGAAGAACAGACTTGTCCCATTTTCTTGTGAGAAACACTTTGGCGCTGCCGTTTCCACTTCCGTTAGACTTGGAAACCACTGGCAAGTGTCTCCTTACACTCTGGCTTGGAATGACTCCCTCATGGCCTGTCATTGGCTTAGAGCTCCACTCAGAAGGGAAAGGAGCTGCTGCAGCAGTGAGTGGCATTCAGTTGCCTTCACAAAGGAGGGAGAGGTTCTAGTCAAGCAGCTCAGAGCAGCAGCCCAAGAAAGCTAGTCATTGTGCTTGTGCTACCTCACGCCCGAAGAGTCGTTGTCTCAGTTATCTTCTGGGAACATGAGTACTTAAACAAATGTGGAAAATGTGAGATAAGTCTGTTTTTATTACAGAGCTTCCTTGATTTGATATCAAATTAATAAGAACTTTAGATCTACCAAGAAACAAGAGTTACTCTACAGAGCTTCACAGACTGGGTTGCCTTTGGAACTCTTCAGTTCCATTTTTTTTTGAGAACCTTTCCAGCATAACTGTTCTCTCACTTGCTTTTATATTTCCATCTATACGATGGCACCTAAATAAAACCAGCATTCTCCAACATCCCAGGATTCTTACTTTCTATAAACAAAGGACAAAATATATTTTCTAAAACTAAGACACTTTCTGTCCTTATGTTTTTAGTAATTGGATTTTATTGCATAAAGAGGATGATTTTATTTTATTTTAATATTATCTAATTATGCAAGTTTTCATATATTAATTTTAAGAAATTGCTCCTTGGGAAGGTTTCTATTGTAACCTTCCTAATAAGGCTTTTTCTGAAAACTGACCTAATAGACCATAATATTTCTATATTCCTACAATGAGGTATTTTCATATTTGTTTTTTCCAACAATCTAGTTACTATTAGTTTGTTAAGCTACCCTCAGTTACTATAGAAGTATCTGAATCAGTTAATTCAACTGGACATTTTTAAGTTGAGCGGCAGATAAGACGACAGAGCCTCTGCCATCAGCATTTCCACGGTTCCCTTACTAGTAGCTTAGTGTAGTCTCCCAGGTCTTTATACACTGTAATTTTGACTCCTTAGAAGTTGTTACTTTAAGCCCCTTAGGAAAGAGACTCTTCTTGTCTTCTTTTCAGGATCTTTTGTCCTTGTAATCCCAGCACCATTCCTTAAATCAAAAGAATTCATGATCTAGAGTTTAATTTCAGAGTTTATTTCTAAGGTCTGTTGGAGGTGGACGGGTATTCTTTAAAAAATACCCTCTTTCCAACTAAAAAAGAGAGTCAGAATTGACTGTTGGATGCAGCTGGTGGCAATAAAAGGAATCATATAACTAATCAGTGATCCAATACTATAAGTTCTATCTCTCCTAAAGTTAACAGTATCAGAGTTTTAAATTCATTAAAAACTGAGTTGGGACTCACAGTGATAATAATTACTGAGTAATTAATAGAATTGCAGTATCAAAAACTCCTTCCTAGACACCAGACCTAAGCATCACAGCTCCATGGTCCCAAGCACTGTTATTTTTGTGTAAAAGAATGTAATCTTTTTGGAAAACAGGTTTATGTGACGTGGGAGGTCTATCTTGTCTCTAGTAGTTACATGGTAAATACTGGTAAGATGACCATCAGTCTGAAATGGCCCAGGACATGGCTAGCATCTAGCATGGCTCTGGGTTACAGCTGTTGAAGTGCATGCCACATGAAGGGATAGTGTGGAGAAAGTAACATTGGAAGCCCAACACTGATTTTTTTGAGTCTCTGATTTATTTTTGATAATCAATCCCTGGTATTTTAAAAAATATGAATAAGTATACTTTGTTTTCTCAGATGGTATACTTAGGATAGTAGGTCACTCCTTTGAGCCATGATTTACAGAGAGCTTTTGCAAAGCTTGGGACTAGGCTGTAGCTTAATTTAGCTCTGTATGCTTCAGACTCTAAAAATTGTGATCATATCATTATTTTAAGTGTTGATAATTAGTTTTAGTACCTCTTAATGAGTGACTTAGAACGACATAATAAGCACTTATCTTAGAAGACTTAGGTTAAGAAAAGTTTGCAATACTATGTAGAAAGTACAGAAACATACTTTTTCTGATAAGATGGCCAAAACGCTCCATCAGTATTTTAAAATATGAAACACGTCTTAAACATATCAAGAGCTCAGGGTATTAATACTTTAAACTTTTATATCTTTTAGGTGACTCTCCCTCATGTTTACCTCCCTCCTCTGCCTCTCTACTTCCTCCTGTTGGCTTCCAAGCTGTTCCCCTGTTGTTTTGACCCCTCCCTTATCCTTCTCATTTTGGAGATTTCCAGTGATTGAGCATTAGAGTGGATACTTTACAGCTCAGACAGTACTGTGGTTCTGCTGTCTATTAGAGTAGTGTTTGTGGCTTAGAAAACAGCTCCTGGCTTTGGGTGCAGAGACCCTCCCATCCCTCCTGCTGTGATGTGTGTAAACGTGTACTTTGCGTGTGACCCTACCTGTTCTCATAAAGACTGTCAGGGTCTGAAATGTGTGAAGACTTAACTGCAGAAAAGTTGAGAAATGACAATAAGGTAGTACAGGCATAGGCAATTTGAATTGTTTCCTAATATTCTTAGGACATTAGACAAAGAAATAAAATATCTCATTGAATTTGTTTATATTTTGTTAGAAATGCAAGTAAGAAATTAAGAGATATTTCCTCAGGAGAAGTTAAAGTATTATTCCCCAAGCTAGATAGTAGAAAGTCTAAATTTTGTTATAGAAATGTAATTTGAAAACACAGCACTAAAAGTCCTTTAAACATAATATAGAAAAGAATATAAGTAATATCAAAATAGTAATACATACATGTTTCTGTTGAAAATGTGGGATATGAAAAAACAATGCATGGACTTCCTACTGATTGTAATTTTTACATATGGCATTAACCTCTGAGTTAAGATGATTGTGTGGGTGAACAGTGGTTTCTCGAGTGGAAAAGTGGGACACTACTGGTAGGTTGGTGTCTTGGCTCTTCATCAGTTTTCACAATCACTCTTACAGTGTATTTTAAAAGGTGTAACTGAACCTGATCAACAAAACATTGAGCAAACTGCTTTTAAAAAAAGCTTAATTGTAAAAACTAAAAGTTTTGTTTTCTGAAGTGAGAACTATGATGCTTTGAGATTTCAGTGAATTTTACCAAAATGGCAAAGTGTAGCGAGATGTAACTTTGGACATTACCATTGACTGCCATTCTTGAGTCCAGGGTTGGCGAACACTGAGATTATCTGTGCTCTAACCTGAAAGGATTTGGTGGAAAGGGTCGCAGAAAGAGAGTACAATGTCTGTTCTGCTCAGCCTCTGAAAGAAGGGCCAGGGCAGGGCTGGTTGTGGGCAAATTACTTCCACCTCCCTTTTTGCCCCTGCTTCAGCTCCAGGGGAGCTGGGAGTGCACAGGAGGAATCAGAAGACCTGGGTTCCAGTCCCGGCTCTGCCACTTACTGCCTATGTGACCTTGGGTAAGTTACCTGACATCTCTAAGTCTCAATTTTACTACAGGATGTTGTGAGGATTAAGTAATATGGTCTACATAAATGTGATTTGCAGCCTCCCAACATCTGTAGAGATGACTTTTATTACCATGGGCTTGGCCTCTCCCTGCTCCTCTCTGGTGTTCTGACGTGTGCCTTCTTGAAGCAGTCCAGATGACTCCACTTCTTTTGCTTCTCCCTTGCCCTCTCTGCATAGGAACCATTGGTCCTGCCCTCTGCATGTTTTTCACAGTGTAAAACTACATGGACTAATCCTCATGCTGGACTGTGGGATATTCTTATCCCCTCTCACCCTCCTTTCACCTCTCTTTAGTCTCAGAATTGCATGCTTATGAGCATCAAAGAGTAAGTCTAATGCATGAAGATTCAGGAAGTGTTGAAGCAAAGGACTTAGGTAGAGGGAAAGCCTTTTAGTCTTGTTCCCACCTCCTTTGTTAAGCAGGTTGACTGGGAAAATTGACCGTGAATATTCCACCCTTTCACTTTCTATGTGGAAATAAGTTCCTTAGAGGTCTCACTGAAAACCTAGATCCTTAACCTGAGGAGACTTGTAGAGAAAGATAAGAGATTTGATAGCTCTGTCTTTGGTCAGCTCTTTGGTACAGCTTCTTCTGTTAGGAAATTGCTGGCTACCTTACCCTCCTTAGTTGATAATGCTTGCCTTTCTGGGTGTTCAGTCATGAAGGATGCATGGAACTGAGGACTATGTTATGCTTTCTGGATCACACCTCAGACTGAATGATCCTTATGGGGCTTAAGGAAAATGTGGTGTCCTGCTTGGTCCAGCTTCTCCCACAGTCCATGAAGGCTTGGTCTGGCACTGTAAATAACAGTAGCTTTTTACCATGGATTGCTTGCCATTAATGCCTGATTGCCATCAGCATAGTAACACTCATACCATTACTAGACTGATTTTATTAAGAATTTTCTTTTTTGTTTTTAAGGCCTTGAACCATTGACTTACACTTCATATGGTTTCTTGCTGAAGTAGCAGTGCCATCTTTTATAACTGAACCGTGGTGACAAATGTAGGTTGACACAATAAACACTCAGTTTAGACTTATCAGTCAGTGGGAAAGTGTAATGATACATTCTGTCAAGAATTCAGTGAGGGCTGGAGAGATGGCTCAGTGGTTAAGAGCACTGACTGCTCTGCCAGAGGTCCGGAGTTCAATTCCAAGCAACCACATGATGGCTCACAACCATCTGTAATGTGATTCCATGCAGTCTTCTAGTGTGTGTCTGAAGATAGCTGCAGTGTGTACTCATATAAATAAATAAATCTTTAAAAAAAAAAGAAAAAAAAAAGAATTCAGCGAAGACTGGACCCTGATACAGTGCTGAAGGAAGGGAGAAGTGACAAGGTCTTTTTGAGACCCCACCCCACCCCTAAGATTTCAGAGTACTCAAATTTACAGCCAGTCATTCTATAGTTGCTAACGTCTCCAAAGAATCAATAATGGGATTATGATACCATCCTTAAAGCAAGAAATTGAAAGTTACATGAGTGTCTGACAATAAATAATGTTGAAATATTACCTGACAGAAATATCACAATGAAATATTGTGTTACGTGTTAGCGAATAAAAACAATTTCTAGGCCTGAATGAAAATATATCAACATAGTTATTTTAAAGTAATAAAGTTACACATAGCTTGTGTGTGTGTGTGTGTGTGTGCATAAATTTATATTCTGTCTTATAAATTTCTTGTAATTTTACATTATGTATTCAATTGGAAAAGTCAAAAGCAAATAAACTAAACAAGAATTGTTCTGTGACAGTTCATCCTCTGTTTCTGGTATTTTCATACCTGTCTGAAAAACACTTGATGTACAAATGAGACAACCTTTCTGTGTTTATTAAGCACAAGTTAACAGTATGCTGCACATCCAGTTTCCAGTTGAGGTTCTTGTTGTGAACTCTTTTGAAAGTCTCTAGGATAATGACCAAAGACATCAACAAAATTCACTTTTTAGAAAATGCCTCTAGAAATATTTTTTCAGAATTTGCTAGTAATATTAATACAATCATGAGAATATTAACATCTTTCAGTCTCCTGTTTAAGATTTTATTTTAGGTATATGAGTACTTTGCCTCTATGTTTGAGCACCATATGTGTGACCTGCCTGAGGAAGCAGAAGAGGGCATCAAATCCCCTGGAACTGGAGTTAAGAGATGGCATTGAGCTGCCTCATACAGTATTTTTTTAAGCTTAGCTTGACATCAGATATCAAGACATTCAATACCATCTGTTAGATTCCCGTGTGTGTGTGTGTGTGTGTGTGTGTGTGTGTGTGTGTGTGTGTGTTAGGGGGAGGTGGTTTAAATTCTGCTGTTTGCTGTATCTATTGTTTCTTTGGTGGTAGTGGTGGTGGTGGTGCTGTTATCTCAGTTAAAAAAGCAAGCAAGTTTGGTAGGAAATGACTTTTAAAAACTACTGTGTTGTTAGGTGTGGTAATACATACCAAATACCTTCACTAAGAAAGCCAAGGGAAGAGAATGACCTGAACTCAAGACTTTGTGATCAAGCTAGGTAACTTGAAACCCAACTCAAAATTAACAGCAATAAATAATTAAGAAAAGCAAAACAGAAAACCTTTAATCACACAAAGTTTAACCTAATGTGTTGATTTATCTGTTTATTATTGATTCTTTCATGAAATTTTCCTAACATGGAACAGTTTAAAATGCAGGAAAACATCATACGTGTTTATCATCAGTTTTGTATTTTTGTATTATAATGATAATACATTAACCATCTGCAGCTATAGAATTAAAAGGTAGAATACAAATAGGAAACTAGGAAATCCTATTTAGAACAGATTTTTGGTTTAAATACTGGCATGGTTTCTAAGAACAACCTAGAATAATATAACATTGGTTCTCAACCTTCCTTATGCTGTGACCCTTTAATAGAGTACTTCATGTTGTGCTGATCTCCAAATTATTTTATTGCTATTTCATAC
This sequence comes from Arvicanthis niloticus, assembly GCF_011762505.2. Classification (NCBI taxonomy): domain Eukaryota; kingdom Metazoa; phylum Chordata; class Mammalia; order Rodentia; family Muridae; genus Arvicanthis; species Arvicanthis niloticus. The sequence continues at coordinate 33,654,214 of NC_047660.1, read as the reverse complement.
CTGTAATTGCTACGTTATGAATTGTAATGTAAATGTCTGATATGCAGGACATCTGATATGCCAGCCCTGTGTAAGGATCCTTCAATCCCCAAAAGGGTTGTGACTCACAGGTGAGAACCACTGGCTTATAATCTTCCACTAAGACCAAAGAACTTAGAAAAAATAGTTTGCTTCAGAGATGTTTTAACACTCATTAAAATAAATACTAATCATGGGATTTTTTTTTTTTAATTATAAGATTTCTTAAATAGTGGCACATTCTTGAGCAAATTTAGGAACTTAAGAATTAAGTATATTGTGGAGATACACACACACACAGACGCACACACACTCATCTAAACTTCTGGAGCTAAATATCTCAGAATCTAGAATTGCAGATATAAAGAATTTGTTGTGAAAATACTTGCTTTGGTGAACTTGACTACTTATTGACTACTTAATTTTTTTTTTTTTAGTACTCATGTCCCTCAAGGAGTTAGGCTCATCTCAGCAGAAACCAGAGAAGAGAGAACCTTCTCATATTGAAACAAATTAGTAATAAAATTAGTGTGTTTGATCTGCTGGTATTATTCGTCTCTATGAAGACTGACTCGAGGTTTCTGTTTTGATTAGAAGAAAAATGGGCAGACATAGTTCTTAGATTGAGTTCTTACTCTGTTCTTGGTATTATGTTGGTTATTAATGTGGGCAACTTGTAAAATTAATTTTGTTAAAAGGCAAAATAAGAGTTAGTTTGGCATCAAGTGTTAGGTCCATCCCCTGTGTAAGTCACTAGGTTAAAAATAATTTTGTTAGTTAAAAGGCAAAATAAATAGTAGACTAGTTTGGCTCAAACTAATAAAAGAAAAAGTGAGCTGGGCAGTGGTGTCACATGCCTTTGATCTCAACACTTGGGAGGCAGAGGCAGGTGGATGACTATGATCCAGATGAGGCCAGCCTGGTCTACAGAGTGAGTTCCAGGATAGCGAGGGCTAGACAGAGAAACCCTGTCTTGAAAAAAAAAAAAAAAAAAAAAAGAAAGAGAAAAAAAAGGAAAGAAAGAAAAGAAAAAGAGAATGTGCTGTATATATTATTATAAGGAATAGAACTTCACATTTAGGAACTAATACTATTATCTCTTTAAGGAGATAAAGAACTTTAAGGAATTCTTTACTTACGGTAATTTATTTAGATGTCACAGCTGCTATGGAGAAGTTGGTAATTTAGGGTTCCTTAGTAGAGTGAAATAGAATGTGCTCAGTGTAGATAGCCTTGTCGTGATTTGTGTTCTACATTAAGAAACTTAACATACAGATACTGTTGTTTTATTAAATGTACACACTCACTTAAAATGTGAGGTCTGTAATTATATAAACCTCATTAGAACTTAACGTGATGGACGTACCCTCACCTAGGCTATTCCTCAGTGCCATCCATGAGCAAGCATGAAGTTCAGTCTACCACGGCCTGGGGTACCTCTTCAATCTCAGTCATGTGTTCTCCTCTGGAAAAATCCAATAAAAAGAGACAAACTCATAGGTTATTGTGAGCAACATAGAAACTGCTCAGTGAACAGCTTTTCAGATTGAAATTCCTGCTTTTGTGGCTTCTTGAGCACTGCTTGTTCCCGCCTTTTGTGTTCCTTTAAGGCTTGGGAAGGAACAACCATGAACCTCGTTCAGTTCCTGAGCGAGGCTGATTCTTTGAACTGAGCAGTGGCTTGGACTGGAGGTAGGAGCTGCACACCTGTCCTAAATTACATCTCTTGGAAGGAAACCAAGCAACTTCTTTATGCCATTCTTTCCTTGCTATTAAACTTTTTTATTTTAGTGTTACTAATTAGATGGAGGTCTTCATGGGCTCTTAAAATATGGGTCTAATATAAATTTCACAAATCTTTTTAATTAATTTTTCTTGTAGCACACAGTCATTTGCATTAGTAGGACTTGGGCTACAGAGTTCTAAAGGTTTTTTTTTTTTTTTTTCCTTTAAACTATTTTCCTATACATCTCAGAAACCCTATAGTTGGTTATACTTTTCATCAATGGATGGCTTCTTCTTTTGCTCAACCATGATGCTTTCAGCCAGTCATGCAATGAGTGCAATTGCCTTCTGACATTGATTGGATTGTTATCTATATCTGGGTTTTGAACAAATTAGTATTGAACCCTGGGACAAGCTTTTATTAAATGTTGTTGCTTCTTTAGTTTAGCTTTTAAGACTAACATGCTCTTCTGCTGAGATAATGAAAGTGGAATTTGAATCATGGATTTTACACTATGAAAGGGATTTGTAAAGTTAGTCTCTTTGTATCATTGTTATCATTTTCCTTGCAAATTGCCTTGTGATTTAGACACCATCACCAATAGCTGGCTGATGCTTCTAATCCAGTTGACCTATTTGCTTCGTTTTTAATTGTTTGTTTATTTGTTTGTTTGTTTTGAGGCAGAGTCTCCCATAGCCTAGAGTGGTCTCAAACTTGCTTTGTAGCTGTGGATAACCTTGAGTTCTTGACCCTCCTGATTCTACTTACTTAATGATAGGCTTACAAACATGCATTACTTCATCTGTCTATTTACTTTTTAATACACTCAACTTATGTTTATGTGAGGGGATTTTATATTACAGAGGAGAAAGACCTTTGTTTGTAGATGGTGAAAACAGGAACATTGGTTGTGGTCTGCTAGTAATGCTGATCAGTAGCACTAACTGTCCTTCCAGAGGCCCCAGAATTCTCTCACAGCCATCTGTAGTTTTGTTTCCAGGGTATCTGATGCCATCTGGCCGCTATGGACATTGCACATGGGTGGTGCACATACATACAGATAGACAAAATCCCCCACACTGGGATCCCTATCAAGTAACTAGCAGTATCCCCACTTCACACAAGAAAAAAAAATTGCAGGCACAAACTCTGAGCCATTAACTTTCTCACCTAAATTTCTTTGTACTAGTAAGGTGAAGGACTGATTTAGATTTGATGTTTTCTGAAACAAAAGTTCATCTCCAGATGGGAGTAAAAGATACTCATTCTCCCAGCTGTATGCTAGTTTAATGTTCATTGTGTTCATTTTGGTAAGCTTGTATTTTGATAAATTTGACAAAATGTCTTTCAACCCGTGTTAGTTTTCACAAAGAGCCAACTGAGTTATTTCTCTAAGAGGTCAAACACATGAGTAAATCTCTAGGTTATTTAAGTACAGAAATGAAGATGAGTGTTGGTAGAAGTATCAGCCGGTGTTTCTCAAAGGCTGGCCGCAGTTAGAACTATGGGGTAGAAAGTCAGCCAACCTCTTCCTTTCTCATACTGCCTCTCATACATACAGTTGTGCTGTAACTGCCTGCTTGGACGTGACCCTTTTGGATAGTAGTGCTTCAACTTCCACCCATTCTGCAAAAATGAAAGCTGACAAATCTCCGGCTATACGATCTGTTGTGCACAGTTATTCACAATATACTGGTAAGAGTATTGTGCCAACGTAAAGTTATTTCTACTGCACAAACTTCAGCAATATTTAATGTAGAGCTTTGTGCTTAAATTTAGAAAAGAGTCCTCAATGAATATGCAATGAATTATGAATTAGTGTATGAATTAGCCTTGTGAGTCCATTGTAAGGATTTCACTCAGTGTCAAGCACAATATGAATAAACTGGTTGAGCAATTGATAAAAACTTTAAAGCAACTGCCTTGTATATTTGTCAAGGAGAGGAGAGTACTTTCTTCATGAGAGATATTTAATAGTATATTTTAGTCAAGTCATATTTGAAATGATATCCCAAGTAGCATTATGTATTATGTATATAGGTTATGTAGAATAGTCAGTTCTAAAAATAGTTACAGTGATGGAGATCTGGAAATAGTGACATTTGACAAGTGACTCTTACTGAAAGAACGAGAAAAGGTAAAATCATTCATCTTAACATGGTCTAGTCTGATACACGGAGGAGGAAGCAGTCCCAGCTGGAAAACCCAGTCAACAGTTGGAAGAGTGCTGCCTTCCATTGTAGGAAAGGCAGGATTGCCAGTGCCTAGGCCCAGACCTCAAGGAGGCACCACCTCCAATCCTGTGCTGTGGGGGGTGGGGGGGATGCTGTGTTCTACCCCCTTATCCTCAGACTGCAGCCAACTGTACTGACTGCATGAGTAGTCTATGTTAGTGTTTTTAAACACACGTTTTCTTTTTTCACTCAGGAGAAATGTCCGTGGTTTGTCACACACACAATTTTGTTGTGTATGTTTCAGCATGAATTTGATGAGATACTTGAAGTTGTACGTGCTTTAAGATTGCATTTTTATTTGTCTAAGTTTCTTAATTCTTAATAAAGGAGAGAAAACAGCAGGATATTATTCACTTCTCAGTCATATGGTACTGATCATTTTATGAAGCATTTCCCATCAAATGTCTTTCCTCCCTCAGTCTACAGTACATTTAAAAAGCACAGTTGTGTCCTGTAATTTATCAACTGAACATAAAATATTGTTTTTGTTGTTTTTCTAATTCAGTTGTTCAAATCTGTATTCAGGTCTTTGTAGCATACCATATGTTTCTGTTTCAGTTGGACCCTTAAAGGAATTTTTACGATAAAAGCCAGTTTGATGGTTAAGCAGTAAAAGCAGTAAGTCTGGCAATTACTGCTTCCACAGAAAGAATTAGTTTTATTATCTTAAATTCTGTTATATTAGCCTACTATTGTAAATTGTAAAAATAATGTAAATTATCAGAGTGCAATAGGAGTTTGTTACTTGTAATTAGTGATCATTATGAAGTATATAACCTACGTGTTTACTGTGATGTGTAGAGAATGTAATGCATCTCCATCTATGTAGTGCAATTGAAGGCAATGGATTTTATTAACAGTTATCAGTTTGGATTAATGTCAAATGCACTGCTTATTTGTTGGCATCATTATGTTCTCATCTAATTCTTATATACTCACATCATTACCCGAAAACGTGATAGGAATATTAAAGTAATATGTCGTGGACATGATGGACACTATGCCAAGATTTAGACCTGGCTAAAGAGACAGAGCTCTTGAGAATCCCTCTGTAATACAGAATCTCTCTTTTTTTTTTTTTTTTCATTTTTTTTATTAGATATTTTATTTACACTTCAGATGGCATCCCCTATCCCCATTCCCCCCTCCACCCCCCTTAGGAAACCCATATCCCATGCCCCCTTTTCCTTTTTGCATTTATACATTTTTTTAAAAAAGAATGTTAATCATAGGCTTTATAAGTTTGGAATTGTTCAATCAGAGGTGTAACCCACTGACCGACTTAGATATAACAACTATCTTTGACTGGTGGAGATACATGAATATCTGCCTCCCTGTCTCCCCCCTCTTTCTCTCTTTCATCACCTAGCTTCTCCTCTCCTTCTTCTCCTCCTCTTCTTACTCCTTTTCTTCCTCTCAGTACTCCTCCCACCTTAGCTCCTCCTACATATCACCCTTCCTGTTAAAATGAAACTTTTCTCTCAAAATACAATTAGAGCATAATTATGCCAATTTGTACCAGTGAGGTACAGGATAGTCCTAATACCCAGTCCATACTTTTGTTGACTAACCAGCACCTCTGTCATCTATTCTAACTAGAACATTTAGTTCTGAACCTGGCTTTAGGATGAATGTCAGCTGACGACCATCCACTCAAATCTTTTCTCTTAAGGTCAATAGCTATATGTTTTCAACCCCATCAGAAATCCAGAATGACTGAGTTAACTATAATTGTGGGAAGCACAAATCGTAGTTTCTAAAAACTTAGCCAATTTATAGAGACCTCTGACCACCTGGACACTCGCTCTACTTCAAAACGTTGGAGCATCTGTTCTTCTGCCTTCTGGTCCAGGATCTTCTGACAGACCTTAGTGCTGCAGAATTATTAAGGGCTGATTACTCAATACAGAATCTCTTATAGGAAGCTTTCAGCATGCTGATGTCTTTAAAGTAGGTATACACTTTTTGTTCAGACTCTTGTTAAGTCTGTAACCTATTAAGACTGCTGCTTTCAAGGGAGGTTTTCTTTCTTTTTCTAAGGGATAATTCTTTGGATTTAACTGTAGTATTTTATCAAAGATAGTGGCCATCAGTTAAATGATGATTGTGCTGAAGTATCCATATAATCATACAACACGGGACTCTTGATATTATGCTCAGAACCAGAGAAATATTTGGACGGTAAGAGCACCTACTGCTACTGCTCTACACACAAACACCATAGTTGATTCCGGGCTCAGCAGTTACGATCCATCACCCCCATGGCAGCTCAACCACATGTACCTCCAGCTCCCCGGGACCCAGTATGCCTTTCTGGACTCTGTGGGGATCCGCATTCACATGTTCATAATCTATACACAGGCATTCATAATTTTAAAAATCTTTTAAAAGTATGCTATATAAAGTGGGAGTGTATGATTTTATCCATACAGAGGATCTAATACAGTCAGATTTCATTGAAAGAACCCGTGAATGTGACAGTGATTCCAGGATTAAGGTCGGGTTAAATGCTCTGAGAGAACAAAGTGTCATTTTGCAGGACGACAGGGTCCTGCAGCTGTGTGGCTTGGTGGTGATGGTTATCATGCATGTGCTGTGTACTTACACAGTGCTGAGTGAATGGCTCCTCACTGTTTTCCCAAGAAAGACAGACAGGACAAGCCAGCAAGAACATGGCAACTATGAGGTCATGGGGTGATAATTGGCTTGTGATCATTTCACAGTGTACACGTATGTATTTTATTTCCATGTACACTTTAAATATGTATAACTCATTTTTCAAATATTCCTTAGTAAAGCTGAAAAATGTTAATGTCTAAAAAGTGAACCTAGAAAAGTTAAGCTACTAACAAATTAAAGGAAAGCTATCAAAAGAGAGAAACATTAATAAAATGCCATGTTATTCAAAATAAAGACTTTGAGTTTGTATAGTTGAGCAGTCTTTCTGAAAGATGGCCACTAAATACTGTGGAAGAAATTATTCTGAGCATTAGTTTCTTCTAGAAAATGGTGAGATGAGGTAATTCAAATAATTAGTGTAAATAATAAATAACATTAAAAATGCCAGACTACAGTAGTATAAACATCTAACTGCCTTTTCTATTTCTTAATTTTAGAGACTTATTATAAAAACCTTACAAATAAACACATGTCACACACCAATGTTAACATACCGCAAATCTGTTTCAAATTGTAGATATGCAGAGAGGTAGTGTCAAATTGAAGAGGGTCCATGATATTTATTATTTGAGTTTACTACTCTGTCTTTTTTAAAAAGCTCCTTTTTCTTGCTTAAGACACAATGCAGCCTTTTGATATCTATTTTGATATTTGAATTTTCCTGGGTGCTTAAACTACTCAAAGCAGCTGGTTTACTTTGCATTAAAGTGAAGAAAACCTTACTGGAATTAGTCAGGACAGTGATGATGGTACTACTGTGTTTGCTTTGGCTGTCACTCAGAAATTCACGTTACAATATTGTTGTCTTTCTGTTGTGCTTTACTTGGCAGAGTGTGGAGCAGAAACCTTTAGCTATGCATGCATTCAGATGACTTTGTGTTGCCCGATAGAGTCATCAATTTCAATATAATTTTCATATAATTTAATTCTAAATTTGGCACATATTTATTTACATCCATCCATGTACTTATTTGCTTTGGTTAATTGGGAAGAGTTTCTGTAGTTCAGGCTGGCCTCCTGCTTGCTCCATAGCTGAGACTAGCCTGTAGGCCCTGCTTCCGCCTTCCATTGCCAGGATGACAGGTGTTCTCCACCATGCCTTTACAAAGAGAAAGTCAGAGGTGATTTATTCATTTAAATGGCCTACAGTCCTTTTGAAATTCTGTATTTTATCAGAATGAAAACGGTATTATTATGTATGTGTCATAGATTTAGAAACAGTTATTTGGTAGATTTTGAATTTGTTCTTTCTTTTTTCTTCAATTAATGTTCCCTCCTCTTTTGCCATAAAATGTTTTACTTTAAATAAAATATTACCACATATAGTGCATAAAAATGGAAGAAGGGAGATGAATTTTCTATCCCAGTTTTATTTTAAAATGGTATTTATTTCCTTAAAAATTCTTAATCCTAAGCTAAATCATTATAACATTTGCTATATTTGGTTTTGTATTGTAACAGATATCTCATATATTGTTGAACCTAAAAATTTTTTCTACTTAGCTGCACAGGTGAGTTCTTTTTAACAAATGAGGCAGTTTATGGGCTATAGATTCCTTCAAGTGAGCAGTTGGAAACAGTGCTGCAGTTCCTGTCCTGAGCCACACACTCCACCTTGTAGTGTAGGGTCAAAGGGAAGCTGGGTTGAGTTTGTAATGTTTGTGCCTCACAGGTTCCAAAGCGTAGTAGCACTGAGAGAGAGAAGGCCAAGGTTACTGCTCACCCCTATGCACAGCTCCCTTTCTTAACCTGAGCCCCATCTGTCCTACACTGCTGTTAACACAAGATTGTATTTGGAAAAAAGGAGCACCACATTTATCCTCTAAATTAGTAACAATACAAAAACGAGAAAATCTGCCCATATATTCTCCTGTGTCCTTTAGAGGACTGAAGCGTGTGATGTCTGTGTCACTGTTTGGAAGCATATCCGAGGGGAAGCCAGGAATGTGAAGGGGCCTGGGCCTTAGTTCAGGTTGTGGAATTAATTACTTAGTAAATAATAACACCTCAGTTTTTATTCTCCACAACAACTTTGCCCTATAGTTTGTAGTTCTGGGCTAGCATGGGCCTTGCTGTTTTGTGCTGGAACTATAAATGGTAGAGTAAAACATGTCTCAGAAGAGGCAAATGGTGCAGTAAAGATTAGTCTTGATAGCGTGTAGCTGTTGAGGGAATAGAGACTGGCTGTGCACAAACTGTCGGAAATAAATGCTGAGTCATCCTTCATTTCCATTTTCACCTATTCCAATACCATAAAATATTAATATCATTAATGTATGAACAGATCATTTACAATATTTCTAGTTGTAACTTTGCAACCTATCGCATAACATTTTGTAAAAATATGTTTGTCTTTACAATGATTGCTTGCTTAGGTTTCATCTTAAGTTTGGTTATATTCCTATAAATATAATCTGACCAGACAGGCATAGTATAGCCTAGTGATTTATAAAGATTTTTGCATATGAATCACTACAAGAGATGTAATGTAATGCTATACTCATTAGCATTATATAAAAATAGCCTACATTTCAAAGATTGCTAAGTATATTGAACTTCATATATATTCTATTAAATCTGTTGTAAAGCTTCCAGTCAGTACTAGCTTGTTCGTGTTCTGTGGTTCAAGTATATGGTGTCTTGAGCAGTTCAATCTTACTGTCAAGCCCTCGAGAGTAACCAAGAGCACTGGCAGCAGCCTATAGTGTTTGGTGGCCTTTGGAACCTCACTGGCCAAGGACTCCTGAGAAGTAACTTGTTCTTGCCACTGGGCTTTTTGTTTGTTAGCTGGTGTCTTCTGGGGCCATTCCCCTATTACAGGACAATTTCATTTCAATTTTTGAAAAAATGTATGTGGATAGATACACTTTAGGAAGCTTCTATTGTAGTAGGTATTTATTTACCCCTACCAATTTTCCTCTTGTACTCTCCCATGTTCTCTACCACAATGTACCCTTTCTGTTCCATAATTTCCTTTTAACCCTTTATACTGCAAATTTTTTTCTGCCTTCCCTATGGACCCCTATTTATTTTCTTTGACCTCTATGGATATTCCTAATAAAATGCATATGTAAAGATTCAAAGTTAGCATCTATAAATGAGAGAAAACAAGAAATGTTTGTCTTTTTGGGTCTGGATTAACTCCCTGGAGATGATTGTTTTAAACTCCATTTACTTCTGAATTTTATAATTTCATTGTTCTTACTAGCTGAGTAATATTATACTCTGTGAATATGTGATATTTTCATTATCCACTCCCCAGTTGATGGACATATCGATTGTCTCTTCGCTGTTGTGAGTAGAGCCACAATAAGCGTGAATGCGCAGGGATCTCTATAGGAAGGTATGGTCTTTTCGGTGTGTTGCCAAGGGTGGTGTATCTGGATCATGTGGTAGATAGTTTTCAGCTTTTTTGGAGACACTTCATACTGATTTTTCTGGTGGCTGTACCAGGTTGTACTTCCACCAGGAGTGAGTGAGTGTGCATCCCTACATCAGTGCCAGCATTTGTCATTATTTGTTTCTTTGGATCTTAGCCATTCTGACTGGGATAAGAGAAAAGTAATTTTAATATGCAAGTCCCTGATGGTTGAGGATATTGAACATTCTTTTTAGTTAGATGTTTTCGTTATTTACATTTCAAATGTTATCCCTTTTCCTGGTTTCCCCTCTGGAAACCTTCCTCTTTCTGCTTCTATTAGGGTGCTCCCCCACCCAACCATCCCCTCCCTTCTCCCCTACACTGGGGCATCAACCCTTCAAAGGACCAAGGGCCTCTTCTCCCATTGATACCCGACAAGGCAGTCCGCTGCTACATATGCAGCTGGAGCCATGGGTCCCTCCATGTGTACTCTTTGGTTGATGGTTTAGTCCCTGGGAGCTCTGGTGGGTCTGGTTGGTTGATGTTGTTATTCTTTTTATGGAGTTGCAAACCCCTTCAGTTTCTTCAGTCCTTTCTCTAACTCCTCCATTTTGGACCCTGTGCTCAGTCCAATGGTTGGCTTCGAGCATCCACCTCCATTAGCTGTTTGTGTTTTATCTCTTGAGAACTCTCTTTAGGTCCATGCATGCCTCATGTAAAAAAATTTTGTTGTGATATTTAACTTTAAAAATCTTTTATATTGTAGGTCCTAACTCTCTGTATAGCTAGAAAACCTTTTTTCATTCTGTGGACTGTCTGTTCACTCAAGTGCTGGTATTCTTTGCTGTACAGAAAGACCAAGCAGCTCCTAATAAGCCTCCATATCCGTTAGCTTCTTCTCTCTTACAGTGAACATATGATATAAGCATGTTTAAAACCTCTACTTGTGGATTTCAGATGACCAGTTTATAGTGACGTTTCATAGAACAGTTCACTCACAGGTGGAACACATGTAGCTGGATATGTGTTATCCGAACATCGCATGCAGTAAGAGGACAAAGACAATATGCAGAAGAGAAGTACTTGTAAATTTTTAATTTCTTATTAATTATTAATGTCATCTTTGTTGGTTGTTTTTCTCTGCTTTGAAATATGTTTGACATGTGCTTGACAGACTGGTTTTTGCAGGGTGTGTGTGTGTTTATATGTGAGTGTGTGTCTGCTCATGAAAGGTCTCAGTGGGGTAGTGATTATAAGCATGAAAAGGGGCTCATTTTGAATTTTTGTTCTTTGAAACCAGGCTTTATTTGATTACATAGCTGAAGTTGGCAAAAGAGTCCTAATAGCTAATATGAAGTCTCAAAAGCTTAGGTGAAGATCTCATTGGATGTTTCTATCACATGTCGCATGAAGTTATTCCAAGCCTTAAAAAGAACCTTGCTGCGAGTCAGAAACAAAACAGTTCTCACCAGGACTTCTTGAATTGAGCTCCATGACTTGGGAAAGCTACTTTATCTCTTTAGGTTGACAGATATGTTCATCAAATCTAAAGGGATGGACTAGATGGCCTTCCAGGATGGTACTGGCTCTAATTCAGTGTCAGGTTTTGTTGTTGTTGTTGTTTTTTTTAATATGCTTATGAACTGTGAAATAAATTTTGGAGTTTTCAATCTGTAATAGAGTTTTGAAACTTGAACAAGATAGGCTAGGACAGTGGATAGATTTCATTAGAAACAGGTCAGAAGCCTCGTCTATAACTAGAACTATGCTGTCTGAGGTAAAACAGGGATGCGGTCAACACTCACAGTTCCTCCTGCAGACTGTAGTCAGTATTGCATGTAAACAATGCTTGCCCTCAGCTGCACTGCAGGAGAAATTTAAAAATTAATGAAAGCAAAGACTGCCTTTGACAGTAATTGAAAAGTAAGCTATGAGAATCTCAGTTTTTGACTGCTACTTTGTATAAAAAGCTTGTGAAGACATCAAATTATGTGAAGGGAATTTCATGGTTGGTCATCTCTATAACACTAATTGGCTCTAGTGAGTACAGTCTGAATCTTTTAAGGCTAGAAGAGACAGCTTTTCAATAGCAATATCATTTTTATTAGGCACTTGCTCAGCACGTGCAGTGTCTAACTTCTAACGATGTGGTTCATTGTAAAGCAAGGACTTTTCAGATGTTCTCAGCCAGCTCTGCAGCTGAGTGTAGAGAAAATTAACATTCTATTCTGATTCCTGCAATAATTACTTCCTCTCCTAAAGTACCAGATATATCTTTATCCTTTTCACTTAATATGCAAAGCTTTAAGTGTTGTCATTTGTCATAAAATTAAGTATATCTCCTTTTCAAATTTGCAGTAATATTTGATAATCATCATTCAGAACAGTGACCAGAATAATAAAACGATAGCTTTCTCCTTTCCCAAGAACTTTTTAACTTTCCTTCCTGCATTTTAATTGCTGTGCTGAGTTCCAGATCCAAACTGTTTGAGATTGACCTTTGAAAGGGGTTTGGGTACAAAAGAGCATATCTGACACTTTTCTCTAGAAAGTGGCTACTGAATTAACATCAGTTGGATTGTTAGATTTCACTATTCTTTGTGGCATGACAAGTCCTTGAAAATGATCATTAATTTTTGGCTTATAGCTCATTTCTTCTACTTGCAGATGGAGACACATTTAAACAGCAGTGTTTGAATTCAAACTAAATCTGTTTTAGTTGTCTTATACAGTTCTTGGACTTGAGTGTCCTTCCTAAAAATAATAACATATGGTGCTTTCTTTTGAATACTGTGGAGGATGCTTAATGCTGGGAAGAGTGTCCGTGCATTGATGTATGTATCACTGACTGTCACTCTTAGTAGTAAGGTTTCTTCAGTCAGAGTGTCTTAACATCTCTCTGTTTCTGGCAGGTTACAGTAGAGTGGTAGTATACATGAAACTTGAAGAAACATAACTCAGACTTTCTTATAATTTCCTATGTTATTATTAGAGTCAAAGGAAAGCTGTGAGGAAAAGATTTTATAATATGAGGAGGAGGGAGAAAGAATAAATTTCCAAAATCATGCAAATTATTGTACTCTGATAATTTAGTTGGAATTTAAATTTTACTCAGTAAAAATAGATGCTATTTCTTGCATAAATAAAACTGAGAGCCTGTTTTTTCCCCCATTTCGGATAGGGTATCTAATTCATAGCCGAATTAATTTTAGAAAGCACACACACAAAGAAACAAAAAGCCAGGGCGGCAGCACTCAGTAAGAAACCAGTGTGCTTTTTGATGATATTTTGTTGCCTTTAAATCCTTTTCCAATGTTATAGTGAACTATACTTCCTCTGCTCGCTCTTTAATCAGAGTCTCCTAATTTCCCTGTGTTCTTCCTGGAGCTAGTAGATCCACCCTCACAGTAAGGAAGGGAGTGGAGTAAATGCTTTCTTATGCTTTCTCTTGCATGAAGCTTTTGTGTATTTAAATTGCATAACCCCACCTCCATTCCAATTTGTTATTTTCTCTGTCTGTAGATGTAAGATTCTTAATGTTGACGATTTCATCAAATGAGAGTAGATAGTTGATGAATGTCCTCTGATTCTTCAGTGACCCTTTTTGGTATTTTACCAAGACCCCTTTCTGTAAGAAACACCCAAAATGTATTCAGAAGAATTACTCAAGCACATTATATTTGGTCTTCTCTGTTTTCCTTATGTCTCATCACTTGATGTGATAGTCATACTATTATTTGGAAATTATTTCCTTTAAAATTTCTGCCTTTACCCTTTACCCTTTACCCTCACCTCTCTCTGTTGACAGCTTAAGAAGGTATATTAATGTGAAGACTATAAACCATATTTAATTTAGGACGTTGGAGCTACTTTGAACATACTAAATCATTATTTTTGCAAATAGGAAGAAGAAGGCACCTACGATCACACCATTGAGTTCCGGAGAGGAGGTGATGGACAGCCTCGAAGGTCCACTCGGCCAACACAGCAGTTTTACCAACCTCCTCGGGCTCGGAACTAATGAAAAAGGTAAAACTGACATTTCCAGATAGTTTTCATATAAAGAAAGATGTGCTTTGTGTTCAATACAAGTTCAGCTACTGATGTTTCATAATGATGCACATAGAAAAAGCTGATTGTGTGATGCAGCTTCCAATTGGCAGTGTGATATGTCACTTTTCCACTTGCCTTTTCCCCACAAATCCTTCTAGAAATCTACTGCTCCACTTCTACTGTCTTAGTTACTGTTCTGTTGTAAAGAGACACCATGACCGAGGCATTGTATAAAAGAAACACTTAGGTGGGACCTTGCTTACAGTTTCAGAGGCTTAGTCTGTGACCATTACAGCAGGGAGTGTGGCAGCATGCAGGCATGGTGATGGAACAATAGCTGACAGTTACATCTGATACATAAGATACAGTCAGAGAAGGAAACTGGATCCCCCCCCCCCCCCAAATAACACACCTTCTTCAACAAGGTCATACTCATTCCCATAAGGCCACACCTCCTAATCCTTTCCAAACAGTTCCACTAGCTGCAGAACAAGCATTCAAACATATGAGCCTGTTAAGGATATTTTAGACCAAACTGCACTTACTCTGCTCCCTCTCCCTCTCCCTCTCCCTCTCCCTCTCCCTCTCCCTCTCCCTCTCCCTCTCCCTCTCCCTCTCCCTCTCCCTCTCCCTCTCCCTCTACCTCTCCCTCTCCCTCTCCCTCTCCCTCTCCCTCTCCCTCTCCCTCTCCTCCCTCTCCTCCCTCTCCTCCCTCTCCTCCCTCTCCTCCCTCTCCTCCCTCTCCTCCCTCTCCTCCCTCTCCTCCCTCTCCTCCCTCTCCTCCCTCTCCTCCCTCTCCCTCCTCTCCCTCCTCTCCCTCTCCTCCCTCTCCCTCTCCTCCCTCTCCCTCTCCTCCCTCTCCCTCTCCTCCCTCTCCCTCTCCTCCCTCTCCCTCTCCTCCCTCCCCCTCCCTCTCCCTCCCCCTCTCCTCCCTCCCCCTCCCCCTCCCCCTCCCCCTCCCCCTCCCCCTCCCCTTCTTTCATCTCATTCTCTTTCTCATACACACACACTTATGGTCTTATTACATTTATTTTTATTGTTTTTTGAGAATTTCATAAATGGCTACTGTATTTATATATTTCTACCCCTTCCTCTCCTGGCTCCAACTCCCCCTGTGTACTCCCCCACCTCTAGTGCTCCCCCCATCCCTTCTCTCTTTCCTGGGTTTTGCAGTTAATCTAATTGAATACTCACATCTGAGGATACAGAGCTAGAGTCCACAAATATGAGAGAATATGCCTCATTTCTGAGTGCTGTTGTATTTCATCTAGTTGAGCTTATTTACAGAAGAGGGAATATTTGACAGTGTACCATCAGGAGTCAGAAAGACAACATGACTCTAACTCAAATTTGATTTGGAGGTTGTTGGCTTATCTAGAAGCATTTGTGCCCATTTCAGAAAGAACAGCTGTTTAAAAACCATCTTCACTAGGGAGAGAGCAGAAAGTCAGGAGATCTGCCTAGACAGAGTAATCAGCCCTTAATAATTCTGCCATCACTAAGGTCTGTCAGATGATTCTGGGCCAGAAGGCTGAAGATTTGATGCTCCAATGTTCGGTAGTATAGGGGCTTTTCAGGTGTTCAGTGGTCTCTATAAGTTGGCTAAGTTTTAGAAGCTATGCTTTGTGCTTCCCATAATTTCAGTTAACTCAGTCATTCTGGATTTCTGACGGGGTTGAAGACCTATAGTCTCATAGCCAATCCTGGCTATTTACTTTGAGAGAAAAGATCTGAGTGGATGTTTTTCAGCTGACATTCATTCTAAAGCCAAGAAAAAAAAGCCAGGTTCAAAACTAAGTGTTTTAGTTAGGAGAGATGACAGAGGTTCTGGTTAGTCAACAAAATGATGGACTGGGTATTAGGACTATCTTGTACCTCACTGGTACAATTAGGAATAACTATGCTCTAATTGCATTTTGAGAGAAAAGTTTTATTTTAACAGGAAGGGTGAAGGTAGGTGATGAGCGAGAGAAAGAGAGGCAGGGGCATGGAGGCAGATATTCACGTGTCTCCACCAGTCAAAAATAGCTTATATATCTAGGTTGGGTATTGGGTTACACTTCTGATTGAGCATTACCAAACTTATAAAGCCTTTGATTAATATTTTTAAAAAATGATTAAAAGCACAAAGGAAAAGGGGGCATGGGATAGGGGTTTTCTAGGGAGGGGAGATGGGGAAAGGGGATGGCATCTGAAATGTAAATAAAATATAAAAAAGTAAATTAAAAAAAGGGGGAAAAAAGAAAGTCTTGGACATCACACACTTGACAAAGACCTTTTTTCTTATTGTGTTTTTGGAAGGAAATACTTTCACCTTTGATAACCAGCCTGTCTTGTTACTGTTTTCAATCCATTTATGCTAGAACTTTTAGAGAATTTAAAACAAATTTCCCATTGGGTATTTATTGTCCTGCAGACTGTTCTAGACTTCACTACATTTTCTTTACAGAGTCTTCAGTAGCAAGAATGAGAATTTTCTAGGAACTCTTCTCAGGTCGTCATATTACAATTAGTTCTGCTAAGGTTTTTAGTCAAGCTCTGTTTTTCTCCTGATCAGAGACCAGCAGTGGTTGTGGAGTCCTTGAAGTGCAGAGAGCATGAAGTGATGAGTGATGTGAGTGGAAGGAAAAAATATTCAAAGAGGGGGTAAAGGAATTTATCTCAATAATTTTATGTTGATATAAGTTAAATAATGTTTTAAATGTATTGAATGTCATTAAGCATTTAAATTATTCACATTTCCTGGTACTTCAGCTGTAAACAGTATTCCTAAGCTATGTGTCCTTCAGCTTCCCAAAACTTATTTCCCACAGAACTTTTCTAACATTTAACTTTGCATCTCAGTCTGCCTTAAGCCAAAGCCTAATGTTAATTGACTTCTGACTGTCAGAGCAGCCAGTGTAGCTTGTTCCCTTTCCTCACCGCCTCCTCTCTGCGCTCAGTGCAAGGCTATCAAGCAAGCGGTCCTGACCCACGCACAGATCAAAGAGGAGTTGCTGTATGACTCTGGGCATTTTCAGTAGCACATAGGAACCAGTTCTCAGGAGTTTTTTTTTTCAAAGTATATACAAAGATTTAAGGAGCTTATGCGCTGTAGAAGATTGAATATAAACTCTTAAAATAAGTTCCTTACAATTAAATGACACTTTAAAGTGAATGGAAATAGAGATCTTTTTCCTACTCCTGGATATTTTTAAATCACTTAAAACAGTTTTTAATGAAGCTAAAGGTTCTCAGTGGGGTGTCTGGGGCTGCTGTTTGGGTTGATAGAAGAGGGTTGGTTGGAGCAGGCTACAAGTCAAAAAGGCAGGGAGAGTTAATGTGGACCCAGTGGGGAGGGCTCAGTCCTCCCAGCCTTCCAGGAGTTTCTTTCATGTATTTTGTATGTTTAGGTTCCATGGAAATTTTTCTTTGAAAAATAGTACAC
Organism: Arvicanthis niloticus; assembly: GCF_011762505.2. Lineage (NCBI taxonomy): Eukaryota > Metazoa > Chordata > Mammalia > Rodentia > Muridae > Arvicanthis > Arvicanthis niloticus. The sequence goes on along the minus strand of NC_047660.1, from coordinate 33,636,716 downwards.
TGCTTAAAAATACATTATACACCATAGCCCTGAGGATAATTGTGGCTTAACCATATCAAATCATACAATGCAAACAGTTCCCAGTCAACTTAAGTGTCGTAGTCTTACTTTTTATGCCCCCCCCCCAAGTTAAAACTTTCATTTTGGATGCTGGGGTACAACTCTGGTAGCACATGCATTCTTAGGATGTGGCAGGCCCTGGATTCTGTACTCAGCACAAAATAAAATTAATAAGTCAGTCTTTCTCATGGTCCACATGCTTGCTTGCCTTGGCTTGCTTTCAGGGAAGAAAGTTTTGTCATAAAGTGTATGTAAAAGTAAAGTGAGCAAGACATGTAACGTTGGCTAGGAAAAATTTTGCATTGTAATTCAAAAATACATTATTAAAGCCTCTGTAATATAATAAGATATTTCTGAGAAATGATCTTAAATGGGCAGTTCAGCAATAAGATATGTATACTTCCTGTTACAAAATTGAAGACTTATTTTTTTCTTTTAATTTCCCTGAAGTTTCAATTAATTTAAACATCCAGTAAGAAGATGGTATTGGTAGTCAGCTATTTGACTTTCCATAAATATAAATATGAAGTTATGTATGCTCAAGTACTATTTTTTTTCTCAAAAATTACTTAGGATGGTAAGAAATACTCTAGGCATTTCTGTTATCACTTCCAAAAATATACTTTTGAAATCCATTCATTTATATTTTGAGTATGTTCCTGAAGTATAAATGACATAAAATTTTAGTTATGCATTTGCATGTTATTTCCCAGGAACATTTTTTTAACTCTATACAACCCTACTTCCTGCTTCTCCACGATGGAGACACACCTGAGTCACCTGGGTCTCATTGTAAGGCTAGCACCAGAGACTCATGAAACACACAGCTCTGAGGCAGGGCCCAGTGAGAGAAGGCAGTCAATGGAGTGGAAAGACGGCTCCAAGTCCCCACATTTTCTTCCCTGGATGCTGTCTGTAATTGCTTTATGCAGTTTAGAAATGGAAGTGGATTTGGAAAGTGGAATCTATCCACAGCTCTTTAGATAGGAAAACGGACTGGTCTTTGGACAAGAAGAGCAGTTTATAATAAGACTTGAGTCCTAGGAGCTATTTAAATCCACAGGACCCATCACAGACCTCAGTTTACTGAGGAGTCAGAGACTGCTGAGAAGGAGGACAGGTGGAGAGGGGCACACCATCATCCCTAGCAAGTGGCTCCAGAAGGCTGTGAGGCCACAGCCTGTGTTAGGGGTACTTACTGATGCTTGTGTTACAAACTGGAGTTTTAATGTGATGCGCTTGTGCTGGGCAGTGGTGGCGCACACCTTTAATCTCAGCACTTGGGAGGCAGAGGCAGGCAGATTTCTGAGTTCGAGGCCAGCCTGGTCTACAGAGTGAGTTCTAGGACAGCCAGGACAGAAAAACCCTGTCTCGAAAAAAACCAAAAACCAAAACCAAATGTGATGCACTTGATATGGTTGTTAACTTCTGAATAAGAATTACTACTGAACTTAAGAAATATTGCTGTTGGTTGTCAGCAGGACTAGAGAACCTAGTCCATCCACTGCTTAAGAGGTTCGAGTTGCATGTTTGGCTTTGGAGAGAAATTGTAAGGCAGATTAACTGGAACTCCTTAGTGTTATGAAGATGAGCAGTATGTACTGTGAACCCATTCTGAACTTTGGTCCTAGTTTCTTATTTAATGGAAGAATAATCTTCAGAGTTTATTAACCAGAAACCTTGAAATGGATATTTATCTGTAGATTCTGTGACTGTGTTTCTTCTTGAAGGTCCATCTTTTAACACCAATTTTTAGCTAGTAAAAGGTATGTTTTAACATGTAGATTATTTTTGGACAACTTTGTGCAGCATTGTCTTTGCAGAGTTTTTTATATCAAGAGTTAGGAAAATAATTTTTATGAACAGAGCTGTTAGCCTGTGATGCCAGTAGGACTGGCATTGTGTAAGAATATCAGTATCCAAAGCTCAAGCTAGTAGAATGGTTCAGTGGGTAAAGCACTTTTAACACACCTGACCATTTGAGTCTGTTTCTAGAACCCACATAAAGAAAAGAAAAAACATACTCTATGAAGTTGTCTCCTGACATCCACATGTATGCCATGGTCCACATGCTCCTCCCCACTCCGTGCCATCATGCATATACATGATTATGTAATTAAAGAAAAGCAGGATCTGGGGGAATCTATTTTCTGGTCAGGAGTCTGTTTACTTGGAAAGACTTAGGAGCTGAATGTTTCCAGTGGTAGATTACCTATTCCTGCCCAAGCACTGTTTTCCTTCATGATGCTAACCTAACAAGTCTGTCATTATTTATCTCAGCTCTTGTGTTGTCACCACTGATTTTTGTGGTTTCAAATACTGTGGTGCCTGGTGCTGGAGAGATGGCTCAGCAGTTAAGAGCAATTGCTGCTTGCTCTTAAAAGGGATTGAGTTCAGTTTCCATCATCAATATTGGGAGGCTCACAGCTTTAGAAGATCTAACACCTATTGTATCCCATGAGAACACCTGCACATGTATGCTCACATGTGTGAACACACACAGACACACACACACATTCGTTCAAAGAAATTAAAATGAACTTAAAAAATATACAGATATCTAACAAGGCAGGAAGAGGAAGAAGGAGGGGACAAATGACAACCAAAGTAAACGATAAATGAGCTGGGTCAACTAAATCAGGTCAGTGGTCTCCTAAGAAAGTGTTGGAGAAGGTAGGATAGGGTGCAGAGCCCAACTGGTAGCCTCTTGTGTAAGTCTTCCTTTGTGAAGGAGCTATTCACTTAACTCAAAAGTTCCTGCAATCAGGACCTAATAAGAAAGGGTCTAGCAGCACCAGAGATACATACTTCCAAAAGAAAAAGAATTCTGTATGTTTTTAAATTTGGGTTTTTGTTTTGGTTTGGTGTTTGGGTTTTCAAAGCAGGGTTTCTCTGAGTAGCCATGGCTGTATTGGAACTTACTCTGTAGACCAGGCTGGCTTTGGATTCAGAGATCTGCCTGCCTTCCGAGTGCTGGAACTGAAGGTGTGTGCAACCACAGCCTGGCCTAAATTTTTGTGTTTCAATGTTGCTTTTCATACAGATTTAAGTTTATGAATGAGATTGTTTTTCCTAATTCATTCTGTTTGAGATTACTGATATTTATATGAACATTCATCATTTTAAAAAAGTTTCAGCCGAATTCTGCCTTGCTAATGTATAGAAGAGATAATCTAGGTTCAGTTTTATTTTCTTCTTTTTGAAACAGGGTTTTTGTGAGGAAAGAACCGCTGACTGAAAGATCCTGGAAACCTATTCATAGATGTTCCACTTCTTCAGAGTAAGAATCAACATGCTGGATATGAGTTTTGAAGAAAGAAAAAAAGGCAGGTTTTAGGGAAAAGATTCAACCTACATAAAGCAAGGGGGGAAATACTGAGTTCAATAGAGCAAATATCTTTACAAGTGGAAAACTTTTCTTCTGCCATCAATAAAACCATTGTGTTGTTATATATGTTGTGCTGGTTTACTTGCCTCTTGTTGTTCTTGTTGATCTGGCATTAGTCCCATTTTAATTGCCTTCTACAAATCATCTTATGGAAGCCTTCCTGCTATAATTCTGTAATATACTGACAGTGTAGCTTACAATATTTTGTATTGATACAACCTGAAGCCAAATAGCAGTTATTAGTATGGTAACAGCTATCAAATATGGCAAAAGAATTGAACAGGTAAGTTTGTAGTTTATAGTACCCTCATAATTTTTACAGATGAAATTTGAAAAGCAGGTATATCCTTTCTTTTACACTTGAATTGTGTTCTTAGGATTTATTTGGTTGCAAGTGAATTCAAGGGTGGGGAGGTGGGAGTGGGGGCGGGGGGGGCACATCCTCTTAGAAGCAGGAGGGGGGGGGATGGGATAGGGGATTCCTGGGGGGGGGGCTTGGGAGGGAGGAATGGAGTAAGGGGGTAACATCTGAAATGTAAATAAAATGTACAATAAGAAAGAAATGCAATTAAATAAAATAACCAATAAGTTATAAAAAATGAAAAAAGTCAACAAAACAACAACAAAGAAAAAAAAAGAAGCCTTTTCACAACAACAACAACAAAAAGGAAAAAAAAAAAAAAGAAGCCTTCTCATAGCCCTGGATCACAGAATGGTATTGACTCACCCTCCAGATGGCTATGTCTGCAGTATTTCAGGATTGGCTTAATATAGTGATGCATCTTTCAGAAATGCTATGAAAGATTGGTGTGGGGTGGTGGGCTGTGAGAAGGAGCTGGGTGCTTGGTCGAGCATAAGCCTGGAACCAGGGACCATTATTGGACTGCTCCCAGGCCCTGGTTCTTTTCATTTAGCTTCAGCCCTCCAACCCCTCCCACAGAGAGATCTATGGCTATCATTCAAGAGGAACAGGCCTCAGGCCTTAGAGAGATTTACATACTAATGAGGTACCTGAAGGCCAGAGGGTGGAGCCAATTAAGCATTCTTCCCAAGCCCCTTCCCCCTCTCTCCCTCCCTATTTATTTTTGGGGTGGTGTTGGGGCCTAGGCTGCCCCACTTTGGGCGGCCTAAAATGTTGAGGCCCTCTCCACTCTGCCCTTGGTGGCCACTGTTTCCTGGCCCAAGCTGCCGCTCCGGTCTGTGGGTCAGGGTTCAGCAAGAAAGAGAGTGAGGATGGACTCAAAGAATGGAGACCAGACAGAGTATGTTCCAATCCCGTTTATTCTTCAGTCTCTCTTCCTAGTCCAAGTCCCAAGTCTTGAGTTCCTAGTTCCTAGTTGTACTCCATCTCTGTCACTCCAAATTGTTCTCTAAGTTGTTCTCTCTAAAGTGTCTGATTCTCTGAAGTCTCTTCTGTCTGCTTCTCGCCTTTATATGTCTCACTTCTAAGCCATGCCTTTTGGTCACATCTTTAACCATGCCCTTAGGTCTTGTCTCTAAATCTGCTCTCTAGGTCACACTCTTAAATTACACACCTTTAATCTCACACACCTTTAATCTCACACACCCAAGGTATCTAAACCAAGATCATCAGAGTGTGCTCAGCTGTTGTAGGCTATTGTAATCCAAGTCTCATGTCAGGGTATATGGCTCAAGATGGCTGCAAAGCTGAGAGCTGCTTTCTGCTAAAAGTCGGACCCCAATAGGGTGGGGTGGGGTGCATCCAGATCCATCTACCATCCGCCATGACATTAAAGCCTGTAAAAACCCATGGACTTTCTCCTGTCATTGGGGCCACATCGTGAGGAACCATAGAGAAGGCCTTTAATGAGCCACAGCCACTGAGCCTAACTTCCCACCTGGAGGAACCCCCTGCATTCCCAGCCACTACCTACAGACTGGCTTTTGTATCTCTCTTTTCTAATTTTCCAGTGATTAGCTTCATTCTAGGACAGATTTGGCACATGTGACCCCAGATGGTACCTGGCAATTCCCATCAGGTAGGTGAGGGCTGCTTCCAGAAGTGTATTCAGAAAATGAAGCTTAGGCCACATGTACATGCATTGGACAATTTGTCCTCCTGTAACCAGAAATTCTACCAGTGTTTTAGGGTCTGAGCCCCTTAGCTTTCTTTAGAAGGAGGAGTCAATGGGTGGATTGGAGGCAGAGCATATGTATCTGAACTACAGCCCCCTGTCAGGAAAGGAGGCGTGTTCTGGAGGAACTAGTGACAGTTACCTGAGCTACAAACTCTTCATTCAGTGGACAGTTTTCTTATAGTACCAGCTGGAAGCCAGAACTGGTCAATTAAATGAAGGAATGAGAAGGAAGGGAGGAAAGGATAGAGAGAGGAAGAGAAGAAAGGAGGGAAGCAAAAGTGAAGGACCTCCATTCTCTCAGGGCCTACTCATTCTTTGTTTTCAACCCACCCTTGCTAGTGGATGTGACGGGCAGTGCTTTTCCGCTTTTATTTCTGGACATCACAGTGGGGTAGGTCTGGGTTCTGATTTTCTTTTTTTTTTTATTGGGTATTTTATTTAGATTTCAGATTTTATCCCCTTACCCCATTCCCTGCCCCCCAAGGAACCCCCTATTCCATCCCCCCTCCTCCTGCTTCTATGAGGATGTGCCCCCCCTCACCTACCTCCCCACTCCTACCTCCCCACACTCGAATTCACCCCCACTCGGTGTCCAGCCTTCATGGTACCAAGGATCTCCTCTCCAACCTATGCCAAACAAGGCCATCTTCTCCTACATATATAGATGGAGTCATGGTTCCCTCCCTATGTGCTCCCAGGTTTAGACCCTGGGGAACTCTGGTTGGTTGGTATTGTTGCTCTCCTCAATGGGGCCACAAACCCTTTCAGCTCCTAAAGTCTTCTCTCTAACTCCTCCATTGGGAACCCCATGATCAGATCAATGGTTGGTTAGCTGTGAGCATCTGCCTCTGAATATGTCAGGCTCTGGCAGATCTCTAAGGAGACAGCTATATCAGGCTCTTGTCAGCATGCACTTCCTGACATCCACATCAGTGTCTCCCTTGGAATGGATACCCAAGTGGAATGGTTTCCAGAGAACCCCTCCTTCAGTTTTTGTCCCATACTTTCTCACCATATTTACTCCCTTGAGTATTTTGTTACTCCTTCTAAGTAGGAGCAAGGCATCCACACTTGGTCTTCCTTCTCCATGAGCTTCATGTGGTCTGTGAGTTGAATCTTGGCAATTTCAAGCTTTTGGGCTAATATCCACTAATCAGTGAGTAAATACCATGTGTGTTATTTTGTGATTGGGTTACCTCACTCAGGATGATATTTTCTAGTTGCATACATTTACCCAAGAATTTCTCAAATTCATTATTTTTAATAGCTGAGTAATACTCCATTGTGTAAATGTATCACATTTTTGTATCCATTTCTCTGTTGAAGGACATCTGTGTTCTTTCCAGCTTCTGGCTATTATAAATAAGGTTGCTATGAACATAGTGGAACATATGTCCTTGTTATATATTGGAGTATCTTCTGGGTATATACCCAGGAGTGGTATAGCCGGGTCCTCAGGTAATGCTATGTCCAACTTTCTGAGGAACCACCAGACTGATTTCCATAGTGGTTGTACCATCTTGCAATCCCACCAACAATGGAGGAGTGTTCCTCTTTCTCCACATCCTCACCAGCATCTACTATCACCTGAGTTTTTGATCTTAGCCATTCTGACTGGTGTGAGGTGGTATCTTGGGTTTTGTTTTGATTTGCATTTCCCTGATGACTAAGGATGTTGAGCATTTCTTAAGGTGCTTCTCAGCCATTTGAGTTTCCTCAGTTGAGAATTCTTTGTTTAGCTCTGTACCCCTTTTTAAATAGGATTATTTGGTTGTCTGGAGTCTAATTATTGAGTTCTTTGTATATATTGGATATTAGCCCTCTATCGGATCTAGGATTGGTAATGATCTTTTCCCAATCTGCTGGTTGCCGTTTTGGCCTATTGACAGTGTCCTTTGCCTTATAGGAGCTTTGCAGTTTTATGAGGTCTCATTTGTCAATTCTTGATCTTAGAGCATAAGCTATTGGTGTTCTGTTCAGGAACTTTTCCCCTGTGCCTAGGTATTCGAGGGTCTTCCCCACCTTCTCTTCTATTAGTTTCAGTGTATCTGGTTTTATGTGAAGGTCCTTTATCCACTTGGACTTGAGCTTTGTACAAGGGGATAAGAATGGATTAATTTGCATTCTTCTACATGCTGACCTCCAGTTGAACCAGCACTATTTGTTGAAAATGCTGTCCTTTTTCCACTGGATGGTTTCAGCTCCTTTGTCAAAGATCAAGTGCCCATAGGTGTGTGGCTTCATTTCTGGATCTTCAATTCTATTCCATTGATCTTCATGCCTGTCTCTGTACCAATACCATGCAATTTTTTTTATCACTATTGCTCTGTAGTACAGTTTGAGGTCAGGGATGGTGATTCCCCCAGAAGTTCTTTCTATTGTTGAGAATAGTTTTCGATATCCTGGGTTTTTTGTTATTCTAAATGAATTTGCAAATTGCTCTTTTTATCTCTATGAATAATTGATTTGGAATTTTGATAGAGATTGCATTGAATCTGCAGATTGCTTTTGGCAAGATGGCCATTTTTACTAAATTAATCCTGCCAATCCACAAGCATGGGAGATTTTTCCATCTTCTGAGATCTTCCATTTCTTTCTTCAAAGATTTGAAGACATTGTCATACAGATCTTTCACTTGCTTTTTTAAATTCACTCCAAGATATTTTATATTATTTGTGACTATTGTGAAGGGTGTAATTTCCCTAATTTCTTTCTCAGCCTGTTTATCCTTTGAGTAGAGGAAGGCTACTGATTTGTTTGAGTTGATTTTATATCCAGCCACTTTGCTGAAGTTGTTCATCAGGTTTAGGAGTTCTCTGGTGGAAGTTTTAGGGTCACTAAGTATACTATTATATCATCTGCATAGAGTGAAATTTTGACTTCTTCCTTTCCTATTTGTATCCTTTTGACTTCCTTTTGTTGTCTAATTGCTCTGGCTAGGACTTCCAGTACTATATTGAATAGGTAGGGTGAGAGTGGGCAGCCTTGTCTAGTCCCTGATCTTAGTGAGATTGCTCCAAGTTTCTCTCCATTTAGTTTGATGTTGGCTACTGGCTTGCTGTAGATTGCTTTTACTATGTTTAGGTATGGTCCTTGAATTCCTGATCTTTCCAAGACTTTTAACATGAAGGGATGTTGAATTTTGTCAAATGCTTTCTCAGTATCTAGTGAGATGATCATGTCTTTTTGGGTTTTTTTTTTTTTTTTTTTTTCTTCTGTTTTTGCTTTTCGAGACAGGGTTTTTCTGTGTAGCCCTGGCTGTCCTGGAACTCACTCGATAGACCAGGCTGACCTCAAACTCAGAAATCCACCTGTCTCTGCCTCCCAAGTGCTGGGATTAAAGGCAAGCACCACCACTGCTAGGGGTGTTTTTTTTTTTCTTTGAGTTTGTTTATATAGTGGATTATTACAGTGATGGATTTCCAAATATTAAACCATCCCTACATTTCTGAGATAAAGCCTATTTGATCTTGATGGATGATTGTTTTGATGTGTTCTTGGATTTGGTTTGCAAGAATTTTATTGAATATTTTTGCATCAATATTTATAAGAGATTGGTCTGTAGTTCTCTTTCTTTGTTGGGTCTTTGTGAGTTTTAGGTATGGGCGTAATTGTAGCTTCATAGAACAAGTTGGGTATTGTTCCTTCTGTTTCTATTCTGTGGAATAGTTTGAAGAGAACTGGTCTTAGGTCTTCCTTGAAGGTCTGATAGAATTGTGCACTAAAACCATCTGGTCCCAAACTTTTTTTGGTGGGGAGACTTTTAATGACTGCTTCTATTTCTTTAGGGGTTATGGGACTGTTTAGATGGTTTATCTGCTCCTGATTTAACTTTGGTACCTGGTATCTGTCTAGAAAATTGTCTATTTCATCCAGATTTTCCAATTTTGTTGAGTATATGCCTTTGTAGTAGGATCTGGTGATTTTTTAAATTTCCTCAGTTTCTCTTGTTATGTCTCCCTTTTCAGTTTTGATTTTACTAATTTGGATACTGTCTCTGTGCCCTTTGGTTAGTCTGGCTAAGGGTTTATCTATCTTGTTGATTTTCTCAAAGAACCAGCTCCTGGTTTCGTTGATACTTTGTATAGTTCTTTTTGTTTCTACTTGGTTGATTTCAGCCCTGAGTTTGATTATTTCTTGCTGTCTACTCCTCTTGGGTCTATTTGCTTCTTTTTGTTCTACAGTTTCCAGGTGTGCTGTCAAGCTGTTAGTGTGTGCTCTCTCCAGTTTCTTTTTGTAGGCACTTAGAGCTATGAGTTTTCCTCTTAGTACTGCTTTCATGGAGTCCCACAAGTTTTGATTTTCATTATTTTCATTAAATTCTAAAAAGTCTTTAATTTCTTTCTTTGTTTTTCCCAATGAATACCAAGTCATCATTGAGCAGATCGTTCAGTTTTCACATAAATGTGGGCTTTCCATTGTTTTTGTCATTATTAAAGACCAGCCTTAGTCCATGGTGATCTAATAAGGTACAAGGGATTATTTTAGGGTTTTTTTGTATCTGTTGAGGCCTGTTTTGTGACCAATTATGGTCTATTTTGGAGAAGGTACCATGAGATACTGAGAAAAAGGTATATTCTTCTGTTTTAGGATGAAATGTTCTATAGATATTTGTTAAAACCATTTGGTTCATAACTTCTGTTAGTTTCATTGTGCCTCTGTTTAGTTTTTGTTTCCATGATCTGTCCATTGCTGAGAGTGGGGTGTTGAATTCCCCCACTATTATTGTGTGAGGTGCAATGTATGCTTTGAGCTTTAGTTAAGTTTCTCTTATATATGAGGGTGCCCTTGCATTTTGGGAATAGATGTTCAGAATTGAGAGTTCATCTTGGTACATTTTTCCTTTGATGAATATGAAGTATCGTTCCTTATCTTTTTTGCTTACTTTTAGTTGAAACTTGATTTTATTTGATATTAGAATTGCCAGTCCCGCTTGTTTCTTGGGACCATTTGCTCGGAAGATTGTTTTCCATCCTTTAACTCTGAGGTAGTGTCTGTCTTTTTCACAGAGATGTGTTTCCTATATGCAGGAAAATTCTGGGTCCTGTTTATGTATTCAGTCTGCTAGTCTATGTCTTTTAATTGGAGAATTGAGTCCATTGATATTAAGAGATATTAAGGAAAAATGATTGTTGCTTCCTATCACTTTTGTTATTAGAGATGGAATTATGTTTGTGTAATTATCTTCTATTGGGGTTGTTGGAAGACTACTTTCTTGCTTTTTCTAAGTTGTAATTTCCCTTCTTGTGTTGGAGTTTTCCATCAATTATCCTTTTAAGTGCTGGATTTGTGGGAAAATATTGTGTAAATTTGGTTTTGTCATGGAATATCTTGGTTTCTCCATCAATAGTGGTTGAGAGTTTTGCTGGGTATAGTAGTCTGGGCTGGCATTTGTGTTCTCTTAGAGTCTGTATGATATCAGTCCAGGATCTTCTGGCTTTTATAGTCTCTGGTGAGAAGTCTGGTGTAATTCTTATAGGTCTGCCTTTATATGTTATTTTACCTTTTCCCTAACTGCTTTTAGTATTTTTTCTTTGTTTTGTACATTTGATGTTTTGATTATTATGTGACAGGAGGTATTTCTTTTTTGGTCTAGTCTATTTGGAGTTCTGTAGGCTTTTTGTATATTCATGGATATCTCTTTCTTTAGGTTAGGGAAGTTTTCCTATATAATTTTGTTGAAGATATTTACTGACCCTTTAAGTTAGGAATCTTCACTCTCATCTATATCTATTATCTTTAGATTTGGCCTTCTCGTTGTATCCTGGATTTCCTAAATGTTTGGGGTTAGGAGCTTTTTACATTTTGCATCTTCTTTGACAGTTGTGTCAATGTTTTCCATGGTATCTTCTGCATATGAGATTGTCTCTTCTATCTCATGTATTCTGTTGGTGATGCTTGACTCCTGATCCTTTTCCTAGGTTTTCTATCTCCAGGGTAGTCTCCCTTTGAGATTTCTTTATTGTTTCTATTTCCATTCTTAGATCCTGAATGGTTTTGTTTATTTCCTTCACCTGTTTGGTTGTGTTTTCTTGCAATTCTTTAAGGAATTTTGTGTTTCCTCTTTAAGGGCTTCTACCTTTTTACCTGTGTTCTCCTGTACTTCTTTAAGGGAGTTATTTATGTCCTTAAAGTCCTCTATCACCCTCATGACAAGTGATTTTAATTCTGAATCCTGCTTTTCCAGTGTGATAGGGTGTCCAGGGCTTGCCATGTAAGCAAGGTAAGGGTTTGGTGGGTAGGTGGGTACCATCTTGATCAGTAACTTGACCATTCCCCTGGCCAGTTAATGAATTAATAGGAAGGAAAATACAGTAGACAGGAACCGACAAAATCAGGTAGTAGTTGAAGAAAGAACTATTTGGCGGTGAGAAACACAAACATAGTAAACACAAAGGAAAAGATCCCGCATAGCAAACACAAAAAAAGACACCCCCCCCCACACACACACACACACATACACAGCTGCTGCTGCCATTGGTGGTAGGTGTCTTGAGAAGCCGAAAAATCCCATCTCTTCTTGAGGGCTGGAGTGTCTTAAGTCCCTGAAGATTTTTTTCCCCTAAATTTAGGGTTGATCAGAAAGACAAGATGGCCTACAACTGCTGTATCAAGATGTCCTAGGACTTACCAAGCCAGACCTTCAGCAAGAGTCCTGCTGGCAGGAGAAAAAGACTACAAGGACTTTGTTTTAAGCTGTGAGGCTTTCTCTTAGGTCAGGAGGGTGAGGAGGAAGCTAACCATCTTGGAATTTCACCATCTTTTTAAAACCTAGGCATGCCCTCCCCCCATATCAGTCTGCCTAACAGGGAATCTAACTCCTAGTCATTCAACTATAAATGTATGTTTAGTTTCTTTACTCTTTTTCAAAGTAAACACTGTATGAGATACTTAATCTTTAATCTACCATTCCAAGAATATCTTGAAGTATAACACTGAAGATGAAAGTGTTCATTACCATGTTTGTAGAAAAAAACAAGGTCACAGGTGCTAAATATAGTTTTGTATATGCAGGAAAAACAGGGCTATCTCAGTTTCATTATTGACTGCAGAAGGAAAACGTTGGATTTTGTGTCATAGTTTTCACAATTTATAGGTGAAAATCAGTTAATGGGAGTGCTAACTCAGAGAGAGAGAGAGGTCTCTTCTGCATATTCCAGTGAAAGCCTCTGGGGCCCGGTGCCAGTGACTATGTGACAAATGGGGTAGGGCACAGGCTAGAGGCTCTGGGAGAAACCATAGGTAGGAGGCTTCACAGCCCTACAGTCTAACAGTGAGCAATGCAGGATGCTTCCTCTCAGTCCTGCTTCATCACCTGTCACCTGGCTTGGTGACCAGTGTGAAGAGAGAACCTGGAACTTAAAAGAAAATATGGTCACTATCAACTGCTTTTGCAAGGTATCTAATAAAGGGGTTCTTGGATCTCGTTTTTAAAGAAAAAACTAATTTCTGCTTGTTTCTAACCTGAAGAACCCCAAGGCTGATAGAGATACATTTGGCCTAGTGACTGCACTTAAGGTGTCGCTCACTCCTCACAGCTCACAATCTCTGGACACAGCCTGACATCAGATGAGGGAATTTTCTTGCTATATTTTTCATCTGTCCTCTTTTCAAATAACAGCTCATTTTATTAATTACAAGGTACATTAGTCAGTTATCTAATGGAACAGAAGAGCTAGAATGAATACATATTAAATACATTAAAATAATACATGTATCCAAAGGGGATTTATTAGACTGGCTTATAGGGTATGATCCAGGTAGTCCAAAAGTAGCATCTCACACTGGAGAAGCAGAGAATCCGGTATTGGTCTGTCCACAGGACTGGATGTCTCACCAGTCCCAATGTGGCACTGCCGGCCTGGGGGATTCTTGGAGAGCTGTTTGTTATTAATGTATGTTGGACTCCCAAAGAAGTTGGTTATAATCTTAGAGAAGAGATGTTATAGCAACAGGAGAGATGGAAGTAGGCAAGAACCAAAGGTTCTTTTTACCATGCCCTATTATAAACTTAAATTTTTATCGACCATAATTTTAATATGGGTTCTTTAGAAATTGTTCTTTGGGGCAAATCCCATCTGCCTTGTTGGGAATTCAGCAGTTCATAAGAATCAGCAGCAGCAGCAGCTTAATCCACTCATAAACACGTCACGAATATACCAGCACTTCAGTTCAGTAGTGTTGGGTAACAAACAGCAGCAGCAGTGTCATGGCAACAGCAGCAGCAGTGTCATGGCAACTCAGAAACAGCCAGGCCTCTGTGAAATCAGTCAGTGGGAACAGCCAGGACCAACAGGGATACCAGGGGAAGTCGCTCTGCCTGTGCCTCTCAACAATGAACTTTAAAGCTAGCTATGCAAGCCCATCACTGTTCATTAAGTCTTATTCATACTCCCTCTAAACATAATGTGTCCTCCACATGTCTTGCCTCACCCTGTGAGTCTCTTAACAAAACTCCATGTGAATCTGTATCAGCTGACATCACTCTGTCAATCAGCCAGAGTCTTCAGAAGCGGCAGAAAGCCACCAGAACACCACCAGAAGTTTTTTTGGTGCATTTCTCTCTATGGAGTCATGACAAATGGAGCTCTGCAATGTAAAGTGAACCAATCCGTGTGTGTTGTTAGTGAAGAATCCTTTAACACACAGCCTTTCACGTGTCTCCTTTAGCGAAACACCCTTTCACCTTTGTCTGCTTCAGGAAAACACTCTTTCATGTGTTTGCCCCAGCAAAACACCATCCGACATAACTGACTTTCCAAAGAAACTGTAAGTTTCCACTTCACCTTATCTGGACAACCACAAGAAGATGCAGCCCAGATTTAGGGTGAGTCTTCTTGTTCACATAACCCAGTTACAAAACCCCTCACAGGAATGTCCCACAGCTTGGGTTTTCTTTGATTCCATCAAGTTGGTAACCACCATTAGCCATTACTGTGTGGTTAGACCAACAGTATAGCATGGCTCTTCTGGCTTGGCAAAAGTGCTGAACCCTAATGTCAGAAAGTTTCATTGACACCATTCTTGGTTCATATTTAAAGGGACTGAAGTGAAAGGGTGAATAGATTCATCTCAGAGACCATTGGGACCAACCTTAAGACATTTGTAAAAGTGTGTGAGAGGCCAGCTGCCAGGCTTGAGGAATTTGTATTTTTAAAATAATTATCTTGGATATTCTGCCATAAGTGAAAGTACCCTCAAGAAGGGCTGGAGAGATTGTTCTTGTTGCTCTCCCTATGTGGGCAGGCTCATAACCTCCTGTAACTCTAGTTTTAGGAGACCTGATGCTCTAGGCTCTTCAGGCACCTACACATGTGGCATATACCACATAACACACACACATACACATATACACACAAACCTTAAAAAAAAACATACCCTTGTGAAAGAGTAGGAACAATACTCCATTTTACATATTTTATATTCTTTGAGATTTTCATGCATGTATACAAAGCATTTTCATCATAACTGCTCCTTCTTCCCACTAACTCCTTCCAGACATACTCCCGTGATCCCTTCTTCCAATTTTATGGCCATGTTTTTAAAATTCACTTAGTGCTGCCAGTATCTGCTTGGGTATATGGCCACTCATTGGAGCATAATCTACCTATTTTTTGTAGAAATGTTTTTAAATAACTGTTTTATGTCAGTTAGCTTGAAAGAAAATATCCATCATTAACAGGTTTTGTGGGCAAAGCAAACAATGTAAAGGATTGGGATGATGTATTTATTCTAACTTCAGGTGGCTCATTCGACACAAAAGAAATGCTGTTGGCACAAGTCTAAGTGTTCGCAGGCCCCCTGCTCATGCTTAGAAGAGAGCCATAGGGCATGGGCTGACCTATTCATCTGAAATAGTTAAAATGTATGAAATGTTGCACTCAAGATAATAGGCACCAGACTAGGACACAGGGGGCTCTTGGAAAACCAAGACTAGATGGGCCCCAGATGGTCCAAATTGCTGCTTGGAGAAAAGTCTGAGACTGGAGCACTGAGAGGGAACCCAGAACATATTGCTAGCCCAGAGACGGGAATGGTGGAGGGTGTTTAGGGAAGAGAGTTAGGAAGAATTGTATGACAAAATGGCTCTCCAACCTAAAGGTAACACTGGAAACCAGAGTGTCAGAAGCTGCAACAATAGAGTCTCACCAAACATGACTGTCTAAATGTGAGCTGAACAAGGACAATGTGTTT
This sequence comes from Arvicanthis niloticus, assembly GCF_011762505.2. Lineage (NCBI taxonomy): Eukaryota > Metazoa > Chordata > Mammalia > Rodentia > Muridae > Arvicanthis > Arvicanthis niloticus. The sequence goes on along the minus strand of NC_047660.1, from coordinate 33,620,975 downwards.
TACATTCCTATTAAGTTCATTCAAGGCTCAATGTTATCACTGGGGGGATGATGTTTTCAAACATGAACGTATTAACAGATGTGTGGTAGTAATCAACTTGTGGTGTTAGTTTGCATTTTCTTAATGAATAATAATAATAATCATAATCATTTCATTGCTTAATTGTTATTTTTTATTGACTTTTGGTAATTTTCAGTATGTTGAGAATTCTGTACATGTTCTCCATATAAGTCCTTTATGAGAGATGTAGATATGTTTAATTCTTATCCATATAAGGATTTTATGTCTCAAAAATGATCATAAGTCTATGTATATTTCTTATATCACACTTATTTATCTTTTCACTTTCTTAATAATATTTTCTATGACAAGTTCTTAATTCGGAATAAGTACAATTTAACTGTTTGTTCTTTGTGGATTCTGTTGTTGGTATTACATCTGAGAACTCTGTGGAAACCAGCATCACAGAAAAACACACACACACACACACACACACACACACACACACACACACACAATTTACATTATATACAAAGTTCTAGGCCTGCTGGCAACCAGGGCTATATAGTGAAACCCTCAGAGGATAGAAATTTAAACCTTTGCCATTGCTCATTTTACCTTTACTTCTTTACTTATGACAGTGAAAACAAGAGTTCCTCACATTTTAATTTGTGATAGGTCCCAAATGAAAACAAGGCAGTGTTCATTAACATGCTAAATGCATACACAAATTGAGGCTATCTATAAATGAAATATAAAATAAAAAGGAATTTTATAAAAAGCAATAAAAAGGAATGAACCACTGAGGACCACATCACCTTGGATGAATCTCAAAATAACTATGCTAAGTAAAAGAGGTCAGAACTTGGGGGTGTCAGGAGACATGCTATATGACCACATTCACAGAAAACTATAGAGAATGCAAAATAACCCACAGTGACAAGTGACAGACTAACACGTGGCTGCCAGAGGGAAGAATAAAATAACCAAAGCACCTGAGAAAACTTTTTGAACTGTGGGGATGTCTGCTATCTTGTTTTTCTCTGTGTATATACATATTCATGTCCAGATCATCACGTAGTGGCTTCTGAATATTTTCCATGTGTACCTTAAAAAATATGTCAGTTAAACTTTTATAAAACTGTTTTAAAAAGTAGTTGTGATTCTAATGTGGGTTGTTTTCCCACATTATACACGTTATATAACTTATTAAGATAATGTCAAACTGCACTCATTTGAAAAATTAGGTTATAGTGTTTCTATCTTCGGTGGATTATGGTAAAAACACAATGACAACAGTGTCTTTGGTTGGTAATATTTTACATAAGTATTTATGGCCCTATTTTTTGAGTCCTGGGATGTTAAATTGTTACTTTTATATTCAAAACTTGATTTTGGGAGAATATATATAAACTTATAATCATTATCATTTTCATCCATCATTAGGTTACTTTAGATTTTTACAATATTTTTTCTATCCCCCGTGTCTCGGGGGCTGTCGCTCTCTCTCTCGCTCTCGCTCTCTCTCTCTCTGTGTGTGTGTGTGTGTGTGTGTAACCTAGATTTTCTGTGGTTTATCTTAAATTCACCAGTAGTTCTAGGCACTTTTCTTTTTAAACAGTCCTTCTTTTCTTTCTTAAATAGGAAGCCATAATCTATTTTAAGCCTTTCTAGTTGTTTCTCTGTGTTTGTGTTTAGATTTAAATGTTGACAGACATAGCTTTGGCATCTAATTTTTCCCCTAATATGCTAACTGTTTGGAATCTCATGGAACTTTTTGAATTCTTGGGAAAATAGAGTTCATGTGCCAAAAGCCTTGATATTTTTACCATATTCTGAATTTTTCAAAATATTACATGATATGGATTTAAATATGATATAATTTCCTCCCATTTCATATAACATATCCATTACAGAAAAATACCATGCTGAACATTCATATAGAAATACTGACATTATACAAGATTTATTAATGCACAGAATAAACGTCCACTTGGTCTTAACATGTTGCAACAGCTTCTAATGTAATAAAACTTATGAACTCAAAAAAACCAGTGTGATTAAACACAGATTGAAATTTTTTTATAGCCATTTTGTATGAAGCACTCAATTTTCACATGACCTCTGTTGGGGGCCGACTTTTAGCAGAAAGCAGCTATCAGCTTTGCAGCCATCTTGAGCCATATACCCTGACATGAGACTTGGATTACAATAGCCTACAACAGCTGAGCACACTCCGATAATCTTGGTTTAGATACCTTGGGTGTGTGAGATTAAAGGTGTGTGAGATTAAAGGTGTGTGACTTAAGAGTGACCTAGAGATCAGATTTAGAGACAAGACCTAAGGGCATGATTATAGGTGTGACCAAAAGGCATGGCTTAGAAGTGAGACATATAAAAGGCAGAGGCAGACAGAGATCAGAGAATCAGACAGAGGAGACACTTTTAGGAGACACTTCAGAGAGTATAACTTGGAGTAGGAATTAGGCATTAGGTAGCAGGCACTTAGAAGAGAAATTGGAAGAAGAAACTTGGAACTTGGAGGCACTAGGGACTAGGAACTAGGGACTAGAAACTCAAGACTTGGGACTTGGAGAGAAGAAGAGAGACTGAAGAATAAACGGGATTGAAACACACTCTGTCTGGTCTCCATTCCTCGAGACCGCCCTCACTCTCTCTCTTGCTGAACCCCGACCTGAGGACTGGAGTGGCAGCTTGGACCAGGATACAGTGGCTGCCAAACGCAGGGCAGCCCGGGCCTCAACATTTTGTTCAGGCCTCGACAGTTTTGGCCGCCCGAACTCGGGGCTAGTGCGGTTCCCAACATTTTTTTGACCTCATTAATGTTTCATGAAATCAGTGTATTATAGGAAATAACTGTTGTATACAGTAGTCCCTATTGAACATCTTTGATTCCCTTTAAAACTTTGCAAAAGTCATTTCTTTATCTTTCTGCTAATAAGCTGAAGTGATCTGAGGATACATGGGTAGAAATAGATCTTGGGCTGGCTAGGTTAAAAATTTAGTCATCTCCTAAAGTGATTTCTTCCATGAATTAATTTAATTAATGCAGCATATACAGACACACAAAAAATGTGCCATATGTTACAAATAAGCTCCTTGTATGAAACCAAATATATTTAGCAGAAATTGTTCCTTTTTAGTACAATTTATACCACTTCTTGGGACTTACTTAATCTTTGGAGTCCTCATGGGCACAGTTCTTAGGGTATCAGAATCACATCCTCTTTCTCTGTTAGAATTTTCTGGGTTCAAGTATTGCTACTTTCACTTTTGGATGAGAGTGTGTGCTCTAGACACAAATAAAAGAACATTATATTGTCAGAACAACATTCCAGTGTTGCAGTGGGATTGCTTGTGGATTCTCTTAAATGCACTTGTAGGGTTGTGATGCCTTTTGACTGTGTGTGTGTGTGTGTGTGTGTGTTTATGCTTTTAATCTAGAATGGCTCCCATAAATTAAGTGTTTGCATCACAGATCTTGGCTATTGAGAGGCTGTAGAAGCGTGAGGAACTGGGCTCTTGTTGGAGAAAGTAGGCCATTAGAGGCATGCGTGAACAGAACACTGGATCTCTGACCCCTGGTTCTTCCCTTTTATTTCCCAGCTTCATTCTTCTTCATGGCCCAGCTATGCGTTCTGCCTTGCCACAGCCCAAAGCAATGGAGTCAAACAACACTTGGACTTGGTCTTGAGTCCACATAACCCTTCTATCGTTTTAAGTCCATTTACCTCAGGTGTTCATTTTTAAGTTCATTTATTTCATCCAGAGGTGGGAAGCTGAATAACACATATTGCCCATGTCTGTTTTCTCAGCATGATTTCCAGTATTTCTAACCATGCAGTTTTAAACAAACCAAACAAAAAGCCCAACAACATCATCAACAACAAAACAAATATTTTTATTTCTTTCAGAGAGACATGAAAACAGTAGCTCTTCTTACCCTCTCTCCTTCAGCTTGAGTATTGACAAGCTATAGGCAGTTGATATGGGGGGAGACATAGCCCTACGCTCCAGAGTTTCTCCAGCTAGCTTTTGGCTGGCAGTATTAGAGGGGGCTAAGGGATTGTCTTGAGCTATGTACACTGTTTCCTTTTGGGACGGTTTGTCCTGAGGTTTCCCGTCGCTGTGATAAAATATACATACAGCCCAGTTAAGGAAGGAAGGGTTTGTTTCAGCTTGGAGTTTCAGGGACCCGGGCATGTGCTGATGTGCTGTCTCCTAACCATGCAGTGTTAAGAGAAATATATTTATAGCATTCACAGAAGCAAAGACTTGCTGGGAGGGAGGGCTCTGTTACTTCTTGGCTTGATGAATTTAATCGAATAGCTTCATCTTTCAAACTTTGTTCCCTTGGTATCCAAAGTTGCCTAACTCCAGTGTTTACTGCTGATAAGTAATTTCACAGAGGCCATCATCTGATATGGTCATTGATACCAAGACCAAACATAGAAACAAAGTAACTCATAGTCATGTCTACACACCATTAAGCAGCCAATCAAGTCCAAGTTCACAAAATATTATTCAAACCACACCAGTGGCCAAGTATGTTTCTTTTCTAACCAATAAGACCATTGGCTCTTCATGCTATCTTTTTATTTCTAGATTATTATTGAGGTACCCTATCTGGCTTTTTCACATCCATTTAAGACATTTTGCTTCTTCACAACCCTTGCTGGGCAAAAGCCCTCTTTTCTTAAGCCATTGACATTCTCCAACATACGGCCAGATTCTATTCTATTCACTGTGCTTCTAGTTTCTGTATGTGATAGTTGGACATCTGAGGATTTACTGACATGGAAAATTGCTGGATTAATAACTGCTGTTAATAAATGCTGACTATTGCTGGGTTAATAATAGACCATATTGAGTTTGCCTTTTATTTTTGAACTGGCCAATCTAAAGCCCACTTAACCTTTAAGAAATACTAACCCTCTATCCTAAATGCTTCAAAGCCTGGACATCCACAATCTCAGGCACCCTCTGTACTCTGCAGCTTGCCTCTGTATCCATCAGCCTGCTGAACGGACAAGCTGGCTAATCCTAACCTACACATCCTGCTTACTCTGCCTCTTCCATTCCTTCCTGGACAAGTACAGTCGAGGCTTCCAGGTGTGTCTGCCCCCTCTTTCCCTCCCCCATCACCTTGTGCTGGAGGTTAACCTCGTTATTACTACCTCAACTCTGTGCAGCCTGGCATAGCATATTTCTTCCTCTTGAACAGTGTGAGCAATAAGTCATATTCTTAATAGTTACCATCTCCTGATCTTGTGCTCACCAAACCTGAAGAAACCCCAAGTCCCAGATCTGTTTCATTACCCGTGTTAAGTCGTCCCCAGCATCCTGTCAATAAGGCATTCCATGCTTTTCTTGGCATGTGATCTCATTCAGTGAATTGAGCCTGTCAGCCCAAGTTGACTCAAGAACTTTGGATTTCTGTTGGTCTTAGGTTGGTGATGATATGAGAGAAAAAAGCAGCAACTATGAAGTTCAGTGGCTAGAAACATTGAAATCCTCAGATAGATTGTATGAAATATGATCTAATTTTTTTTATCCACAGCTCACTGGCTCAGGAAATGGCCTGGTGGATTAACCCAGGTTTCTCTTCAAATAAGTAGATAAGGGAGATTGAGACATTAGTGGAAGTATTTTGCCATGTGACTTAGGAAGCCCATCTATGATGAGACAGAAGAAAGAACCTAATGCTAACACAGGACATGAAAGACAGAATTCCCTGGGTTCCTCAATTAGTGCCTGCTCTGGACTGACAAAACGAGCAACCTTTAAAAGATCTGACAAAGAAAAAATGTATTATTTTTTTTTGTTGTTGCCATAAGAAATAACTGACTGAAAGCTACTTATGGGTAGAAGGGTTTATTCTGGCTCAGGCTTTAGGGTACAATCTACCATATAGAGTCAGGAAGCAAAGAGAGCTGAATGCTGGTACTTAGGTAGCTTTCTCCTTTTTATTCAGCAGACTCTGGCCCTGGGATGGTTCTGCCCACATTCAAGGTGGGACTTTCCTCCTGCATTACATCTTTCTGTCAATGCTGCAGAGACATTTCCATGGTGATTCTAAGTCCAGTCAAGTTGGCAATGATGATTAATAATCACATCACTTGCACTGGAAGTTTATAAGGTGCAATGGAAATCATTTCTGCCACGTTAGAAATGTGTACATTATGAGGAGAAATACATGTTAGAAGCACATATTTCTATATTTTCTTCAAAGCCTGGGAGCTGTAGGTTTAACTCATTTAAATCTTGTACAATACCCACAATTTTTCAAAGATTGGTAAAAAAAAAAAAAAAAATCCTCTTTGTTGCAACAGTCAGACAAAAAGAAGAATGTTTCTAGATTCAAGAAGCGTCTGACTTTAGTTTTTCCCCAAGTGAAACCAACACAGTAAAACCTCCCTGCCTGATAGCATTTCACTCCCCAACTCTGAGATAGACAGGTCCATGTGGTTGATGTCACAGTGAAGGAGATGTCACCTGGACTCTGTGGTTGAACTCCATTGCTCCAGGACTGTTCCTCAGCAGGTATTTCTTCTAGGATTATCTATCTGGACTGTCCACATCCAGGGAATAAAAGCACCATCTTTAAGACTGAGAATAGTGAAGAGCTACGTCCTTCTATTCGGAAATGTGTAGAGTTTTAGTGAAAGCTTGTAGATCAGGTTAAAATATTGACTACCTGAAAACACAGACAAGCTTTTTGTGTCTTCCCATTCATACAGAAAGAGACATGACCAGGAGCACTTGGAAGAGGAAGTGGTAGAGAAGACCATAGCAATATTTTAATGGAACAATTTTTTTTTTTGAAAAATGAGAAAAGAGATTTGAGAATCTAGAAAATAATTCCTTCAAACTATTCGTATCTGTGTATCTTGTACAGAGTTATTCTGTCTCAACTGGGTAGACATCTATCTGTTGGTGGAGTTGGATGTTGTAATTTAAGACTGTGAGTCCTTTCCCTGAAGGAGCATCAGCAGCCTTCCAGGGGTTTCTGTAAACGCAACTGCCACTTCATTCCACAGATTCTGATTCTGAGAACATCTTTTAATTAATCCCCAGGATAGATCACAAAGCTCACAGTTGGTTTCCATGTTCAAAAGTCATTGTTTTGAGTAGCCTATTAGAATCTACCAGAGAATTAAAAACACACAAAAAAACCCAAAACAACAACAAACAAACAAACAACAACAATAAAAACAAAAATACAGATCAGGGTCTAAATACCTAGCAGTGAGATGTAGGAAGACAGTTGGGGAAAAAAACAAAACCTCTCCCTGTTAAAAATAAGCTATGAGATTCCCTCCCCTCCCATTTATCCTAGATCATTCATGTTAGAAACCTATAATTATAAATTCTTTTCTGTATCTGAAATGTCTGAGCATCCTTTGAAACTAAATAGGTCTTTTGTGAGTCTGATGACTGGGGAATGTCTTTCTCAAGGACCTGGGCTCAGTCTCTTTGAAACTTAGATACCAAGGGAGATGGTGCCCATTCTTACCCTGGCTGTCTCTGGAAGGCAGTTGGAGCCTCACTTCTGTAGCACCTTGATCCAAACTCCAGAACTGTCTCCTGCCAGATAAAGGTTGTCTTTCTTCTGCTTGGACCAAATAAAGCAACACTTACCAGGCATCATCTAGACAGTCTAGTCCTCTGACTTGAGGGCTGTATAATAGGCAGCATTTGATTGGCCTACCACTTCTGGACTTCATGTATTCATAACATAATATTGTATGTTATTGCCCTGGCAACAGGCAATATATATATGTATGTGTATGTATATGATGTATATGTATATGATGTATATGTATGTGTGTGTATATATACATGTTTAAATATTTAAATACACACACACACACACACACACACACTCACATATTTAAATTATAGGTTACCCAGGAGAAGCAGGGAGTTTAGTACAGAAACTGTAACTATTGGGGAAGCTTTAGTTCATGACCACCAGGGCCAGAAGCTAGCCCACGAGGATTGCCATAGAGCCAGAAGGTTAGATCCCTTGACCAGTACCTGGTGGCCATGCTGGCCAGCTGTGTGTATGTGTCTGGAGGTGAGGACTGAGTGGCCAGTCCTGGGCATGCGCAGACCTACTTCTTCAGGGTCGGCTCCCTGGCCTACCTTCTTAGTTGCCCTGGGTCCTGGGATCAGAGTTTCCCTGTTAAGCAGCATGGTGCATGGCCCATGGCTGAGTATCGAGTAGGAAAATCAATGCAGTCTGAAAGAGGGCAAGCTCATGCTCTCAGTTTGGCACACTGAGTCTTTTAGCTCACTGATGAGTGGGAATTAGAAGCCGTGACAAAACCAGCTTCACAACCCGTATCTAGGCTGCATTTGTCAGCTGTGCCAAGGGCTCATGTAGACCAGGCTGGCTTTGACTACCAATCCTCCTGCCTGTCTCTGCCTCCCAAGTGCCAACATGTGGCACTATCTTCATTTCACCATTTGACCCTTGCCGGCCCCCACTGCCCCATTTTTTTTAAACCATAGAAAAGCTACCCATCTGGCTCATTGAAAGCCCCTTAGAGTAAGTAGAATTCAGATCAGCCCCACGAAATTGCTTCTTTTCGGTGGTCACCCAGTGCTGGGGCCCTGGGCGAGCACATACTCTGCAGGAAGAGGTCTGTCTCAAGGAGAAAAGATGGGCAGGGCTTTCAGAAAGAGATTTTCCCCAGGTTCAGTTTCATCAGCTCGATATCACAAATGCGTCACCAAGTCTAACTGGCTTATTTTCTGTAGGTTGTCACACTGGTTGAATTAAGGGCAAACAAATGGATGGGTGAGTATTCACTAGCTTCTCTATGCGGTTTGATATGCGTCCATTTTCCCTGCAGTTTCCCAGCTTTAATGAATGATGCATGCAAAAAAAAAATCAAGAAAAAAACATCATCCCCACACCTTCATCTGAAATTCTGAAGATAAGAGGTTTGGATATTCAGTTGCTGATAAGTTTGTGGCAAAGCCATTCAGCAGACAAACCGAACCTGAAATGATGCAGAACTTTACATGGGATTTAGTTACTTCATTTGGTGTGACTCTTTCCCTGTTTTCACGAGTGGAGCATTAGTGTTAAAGATGTGCACTGTACCATATGCTATGCATAGCATGTATTACCAAGGCCCTGATATTTCTCAGTTTAAAGCACACATAGTCCATAATGTTTCAGATACGGAATTGTGGACTTATATTGTGGTTATTGTGGAGGAATGTCATGTAATTTGGGAGACAAATTACATTTGTGCATATGCCCATTTACAAATTAATGTAAATGTTTCTCCTGCCATTTTACAAAATATTAGGAACAGTATCTTTTGCACACTCTCCTGTCGTGAGATTACAGATAGATTCTCCAGCCAATGCCTCCAGCTCATCATTCTACTCCGTAATTGCTTCACTCAAATATTACAGAAAGAACACAAAGGCAGAACAAACATGCAGGGCACATTACAGGATATTTTGATGTATCTTCAACTCTCTTTCAATAAATCCTTTGGACAACCTACTGCATGAAAACTTTGATTTTTATTATTAAACCCAATTGTTGTTTCATTTAAGTGGCTAAATATGCAATTTAAATATCTTTGAAACTATTTAATTACATTTCAAGGCATATGGAGATGAAAATAAATTTTACTTCTATGCTTACTGTAAAACCAATTAAATTTGAAAATGTTATGCTTCTACTTGAGCAAATAGAGAGAATAACTTCCTTGCTGTACAAATAAATGTTTAATCTCTGGTCTTGCCATGATCCTTGCTTTATTAACAAGATAAACCAGGTATTAACAAGTCCACCTAACCATCGATTTATCCATCCAGCTACCATCAGTGTAGGTATCAGCCAGCCACTAATTTATATTTTCTTCACTGTGCTATTTAACTTGCCTATCACAAAAAGCTGAGATAACCAACTTAACAGGAGAATACATTTACAGGACTCACGATTCTAGAGGTATCATTATACACTCAGTTGTCTTTGTTGCTTTGGGGCCTGTGAGAAGACGTGGCACCATAGTGGGACCACGTGGCAGTCAGCTGCTCACTTCCTGGAAGCTGGAATGAAACCGAGCATAGGGGAAGAAACTGCAGTCCCCAATTTCCCCACCAGAGGACGCTGGCAATGACCACACTTCTTACTGGTTTCTACCTGTCCAAGGTCTCACCATCTCCTAGTAATGCCCCAAGTTGGCAGCAAAGCCTTTGAGGGACACTCAAGGGGCAAGCCAGAGCAACCACACGCTTCAGAGACTGCTAGATTCTAATAGGATTAGCATTTTGAGGTTGTTCTTATGGAACTTCAGAGAGAAGGTAGAAGATTGCTTTGAACTTAGAGGAAGCATTTAACAAGACAGATGATCTTTAAAGGAGTCGGAAAGATATAATAAAGAAGCCTGGCCTTGGAAGCCAGAACGTCTAGTTTTAGATTCTGAGCTATGCTTTATTCTCTGTGTGATCCAGGCAATCTGCTTAACCCCTCCCATCTTAATCCCCTTGTCTATAAATGAGAGGAAAATGTTACGGCATTACTTTACAAGTTTGTTCAAAGGGTAAGTACATCATTCTAAATAATTTCTGAACCAAATAAATCACGATACTTTGCACATGGTAAGTCCTCAATAAATGCAGTCTTCTTGCGTTTGATTCCTTTTAGTTCTTTTGTTTTTCCTGTTTTATAATCGATTCTCCGGTTCATTTATTTTTTCCAGTGATTTAAACATTCACTGAATACATATAGCATACACGATACAGCGGTCTGTGGTAGGAATGCAAAGACTCAAAGACCCTGAAGAGTCTAACCACTTAACAGGGGAGTGCAGTAAGAGAAATCAGTATGGGATAATCAAGGGGAAGAAAAGAGCACCCTGCCTTTGCCCTGGAAGGCAGAGCTGAGAATACCGAGTTTTGGTTGCCTTGGCAACTGATAATCCATAAACATGGCCTATGGAGAGGTTTTCAACAAATAGCTTAGAAACTCTTTTTTAAAAAATCTACTCATTAAACTGCAGAGAGATGAGAAAGTGCACATTGTTGCCTATAGGGGGCGACAAACCGCAACATCCAGGTCTCAGGGGCCAAACATCCTTTGCTGTGTGCCCTTGAGCAGATCATTCAACTCCTCTGTGCATGGTTTCCGCACTTGAAGATAACTGCCGTTATTTCATAAAAGAAAAAGAATACATACCACTTTCTGTGTCATTACCACATATTCACCGTTTGATGCACAGTGGCTGTTATTATTCCTCTCAGAATTTTGCAAATTATGTTTCCTCTCAAAGTCTGACCATGAGCATTCGGACATGGTGAACACAGTAATTCCTCAGGCTTCTTTACAAGAAAAGCACTTTAAATACAAACTAATTTTCCATGTATATTACTAAAACCTTAGTCTCAAATTCTTGTTTTAAACTTTTATTTATTATTTGCCAATTTTATGACTAGTAATTTTTTTTTTTTTTTATCTTCTCGTACCATGTACCCAACCGATGGTTAACTGGAAGATCACACGTGAAAAACCCAACAGGCACAGTGAATAAATGAATAACTAGCTTATTTTCAAAAAACAAAAACGAGTCTTGAGTTGTGTCAAAATGAGAATATCTCAGGTTCTGGTGACAGGGGTGGGGCAAAGTTGCTTTAATTCCTCATAACCTAGGCAGGAACCCAGGCACCCATTCCTGGAACAGCCGTCGGGACTCTGAAAGTTGCTTTTGGTTTCTTCTGTTGTTACATGGCTCTCTTCACAGGGGCTGTCAGCGTGACTTTGAGCTCAGAGGCAGCAGGGATCCATGCCAGAACCCAGGAAACTTAATGATCTGCTACCTCCTCTTACTACCAGAAGTAATTCTCGGATTTACAGAGCTCTGGCACACCTTTGGGCAGTGTATTTAGGCTCTATTTCATCTCTAGAGCCAACGGATTCCACCCCAAAGGTCAAACCAGTCGGAAGCTGCCTTGACACTGACAGGATGAATCTTTCCTGGGGCGGATCCCAAGCGCTGCAGGTGGCTGAGCAGCAGAGATCCCTCTGCATCCCAGAGTGAATGCCTTGGCTTCCAGATTCTCACAGAGCATCAAAGACGGATGGGGCTTGCCCCATTTCAGAGGCGAGGAAGTATTGGAGACAGCATTAATTGTTGGATCTTGATAACCTCCCCACCCACCTTGTGACGCCCTCTGGGCTCAGAAGCCCATAACCCCTGACTGCACAGGCTTTTCTTGGCAAGAGAAGGCAGTGCTTCGGGAACTTTCCATTTTTCACATGCCAAGACTATGCCGCCAGTGTGCTGTCAATGCGCTGGGCTTGAAAGCGTTCCTGGGTGGTGTGCTGGGGGCTGAGGTTTGTTTCCACTTGCTCTCACCGTGTGTGGGAAGCTCCCTCGGGAAGAGGTTGTGGCTGGGCACGCCCAGCTTATCACTGATCTTCTCCTCTCAAGGTTGGAGGCTCTCAAGCCTTGGAAGGTGGCCAGGCACTTGGAGGAGGCTTACAATCCTCCAATTATTGTCAATGCACTGTGTTACTTCCCTCCAGTCATGAAGTCAGAACGCCATAAACCGTTTTTCCCTTTGCTCTGTGAATTTCAGGCCACAACATTTAAGTCCCAATATCGCATCGTTTGATGATATTCCCTTTGTAAATTTTGTAACATAACCTTTGAGGGCTAGCAGTATAACCTGTTAGAAATCTTACCAGAAAACATTTGTTAGCTGACTCTAGTCCACCCTGTCCACCCTCCTTTCCCTTTTCAGGGTTTCATTTCTACTTAGCATGTGGCCTGTAATGTCTTTTTATTAAGATCAGAAATTTAATTATGTACATATTTAAAACCTGAACCCATTAAATCTACAGATCCCTTGAAAATGCCATTTGCCAGGTGTGCAATCACAGTCAATGTGCAAAAATGTCGCACAACAATTAGGTTTTAAAGCTTAACTTACAACGGGGCCGAGGGACTAGGCTCTTTAGATGGAGAGAAATTGCTCTGGAGACGGTAGAACAAATCAGGAAAGCGGCTGAATAAGTGAGAAGTGAAATGAAGAGGATTATGTCCCTACAAAAGATATTGGCAAGGAGGGAGAGACTGAAGCAGCAAGGAAATGAAGACTGGAAGAGCAAAAGAGAGCAGAGTCCCCTAATACGGTGACTCTCAGCTGTGGGTTGGAACCCTTTACGGAGTGGAAAGCCCTTTCACAGGGGTTGCTTAAGATCATCCGAAAACACAGATATTTCCATTATAATTTATAATTGTAGCAAAATTACAGTTATAAGTAGCAACAAGATAATTTTGTGGTCACCACAGCATGAAGAATTGCTTTAAAGGGTTGCAGCATTAGGAAGGCTGAGAACCGCCGGTCTAACAGGAGCCTGTGCAGCCACCTCCCCTGTCTACGGAGACTTCTGTAAGCTGAGGCAGCCAGTGATTTGGGTTGTGTTTCCAGGTGCCCACCACACCCTCTCAATGTATGTCTGTGTGGTTTTTTTTTTTTTATGTGTTGTTTTGCCCTTCACATCATCATCATGATTTATGGGCTGTCTTTCCGACTAGACTTTAAACTCCCAAAGGTCAGGAATCAGGAGAAATGTCTAAAACAGTATTTCCTGTGAAATAAGGTATCTGTGACTGCAGTTGTCCAAAGAGCAGGTAATGTCTGTGATAGGCTTCAGATAGGTGCACCTTCCATATAAACTCTTTCAAGTAGGGACTTGGTATCTGGGGGTTGTCAGCACACAGTCTTAGCGTTCAGCCAATCCCTAGGAATGACCCAACCTGCCCTCAGCTCAAAAGGAACGTTTTTGGAAGAGGGCCACATCCAGTGCCCAGGGTGGCCATCTGTACCTAGCTGGGGCAACTCTGAGGGGGTATTCTAGACCCATAGAGAAATGATTGGCCTGTCTAATGCTATCGGTGGCTTTTGCAAGTTGACCTTCCTCTTTGCCCACTCCTGGTTAGTGTCTCTCTCTCTCTCTCTCTCTCTCTCTCTCTCTCTCTCTCTCTCTCTCTCTCTCTCTGTGTGTGTGTGTGTGTGTGTGTGTGTGTGCACGCACACACACACGAACATTTGCTAGTGTGTGTTTAAAAGCCAAAGGTCAGTCTCCAGTGTTGTTTCTTGGGATCCACCCACCTTGTTTTTTGAGATAGGGTTTCTCATTAGGACCTGGTTCTAATAGATTGGACTACAACTGACTCTGGGGTGTCCATCTGTCTCTGCCTTCCCAGGAGTATAAGCTATACCTGGTTTTCTTGTATGGGTGGTAGGGCTCTTTACCTACTGGCTATCTCTCCAGCCCTCATTCCTGTTTTTGCTCCTTGCTTCTTCAACTAATTCCAAAGTAATTTCTGATGATGTTCGGTGCATCAAATTTCAGTCTGTTAGCAAGAAAATTCCATTTCTACCATCTTTCAGTCGAGGTTAAGGAATAAGAAAAGATAACAGGTACTGAATTTAAGCAGACATATTTTATATTTTCAATCGTATGGAATTCTAGAGGAAAAAGAGCAAATATAAATGAGGAGAAAGCAGTCTTACAGGATGAATAAGAGAGGAAATACTGGGAGGTGTGTTCACACTGGCTTCTCAGCCCCTGACCTGGCTGTCTGTCCTGTTCTGTCCCATAAATGGAAGAAGTTGGATCCAAATATCTTCACAGTTTCTTTCTATTCCAAACTTTCTCAGGTTGAAGTAGGAACTCGAGGAGCTTTTATTGAGTACTCAGCTATAAAACAGAAGGGTCCCAAAGATGACCTCCAAACTGTTAATCCAGGAGACAAACCTGAAGGAGAAGGAAATGTGCCATCCACAGTTGCAGTCACTGATATAGCAGCCCTGAGAGACTGTCATCCTGACAACTCAGGAGGACGTGTGTGAAAAGGATTCCTTTGATAGCTGCCTGCTAGAGACAACTGCAGCCTTTCAAGGTAAGCAGGTAAAAGGACAGGACAGGAAGGGCACAGTCTCAGCAGAGTAGAAATCAGGATGGGAACAGCACGAGCAGCTGAATCAGACCTGAAAGCATAATCGCTGACATTTAAGATGAAGAGATTGGCAAAGAGGGTCATTTTGTTGCTTCTGAAGTAAAACGTAGGGAATTCAAGAAAGTGAGCCACAAAGGAGAGTTGGAATCTTACTTTAGTTTGGTTTTAGGCCCCTCTGCTTTGTATTTTATCATTCGTTGAAGCAACAGTCATTCAAAGAATAATCCTTAAATATCTGCTCTCATTACTTGGGCTTCCTTGGTGCATTTGAGAAGGAAAAAAATAATAAGAAAAGAATTTATAGTAAGTGTATATGTAAGAGAAGGGGAAGTGGCGTCAGAAGTCTCCCAGGAGAGCACCTGGGAAATTCCAAGGATTTGGTGACAGAAAGAGGAGTCTCTCCTGACATCCAACCCATTTATCTTTTCACATGGGATTTAAAATTTTACCTTCAGGGAAACAAGGTACCAGACTAACTTGAGGTACTGACTGTGCCAACTGGATAGGCTAGGGACCTGGAGAGGCCATGTGCACACTCCAAAGGAGAGACAAGACCTGTTACCAACAGAGAGACAAAGAATGGGTACTGAAACATCAAATATTTCAGATGCCTCTCCTGCATATTTTGTGTCAGGGAAAGAGTATATAGTGGTAAGTATGGGTACAATGACAATAACTATGTAAAAAGGAAAAATGTATAACAATGGTAAAATAAGTAATTTGTGTACTATAGAATATGGAACAGAGAGAATCACCACAGAAAAATACTAAGGATGAGGAAAGATGCATAAACAGACAAACATTAGGCATAACTGATCAACTAAAGTAGTTCTAAGTATACAATGATGTTGCTGCAGTCTGCATCAGTGAGATTTCTGAAGTCCCAAGCACAGGGTCCAGTGAGAAGGGACAGCAGGTATGGTTAGACGGGTTAGAAGCAGAGAGGAAGGAGACGTGACTGCTCATGGCTATGAGGTATTTTCTTGAGGGATGGAATTGTTGTGAAATTAGACGGAAATATATTAGATGGGAATTAGTGAATATATTAAAAATTGCTCACTTGTACATTTTGAATGAGGATAATAGGCCATGGATTATAAGTATTGGCATGATGAAGTTATTATATAAGGTGAAACAAACCCGCAAAACTCAAGAATAAAACAACAGCAGAAGGCCATGGTATGGAAGATACTGTTAGTTGGCTACTCACACCCATTTTCAATCTGAGTTTCTTTTGCCTACTTTAGTTATACATTCACGCAAGCTGATATACTTTTACAGTCTTGCTTGTGATTAGAAATGGCCAAGTGACATATTTCTGGCCAGTATGTATGGATTAATTAATTTTCCTGTCATTGTGACCACATACCTGCTGAGAGGTTACTTGTGGGAGAACACCCTCCTTTTGTCTTTTGAGGGTACGGTCCAGTCTGTCATAGTAGGAGGGGAGGGTGGCAGCAGGAACAGAGGCAGCTGGTCTTCCTGTGCTCATGGGCTGGCTGAAGAGAGCAGAAAGGAAGTGGAACTGAACTCTCAAAGGTCAACACTCCCTTCCAGGCACTCATTTTCTCTAGCGAGTTCCCACCTTCTAAAGAATTGACAGTCTTCTAATCCACCTGGGGGGCCAGGCATTTAGCAACTTGACATTCCGAGGAACATTTCACATTCAAACCACAGCAATGTGCAAGCTGAATTCTGCTAAAGTCGGATTCTTCACCTTCCTGATGCTGTGACCCTTGAATACAGTTCCTCATGTTCTGGTGATTCCCTCCAACCATAAAACTATTTCCTTGCTACTTCATAACTGTTGTGAATCGCAGTATTGATATCTGATATGTAGGTTGCATTGCCATGCTAGAAGGTTTGGACGTTGGAAGACTCTTTAGCTTTTCTGATACACCTGGTGCTATATTTTTCCTTTTCTTCTGGCTTAGAATGTGATATCTTGTGGTACAGCAGCCATATCGAACAAGTATGGAGTAATAAGTAAACGCAATAAATAAGCAAGAGTAAGATTAGGACCTTCAAATCAACATTAGGGGTGTTCTTGATATATATATATATATATATATATATATATATATATATATATATATATTGCTGTCAGTGAGGTTTTAAGATTCTGTCAATTAAAATTATTTCTAATTAATACAGAGAGCTAATTTACACTAAATGAATCTGGGATAGGCTTTAAGGAAGTAGATAAATATAAATATTCACCACCTAAGTGACTGGTGGGAAAACCACTCATTCCTGGCCACCTAGGAGTCAGTGCAACTGCACCTGTTTCTTACATGATGCAATCTGACCAGTGTGGTTTTTTTCCTGAGCCTGGAATCTACTTTCAGCCTCCTTCCTTGAGAGCAGTGGCTCTCAACTCATGGGTTGTAACCCCTTTGAGAGTCGAATGACCCTTTCACAGCAGTCACTTAAGACCACAGGAAAAACACAGGTGTTTACATTAAAATGTATAACATCAGCAAAATTACAGTTATGAAGTAGCAACAAAAAATAATTTATGGTCGGGGATGGGTCACCTCAGCGTGAACTGTATTAGAGAATCACTGGATTAGGAAGGTTAAGAACCACCGCTTTAGAGAAAGGCTATTTATCATTTTCATTATTGTTTATACAATGATTATAGCCTGATTTAATTTTATTTTTTCCAGCTATCTCAGAAGTACTGATTATCTTGTCATATGATCATTTCATCCCAACTGCCTCCATCACCTAGCCTGGATATGTGCTCGAGTCAGTTAATGTCTGTGCAAAAGCACTGTAGCTGCTGCATCTGTTTCCCCTGCAACATTTTATTCTGCCTTTTAAAAGTCCCCTCATATCCCAGTAAGTCCACCACTATACAAGTATATATATATGTGTGTGTGTGTGTACATATATATGTATGTGTATGTACACATAGATGCATAATAGCATACCAAGTATACAGGTATACTTCACTGCTGTCCTCAGACTCATTGGATAAAGGTCCCTGTGTCACTAGAAGGTAGCCTCTATAAGGACAGGCATTTTGTCCCTTCTAGACACCATTATGAGCCCAGTGTTCACACTCTGTCAGCCCATAATTCTTGCTAAAGAACCGTGTCTTCACCATCAAAGGACTCTGTATTCTTATTTTAGTTTTTGCCATTCTTCACAACTTCCTTTTGAAGTCACTCATATTTTAGTTTTTATAACATCTATTTTTTTTCTCTTTTTAACTTTTTATTATGGAGAATTATAAACAAATGCAAAAACAGGAAAAGAGTAATAATGAAAATCAGGCACATGCGACTCAATTCCAACTCCCAATCTTGTTCCATGGAGAACTTTTACAGATTCCTTGCTCTTATGAGTTAGGAAGAAACCCCAGGCATCTTGCTGTCTCACCCATCAGCATTTCAGACTGTGTTCCTATAAGAAAATAAATATATGTTTAAAATGTATAACCTGAATGCCCCCATAATACATAATAAATAAATTAGTAAATAAATTAGTATCCTTAATCTCATCAGTGATATCCTAACATGATTTAATTTCTGATTCTGTTGGATGACTTTATGAGTGACTGACTGGATGAGTAAGCTAATTCAGGATGAACTATTAGGGAGCTTCCTACAGAGTCCAGTGATCAAGCCGGTGCTTTGTTCTTTAGCCATCTGACTATGTGTTTGCCTCCAATCAAGTCTGAACTTGAAAGAAAGGGACTTGCCTTGCTCCTTTGGCAGAGTATGAGCCTTCTTTAGACAAAGTAAAATGCCTGCTGAAAGAGATGAAGGATTGGGATGATTGCTTTGGGGAGTAGAAGGTCTATAGAGAGTGGATGGGAGGAGCAATTACTTTCTTTTTGATTTAAGCCTGATTCCTAAGATATGTGTGACCCATTGTTCTTGAACAGCTTCGCCTCGAGCTGAGTTGTGACCCCAAATTTAGGTGGAGACCCTAAGCTCCTGTTAAGTCCACATGTGACAATATGCGGAGATAATGATGTCATGTGGATGATGTCTTCCGATGATGGGCGTCCTTCAGCAAAGAGCATGTGAGCCGACGGAAGTGCATATGGAGGGAAGATGATGAGCAGGCAGGAGACAGCCTTCCACAAGCAGGGAGGAAAGCACCCTGTTCACTCCTTTCTGCATAGTTTTATCCTGCAAGAATAATAGCCATTATTATCAAAGCTGTGTGAATATTTTTCAGAAACTCTAAAAATCTGGACTTTTGATGTTTTTTTAATAGGAGGAGAGTTGTGGGGGTTATTGGAGCTCAGGCTGAAGCATTAATCACTCTCTCCTGTCTTCCTCATCAGCTATATGAAATTCTGCTCTAAAGGCATGTGGCCTTGGGAAGTCCTAGAGTAAATGGGGTGTAGAAAGTTATAAAAAGTGGGGAATGCATTAACACAGCAATGGGAGAGTCATTATGCTTGCAGTAAGACGTCCAGTGGTGCTGCTGCTTGGTCGTCACCATTGTTACCGTAATTAACCTCTCATCCATGCTCTGTGTGTGAGTTCAATACACTCATTGGCTCCTCACATTGGATTTTGATGAAATCATGCTTTTGTTTGTCACTATAAGTTGTACGTTGCCTTTTGCTTACAGCTTCCCAGGGGAAAGAATTTCTGTAAAAATGTTCTTTGTCCTCCAACTTCCAGCCTAAAAATCTGTAAACAAATGAACCGTAGGTAGAAGACTGTATAGGAAAGATGTCATCTTTCATGCTTTGTTGTTTTTAGAGGTTTGTCTTTCTTGTCCAGAATATGCCATATCCAGCCTATGCCATATCCCACCCACCTGTATAATAGCAACTTCCTCTTTAATTCTTGGGAGAACTACTCTATCTTGTACTTTATTACAGCATCTGAACACAAACTTATGATATTTCTGCTTTCTTCAATGTCATATGATTCACCTTTTAAGATGGCATTAGAATAACCTTTCAAAAAATAGGCCTCCATCAAATTACATGTCTGCCTAAAATCTCCAAGTGAAGTTACATGTTAAAATCTAATTTCTCAGCATGGGAGCTGAAGTCCCCCACTACCTTCTTTCTCCACCCTCTCCTTAATGATGTGCTATGGCCATTCTGAGTTACTTCATCCCCCAGTGTGCCATCTTTCCTGATTTACTGTTTTTTTTTTTAGAGGTTTGTCTTCTTTGACCAGAATACCTCCATCCAGTCTATGATCCCACCCACCTGTGTGTTAGCAACTTTCTTTTCAAGTCTGGAGAGAGCTCCATTTCAGCTGGGAAACTTCTCTTTAGCCCATTCCTTCAGGTATGATATATATATATATATATATATATATATATATATATATATATATATATATATGTGTGTGTGTGTGTGTGTGTGTGTGTGTGTGTGTGTGTGTGTAGATAAACTTTTAAAATTGATACAATCATTGTACATAGCTACAAGGTACAGCATGCTGTTTCATCAAATGCATATAGTGTGTTATGATCAGACCAGGGTAATTGGCCTATCCATCAAACAGTTAACATTTTCTTGCCAACCACTTTCTTTTATTGACAAGGAAATTGAAAAGAAGCAATGGTGCCCTCCATTGCACAACCCACTGTTACCAGAACCACTTCAATGCACTTATATTGCCTCTTCTGAAAGAAGAAATACTGCAGTTAGAGCAGCTGGGAGAAAAGAATTTAGATGTAATTTAACAAAGACAAAAGTCACCAAATGTATATTTCCCCAAATAATACAGTCTGGTTTAAAAATTCTTTTTCTAATAAAAGATTGTGAATGAATTTCATTCAATATTGATATGTCCTTTAGCTTAGCAGCATTTTGGAATATTTATTTGTTATTGTGAAACTGCATTTCAATAATGTATAAGGATATGTATATTCAAATTGCCTTTGAATAATATATATTGGGGATGGTTTCCTTATTCATTCAGTGGTTTTCTTTGAAAGAACTACAAATATTTGTGCTATGGATGTAGTTTCTGGCCTACGTGCTTTTTCATTTGATTTTAGTATTTTATGTTTTATGTTCCTGATGTGAGTCTATAAAACAACATTAATACAGAGATACAGCACAACAAAGCATCAAATTTACATTGTCTGACCATTTGTCAGCACAATTTAGAGAATCAGCTTAGGAAGAATTGGAAACTTGTTGGAAGATGGGGAGAGATTCTTGTCTGACCCTAAGTCACATGTAGCCAAGGGAGTCAGACCATTTCTGGATTTTCAGAGGAATGTGAAAGACAGTGGTCCAAAGATTTCTACCTGCACATCTGCTGTAATGTTCTTAGGACAAGCGTGTCACAGATTAGAAAGTGAACTCTCTGCTCTGCTTCCAGAACATAATGTTCCAGTTCAGTGAAGAGCTCAGGGAATGTAGCAGACCATTTCTGCTTTAGAGCTTTGGGCTTCATCCTTGGTAAAAGCAGGCATGGTAGAGTGGCCACAGGTTTAGAAGTAGAGATGGATTGGAAGTTGCCTCAGGAAGCATTGTGCATAGTATCCATACATGCCCATATAAACCTATGGCATCAGAACTTGAGAAACTGGCGTGGGACTTGTATCTTGGGCTACAGTATTCGACCTTTTCTTGGGAAAAAAGCATCAAACATCTGATCTGACTCATGGGTGATCCTTTCAGAGTCTCCCATATTAATGATAAGACTTTGAAGGGTAGACAAGATCCAGTGGGACAGAACTGATTCAGACATTAACAAATCTGTACCAGATACTTCTTTTGGAACTCTAGGTAAGAGTACTGAACAGAGAAGATTCTGTCCTATACAATGGAATGCACACAATGTGTCTACATGACAGTGCTAAAAATATACAAGTTATCTAATGAAGGAAGTAGTACAATTTATAAAATAAGGAGAGCAGAATAAATGAGTTAGGAATTGTAGTGGGAGAATTTTTTAAAATGGCGCGCAGCTCAGCTAGTTCCCGAGCTGCGGCCATGATAGTGCTCTCTGTTCCCGCTCCGACACAGCACAGGCTAGCCAGGAGAACCAGCAGGGGATCCATGAACAGCTGTTGTGGCCAGCTCCATGGACTCCATGGCTCCAAGCGTGGTCTATGGTTCAACTCTGCCACCTTCATAATTCTTGGCTAATCCCTAGACAATATCTGCCATGCTCGCTTACCCAATAGAATGAAGACTCTTAATGCTTAAAGATTATCCAATGGATTTATATATCAGCAAATACTCAATACACAAGATGCCCACACAATCAGAATTGTAGACCCAATATCTAACCTTTTGGTATAAATAGCTACCTGAGACTGCTAGAGACACAAACGTTGCCTTCCATCTTGCTTCTCCCCCTCTCTCCTCCTGTCTCTCTCTCCTGCTCCCAACTCCTGGTTCCTCCTACCTCTTCTACCTCCCAGTCACCAAGATCCACTGCAAATACAATGTGGCAGGAAAATTCCTGCAACAAGGAATGGAAAAGGAAGAAGGCAAGAAGCTGGTCTGACTTATTAAGGAGATGACATCTCAATGAAGAACTGAAGGAGACAAAGACATTAGAAAAGAAAGTACACAAAGGAACTGCATTTAAGTCAGAAGCTAGCTTAAGCAATGATTGTAAAGTAAGAAAGTGGTTGGTATCTTCTATTAATCCCAAGGAAGCCATCATGATTAGAAGGGAATAAACAAATTCATAAAAAAAAACAAACAAACATAAAAAACCAAATTCATTAGGGCCAAATCACAAAGGTCTTGTGGACTTTTGTAAGGAACATACCCCTAGTGAAATGAACAGATAAGACAAGTTGTAAGTTGACAATTATATAACTACATCTAAGGATCTATAGATCTCTTGGACTTCCATGTTGAGGTTGGTATAGACTCTAGGAGACAAGATGAAGGAATAAAACAAGGTATGGAAAATCTGAAGTGGTTAGATTGGAGATTTATTCTGTATGTAAAGCAAGGGGGTTGGGTTATAGAGAAAAAGGTGTCAAGGATGGAAGCCCAGAGCAAAGGGCAGGAGAGAATTGCCATCAAGGTAGGCAAATGAGATGCTCAGGGATTTCTTTTGGAATCTTTAGTTTGGGATGGCCACTGGTAGACTTGAAGTATCTCAATTGGCTCAAAATTTGGATTGGTGTAGTTGAGAGATTCCTGAGAAATCTGGATTGCATCATGGTTTATTTCTGATGTACACCTATAAAACAGGGTAGACTCACGTGTTTGAATGTTTGGCCCATAGGTGTTGGGAATAGGCAAAGAGACTTAAGTACTGCCATTTTGACTTCAGACTCTATTTTCCCTAAGCTGATTAACTCTCTCTCTCTAAGCAACAGTAGTTCCCCCAAACATACTGCCTGTTCCTAACAACAGAAAGAGCAAATGAATTTGATTGCTTGGACAAAAACACTTACAATTCTGGGTCAGTTGACAGTGACGAGACACTTGGGAAGATCCCTAATCACCAAAGTTCTGATTGGTAAAAATTAAAACTGTAACTTGACTCAGATGCTTGTGATTTTTATGCGTATAAACCTTGATTTAGCCCCTGTTTGGGGCTCCCGAAAGAATTAAGACTCCCAAGTCCTTGTCTGGTGGCCATGACTGATCAGCACCTCTGCTTGTGTAGTGTGAATAATAAAAGATTTTGCTGTACATGAGCCCACTGATGTAGTCTCTTCCCTTCCTCATAGTACACCATGGACATGGTGTAACATAAGGAAGGGCACTATTAGGAGGTGTGGCCTTGTTGGAGGAAGTCTCATATGCTTAAGCAAGGCCTAGTGTGACAATCTCCTGCTGCCTGCAGATCAAGATATAGAACTCTCAGCTTATTCTCCAGCACTCTCTGCCTACACACCACCATGCTTTCTACCAGGATGATAATGGACCAAACCTCTGAAACTGTAAGCCAGCCCCAGTTAAGTGGTTTCCATTTTAAGAGTTACTGTGGACATTGTGTCTCTTGACAGCAATAGAAACCCTAATTAAGATACACTACAGTCTGTAGCACATATTAAAGGGATTTTATGTAGTCATCTTGACCTAGTAGAAGTTAGACGAGTCCATGACACAGTATCACAAACAGTTGCATTTTTAATGAAAAGATATAAATACACCCAGCAAAACTAATTTGAGGTTTATTTATTTCTTTTAATCAAAGTAATTGTATGTGTGCTTGCCTGCCTGAGCTGCTTAATATCTTCTTGAAGTCAGATACTATCTTCTCTTTAATCCTGCATTGCAAGCTGTTGTTAATTTTATATCTTAAAAGTACCTAATAAATGCTTTTAAGTTAACAAATAAATGACTTTTGGCTCATATAAAAGTCATCTAGTTATTTTTCTTAAAGTATTTTTATAAATAGTTTGCTTAGCATATAGAATGACTGGCTTAATTATGACAAGCATTATTATAAAATTAAATAATTTTTTAATATCGAAAGCTATTTATCTTCCACTTAATGTCTTTAATTTGTTTCAATAAAAACAACATACAGTAAAAAGCTATTAAGTAAAAAAGAGCATTATCAGAATGAAGTGTGTGGGTAAATGAACTGTTATGTTTCCTGGTGTGGCCTGTTCCACGAGTTTTTTACTTACTATGTATGTGTGAGTATGTGGCAGTCCATGAATGTGTGTGTATGTATCTGTAGACTGAATGACTTCCTAGATTGCTTTCCAACTTATTTTTTGAAATAGGTTCTGTCAATGAGCCTGGAATTCATCAATTTAGCAACCTTCAGGGATCTGCCTGTCTCTGTATTCCAAACCCAGCCGTTATATTACATAAGACAAATGCTTTTACCTGATTCCTGGGGATCCAAACTCAAGTCCTCATCCGTATCAGCCGAGCCATCTCCCTTGCTTAGACTTATTAGTCTATCTTATAACTAATAAAATCTACACTGTACTCGGCCCTCCAAGTGTTGTACTCAGAGTAGGAAAAGTGGTGTCATTGAAAGGCTGTTAGAAATGCCGAACCCCAGACAGCACTGCGCTGTGATATGCTGATCAGAGTCAGCTTTTAGCAACCCCCAGGTGATCCATAAGTGCATTAAGCTGAAGCAGGGGTCAGACAGCCATCCCCCATGTTCTGCAAATACAGTCTCACTGCCACACAACTTATGCTCTGTTTGGATGGCCCCTGGCTTTAAGGTGCTATAATTGCAGTGCTGAGGTGGTTGCAATAGAGTCTGTATCTTTCAGAGTCAATAAGTTTGCTATCTAGCCCTTTAAGAAACAATAGAAGAAATTAGCTATCAATACAGAACAAGATTCTGTTTCAGAAAAAAAAATAAGTGTAATTTTTTTACATATGTGCTAATTATTAGAATCTTGAAAAACAAAGAAAAATAAACAAGAATACAAAATTCCAACCAAGTAATAATATATAATTTTATGGCTACTAAAATGTGTTAATGTATTACACAATTATGGTAACTAATTCTCTATTTCGGGTTTGAAAAAAATGGTTTTCCATCATCACATTTGCATACCCCTCATTGTCCATCATATGGCATACTGTCTCCTTAACGATTTTTCTGTGGTTTCCATTTAGATCTCAACTATGTATGTTGAAATGAGCGCCTGTACTTAGACGTAGACTGCTCTACTTTAAAGGGCAGAGAGGAAACACAGGATGAAAGTCCAAATTCCTTAGTCTTTTAATACCAATCTGCCTTTGTATACCTAGAAGTACAAAATGATTTAAGAGAATTTTAAACGATTTAACACAGTGAAAATAAATATACACATCGTGCTTTCATAATGAAAAAGCATGTGATCTGTGGAAAAAAAAATAAGAAAAACATGCCAAACACAAAGTGAAGAATCAGTTTTTACACACTTGAAAAGGCAGCCCTTGAACTGTGAAATAAAAAGCAAGGCAGTGCTACCAACAGACAATTAGGAGCTCATCTTCACAATCAACGTGGCATTTACAGGCAAATAGGCTATTTCTTCTTGTTGACAATACAGCGGCCTCACAGTTCAGGTACTTGACACACACCTGTTTTCTCTCGTTCCTTGGTGGGAACTTTGCCTGAGATAGCTTTCAAATCCCAAGGGAAGATTGGAGTGTTTCAGGACTCCCTCTGGATGTAGACCCTGGAGCGCTCTGTATGGTTTGTTGTTGTTGTTGTTGATTGTTTGTTTTGCATCTGAGGCCATACTTCCAACCTTGCTTTCTGGAATGTTCTTCTTGTTTTTGCCCATATGTTTGGATATTAACCATGAGAGGATCATCTGGAACTTCTTTCCTTCTGGCTGCTCAGAGCTCTAATTGCCTATGATTCGTGCTGCTGGTGACTCTCAATGATTTCTGATGACCTGTGGTGTGTGGGAGGAGCCTGCTTCCTAATGGCATTGTGGGTGAAAAGGCATTTGACCATCTAGAAAGTGTGCAGTTCTGTGCTCATCTGACCTAGCTGGTAATAAATTGTGTATGGCTTGCTGACTGATGTTGTTAGGGACAGAATGAATTCTGCAGGAAGCTGTGTCACCCTGAAACACTTAATGAGAGAAGTCGTCACAAATGAGCTCAAGGAAAGAGCCTGTGCTGTTCCCATCTGGCTTTTTCAGTTGAGAAACACTTTATCATGGGGCCAGAAGACTCTATTTGTGTTCAAGAGCTAGCTCCCAGAGTGTCATAATCAACTGTCTTCAAACACAACAAATTTATTCCCTCACAGTTCTGGAAGTGAGAAGCCTGAAATCTAGGTGCTGATGTGGGGACATACTTTTTCTGTACCTTCTGGGGAAGTTGGCAAGGCTTTTTATAGTCCTGGGCAGTGGATGTCTGCTGGTGGTATAAATTTACCCTTTTTTTGTTGCAGAATGTCTCTCATGTTTAAATTTTAGTCTCTATGCATCCATGTTTGTGTGTGTGAGTGGTGTGAGTGTGTGTGTTCATATTGGTGCAGCTGTATGTGTGCACATTTGTGGACACTGAAGAACAACCTCAGGTACCATCCTCCTGTTCATCATCCATCTCTCGACTTTGAGAAAGGTTCTCTCATTGACTTGGAGGTCACAAATTAGGCTAGTTCAACTTGACCATAAGACCCAGGAATGTTGCTGTTTCTACCTCTTCCCCCTCCTGGGATTATAAACATGCTAACACATTCTGTTTCTTTTATTTATTTTTTCATTAATTAACTATTTTGTTTATTCATTTTATATCCTATTTATAGCCCCCCTCTCTCCTCTTCTCCCAGTTTCACCCACCCTTAGAAATACCTTCCCTCATTAACCACTCTCTTTCTCCTCCAAGAAAGGAAAGTCCCTCTTAGGCACCACCCCACCCTGGAACTTCCAATCCTAGCAGGACTAAGAGTGTCCTCTCCCACTGAGGCCTAACCAGGCAGTCCAGTGAAGGGAAGAGATCCAATGTCTGGTAACAGAGTCAAAGACAGTTCCTGCTCTAATTGTTAGGGGACATATATGAAGACTACTAACCTGTGCGATTGCTACAAATGTGTAGGAGCCCTGTGTCCAGTGCCTGCATGGTGTTTGGTTGGTGGTTCAGTCTTTGTGAGCCCCCATGGGACCAGCTTAGTTGACTCTGCATGTCTTCTTGTAATGTCTGTGACCCTCCTGCTCACTCAATCCTCTACCATACTCTTCCACAAGCTTCCCAAGCTCTGACTAATACTTGGCTGCAAGTATCTATATCTGTTACCGTCCACTGATTGATGAAGCCTCTCAGGAGACAGTTATGCTAGGCTCCTGTCTGCAACCATAGCAAAGTATCATTAACAGTATCAGGGGTTGGCTCTCTTCCATGGCATGCGTCTCAAGTTGGGCCAGTCATTGTTTGGCCATTCCCTCAAACTCTGCTCCATCTTTATGCCTGCACATCTTGTAAGCAGGACAAAAATTGGATGTGTTTGTTTGTTTGTTTTATGTTTTTTATTGAATATTTTATTCATTTGCATTTCAGATGTCATCCCCTTTCCCCATTTCCCTCTCTAGAAATCCCACCCCCTCCTTCTTTTTGCGTTTTATACCATTTTAATTACATGCAAGTATTAAGGTCAGTTCTAGGTTGAGGAACTTTCAATGCAATAGATGAAAATAGTTAAGGAACAAGCAAGACAGTAAATACATAGTCAAAGAACAAGCAAGGCAATACACAAAGTTCCGGTTTTGTGTGTGGTTTGATGTGCCTCTCCCTCCACTGGAAGTCCCATTTGACTACAAGAGATGGCCACTTCAGTCTCTATATCCCTGTCTGGTAAGAGTTTCAGCTAAAGTTACCCCCATAGACTCCCAAGAGCCTTTCCCATCCCAGGTCTCTGGCTAGTCCCAGAGATGCCCTCCGTTGGTTTCTGCTCTCTCTTCCAGCTCTGTATACTCACCTCTTCCCACACCTGACCCACATCCCCATTCCCTCTTTATGCCATCTCATACCCAGTTCCCTCTGATGCCTGTTTTATTTCCCCTTCTGAGTGAAATTTGTGCTTACTTTCTTGAGTCGTCCTATTAATAGTTTCTTTGGGTCTGTGGATTGCAGCACAGTTATCCTGTACTTTATGGCTAAGTTTCTTATAAGTGAGTACATACCATCATGTCTTTCTGGGTCTTGGTTAACTCAATCAGGATGATATTTTCTAGTCCCATCTATTTGCCTGCAAATTTTATGATGCCTTTATTTTTAATAGCTCAGTAGCATTTTATTGTGTAAATGAACCACAGCTTCTTTATCCCTCCTTCAGGTGGAGGACATCTAGGTTGTTTCAAGTTTCTGGCTATTATTAATAAAGCTGCTATGAAAATAGTTGGGCGAGTATCTTCGTGGTATAGTGTTGGGGGCCGACTTTTAGCAGAAAGCGGCTATCAGCTTTGCAGCCATCTTGAGCCATATACCCTGACATGTGACTTGGATTACAATAGCCTACAACAGCTGAGCACACTCTGATAATCTTGGTTTAGATACCTTGAGATTAAAGGTGCGTGAGATTAAAGGTGTGTGACTTAATAGTATAGTTAGAAGTATAGAGATCGGAGTTAGAGACAAGACCTAAGGGCATGATTAAAGGTGTAACTTAGAGGCGTGGCTTAGAAGTGAGACATATAAAAGGCAGAGACAGAACAGATCAGGATTGAGACGATAGAAGACATTAGTCAGACGATAGAAGACAGAACCAGAGATCAGAGAATATAGACGGAGATCAGAGACTATAGAGGGATCATCAGAGACGAATCTCAGACATTAGGTAGAATCTGCCGTCACCCTCGCTCTTGCTGAACCCCCGACCTGAAGACCGGAGCGGCAGCTTGGGCCGGGATACAGTGGGCGCCCAAACGTGGGTCGGCCCGGGCCTCAATATTTTGCTCAGGCCAAGACATTTATTTTGGCCGCCACAACTTGGGGCTAGTGCAGTCCTCAACATTATAGTGGAACAACTTTGGGGTATACATAGCTGAGTGACATAGCTGAGTCTTGAGGTAGAAATATTCCCAGTTTTCTGAAAAAATGGTCAGATTGATTTCCAGAGTGGCTGTATAATTTTGTACTCCCACCAGCAATTGAAGTGTTCCCTGTTCCACATCCTTGCCAGCATATGCTGTTGCCTCAGTTTTTGATCTTAGCCATTTTGATGATTGTAAGGTAGAAATGTAGAGTTGTTTTGATTTGCATTTTCCTGATGACCAAGGACATTTGTCATTTCCTTAAGTGTGTCTTGGCCATAAGAGATTCCTTTATTGAGAATTATCTGTTTTGCTCTGTACCCCATTTTAAAAATTAGGTTATTTGTTTTGTTGGTGTCTAATTCCTTGAGTTCTTTACATATTTTAGATATTAGTTCTCAATCAGATGTAGGGTTGGTAAAGATCTTTTTTTTCATTTGGTAGGCTGCTGTTTTGTTAAATTGATGGTGTCCTTAGCCTTGCAAAAGCTTTTAAGTTTCATAAGGTTCCACTTACTAATTGTTGATCTTAGTACCTGAGCTATTGGAGTTCTGTTCATAAATTTGTCTCCACTGCCAGTATGTTCAAGGAAATTGCCCATTTTCTCTTCTATTAGATTTAGTGTCCAGTTTTATGTTAAGATCTTTGATTCATTTGCACTTGAGTTTTATGCAGGATGATAGATAATGTGTTTATTTGCATTCTTCTACATGCAAACATCCAGTTAAACCAGCACATTTGTTGAAGATGCTTTCTTTTATTTGTTGAATGGTTTTGGCTTTTTCAAGTGTTCATCCATAGGTGTGTGGGTTTGTTTCTGGATCTTTGATTCAATTCCATTGATCAACCTTTCTGTTTTTATGCCAATACTATGTTTTTTTTTTTTTTAATTACTATTGCTCTGGAATACAGGTTGAAATCAGGGATGGTGCTACCTCTAGAAGTTCTTTTTTTACATAGGTCTAGTTTAGCTAGCCCGGGTTTTCTGTTTTTCCATATGAAGTTGAGTATTGTTTTTTTTTCAAGGTTTATAAAAAATTGTGTTGGATTTTTGAAGGAAATTGCATTGAATCTGTGGATTTCTATTAGCAAGATGGCCATTTTTACTATGTTAATCCTACTCATCCCCCAGGATAGCAGATCTTTTCATCTTCCGATATTTTCCCCAATTTTTTCCTTCAGAGTCTTGAAGTTATTACCATGCAGCACCTTCACTTGCTTGGTTAGATTTACACCAAGATGTTTTATATTATTCATGGCTATTGTGAATGGTATTCTTTCCCTGATTTCTTTCTCAGTTGTTTATCACTTGTACAAAGGAGAAATAATGCTTATTTTTTAAAGTTAATTTTGTATCCAGCCACTTTGCTGAAGGCGTTTATCAGCTGTAGGAGTTCTGTGGTACTATCATAGCATCTGTGAATAGTGATACTTTGACTTCTTCCTTTTCAATTTGTATTGCCTTGATCTTCTTTAGTTGTCTTATTGCTCTAGCCAGAATTTCAAGTTCTATATTGATTAGATAGAGAGAGAGTGGGCAGCCTTGTCTTTTTCCTCATTTTAGTAGAACTGTTTTCAGTTTCTTTCCATTTAATTTGAAATGACTATTGGCTTGCTGTATATTGCTTTTATTATCATTAGGTGTGACCCTGTATCCCTGCTCTCTCCAAGATGATTAGTATAAAGGGTTATTGGATTTTATCAAATGCTTTTTAAGCATCTAATGAGATGATCATGTGATTTTTTTCTTTCAGCTTGTTTATATGGTGAATTGCATTGATGGATCTTTATATATTGAACCACCCCTGCATCTCCAGGATGAAGCTTGATCATGGTAGATGATGTTTTTGATGTATTCCTGGATTCAGTTTCTGAGTATTTTATTGAGTACTTTTGCCTCATTGTTCATTAGGGAATTTGGTCTGAAAATTTCTTTCTTTGTTGAGTCTTTGTGTGGTTTAGGTATTAGGATGCCTGTGGCCTCATAAAATGAGTTTGGCAATATTCCTTCTGTTTCTATTTTTGTGGAATAGTTTGAGGAGTATTGGTATTATCTCTTTTTTGAAAGTATGGTATAATTCTGCACTAAAACAATCTGTGCCTGGGCCTTTTTTGGTTAGGAGATTTTAAATTAATAAGTCTATTTGCATAGAAGTTATAAGATTATTTGAATAGTTTACCGGATCTCAATTTAACTTTGGTAAGTGGTGTTTATCTAGAAAATCATCCATTTCATTTAGATTTCCCAATTTTGTGGAGTACAGGCATTCAAAGTAAGACCTAATGATTCTTTGAATTTCTCAGTGTCTATTGTTATGTCTCTCTTTTCATTTTTAATTTTATTAATTTGAATACTCTCTCTTTACCTTTTATTTAGTTTGACCAAAGGATTGTTTATCTTGTTGATTTTCTCAAAGAACCACCTCTTGGTTTCATTGATTCTTTTAATTGTTCTTTTTGATTCTAATTGGTTGATTCTAGCCCTGAGTTTGACTATTTCCTGGTGTCAACTCCTTTTGGGTGTGTTTGCTTCTTTTTTGTCTTAGAACATTCAGTGTATTTTTAAGTTGCTAGTATGAGAATTCTCTAATTTCATTATGAAGGCACTTATTGCTATAAACTTTTCTTTTAGCACTGCTTTCATTGTGTCCTATAAATTTGAGTATGTTGTGCACTCATTTTCATTGAATTTCATAAAGTCTTTAATTTCTTTATTTCTTTCCCAACCCATTGATTGTTGAGTACAGAGTTGTTCAGTTTTGCTGGGGGCTAGCTGAGGCAGGATTGGATACTGATGTGGGACACAGCATCAAATAAAGACCAAAGTCTGATAACTTCTGGCATTTCTTTCTTATTGTTCTAGGGACCAGAAGCTCATGGCTTCTGGAAATTTAATTCTCATTGTTCTGGGGCCAAAAGTAGATAAATTCTGGCAATTTAACTCTCTCTTGCTGATGACCTTTGGAATGTCACAAAGAAAGGAAAGGAAAGAGTCACAAACACACACACACACTGGCTTGACCCAATCACCTGTTTCACCAGTGCACATGCATACTTATATACATACACATATACCCACATATGTATGAATGTACATACATATAGACAAAAAGACATATATACATTTGGTAGCTGGAAGAGAAAACCAACAGCCACTCAAGTTCTTCTCTCTGAAAATTTATACCTTTTTAAACAAAACTTTTTTCATAAAATTACCTCATAGAAAAAATGTTACACAAAAAGGGGAATTACAGAAAGATGTCAATTGTAATTTCAAAGCAGTGTTTCATTCTATAAGTTCATTATAAATTCAAAGCAACAGTTAAATATGGCCTTGCTTTATCATAGTGCTCACCTGTGGCCTCATCCTTGGACCTGACCTAGAATGAATGTTTTTCCTTGATCACAAATCTGTCTCAAGCCTGTTTCTCTACCTAGTGCAATTTATGAAAGCTCACTGTATTCCTAATTATGCATTCTTCATTTACTATTGTATGAGGAGGGGGCACATTTTATTCTTGATTTTAACTGTATTATATCTTTCTGGCAAAACAATTAAAACCATCTTCTTAATCTTTCTTCCTAAAATATTTGATTTAAACCAGGAATTTCATAAGGTCATTAATTCATGTAAACAACATTAATTCATGAAAGTTCATTTTCATGTTGATCTGCAGGAAATTTGCCCAATAGGGTGGGATGATGCTCAGGAATCATTAGGTTATATAATAATGCCAGGAAAGGGATATCATCAGCAAGAAACAATCCTGGGACGAAGTCTCTGGGGCTGTGCCTTTCCAGAGTGCATTCATGATCGCATGTAAAATGGTGGACCATCTCCAGGAAACTCACTTGCTTGCCATAGTCTTTCCTAGATGGCTTCTATCAAATTTCCATGAGTTTGTAGGCTTTCTTTTGTTTCTAAATACTGGCTTTAATCCATGGTGGTCTGATAAGATACAAGAAATTATTTCAGTTTTCTTGTATCTGTGGAGGCTTGCTTTGTGACCAATTATATGGTCAAGTTTGAAGAAGGTTCCATGAGGTTCTGAGAAGAAGGTATATTTCTCTCTGAGTGAAGTGTTCTGATGATATCTGGGAGGTCCATTTGACTCATAACATTTTTTTGTTTTCCTTATTTCTTAGTTTAGTTTCTATCTTGAGGACCTATCCATTGGTGAGAGTTGAATTGTGGTGGTTTGAATATGTTTGGCCTAAGGAGTGGCACTATTTGGAGGTGTGACCTCATTGGAATAAGTGTGACCTTGTTGGAGGAAGTGTGTCACTAGGGACATGGGCTTTAAGACCCTGCTCTTAACCATGTGGAGTGAATCTTCTCCTAGCAGCTTTCAGATGAAGATGTAGAACTCTCAGCCCCTCCTGCATCATGCCTGCTTGGATGCTACCATGCCTTGATAATAATGGACTGAACCAGCCTCGATTAAATATTGTCCTTATAAGAGTTGCGTTGGTCATGGTGTCTGTTCACAGCAGTAAAACTGTAACTAAGACAGGAGTGTTGATGTCTCCCACTATTAATGTGTGGGATTTGATGTGCAATTTAAGCTTTGATAATGTTTCTTTTACAAATGTGTGTGTCTTTGCATTTGGGGTATAAATGTTCAGAACTGAGAAGTCATCTTGGTGTATTTATCCTATGATGAGTATGAAGTGACCTTTTGCATCTTTTTTGATTAACTTTCATTGAAAGTCCATTTTATTAGATATTAGAATGGCTACTCTAGCTTGCTTATTGCATCCCTTTGCTTGGAAAACTTTTCCATCCCTTTACTCTGAGGTTATATCTATCTTTGTTGCTGAGGTGCATATTTTGTGGCAGAATGATGGATCCTCTGTTTACACCTACTGTTAGTCCTTGATTTTTATGGGGGAATTGAGTTCATTGATGTTGAAAGATACTAATGAATAATGATTGTTAATTCCTGTTATTTTGATGTTGGTGGTGTTAGTGGGTGTTTCCCACCCCCCTTTTTTTTCTGGAATGGAATTATTTATTTCTTGTATTTTCTGTAGGACTGGATTGTGTGTAGATATTGTTTAAACTTGGTTTTGTCTTAGAATATCTGTTTTCTCCATCTATGTTGATTGAGATTTTTCCTGGTTATAGTCACATAGATTGGCATCTGTGTTTTTTTTAGAGTTATAAGATATCTGTCCAGGCCCTTCTGTCTTTTAGAGTCTCTCTTGATACGTCTGGTGTAATTCTGATAGGTCTGCCCTTGTATGTTTGTATGTTGGTCTTTTTCCCTTGCAGCTTTTAATAGTCTTCCTTTGTTCTGTAGATTTATTGATTTAACTATTATGTGGCAGGAAGATTTTCTTTTCTGGTCCACTCTAATTGGTGTTCTGTTCTGTAAGCTTCTTGTATGTTTTTCAGAATCTCTTTTTTTTAGGTTGGGGAAATTTTCTTTTATGACTTTTTTTGAGAATATTTTCTGGTCCTTAGAGCTGGAACTCTGCATCTTCTTCTATTCCTATTATCCTAAGATTAGGTTTTTGTTTGTTTGTTTGTTTTTATAGTAACCAGAATTCCTGGATGTTTTGTCTCAGAAATTTTTTAGACTTCTTTCTTTGATTGATGTTTCTATTTCTTCTATCATATCTTCTATGCCTGAGATTATTTCTTACATCCCTTTTATACTGTTGTTGATGCTTGCATCTGTTTTTTCCATTCTCTTCCCTAGGTTGTCCATCTCTAGGATTCCTTTCAGTTTGTATTTTCCTTATTGAGTGTATTTGCATTTTCTGTTTTTGGACAGTTTTATTAATTTCCTTCACCTGTTTAATTATATTTTCCTATATTTCTTTAAGGGATTGATTCATTTCCTTTTTAAAGACTTCTATCATCTTTATAAGATTGGCTTTGACATTATTTTCCTAAGCTTCTGTTGTATTAGGATATCCAGGGCATGCTGTAGTAGTATAGCTATGCTCTGCAGGTCTCATGTTCCTCTGGCTTTTCTTGCTTGTGTTCTTATGATGGCCTTTAGGCATCTGGTTATCTGTGGATGTTCCTGGTATGGCAAGTATTAGGAAGGTGGGCCTACTGGGAAGGATGTTTCTTGTATAGCAGGCCTCATATGGTAGCCTTGGGCTTGACAATGGAACTCAGGAGGCAGTGCATAAACTCAGAAAAGTTGGGAATGCCCCAGAGAATATTTGGGGGAAGTGGGAGGGTCTAACCTGGAATTTCCTGGTGTAGCAGGTGAAGGTGCATGCCCAGTTACTTATATATAGATTGTGAGGATCACAAGCTGATCATTTGTGTGTGCTAAGTAAGCACATAACCTCCTAATTCATCTCTCCAGTCCTAGTTCCTGTCTTTTTTCTTTTAGGGGATTGAGGACTCACTCCATCCTGTTGTGATCTCATCTTAACATGATATCTACAAAGACACTAAGGCCATAGTCTTTGATACACTGGACTGTCTCCAGAATAACCTATGCACGTGCTAATGGGCCCTGAGGTACTCTGAGACCAATGAAACAGATAGAGAAGCACATAGAATATTGCATTGAATGCAATTTATTAGTGGCCCAGTGACAGAGAATGGTTTGGATGGCATAAGATCCAGCAGATTATTCAAAATTGGGTTTAGACAAAACAGGCTTATTAAAGGGATCTGGACCAAAATTATTTTGTCCAGGTAGGATACACAGTAGTGTACATGAGAGATTGAATTTTTTGAAGCAATCACTTCTCTTATTTTTTTAATTCCACAGACATAGAAAGATAATTTGATTTTTATTGCTAGCATAAAACAGTACACTATTAAAATTATAAATATAACAGTGCATAGTTCTTGGTGTCAGGGAGATGTTGGGGTGCAGTAAGTTTAGCAAGTTGGGACATGCATATGTATTTAAAGGAATAATTGTTACTCAGTTCCTGCAGAATTCTGGTAAAAATAGAGATGAGCCCTGTAGATGTTTCTTCCTGTGGGTGGATTGCACAACCATGGAGACACTTTAAGAAATACTGGATGGGTCTCTATGTGCTTCCTCCTTCCTTTTGGTTTATGAGAATAGGTTTTAGGTTAGATCTTCTGACAGGTTCTCTCCGAATCTCTTGGGTTTGTTTCCATAGTGTTTGTTTTCTGCCATTGTCTTCTATTTCTTTTACATATTTAAGACAAATTTCAAATAACAGATTAAAAAATTTCTGCTCTCTTAGTTTTCAGTTTCAGTTTCAATAGCATTAGTTTAGCTTTCTTGGTTGGTTTGGGAGTCTTCTGTTTAGGCCACCAATTTTGCTCTTTAAAGGTCTTTACTTCTAGTACAGATTGAGAATTTCTTATTTGAAAATCTGTACTCTGGAATGTTCCAAAATCTCCAAGTTTTACATGTCAATATCACACCACATTTGACCTCATTTGACAGATGCAGTAAAAATTCAGGCACACAACATAAAACTAACTCCATGGTATTTTTGCAGTCTTTTCACTGCATATTGCACTGTTGGGCATTTCTTGTTTTACTGCTCTTTTGCTTGCATATTACAAAATTTTCCATGTTGTAGTTGTAGTTTTATGCATTTCTTTTCCTTCTTTCCTTCCTCCTTTCTTTCTTTCTTTCTTTCTTTCTTTCTTTCTTTCTTTCTTTCTTTCTTCTTTCTTTCTTTTTGTTTTTTTTTCCTTTTTTGTCTGTTTGCCTGAGAGAGAAACAGAGACAGAAAGACAGAGAGACAGGGATAGAGTTGGGTGGGTGGTCTGAAGGATCTGGGAGAAGTTGGGGGAGGAGAAAGCATAATCAGATAATTGTTTTTAATAAAATATTTTGTCAATAAAACATTTTTTCAATAAAAAAAGAAGAAATGAAGACACATCTAAAACATTTAAACATTGCCTTTAAGTATATTTTATATTGAGACTTGGGTCTTATCCCCAGGATATCTATATCTATATCTATATCTATATCTATATCTATATCTATATCTATATCTATATCTATATCTATATTCAAATATTCTACAATACACAAATCTCCAAAGCCTGAAGCACTTTTGATCTGAAGTGTCTCTGATAAGAATCAAGCTGTCAAGCTGCATATGTATTTTTCTGTTTTGCCTCTTGAATGTTAGAGGATTTCTCAAATGGCCAGTGTTCCCTGGCTCTCTATTGGCACACAGGGAGATACCCAAAGCTTCTGGGAGGCTCTGCATCCAAGAGTAAAGCTAACTGACCTGTGGCTTTTCCTAGGAGGTATTGTGAAGAAATGTGTTTTGTTTGCAGCTATCAAATATCCATATCATTAGGTATTTGCTAAAGAAGCATTTAAGTTTTCTGAAAAACTTCAGCTCTGTGAGAGCTGCTGGTTTACTGGAACTGCAGGGTCTAGGAACAAGATGTTTTTTTTTTTTTATTTAATTTTTTTTTAGAATTTAATTTTCAGGGGTCCTGTTATCACATTTGATTCCTCAGGGGAGTAAGATCTGATCTTATTGGGATGATCACACACAAGGAGAATTGCCTATCCAGTCCATGAAAGAAAACTTGGTGTTAAATTGCTCTCTAAACAGGATTCAGCCAGCTTCTGTGCTGCAACAGTTTAGCTCTAAAGGATGGATTACAGTTTCTTGTTACTGTTGCCCCGAGAAGTCAGGTTTTGGTACCTTTTCTTGCTTCCTTGGTTACTACTGACTAATTTACATTATATCTTCCAGTATCTTGTTTACAACTCTAGTATTTTGCCATGTTCCTTCCTGTCCTCATCATTAAGGGTGCACTCAGTGGTTTGTTTTGTCTAAGGGAAATGTCCAACACTCTTACTGGATGCCTCAAACTTGGCCTAGAAATCTATTTGCATAGCGATGTTTCTTTTTTTAGCCTGCAGTGACTGTCTCTACATAGTACCTGACTTCATCTGTCCTCCCTTGTCCTGTATTCTGATACCTCCTTTGTATCACATTTTAATGAGAGCATGATTAGCTAAGGCAAGAGTTACTTGCACACAGGTATTCCAATAGTGGAGACAGTCAACTTGAGCACTGAAATGGTACTAAATGATTATGTGTAGCAGTTTCCTCTGACGTTAAAACAACTGAAGCTCCTTAAGGAAAAATAACTCAATATAGCTCTGCGAAATCTCTAGAATTAACCAGATTCACTAGGACCCTCCCTCCTAGAGTAAGCAATAACTGGCGTGAAGACTCTCAGAAAAGCAAGCTGCAGAGAAGACTGGAACCCAGACCAGCTGCTTGGGAGAAGCAGAGACCAGGAAGACTGCTTGGAGGAGGTTTAGACTAATAGAAGCACTTGGAAAGGACTCTCCAACCTGTTGAGCTACCTGCAGGCTTTGCAGAGTGGTAGAGTTTTGTAAGAGTTTCCAGCTTTATGAGACAGACGTTACCTGAACTGAAGTGGGCTTTGGTGATGCAGCTGTCCTTGAGCCATTTCTGTTACTATAAGTAGCTCCTTTCTCATATTCCTCTATGTAACCCCAATAAAACTCACTGATTCACCAAACTGGTGACAGACATTGGTCTGTCATGGGCTCCCTATCTGGGGTGAGTAGATGTGTGGGTTATATCTCCTCAGGAAATATTTTTTTTTCACGCAATGGTGACTTATTAGAGAGTAGAGTATTCAGTGTCCATAAGATATGGTGCCTTGTATTTGTATGGACTGGAACAGACCCATGCATGAGATTCCATCATGTTGCCCAGAATAGTGTGCATTTGAAATTCTGTGGGGTTTGCTGTAGTTGTTTGTTTTCTGGAGCTTTTCGTTTACTATTTTTGAACTAAAGAGTCTTGAGGATACTCAAGCCTCCGGAAAACTAGAATCACAGACAATGAAGATTATAATTAATTTAGTAAACCTGCTATGAGGGAGTTGGCTAAAACACGATTACTATGGTTAAATCTAATTGTAATAATAACAAGCAATCAAGCAAAAAGTCAGCCAGGCTAGGTGACACACATACTTGTTACTTAAGTCCTGGGGAGGCTAAGGCAGAATGATGGTGGATTTGAAGCTAGTCTGGGCTACACAGAGAAACTCCCTTTCACACTACCCCTACAGAGCAACAATGATAGCAATAGCAGCAGCAGCAGCTCAGTTTATCTTATGGTCTCACTTTCATCAGATCTAAATCAAGCTTCAGTTGTGAGTGAATTGCATGTGATAAACAGCACCCTAGGCAAGTAGCACAAATAGGAGTAGGAAAGCTTTCAGATTCTTGAAGTATTTATTCGTACATTTGAATTGCTTGCCTATTCTCTCTACTAATTTTATTTTAATGTCTTACATAAATATGCCCATCAGTTAAGGAGTCTCCAGTCATGACATCAATGTTTTGGCATGCAGGATCAAATCAATAGTGCACCAGAATCACTTCCCTGGCTGGTGTAATTGGGACCAATAGATCTTATAGCAATGGATGCTTTCATGTTAAAAATCTCCATTTACCCAGATGATCAAAAAGACTTAGCTAATGCCCACAATGTTTCTGTGCTGGTGGAAGTTCATGGTAATGGAATCTGACTGGCTTAATGTTAATGAATTCTTCACTGTGTCTAGGTGGCAGCCTTTCATTTTCATCTGTTAAGTCAGCCTCATAGCTATGTTTATTGCTAAGCAGGTGCTTTGCCTCACCACTTGTCTTTCAGCTGCAGAAGACAGCTTTTCATTGCAAAGTTAAGTTGGTATGGTGGTCTAATTAGCTGTGAGTATCTACATGAATTCTTTACCCTTCTTCTTTGTTCCATAATCCTATTTAAAAGCAGATCCCAGAAGGAGACACAGCATGTCCTCACGAGCTTAGTTTTACAAGGAAAAGACTTCTCCCGGTTGAAGTTTTGCTGCACCAATTAAAGACCAAGGTGTGAATGGTAACTTTCCATTGATCAAGGGAGTCCAATCAGTTCTCTCCTGTCTCAATTTGTGGGAACACAGGCATACTGTTCATGGGAATCTTAAGGAAAAGTCCTTGAGCAGACTCTGTGGTGTAGTATCAACATGTATCCTACTTTGTCTAGGATTATGCTAAAACCTGAAAAGTCTAGTGCAAAAGGGAACATTTATTAGTTTGGCAGTTAAGAGGTGGATAGTCTCCATTTTGCTCCCATGAGACAAAGTGTGGGACAGAAACTGAAGGAGGGGCTGTCCGGAGACTTCTCCGCTTGGATATCCATCCCTTGTGCAGTCACCAAAGGTAGATGCTGATGTGAATGCCAGGAAGTGCATGCTGACAGGAGCCTGATACAGCTGTCTCCTTAGAGATCTGCCAGAGCCTGAAATATACAGAGGCGGATGCTCACAGCTAACCATTGAACTGATCATGGGGTTCCCAATGAAGGAATGAGAGAGAAGACTGAAGGAGCTAAAAGGGGTTTTGGCCCCATGAGGAGAGCAACAATACCAACCAACAGAGCTCCCAGGGTCTAAACCACCAGCCTGGGAACACATAGGGAGGCACCCATGGCTCCAGCTGTATATGTAGGGGAGAATACATATGCAGTGTCAGGCATAGGTGGGTGAGGAAGTCCTTGGTCCAGTGAAGGCTGGACGCCCCAGTGTGGGGAAAATTGTGGGTGGAGAGGTGGGAAGGTGGGTGGGGGCATATCCTCATAGAAGCAGGAGGAGGGGGATGGGATAGGGTATTCCTGGGTAGGAGGGAAATGGGGAAAGGAGATAACAACTGAAATCTAAATAAAATATCCAATAAAAAAAAAAAGAAAAAAAGGTGATAGTCAGGTGAAATCTCCTGTGATTAACACTGATTTCATTTATGACAATTTCTGGTCATATTTGTAGAGACTGGCATACAGAAATTGAAGATGGAGTTGGCCATGCTTCATTGATACAGGCATCTGGTCAACCCCGGATTACTGACTGTAGCCCTTCCACATGCCGAGAGAGCTCTGCAGCACAATAGCTGTTGCTCATTTTGTTCTCCCATAATTAGCTCCCTACTTTCTTGCAGGCTATGTTAGAAGGCTTCAGTTATTTTTCACAGAAAAAGCCGCAGCATAAACAATAGAGTTGCAGCAGAGATTACACAGTCTACTAAGAATAAGAATTCTTACCAAAATATTTGAGTAGGTTTGAGCACACTGAGAAAATGGATTAATTGAGGAAGAAAGAAAGAAGAAAAGAAAGAAAAAAGAGACACATGAGGATCATCTCCCTTAGCCTTTTCTTCTTCACAAATTCCACTTTTTTCTATAATCTCCAGGCAGATTCTGTCCATTTGCATCTTTCCCAGCAGGGGCATGACTCCATAGACTCTCTATCATTTATTCTTATTAGCTTATTCTGGCTCAGGGGAGTTTATGCTAACCAGTTCATGCCCCAGATACACCTATCAGCCTTTCCTATCTGTGCTTTGGTCTTTCAGTGCAGATTCCACTCCTGAAATGCTCAGGATTTTCTCACTAAATTATTTCTCCTAAGCCCACTCAGAGATGAGGGACCAAGTATTATTACTCAAACTATATTCCTTATAGAACAAACATGGGGTTAAAGAAAATCTTTAGAGTAGACCAGTTTAAGTACCTGACATGCCCTGCTGTTTACTCCAACAGACCCAAATCAGTAAAACAAAAATGTATGAGCACCAATCTCATTTTTATTCCAATGTATTATAATCATGAATATACTTTTAATACATCATTAAATAAACTCTGTACTCTTCCTATAGTATTGTAATTTATCTTGTTGTATTGGGTCTGTTTTGTAGGTTAAAGGGTAAAAGCAAACACGTATTGAACACCTATTACATATCAAGCACTATGTTCAATGATTAATATAATATAAATGACAACTACCCAGTGATGTTAGGATTCATATCCCCATCTTATACAAACCGTTGAGGTAGTTGAGATCCCACACGTAGTAACAGAGAAGCTGTTTCGCATGGACTTGGCATAATCTCATGTTCTCTGAGATACAATATGTTTGGTGGTACTAGCTCTGCTCAGTTTTGACCTTTTGTGTGACTTCAACATATGGTATGTGAGGAGGGAATGTTCTTTCTGAAATGGGAAATGGAATGAGCAAAAGGGGGAAAGGAATTGGAAATATCATTGTTCATTTTGCTCTTGCTGTCTCAAATCAGCCAATATCTATCCTCTACCCCGTCTGGTGTCTGAGTCTTTTTCCATATAACATTAAATTTGTTTTTCCATAGAATACTAAGTCTGGTGTTGTTGTTGTTGATATAGATCCTGGGTAAACCATGAAGTTCACGTCTTTCAATTTTCGTGCTTTTTCGTCCCTTCTCTTGTTTCCCTGATTTTGTGGGCTTGCCCACTTTTCTCATTGCTCGATTCCCAGCTATTATAGCAAGTCTGGATTTCCTTATCATCTTTAGGAGGACCAAAGTTTATTCACTGGTTTATTTCTCTTACTTTCATAGAAATGTTTTCACATTTTAAATTTTTATGTCACTTAATTGTAAACTATGTAGAGGCCTACACTCCTGAGCACCTTGGTTTGGCCTGGGGCACTATCACTGGGTTTTGCTTGGCTCTTTGGAGGCCCTTTCAATACGGTTTCCTCAGGTTGTTGGAATTTAAATGCAACCTGATAGTTCCCCTGTGATACTCAATTTAGTGTTTGGATGCTTGTGTCTGCCACTTACAACTTCTGTATTTCTGAGCTTTTTACATATGATCTTAGTTCACTGTCTTCTAAAACCTTCATGGAATATTTTAAACGCCTCTTTCTATTATTAGTGTTTTTGATTACAGATCTGTGCAGCATACAAACCCAGGAAAATTCCAAGGAGAGATATGTTAATGTCTGCAGTAAGACATTTGAAGGTGGTTCTAGATTAGTGTGTTGTGTCAGGTTCTGCCTCTACTCTTGGAATGTCTGGACACCACCAATACACCAAACACGGGCTCAGAGAGGACAAGGTGATGTCCAGATCGGGTAGGGTCTGCAGTCCATGTTTCTCTCTTGGGAGAGTCGTCCTGCCACTGTATGCCAGGCCATGGCATGGAGGGGTTTAGGGGTGGGATGGAGTCTGGGATAAATGCTGTGGTTTGGTGTCTCCTCTCGGGGTGTGTGGGTGCTGCTAGTACTTCAGTCTGGAAAGGACAGGAAGAAGTTCAGAATGGGTGGAGTCTGCAGTCTGTCTCTCTTTTGGGGTGTCAGCCTGCTGCCCACCAGGCTGGAAGTGGGAAGAGGAGTCCAGCATGAGGAGGATACTGGTATGGTTCTGAGCAAATGTGGGGTGCAGGAGGGGGACGACAGCTCTTTTAGACAAACTCCTTCCCTGACGATCTTTAATGAAGCAGTTCTGTGAGACGATCTTAGCCTGCTCAGATTTCTTTATTGGGGGTGGGTTTGAACACATACACGTTAGTTATTCAGCATGAATTAATGGTTATATAGTTTTGGGGGAAGGGTGTGAGAATACCCAGGGAGGGAAAGGCCTTTTGCTGAAGGCAAAGGCTACTGAGATGTCTCCTTACGGTGGAGAGGCATTCCAGATGCTGGGTACAGGACTGACAGCCTTTGACAACTTGGTTGGAGGTCCTCTGGGTATGTTCCCTGAGGCAGACATAGAAACAGCAAAAAATCTAGTTCTATTCCTGTGGGTCTCAAGTTCTAAGATTTCCTGGGTTTGAACTTGCTCTACCTCGCCAATTCTGTGCTAGTTCCTCTGGTAGTATGGTCCACATGTCTTACATTAGTCCAATAATTTTATGAAGTGTTACCACTTCTCCTGTCCCTCTCCTTCCTCTTCTTCCTCCTCTTAGTATAAACCTATTTTATAGTATTCCTGATGGAACAGATTGAAAATATTGTTTTCTAAAATTTTAAAATATGTATTTTAAATTTAAATTCAGTTTCATGATATATGAGATCATAAAAGTGTACATCATAATCAGTTACTGCACTAGTTAATTTTCTCACTGCTATGACCAAATACAACAACTAGAGGAGGAAGAGTTTAACTGGGTTTATGGTTTGAGAACGAAATCGATTGTGGTTGGGAAGGCAAGATGGTAAGA
Organism: Arvicanthis niloticus; assembly: GCF_011762505.2. Lineage (NCBI taxonomy): Eukaryota > Metazoa > Chordata > Mammalia > Rodentia > Muridae > Arvicanthis > Arvicanthis niloticus. The sequence continues at coordinate 33,576,603 of NC_047660.1, read as the reverse complement.
GTGGCTCTCAGCTCTGGTGGCCAAGAACGTGAGGATGCTTGCCGGCATCAGAACACACCAGGATACAGAGAAAAGGGTAGTGGTGGTATTAGGATAGTTTTCTTCTTGTTCTCTTTTTACTTAGGCTGGGAACACAGTCCATAGGATGGCGGCATCACTTTCAGGTTTAACCTCTTTACAATTTTGAAACACCCACACAGACACACAGGTGCCATAGAAGTTTTTTAATCTAACCATTGATGAGATTGGTCACCATAAGTCACTCCTTATCACCACAAGTCAGATATATTGCTCTATTGAGGAATAGTTCCCCCCTCCCCCATCTCCTAAAGACACATAATAAAAAAGTGCACTTAATCCATCTCTAAGAGTCCTCAAGATTTTAACAGTTTTAGTATGCAAAATACAAACTCCAAAGTCCTTTCTCAGACTCAAGGACACTTGGGAACAACAAACTAAATTACATGTTCCTGATAACGATTACCAGAGACACAGGCTGAACATTCCTTTCCAGAGGGGAGGAGTTGTTGCAGAGTAGGGACCCATCAGAGCAAAGCAAAAAAACGGAAACTCAGCAAGGCAAACTCCGGAATTGCAGTTCCATATCTGCAGTGATCGGCTCATGGTAGCATCTAACAGGATGCAACCAGTTTCAGCAACCCTTTCCTCCCACTGCTCCGTTTGACAACTACGATCTTTCTCTTAGGCTGGCTCCACTTGGTGCCTGCTACTTTTCTTAGCTGATGTCTCACATTGCTGACATCTCAAATATTCCAGTTTCCACTGTTAGTTTAGGACTTAGCCCTCACAGATATGTGTACAGCCTACTTGGATCTGCACGGAGTTAGTGTGAACTTATTACATGCTGCGTGGCTTTAGCAGCTTCCTGAAACCTTTGCGCAAACATCTGCAATCCTCTTAATTGTATGTTGAGTGCTTAAAAAGTCAGCATCACATAGATGATACTGAGATTTAGTATTATCCCCAAATAAAGCCTGGCTCCTTTGGGTCACAGATGTGGTGGGCTTTGTGTGCCTTTGTGTTAAGCCTGGGAAAGCCCTTCTCTAGATGGATCTATTAGAATGGTTCATCCTAGAAGCTCTTTACTTGAGAACTTTCTTTTCAAATGCAAGTTTTTGTAATGAGTCCACATTTTATAAATTGGAGCCTTTGATGGGTAGTCTTGTCATTAAGCTTTCTTATTGTCCCAGTGAAAAGTTCTTGGTTTCTCTTTAGCAATAGAGTCTCTTTAATGCTTGTTGGGTTTGGTGTAGAAGCTGAGGAAACTCACTTCAGATATGGAAGCTTTAAAATGAAAGCTTTATTTTCTGAGCGTGCAGGGAGGTGGCCAGTTTGAGATCTAAACCACATCCCCAAAGGGAGGATGGACAACATTTTTAAAAAATGGAAACACAAAGCAAGGGGGGAGCTGGGGGGAGGTACCCTGTTATCCAGTTATATTTTGACATCATGGATTAAGCAAGGGAGTACCTCTTGAAGACTGGGCAGTATCCTGGGCACCTGGCTTTCAAGGTCTATAATTCATTCTCTTAGATGTTAGGTCCAGATCTAAGAATGATAAGAAGACAAAGGTCAGCTGCATATAGTTAATTAGAGGACAACAAGGAATTGATTGTTCATTTTTACAACTTATGCACCTTGGTTTAAATAACAGCAATTTCTATATTCTTTACTAGTTAACAGACAATTAGAAAACGTTTGGAGAAGTGGGATAGGTGTTTGTTCCTAGGCCTGGGAATATCACCCTGACAGCAAGATGGGGAAGTTGTCCTTGAGGTGGCTGGACTCATAGAACTGTCATCTTAAAAGTTGTCCCTGGAATATCAACACTCAGACGACTGTTTACAATGGAAATTGTTTGGGTATAGGGAAGCCTGAGCTTCCTTAGGGCTTAGGAACTTGAATTTAATTTATCCTTATTATTAGATGGAGTCTTCACTAACGCTATATCCAACAGAGGACTAATATCCAAAATATATAAAGAACTCAAGAAGTTAATCTCCAACAAACCAAGAAACCCGATTAAAAATGGGGTACAGAGCTATACAGAGAATTCTCAACAGAGGGATCTTGAATGGCTGAGAAGCACTTAAAGAAATGCTCAATAGCCTTTGTCATCAGGGAAATGCAAATCAAAATGACCCTGAAATTCTATCTTAGATAAATCAGAATGGCTAAGATCAAAATCTCAAGTAACAGCGCATGCTGGTGAGGACATGGAGAAAGGGGAACACTCCTCCATTGCTGGTAGGACTGCAAACTTGTACAACCACTCTGGATATCAATCTGGCTGGTGGCTTCTCAGAAAATTGGAATTAGTTCTACCTAAAGACCCAGCTCTACTATTCCTGGGCATATAAAAAAATGATGCTTCATCCTACCACAAGGACATGTGCTTCACTATGTTCATAGCAGCTTTATTTATAATAGCTAGAAACTGGAAGCAACCCAGATGTCCTTTAACTGAAGAATGGATGCAGAAAATGTGGTTAATTTGCACAATGAAATATACAGCTATTAAAAACAAGCAGATTATGAATGTTTTAGGCAAAAGGATGGAACTAGAAAATATCATCCTGAGGTAACTCAGACCTGAAAGGAAATACATGGAATACACTCACTGATAAGTGGATATTAGCCATAAATTATAAAATACCCATGATGAATCCCACAGACCCAAAGAAATTAAAGAAGGAGAAAGGCCCAAGTGAGGATGCTTGTCTCACACTTAGAAAAAGAAAAAAAAAATTAGTCATAGGAAGCAGAGGGAGGGAGGGAACTGTGTGGGAGTGGGGATGGGGAGAGGAATGAGAGCAAGATCAGGTGAGGGGAAAGACAGGAGAAAGGCTCAGAGGGCCAGGAGAATGAATGGAAAGTTTCAGCTACACGGATTTGGGGGAAAGGGAGTGGAGAGAATCTTTAGGAAGTTCTAGGGATGGGAGAGGCTCCCAGGAGTCAATATGGGTGATCTTAGCTCAGATGACTAACAATGGGGACATGGAACCTGAAGAGGCTAACTCCTCTAACCAGGCAGGATACCTCTGGTAGAGGGATAAAGACACCAACCCACCCACAAAACTTTTGACCCAAAATTTGTCCCATCTAAAAAAAAAAGTGCAGGGATAAAGATGGAGCAGAGACAGAAGGAATGGACACCCAATAACCAGCCCAACTTGAAACCCATCCCATGAGCAAGCACCAATCCCTGACATTATTAATGGTACTGTTATGCTTTCAGACAGGAGCCTAGCATTACTGTCTTCTGAAAGGCTCTTAACTAGCAGCAAACTGAAACAGCTACCCACACCTGAACATTGGACAAAGGTCAGGGATTTGCTGGGTGAAGGATTGAAGACCCTGAAAGGGATAGGAACTCCACAGGAAAACCAGGAGAGTCAACTACCCTGTATCCCTGGAAGCCCTCAGAGACTGAGCTACCAACCAAAGAACAACTGCCCCTCACCAGGCACTTATGAGGCTGTCTTGTCTGGCCTCAGTAGGAGGCAATGCACCAAATCTGTCAGAGACTTGATATGACTGGGTGGGGGGGATAACTGGGGTGGGGACACCCTCTCAGAGAAGAAGGAGAAGGGGGAGGGACTTTGTGGTGGGGGACAAGGAGGGAGAGTAGCATTTGGGATGTAAATAAATAAATAAAAATTTTTAGGAATCATGTTTTGTCATTTCTTAGTATGTGTGTTACAGCTGTTGAATTTTCTAACTTAAAAGGCCAGTGTCTTTAACCTACTTGGAAAAGAAGTGATTTTTCCTGAATTTTGTGAGAGGCTCACTTAGAAGCTGACTTTCCATCCTATGAGTTCATTTGCTCACATAAAACTTCATTTCCACAGCAGTTTTCTGTCAGTTCTCCCCTGGAGTTCTGGGATCATGAGCTGCCTATGGTGACGGTATCACCACCCTTGCAATCACACACAGCAGATCGTAAGCTCCTGGATGGTAGGCCTGAGATCCTTGTCCCCATAATGCAGATCATAATGCAGGACCTGATGTATGGCAGACAAGCATTCTACCAACTGGACTACATTTCTGAGCCCAGGGCATGGTTCTTTTCTGCATCAAATTCCAGATACTTAGTAAAGTGTGCATCCTATCTGGCACTTTGCTAAGTCTGACTATGAGTCAGAAAAGAATTTTTTAGGTGATTGACTTACTTGTTACTTTTCAAGCATAATGATACCGAGCTCTGAGGACCTAGTGTGTATCCTGTCACTGTTGTATATACATAGACACTCAAAATGTTGATCTGATTATAGAAGGTAGTAGAATAGTGATAAATAGAAAATAGAAAACGCAGCAGGTAGGATGGAAGAAAATTGCATAATAAATACTATGTAATCCCCAGAAGAGAATTTAAACTGCTCAAAGCCCAGTAGCATATACAATGAGACTAGCATAGTTGTTCATGTCTGTCCCTTGTAATAATAGCTACTGTCTATAGTGGCATAGACGCCACCATAGGGAGTCTCCTTCAGGTGCATTGATAGGAACATGACAGTGATCTTGAATGGAACATAGATTTACAAAGCTTCTAGCAAATAACCTCAGTGCTGAAAATAACTCTAGTCCTGGAGGACAAAGGCGTATAGAATTGGCAGCGGTGTGTGATGCTTGTAGAAGGAAACTGAAATCACTCAAAACTGTCCACAGAGAGGGAGGCCCACAGCTGTTATCAGGATGACAAAGAGGAAGGTTTCCTTGGTCAGTGATACATTTTAAGAGGTGGAGGCTAAATCTGCTCTTTGCATTCAGCCAGACATAGTGATCTAATAACCTGACTCTTGTATAAAATAAAAAAAAAAAAAAAAAGCAGAAGTGTCCATTTTAGACAAGCCTAAATCTTGGGATGAAGAAAAAAAAAAAAGTAAAGTGATAGATGTTATTCGAAAGAGCAGACGTGAGCAAGTTATCTTAATCTCTCTGATAGTACTTTCCCAGGCTTTGAGCAATTTAAATCCTTTTCTAACCTACAAATTACTTTAACATTTCTAAGGGACACAGATGTGTCTTAAATTGATAACCAGAGTGTCAAGCATCACTTCCGGCGACAGAAAAAGAATCCACAGTCTTTAATTTTTATGTCTAATTGACTTCAGTTGAGGTGTAGTCAAATGTATATTATTTCTTAATTTGACACCTTCCAGTTAAGAGGTCTTATTTTATACGTGTCAGAGATGCAGGTGTGAAATTAGTCACCAGGAAGGCTAACTGTTCCAGATTCTTTTGACCTTATGGCTGGAAGGAATTTAATTGTAACCTCATAAAGAGAAAGGAATTCTGGCCACTAGGGAAGATGATTACATGGTCATTGACAATGTGAACTTGAACGGCTACATTAGCTCTTTAATTATAATGAATCCAGAAGAAATGTTCAAGGTTGGAAAGAAGGCACCGGGTAGGGGATAATGACAGGTACTTATGCAAATGGTATCAACAGCAGCAGAATGAAGAGGCTGGACCTGCTTTAAAGAGGCTCTTCATTGGAGACTTCGGCTAGGAGGGGGAATACAGATCTTGAAAATGTTCAGCGTTTGTCATGCAAACTACCCAGAGGGGCACATTTCTAGTCACTAAATCTCAGCTTCAGACTTTTCTTGGTTGGAAAGATGGCTGTTTTTGTTCCTCCCTCTTTCAGTCTTTCCTGCTTTTTAATGCTGGTGCTCTTAATTGGAATGGGAAATCAAATAACCAAGATGAATATAGCAGATCCCCCTACCAACAAAGTTTTTCTTATATAAATTCTCAAGGGAAACAAAAAAACCAGTTTATTTTTGATTTTTTAGCTCTGGCTTCAACTTCTATCAATTTGAAGTCCCCAAGGCTGTTCTTAACAGATAGAGCATGTGCTTTAAACCTACATGAATAAATTAATGATAGAAAGACTGGATGATTGTGGAGACATGAATGTTGTAATGGAGAAATAAAAGCAACTAAAACTGAATTAAGTGAAACAGCTTCAACATTAGATCTCAATTTACATACCTTTTACAACACTGAAAATCAATGTATTTCTTAGAATTCTGTCGGGGCAATCTGTTGAAAACACTTGTGAAAGACTCATTTTTAGTCAGAGATTACTTAATTAAGGCAAGGACATAGAAACAGCTTTTCGAACCCACAGGCAAAGAACCACCATTTGTCAGAATGAAACAGGGTTTTGTAGATAGGAAACCAAGCTTTGCCTCTTTGAAACAGTGGAAGAAGGGTCTCCATGAAAAGCAGGAGTTCTTAGCACTCATTTTTTTATTTTATAATGTAGGGAAATGAGAGACTATTCTTTCATGTATATAAAACTTGCTATAGTAATTTCCTTCTCCTTCTCTTTTTGCTCCTATTAAGGGAGTTAATTTACTTGTTCCTGTGCCAGGATACCTGACAAGCAATGTAAGGGAGGAAGAGTTTACATTGGCTCACGTTCTGGGGGGATACAGTCTATGGTGCTGGGGAATGGATGGCCGCAGAGACAAGAGGAAGCTTGCATCCATAGGCAGCACACAGGTGAATAGTGGAGATCGGGTTACTTTTCCCTCTTCTTATTCAGACTGAGACCTTAGTCCATGAGGTGGAATCACCTATATTAAGGGTGGTTCTTCCTTCATCAGTAAAAACTCTCTGCAAACACTTTCACATTATCACCAAAATATGTGTTTCCGTGGCGAGTCTAAATCCAGTCAATTTGACAATGAATGTTACTGTTCAGTATTTTTGTATTTTCAGTATTTTTGTTTGCTTTTCAGGTCTTGATTGAGATGTTACTCTGTTTATGTTTTTATGTTTTGGGCTTGAACCCAGACATTGTACATGGTACGTAAGCACTGTGCCACTGAACCTCACAGTCCACGATTACCTTTCTGGACCTTACGTTTTAGTGTTCCCCAGCTTGAGGCAGAAGTTTCACTCTGTTGTTAGCTAATCATGATGTTATTGGCATTTTCCTCAAGTCTTTCTTTCACAAAGTTGCACAGTGCATGAGTCAGGACTGTGTCTTATTGTTTATACTCAGTCACTTGCATATGTATGTGTATATATGCATATTTATGTATATAAATTTGGACACAATTGATTTAGTGAATGAGAGGGTTTGTATTTACTTAATATGTCTTTTGTTTGTTTTCAGTAGAGGGATATCATCTTTGATTGATGTTGAAGAGGCTCTAGATAGCCTAAGCATGGCAACCATGTCTCTAGCAGGCCTTCTTCCTCATCCCCAGTCCCTCTGTCATGCTAAAAACAATTAGATCACGTGCCTAAATCTAATCCCCAAGGTCCATTCCGTTATTTGACCACTTCCTCCTCCTGAGACTGACTACAAAGGTACAGTTATAAAAGAACTGAAGTCCAACAACCCCCTTCCTCCATTTTTGGCCACCTTAATTAACATGCCTAATCAAACTTAACCAATTCATCCTAACACATGGTTTCCCCCTTTACCTTTATAAATTGTCATTTGCCTATGGGCCATGTCTGTCTGCTCTCTATCTAGAAGTAGTTCTTTTGTTCCTCTGGAACAAATAATCCTCCCCCTCCTCCTTGTTTCTTTCCCCTTTTTTCCCCATTCTCTATCTCCTGAGTTTGTCTCTTATTTTCTGCCCTTTGTTTCTCTGGGGCAAATAAGTCTCCTTTGTGCTGAGACTTGGTTTTGATGTGTCTTGTGCCAAATCCTAATCCCTTTGGTGTCTAATTATTTGGCTTTGTATCTTCCCCTTCCTTTCCCTCTCCTGTGTTCTTTATCCTAAGCCACATTTCTTTTCTTCACCCTTTCTCAAATACTGGCAGTCTCCTGCATAACAAGAACTGCTTTTTTCTATTTATTATATTCTTTTGTCTCTACCTGCTTTTGTTTCATATCCCCCTCCCCCCCAAAATGTAGATAATTTTAAAGACCCTTCTAAATCATGTTTAGCTTTATAGTGAACATAGAGGACAAATATTTTGTATAGAATAAGAGATATATGGATACTTGACGCATAGTAATGATCATGTCTTGCTTAATTTTCTTCCTTAAATATATAATAATACCAGAGTAAACATGTCTAGTGGTTCCTCATCTATGCTTGTGTTGATGAAAAAAAGAATACCAAGGTTATCTGTAATGCTTCCCTGTGTGTTGGTAGATGTGTCTGTTTCAATACAAATCATGAAGACTTATGTGACAGTGGTGTGCTAGTAAATTGGCTGTCTGAGAAGAAAAGAAGCTATGATATATAGCATTTACCATTTTCATGTTACAAATAATACTTCTACCACACAGTTTCTTTTTCTTTTTCCAGGATAACATTACTGAATACAGGGATAGATAGAATTTGCACCTGTGAATTGGTCTCAGCACATCGCTGTTATATGAGGGGTCACAGGCTTATAGAAAGAGGAGCTGGACAACTGATCTTAGCTTGTCCAGCATCTTGATTCCCTTTTCTGGAATCTGCTCTCCCTATGACATACTTGTCAAATGGCGTATTATGATGGGGTAGACCAAAAAATGGATTTCTTATAAAACTTGGATTTTGATTGATTTGAATGTTTTCATGACCAGAGGAAGTATAAACCAGGAGTAGATATAGTGGTCATATCCTTCCTATCAGCTTGGAAGAAACCTCCCTTGCAGCAAAAGAACAGAAATTGAATATACAGATGAGGAAATGTCAGATCTCTAAGCTGCCAAGCTGTGTTCCTGTCTTGAGTCAGTGAGATTTCATAACTCCATTGGTTTAAGCAAGGTTCATGCTGTTTGAAATTCATGATCTTAATGATATAAAGGATTTGGCTAAAAGCCCACCATCTACCCTGCTCTTTTCTTCCATGTTTGTATTGCTATCACGTCCCTAGAAATTAACCTTTGGAACCTTTATTGAAAGTTTACAATAGAGAATGATTCATCTACAGAAGATCTCTGTCACAGTAACATTCTCCAGTAGGTGAACTGTTTTCCAAGCATCTTTCCTGAAGTTCCGACTTTTTTCCAAACCATCCCTGAAAGTGAAAGGACAATCACAGTCACAAAGGTCTAGACTTCAACTATAGCATCAGTCCAGCAGCTCTGGGCTAACCTACTTATAACATTTTTATTTCCTTTATAATTAACATTTGTATAAAGCTTGCCCTGGTGAGGCTTTAGGTCAAATCCTTAAGAGGCCATCTTGAATCCAGGGTCCATAATAACACCCTTCTTATTTCTGTTTTCCTCTCAGGCATAGGTCTTTATGATCTCCTCCAGTGTTCCCACAACTGCCACTTACAGAGGTGGCTCTTTGGAGAAGGATAGATTATCTAGAACATATAAATATGCAACTAGATCATAAGACAAATACTATCAGAGTCTTAGTGGAGGGCATCTTAAAGACAAGAGAACGACCCCTATTAGTGGAATTTCGTCCATGATTAAAAAGGCAGAGAAGATAGTACATAGGGGATGTACTACAGTTGGGATAGGGTGCTTTTTTTTTGAGCCTTTGAAATTTATCACGTAGGTGACTAAGGGGAGTCTTAGAATTGTCTAAAGCCAAAGGTATTGACATCTTCTTTTTAATCAGAGACCCATCTTGAAATAGACTGAAATCTATTGTCAATACATGGAAAGTTGCTTGTGCCACCAGCAGTAATATTTGCTTTTGGTTTTTAGCAGAAAATATAAGTGAGTGAAATGAATGAGGATATGTCTGGATTTTTGAAAAACTAAACCAAACCAACCAACCAACCAACCAACCAACCAACCAACCAACCAACCAAAAACAACTCTTAACACTGTTCACTAGTGTTTTACTCATTCAGCATTTGAGTGTGCTTACTTATAGGCCTTGCAGATATATATGGGGAGATCACACACCAAAGTCACAGCTATGTGTGATAAATAACAGAAAGACATGCATGTGGCTTTGGAAAAACAAAACCGCAAAGTTCACAGTAAAACCAGAGGACACCCCAGAGCATGATCATTTATATGAATTGGTAAAGTACCAGACCTCAGTGCAGAGAGCAAGCAAAGCGATGTGGAGAACATTGGCTGTGTTCTAACATGCCCTAGGCCTCAAATGAAAGTTTCAGTGTATAAAATGTGGAAATTACCTTAAATTCCATGGGCTTTCCTGCAGTCCTTCACAGTGTAATCACACAAAATAGGATTATGTACTAAGTATTTTCATTTACAGAACGTGTTCACTGTAACCCTGAGAGTTTATTGAGTGTAACCCATTTAACAGAATACCAAACATATTTAGTTCTTTAAAGGCAATTATGGTAGGATATGCAATAGCTTTGAAATGTACTATATTCTTTCTTTTATTCTGCCCCATTAGAATCATTTAGCAATGATATTTGTCTTTGATGTTAACTACTCTCACCCTTTCTATGTGAACTTCAATAAAAACATTTATTTCCAACAAATGTCTTTGCCTATCTTAATTTCATAGGTTATATATGATAATGTCAGCTGTTAACTTGACACACCAGGGAAGAAGGCATTTTCTCAATTGCTGAATGACTCGGGAGGATCCAGGCCACTGGGGTAGCATTGTTCCTGCAGTGGTGCCTCTGGTGGGTGGTCCTGGGCAGTGTAAGAAAGGTAGCTGAGCAGGCCAGTAGAAACAAGGCAGCGAAGGCCAAAGGAGGGAGCCTGGCAGGGCAGTGTCCTCTGTGGTCTTGGCATCAGTTCCTGCCTGATTCCTGCTTGATTTTCTGCCCTGACCTCTCGCCAGGATGATCTGTGGTGCAGAAAGTGTCAGCCAAACAAATCTTTTTCTCCTCCACCTTAGTTTAGTCAGTGTCCTATCATAGCTGCAGAACACAAACCAGGACATAATATTCTTAAGTTAGACATTTTTTATAAAGTCAAAGAGAATGTCAACTAGTTGCTGGTCATGGGTCTTCCCCCATCTCTGAGATGGAAACAGCTGAGTGGATGAACTGGATGGGGCACTTACTGACATCTACTAAGTCTAACTTATGGAATGTAAAGACACACACACTTCATTTGCTCTAATCTTCATAACCCACTCTTATTTGGAGCAGTAGAATCCACTCATCCATCCAACCATTAAAGGATGTTGTAAGCGGATTACTTACATGTCAAAAGACACATGGCATGTTCTTGTGTGATTTTATAAACATTGGCACAGGTACCACCCAAAGGTCATGGAGACTCAGGAGTGACAGTTTGTTGGTGTGCTTACTGCACCATTTCCTAAAGCATATCTAAGTATGAACAACCCCTTTGGTTTTCCTCTTTTTCTCTGTGAAGATAGTCTGGAAAAATCTAATTAGGAGGATTTAAAAACATGTCCCACCAACTGTGCCTATCCTAGAGAACTAAGTATCAGCTCACCTGATCTTGACTGGCTTATAGACCAATAGTTTCTTCATGTAACAAATATTTACAAAAGAACATGTAAATTAATTGTTACTTGTAATTCTGCTGTCATTGAAAGACAGTGAATCTTGATTGGAAAAACAAAGTCAACTTCTCTAGAAAGAAGAGACACTGAAGGATGAGACCGTGTGCCAAACTCTACAACATCTTGGAGTGTTTAAGAAGCTTCATCATGCTTATTACAATATACATTATTTGATTTCACTATGAAACTAATAGTATGATATTTCTTTGTAACGAAGGAAGCTATTCTGCGGCATGTGTGAATTCATTTCTTGTTAATGAGTTGGTGTTTGGACTGTTTTTAGATTGTCTCAGGACTCTGAGTCTTGTTTAAAGATGGTTATTGAAAAGAGATGAAGTTTTGAAAAGTGAAATGTCAGCGTAGTCTTGACCTCAGGGTTGTTATCTTTGAGGCCAGTGTTTTTAATGACTTCTCTGAGTAAATTGGAGAGGTTATCCAAGGTGTCTTATCAGAAACATCCCAGACTTGGCAGCTCCAATGGCACTATTGCCACACATGATGGGGTCTAATGCTAGCAGGAACAACAATGTGTTGTGGAGATAGGATGCTATTCTAAGTTAAAATAATTATTGGGGCTGGGGCAATAGCTTTGTGAATAAGTTGCTTATAGAGCAAGCATGGGGACCTGAGTTTGATTCTCAGAACCCATGTAAAACAGTTAGGCATGGTGGTTCACACTTATAATTTCGGTGGTTGGGAGACAGAGGTAGGTGGAGTCCCAGGACTTTTCAGCCAGCCAGTATAGCCTGCTAGAAAAGCTTCTGGCCAATAAGAGCAATAAGAGAAACACTTACCAAGAAAACAGAGTTGGCCCTTGAGAAACAAAACAACTGTGGCCTTCACATGTGCATGTGTACACATATATACCAAAAATTATCTAGTCAGTTAATTTTCTTATTGTTCATAAGAACTTTTGGGTGCTTCACTTTCAGTTGTAGATTGTCAGTCATCAAGTAATCATTCTATAAAGAGTCACTGAGTGGACACTGAATGACTATACAGTCTTATTAATTATTAATTTGGTCAATTAGAAACAAAGCAGATGTAACTTATTAGCCACAGGCATAATTGGTAATTCATCAGGTAGAGCTCAATAAACCATTTATTTAGCTCTTTGCAACTCCCTGTGTGACCCTCTCACTGGCAGCGTTACCATCTCCTCGATGCTTGCTGGAAAGCACAGAAGAGTTTCTGAATTAAAATTTGCACTTTCACAAGGACCCCAGGAGATTCCCACATACAGTTTGGGATGTACCGCTCCAAGGCACCTTAGAGCTGAGGTAGATTACAAAATTTCCGGGAATGCCTTTGCCTTGCCTGAGCTTGCTTGTAGTGACAATTAGCTGAAAAAACATGAGCTAGCAATTAACACAAGGCAAAAAGAGTTCTGTTCCAAGCCAGTGATATTCACAGAAAGGAGTGTAGAGAGGAAAGCACAATCATAGCCAACTAGGTCTACTGGTGAAGTTCTGCTCTCTGGTATTTCAAATTTTTACTTCCATCACCTGCCATAAGCTCCTGCAGTCCTAGGGGGCAATGTGGTATGGTAAAAGCAGGTTGTACCAGATCTCCTGTGATCTTCGTGGTCCTTTGACCTTGACAAATCAATTACAATCCCCTGAGCCTCAGAATTTTAAGGATTAGGAAAGCAGTGTTGTTGCAAGCAAAATATGTTTCATGCCTGGTTCAGATCAGGGACTCTGTTTCTCTCCTTGTTGTCTTCCCCATGTCTAATTTATAGAATGAAGATCACTTCCTGCTTTTCAAAGGCTGCTCCATCAGAAGGATGATGTCATCTATGGCTGGATTGATAGGGTACATGAGCTTGTATGTATGCAGCTTCTCTGTACTCCTGAAGCGGGGGTGGGGACTACTCTCCTTACAGTGGTCTCCAGAAAAGCTTTAGCCTCTGGATTTTCTTAACATCCCTGGTGGCAGTAAGCTATGTTGGTGGTCAGACTTGACATTCATAGGTGTAACCAGAAGCAGAAGGCACACATTAGAGTTTGCAAAAAATTGCTAGGGCTCAGAATTCACCCCAAACTAGATACATAGATTTTCGGGGGTTAAAAAAGTGCTTAACAAAGCAACTCATGTGACCTTAGGTGAGACGTTAGGTTAAGAATACCATAAACTGTGTGTTATAAACTTAGTACCACTATGAAACACTCATTAGTGGCTTTAGTACTTAGTGTAAGTAAGTACCACACGTTGGCCCCAGAGGCTATAGCTCCTCCACAAGCAAATTCATGTAGTTTTTGTGGCTTCTGAGAGTATGATAGGTACAAAATATATATGCTGAGTCTTAATGTATCTGATATGCATTAAAAAAATTCTCAACATTTAATGAGATCAATGAGACCTTGGTGGTCTCATTTCATGCACTCTAGAACATTTGAAAGACTGTGACATAAAGATTTTTTTCCCCTTAGAAACTCACAGGCGTTTCTAGTTCATCTTTTTGTGATAGAACAATCATTTGTCCTCAACCATTGTTAGACAAAGGAGAGGATGTTCATTCATTTACCCATTATTTGTAGATTTTCTTGATTTTTTTTGTGAGCTTTTGAAAATTTTGGTTTTACTTTTTTCTGTTTATAAGAATGATCAGTGAAGACACTTTGGATCAGCCAGGTATAATTTTATGTCCTTCAAAACCAGTGATTTTCAAACTGTGGGTCATGACCTTTTTGAGGTTAAATGACCTTTTGGTAAGAGTTGCATATCAGGTATTCTACTTATCAGATATTTACATTATGATTCATAGCAATAGCAAAATTACGGTTATGAAATAGCAATAAAATAATTTTACGGTTGGGGTCATCACAACAGGAGGAACTGTATTAAAAGGTTGCATCATTAGGAAGGTTGAGAACTATTGCTCTCAAGTGTGCACATTTGAGAAACAATGAAGACATTTCAATTCATGCATAGTGATTGAGGGTAACGAGAGTCATTTCTTCCCAGGATGAAATAGGGTTATACTCGATACTATTCCCTCTTCTCCCTTCCCCCTTCCTTCTTTCCCTTGTCTTTGCCTTTCTTCCCCTTTCCTCCCTTCTCTTTCTTTTTTGTCTTTCTTTAAAAAAGTATGTGTATTGATTGCATGTAAGTCTGTGTGCTATGTGCATACCTAATGCCCAAGACAAGAATTGGGCACTGGATCATCTGGAACTGGAGTTCTAGATGATTGTAGATGTTATGTGGGTCCTGAGAATCAAACCCAGAACCTCTAGAAGAACAGTCAATATTCTTAACCAGTAAGACATTTCTCCAACTCTCTTGTTTTTATTGAGACAAGGTCGTGTGGATCCCAGGTAAGCCTCAAATATGCTATGTGATTTGGGTTAGCCTCAAACTCCTGCTCCTGTCTTTATCTCTTAGATGTTGGGATTAGATAAGAAGTTAGCTGGAGTTTATTTTATAGGTGGAATTATTATGTTAAATAACTTAACTACGCACAAACTGTCAAAATGTTGTCAGGAAACTACAACAAACTTTGACAAGTGCTTTCTGCATCATTTTAGATTATCGTATGTTTTTATCTTTCCTCTTATTAATTCAGCTTTATTCAGGGCTGAGATTGAATGCAAGGAACTCATACATGCTAATCATGTGTTCTACTGTTGACTACATTTCTAGTCTTAGGCTGTATATATAAAGCCAGTTTTGCATATCATGGGTAATTCCACTCAATTATAATGTCTAACCCTCTTGGGGGTGTTGTGTTGTTTGCTAGTATTTTATTGAAGGTTATCTATCATCTATCTATTATTTGCAATTTCTTTGTCTGACTTGGGTATGCTGGCCTTGTAAAATATTTTTGGGATAGTCCCTCTAACTAATTGTTTAGAAAGAGAGTAGTTATCTCCATTAATTCTCTTTTGATTGTTTAGTGGTAGAACTCGTTTATGAACTATGCATTCTTTTGGTGAAAAGTTTTGTTTTGTTTTTGATTTTTGTTTTGGTTTTTTCAAGACAGGGATTCTCTGTGTAGACCTGATAGTTCTAGGACTCCCCCTGGAACTCGCTCTGTAGACCAGGCTGGCCTGAAACTCACAGAGACCCACCTGTCTCTGTCTCCCAAGTGCTGGGATTAAAGAAATGCACTATCACTGTGTGGCTTGGAAAGTTTCTAATTACTACTTTAATTTCCTCTTTATTTGTCCATTTGAACTTTTAGCATTTGAGCTTATTTTTTCTATGAATTTATTTCTTTTAAACTAAATTTATTCATTCAATTTATTGACATATAATTATTCATAATCATTCTGTAATGATTCTCTTTTATTTTATATTTCAGAAGCCTAAGTTATAATCTTTATTTTCATTTATGATTCTATCTGAACCTTCTCTGTATTTTTCTTCATCTGAGGTTTGTTAATTGTGTTTATGGTTTTGAGGAGACACCTCTTAGTTTTATTGATTTTTGTTTCTACTCTTCCTGTTTCTTATTTCTAATCTGATCCTTATATTCTTCCTCATGGGCTTTATCTGTCCTTTTTAATAGCCCCTGGAGGCACATTTTTTGAGCTATTAATTTAAAAAGTCTTCATTTTAATTTAGGCCACTTATTATTGATATGTTAGTTTAAACTCTTTTTTTTCTTACTGATTTAATTATAGATGATATTTTTTGGTTTTAATTTTATTTGTGTGGACTTTTATCTGTCCTTTAATCTTCAGTCTATATGTGTCATAAGAGTCAGAATGGAGCTTCTTTTATAGGCAGCATATGACTGAGTCTGTCTCTAATCTATTCACCTACTCTGTTTTTTATTACAGAGTTTAATTTTTTTCCATCTGAAGTTATTCTTCACACATAAGGACTTATCCCCACCATTGTGTTGTTTTTCTGGTTGTTTTATAGATATACCATTATCCTGTGACTCCCCCCTCACCCATATTTGGCTTATTAACAAATTAGTTCTACATTCAGAATATAACTTGAATTTGTTTACATTATTTCTGTTAACACTTTGACAATCCTTGTTTTACTCTAAACATTACTTCCGATCTTAAATTAGAACTAATTGTATCCATGTTTGGTCTGTGCATTAGTCATCATTACTTCGGAGTGCTAACTGCCTGTTATGTGGCACAGAACTGCAGTGAGAGAAATCTGCTTCTCTTCTATTATTCTACTAGTAAATGGTGCTCAATGTAAGATGTCTGATAATGTACTAAAAAGATCATAATTATTTGATGACTTGGTTGAGTGTCTTACAGAGAGACTAAAGTTAATATCTTTAGTCTGAAAAAGCATTCATGTCAATGATTCCCTTAGGTCAAGCCACGGAAGCACTATGGTTTTACTTTGGTTTCTTTTGATCATCATTCACTCAATGTGGTTAATTCTTTAATCTGAGACATTCCTTTTGAGAATTTTCTTTCTTAGAGGTTGTCCCTTTTTCAGAAATTTCTTCAGGGTTTCTCTTGGCAGCAAGCACTTTGTTTATTGCCTTGCTTGTTCTCTGACTATTTGTGTTTATTGTCTTGTTTGTTCCTTGACTATTTGAATCTATTGTATTGCTAGTTCCTCAACCTAGAACTGACCTTAATACTTGCATGTAATTAAAATGGTATAAAAGCAGATTGGGAAAAAATAAAATAAAAATTTATTGAGATAGTTTTCTCATTTTTCCAATTATTTTATTTGTTTTTTCTATCATTTAAGTAATAACTTGATTTTCCTCCAGCTCCCATTATGACTGTCGAAGTTGTCTTTGATTCTTTTCTTCTTATGTAAGTTGTCTTTTCTCCATCAGTGTTGGTTAGCCCTACTCCCTTTGGTAGTCTGAAGTTATTGCACTGTGGGTTTTTTCTCTCTTTTACTTTTGCTTAATATATGTCATTTCTGAATTAGCTTCTTAAGTTAGTCTTACCAATTTGAGAAAATATCAGTCATTTTCTCTTTTAATATTGCTTCTATTTTCTTGATTTTTATCTTTCAAATGTGAAAATCTGCATTTTCTACTTCTGGTTTGTGTTAGTTAAATTATAAGCAACATCTTCAAAAACCATATTAACTCATCAAATTATTTATATATGCTTATCATCTGCTGTTTAACCTGCACTTTAATTTTTCATTTTGTTAGCATTTTCTCTCTAGAAGTAAAGGTTTGTTTTATATGAGGAGTTTGAACATTTCTGTGATGACTCATTCTATTGGCAAACTTTAAACGTGTCTTTTATTATTTTGAAGCATACTTAATTTTAATGAGCTTACTGCTCTGTGAGCCTGTTTTTGTTAGTTTGTCCTTCTTGATTTCTGCTCATGTCTCCTTGGACCCTGTTATATTAACAGTGAATTTTATTCTCTGCAAATCTTTGTCTAGAAACGTTTCGAGGTGTGCGAAGTGCACGTGTTTTCTTTGGACACGCATTAGAAGATACTCCTAACTAAAGTTCAGTTTCTAGTCAATTTTAGCTTAGGTTTTTCTATACCTGGTGTGAGGTCTGATTCTAAATACCTGTGAATGTGAACTCCCTGAGACAAGCTTGTTCCCTTTGCTTTGTGTAGCAGCCTTTTCTTTTTCTTACCTATGAAGGCCCAAACTTACTCTGTCTCTGATCTAAATTTTGTTATTGTTTCAGTTGTTTATCTTATTCTCGTAGTACTAGCGGTTAAACCTGGACAGACTAGGCAAGCATTTTACTACTGCACTAGATCTTTCCTGTAGAATTTCATACTCTGCAAATCTCAGGCTCATTTCCTATTTCGTACAATGCTGGTACCTATTACAACTCATGATCAGAACCGCAAGCCCTCCTGGCATTCCTTTGCTTTTAGAATTTGACTTCTTTTCTGAACATGGGTGTTTCTATTTTCTTTCAGGCCCATGCAAATTCCTTAGCATGCCAGTCAGTTTAGCCATGAAGTAAAGATGCCAAAGTAAAAGAAAAATAAAGATTATTTGTACACAGACTGTTCGAAAAGAAGGTTCTAGAAGTCTAGTTTGGCATTTATGGAAATGGCCTATTTACAAAATTATTTCATTTTACTTAAGTATTCTTTAAAATAAAATAATAGTACCTAACTTTTTTTTTTTTAAGTAACAGACATTTATTTATTCACAGTTCTGAAGATGGCAGGACTAAGATAAGCTGCTGGCAGTTCTGGACGTGTTGATGGCTTTCCTTGTATGCACTTGGAGGGTGTATCCATATGGAGTCTTTCCTCATATAAGCACATTTCTTGTTTCCCTGTATGTGTCCAATTTTTCTTTGTTTGTGAGGACTGCAGTCACACTGAACTGTGGCTCACTGTTATGCTCTGGCTTAAACCTCTTTCCAAATGCAGCCACATTCTGAGTCATATATTAATGTTAATATTAATATTAATTAATGGGAGTCATATATTAATGTTCTGTTTGGGAAGAAGGCACAATTTAGCTTCGAAGTAGGCATCAAGCTAAGCATTTAACAGAGATAAAATAATGTACACTATTAATATACACAGTTTACACATGTGAAATTTAAGACAAAGAAAGCTATGTATGTTTAATCATTATGCTGTGGTTGTTGTTTGAGACTGTGTCTGATATATATCCCAGGTTGACCACACACTCACTGAGTAGTCAAGGGTGACCTTGAACTTCTGATCCTCCTGTGTCCCAAGTGCCAGAACTGCAGGGGTACTGCATTATGTTCAGTTGTGTGCAGTTCTGGGGATCAAGCCTCGAGTTCTATGCTAGCAAG
Source organism: Arvicanthis niloticus (assembly GCF_011762505.2). Lineage (NCBI taxonomy): Eukaryota > Metazoa > Chordata > Mammalia > Rodentia > Muridae > Arvicanthis > Arvicanthis niloticus. The sequence goes on along the minus strand of NC_047660.1, from coordinate 33,557,477 downwards.
CACTCTCCCAACTGTGCTACATTCCCAGCCCCAGATACTACTTTTCTTATTAGTTTAAAGGTTTTTGTTGATTTCCTATTTTTAGACAAGCTATTGAGATCACACATGCTCCCATAACTTTCCCATCCCTGCCTCCTAACTAGTCCCACTCCTACTTTCTTTTCTTTTTCCCTGCAGGGTTCCATTTTACTTTATTTTACTTTTTAAAAATTTTTATTTTATTTTTTTCTCAATCTGCTTTTATACCATTTTAATTACATTGCAAGTATTAACATCAGTTCTAGCTTGAGGAACTAGCAATACAATAGATGTAAATAGTCAAGGTACAATCAAGACAATAAACACAAATAGTCAGAGAACAAGCAAGGCAATAAACAAAGTCCTAGGATCACTCCTGTGATCACTGTTTCTAAGGGCTTATCAGGATGACCAAAATATCTGAGCGTACTTCCCTGTCCTAGCCCAAAGTCATTTTCATGTCTGAAGTTTACTTCTTTGTTCTAGCCTAAGATTTAGATTCCTGCCTGTAATTACTTCTTTGTTTTACCCTAATGTCAGATTCCTGCCTAAAGCCCATTTCCTTGTCCTTGGCCAATGTCAGATTCCTGCCAAGAAGCCCCCAAAGCTCTCCACATTTTAGAATATACAAGATATAATATACAGGAGGAGGGGGCATGGAATAGGGGGCTTGGGGGTTAATGGGGAAATGGGATAACATCGGAAATGTAAATAAATAAAAAATCCAGTTAGAAAAGAATTGCTGAAAAAAACCCAAGCTTTTAATTTGTATACTGATAACCAATCTGTAGCTCATGGCTTAGTGAAGACCCCCTCTCTGGGGAGACCCTCACTCAAGTCTTGGGAAGTCACGGCCACCCAAAAACTCGCAAGATACAGAATCTGGATGCAAACAGCAGAGGCTTTATTTGGGAGAGTTAGCTGGTCAATTCCTTTGCCCACGCAGGAGCTGAATTGACAAAGACCGGCTGGCTGAGGGGCTTTTTAAAGGGGAAAACCACAAACCAGGGGAGTGAGGAGGGGGTGAGGGGTTGCTAAGGAAATAAAACATAAAAATAGTGGAGAATTCCAGAGGAACCCAACCTAAGTGAATCAGGGTCATGTGGAAAACACTCTGTATACTCATTCTTCTCAAAAATGTGGTCTTGCCCTGTCATTGTGGCCTTGCCCTGTCACTTGCTCAACTATTTCTCAGTTGCTCCGGACATGGCCCTGCCCTGTCATCCTGGTCACTAGTTTCTCAGCACCACCTAGATGACTTGCATTCCTTTTTTCCCTTTGTGGTTTAGTCAGTTCCTGAAACTGGCCAGTCTACATTTTTAGCTTGCTTCAGAGAAAATTTTCCATGTCCTTTAAAGTGAGGCCTAAAGAAAAGCCTATATACATTTTATAAAATTATTTTTATAATTTTTCACTCTATATTACAATTACTTAAAACTGTTCTTTTTAAGATACTGCTAATTCTCAAATTTTGAAATTACTTATGCAAATAAAACTCAATTTAAGAGAACTTTACTAGCCCGTGTTGTCCTGGGAATACTTTTATTCCTGCCCATTATGCTAAAGCTTGTCTTTAACAGCATCAACATGTTGGTGGCTAAAGTACATGGCTTGAAACTGAAAATGAACCCCCAGACAGAGTTATTAATTTAACAGACTGGCAAGCCAAGGAAGGGTAAGATTCTGCACAGAGCCTTGCCAACCTAAAACATAAGTGCACTGCTTTTGATAAAGCATACTCTGCCTTCCAGCCCTAGAATTCCCATAAACTAGGGCATCAAACCTTCCCAGGACCAAGGGTCTCTCCTCCCAGGTTTATTTTCTCAATAGAGGTTCTATCTTCTCAGGTAACTCTAGCTTGTATCAAGTTGGCATAAAACTAAGCAGCACAGAAAAACAACTTAAACAACACCCAAGACAATAACCTGAAAATAAACTTTATTAACATCATCAAGGAACTCAAAAAGAACATGAATAAATGCAAAAACGGGAGTCTAAGAAAACATAGAGAGTTGAAAAAATGAGAAAAACAATTCAGGATATGAATAACGAATTCAATAATGGGTTAGAAATTCTGAAGAAAACACAAACTGAAATAAATTTAAAATAAAGAAAAATAGTAAGTCAAACTTAATGAGCATAGCAACCCAGTTTGCTATATAAAATGTTTTTCTTAATCCTAGCAATGGCAAAATGGAGATTTAAAGTACTTCATAACTTCACCAGTCTTTCCTTCTGGAATATTTGGGGCTAGAGTGATCTGACTCCATTGAAGATTTTTTTTTTTTGGCTTTTTTTTTCTTCACTTTTTATAATAAAATACTCCAGAGATAAAGCAATGCTAAAATGTTAATATAATTAGCATCCACAGACAGATTGGTTGTAAGCATTTGGTCTTAGGTGTTTGCTCTCTTGATGTTTTTTGCAGGTACTCAAGGAAAAGGTTTTAGATATGAGAACTTCCATTTCAAACTGAGACTTTAGTCACAAAGTAGGCTTACAGCTGTCTTCAAAGTGGTCCCTTTGGAGATTTTTAAAAATTATTTTCCTGGAAAAAGGGGGAATTTCTTTGAGAGGAGGGACTCTTTTATCTTGGAAATCCAAGGTTTCATGTAGTGCTTGGTGTATAGTCGGTGAATCAATGAATTCTTTGTTGACTTAGAAGAACCTAAGTTAACGAGAAAGGAAGTAAAAGTTATCCAGAATAAGAAATGTGTTTGATGTAGATGGCAAGAGAAAGGGACATGTGGAAGGACAGATAATTATAATTATTCTTCTTTGAGAATCCTAGTAGATCATTTTAATCTGACAAGAAATGGAAATTATGATGTAAATCTAAATGCATAAACATTTATTCTATTGATTGATTTCTCATTTGCTGCTCTCTGGAGTCTGGACTGTCTCCTTTTTGTGTGTTTAGCCAATTATATGGCTCCTGGGAAAATGGAATGAGTTGATGAATTCTACTGTACTATTTATAATCAGTGTAAATTCCAATTGTTATTTGTCACCAATCCTGCTGCTGATGCCAATTTTATTGATAATGTTACTCCTACTGAAACAGTTACTATTATTGTCAGGAGGGCCTGCCTGTAAAAGAAGACCAGAGCCAAGGAGGGAATATCATCCCGATTTTATGGAAAAGAAGATTTGAAATGAGTCCAAACTTGAATTCAGGTATTCTGTCTGAAAATTCAGTGTTCTTCTGCATTGCAAGTTTGCTTTTAATCGGTATCTGTAGAGCCCTGGCTTTCTGCAGGCACTGTTGTGGACATCAGAGTAGCCAAGAAACTAGACATCGGACGGAATCCTCACATTACTAAAAGCTATTAGCTGCCTTTTAAAGCTTTCTATTACAGTCATGCAGATCTTTTTGGGTAGAACATATATCTAAATATTTATAGATATTGCCAATGAAGCTAAGTGTTCATTAAGCATGTTTAATATGTGTCAGTATGTTCATCTCTGCCTCCACTGCTGTGAGTTATGTCTAAATCCACACCGACTTATTTCTATGCTTGTCTTGCCCACATGCAAGAAGCAAACAGTGAACAGGGAAAGCCTGAGGTTCAGGGCTGGTGACTAGGGAGCAGCTATAAGATTGCTTTAAATACAAGCTGAGGTCAGATTCTAAATCTTGGTGCCACTTGGTGCCTACTGTATAATTTGATTGTTTCACTAACCAGACTTTTATGTGATTTGCATCTTTTCTCTCATCAGACCAGCTACCAGAAGCAGTCTCATGCCAAAGCATGTGGAATATTTGCATATGTGCAGGCAGAGGAATCAGAGAGCTTGCAATTGATTAGCGTTAAAAGATCACTTTTGTTCTTCCCGAGTCTATTTCTGTTTGCATTATTGCTTCTGTCTAGAAACTTGCAGGTACGTCAAAGGCCACTAGATCACTCTACTCTGTTCATCGAATTGACTTTCCAGTTTCAAAAGAAAATCAAACATTAATTTTGGAATGAGATATTGGTCATATAATCTTGTAATGGCCTTGTACCTTGGCTCAACACACTTTTGAAGACAGACGGTTTTGCTTTGATACTCATTCTTAGAGAGGCATCTTTTCTTTCTGCTACTCAGTAATAGCTTATCTGATGTTTACCCCCTTATCATCATTCCATTCACACGTCTCACTCACAGTATAGAGAAGTATATTTTATTTTCAGGCATCAAATAGAGAAACATGAAACAACTCCTGCAAATCAACTGAAAATTGATATTTTCACTTTATGCAATGTTCAACCCTTTGGTAATAACCACCTCTATGTAATCTCTGGACTCTGCGAGGCAAAGTACTTTCCTGGTAAAAGACATTGTGAATAACAGAAATGTAATCTTCAAAGGGATTTGATAATGTCTATAATCCTCTGTATTATAGGCCTCACACTTGTTAGATGAATGTCAAATATGATTGTAGCAAGAAATACTTTGTTAATCATATCTAAAGTTCAAACTCAGACTTTAGGTATACAAGAATAACAATGACACAGACTGCAAGGTACTGAGCAAACATGCCAGGCAGTAAAACGGCGTCATAAAAAAAAAGGAGGGGACAAGTAGAATTGAACACTTTTTATTTTGATTTTATTCATGGAGAGACCTTTAGAACCCAATGGAAATGAAAAATAATTACATGCTCCTTGTGGGATGTATTGAATGGTTTTGGGTCCTAAGTTACCACTTAACAGAGCCAGACCAGAGATGCCTGCAGTTCTGCTAGATTTTTTTCTGTGAAAAGTATTTGAGATATGAGGTAAGTAATATCAAGCCTTTGATTCTTATTGAATGTGGATGAAGGAGGATATTAGGGTTGTGTGCAGGAGAGCACATAAGGAAGTCACTTTATTCAGTGATAGGTATCATACGGTTATTTTAAAGATGTGCATACCTGCAGGAACTTTGCTGCAGTGTGACATAGGCCACATATGTAGTATCGTGTTAAATGTCTCACACATATAACTGCACATGTGTGTGCCTGCTGGGCACACATCAGGCAGCATAAGAGGTATCTTCCAGAAGGTACTGGTGGTTTCCAGGCAGGGTCTCCTGGGCACAGCTACAGGACAAGTCCCAGGGTACTGTTGTAGGTGTCCCAACATTGCCTATCCTGGACATTCACTGCATCTTAGCCATTTGTTCCCATGAAAGAGTCCTCTTCCCCACTCCAAGTTTCCCTATAACATGGCTTCCCAACAGTGCCACTCAGGATTCATAGACACTACTATCACATCCTTGAAGGGCTTGGGGTATAATATTGAATATCTGGAATCTCATACCAAAGAGACAGCTTCTCTTCTCTTATGCACTCACTTTCTCCCAAGGGACCCAGGAGAACCTCATCCTTCTAGATCCCAAAGGTAGCAGGCCATGAGATGAGGTACTCTTTACCGATTGTCTACAGACTATTAGAAATTCAGGGTGAAACAACTTAGAAGGAAACATATAACACCATCTTGTTGAAAGTAACAAAGGCTTCATTCTCATTGATAGAATCTTGTATTTTCTTGGTTGCTCTCTCTGATTCAGAAGGAAATAGGTTGGAAGTTTGTTTCTTGTATACACCTGCAACCTTTTAGACTGTAAGCTTCTAGAGACCAAGAACAAGATTTTAAGTCCTCTGCTAATTATATTCATATTTTATAATATTTATAACATCTAATTATATTAAACCAAAGATAATCATGGACAGACAGAAATTGACTGAGCAAAAAAGCAAATTTGGTTATTCATGTCTTTTTTTGGATATTTTATTTACATTTCAGATGTTATCCTCTTTCCCCATTCCCCCCACCCCAACCCAGAAACTCCCATCGTATCCTCCCTCCTCCTGCTTCTATTAGGATGTGCCCCTACCCACCCACCCACTCCCATCTTCCTGACCTCAAATTCTCTCACACTGAGGCATCCAGCCTTCACTGGACCAAGGATCTCCTCTCTCACCTATGTCCCACCAGGCCATCCTCTCCTACATATACAGCTGGAGCCATGGGTCCCTCCCTATGTGCTCCCAGGCTAGTGGTTTAGACCTTGGGAGCTCTGGTTGGTTGGTATTGTTGCTTTCCCCGTGGGGCCTCAAAGCCTTTCAGCTCTTTCAGTCTTCTCTAACTCCTCCTTTGGGAACCCCATGATCAGTTCAATGGTTATCTGTGAGCATCTACCTCTGTATATGTGAGGCTCTGGCAGATCTCTAAGGAAACAGCTATATCAGGCTCCTGTCAGCATGCACTTCCTGGCATTCACATTAGTGTCTACCTTTGGTGACTGCACATGGGATGAATACCCAGGTGGAACAGTTTCCAGATGGCCACTCTTTCGGCTTCTGTCCCACACTTTGTCTCCATATTTGCTTCCTTGAGTATTTTGTTACTTCTTCTAAGAAGGACCAAAGCACCTACACTTTGGTCTTCCTTCTTCATGAACTTCATATGATCTGTGAGTTGTATCTTGGGTATTTCGAGCTTTTGGGTTAATATTCAATAATCAGTGAATGCATGCCATACTCCTTCATTGTTGGCGGGATTGCAAGCTAGTACAACCACTATGGAAATCAGTCTGGTGGTTCCTCAGAAAATTGGACATAGTATTATCTGAGGACCTAACACCTGGGTATATACCTAGAAGATGCTCCAACATATAACAAAGATAAATGCTCCACTGCATTCATAGTTCATATCAGCCTTATTTATAATAGCCAGAAGCTGGAAAGAACCCAGATGTCCTTCAACAGAGGAATAGACACAGAAAATGTGGTGCATTTACACAATGGAATATTACTCAGCTATTAAAAACAATGAATTCGAGAAATTCTTAGGCAAGTGGATGGAACTAGAAAATATTATCCTGAATGAGTTAACCCAATCACAAAAGAACTCACATGGTTATCCATGTCTTATTTGAATAACTTCTTCAATATTGTAACTTGGATTTCCAACCCAGAGGGTCTGTGCTTCTTGGAGAGCTGCAGCCTAATCACACTTCCAGACCTGCTAAGGATTTATGGATCTCTCTTCCTTCTAGTTCCACTTAACCTGTGGTGGCCTGGATATCTCCAGCTGCTGTGGAACACAGGATGCAGGCATGGAGGCTGTGCTGGTCTGAGGAGAACATAACACTACAGTGACTCCTAGCATGTCCTGAGAGATCCTTTTTTCTTCCAGTACACAGAGATGCCCATGATGATTCAGTGGTGTTTCTCATTTGACAAAGCAATAGAATCAGCTCTTCCTTGGGTCAGTTCTAGCTTCACTCTCCATGTTTGTATTAAAAGGTTAATTGCTTTTCACCTCTGAATCCCCAGCTTGGCTGAAAGAAAAGCCGCCCCAACCAGAGCTGATCTGTACTGTAGTATCATCTGCTGCATCAGGTACACAGAATCTCTTTATCTGCAGCCAAGTGCACATTCCCATTTGAGAGACGGTTGCTGTTGGCAGCCAGCAGAGGCTGGCTGGATAACTGCTTGGTTCTAAAACCCTTGAAGACGTTACTCGGTCTTTCTATTTACTGTGGACTGGTGGAAAGCCGTACCTTATTTTCAAGGGCAGCCTTTAATGAGCACCCAGTGGCTTTTTGATGTTTCCCTACCACAGACTGTAGGTAAAGGCAATGCTAGGAATCAGACGTTTTTATCTGTGGAAGTATTTTGTATTGAACCCTGTCAAAAATAACACTGCCTTTGGGACATAGAAAATCCAATTTGATAAGAATGTTCCTGCTATTTTTTTTTTTTTCTTCCTCCTGGACACATTCTATCACTGAGGGTGTAGTCTTTAGATTTCAGCCATTTCTCACTTGGAAAGTAATTTTGGTTGTGGCTTTTTGCAGTTTAGTGATTACTTGAATAACTATGGTCCTGGTCTAAAATGACCCAAATTAGAAAGTATGAAGGTTAGAGAGGAGAGAGGGGAGCAGCCAGTCATCTGCTTTCCTTGGGAACGATTAACTAGGAAATGGGGCTTTCATGAGCATTCAGTATCCCCAATTCCTTCTCTCCCAAAGCTTCCTGAGAGGAAAAAGAGGGATTTGGGACTGGGGGTGAGAATGTAATGTTTCCAGGCCCTGCAATTCTGACTCTTTGAATTGGAAATAAGTTTTCAACAAGACACTTTCTAGACAGATGAACTCTCATCCTGGGTTGGCAAATCATCATTCCTGTGACTTCTTCATTAGATCACCCAACGTGTATTTAAGTATCTACTGTATTGCAGGCCCATCTATGAATAAGGCTTTTATTTGATCTTTAAGGCCTATAGTTTAGTAGAAGAATAGAGACAAGAGAGTAAACAAATATAAAATACAATTAGAAGAACTAAAACGTATGTACAGATACAATATTAGCACAGGGGATTGTTTCTTACCTATTTTCTCTATTACCACCCCTTAAAGGAGATTAGTCCTCTTTTATGTAATTAAGCCCTTTATTTGAAATGTAGCCATTATATATATTGTATGGGGTATTATGTATTATATATCTGTTTGCATATGAAGACAATAAACTCTTTGCATTTTGCTTATTGGTTAAGTTTCTTCTTTGATAATTTTATGAATGTATGTAGTGCATTTTGTTTGCTCTCACTCTTTAACCTTTAACCCTCTCTTATCTCTCTTCCAACATTGTCATCCCCTACATTCATGTCTTTCTGAAATTCATTCTCTCTCTCTCTCTCTCTCTCTCTCTCTCTCTCTCTCTCTCTCTCTCTCTCTTATTGTGACCCACTGATTTTATCCAGGTCTGTCTTTGTCACCACCCATTTAGAAATATCCTCTGGAACCTGGTGGACCCCCTGTACTTCCCCTAGCTTCTGTTGGTAACAAGCAGTTCAGCAAGAGGTAATGCCCCACAACTGACTCTTAACAAGCCCAATTTTGTTCAGCGCTAGTCAAAACATTTGCTGCTGTGAGCTCATGATTGAAAAGCTATGTCAAGGCCAGAAGATAGCATTCTGCAGGAATTCTCTCTAACTTTCATTTCTTAAATTCTTTCAATTCACTCTTCTATGATTTTCCCCAAGCCTTAGATGTGGTAGTATAAATGACTGAATTTGCAATGAGAAAATAGCTGTCTGCAGACCAGAAAGAGGATCAGGGCCTTTTACTGGATCCACAGGCTCCTATGTTTTCAACCCTCCAGTTTTTAGACTATTGGAAAAAAAGGAAATCCTCTTGCTTATAAGTACCCAATTTTTAGTATTCTGGTATAGCATTGCAAATACCTTGATACCCGAATGACATCACTTCAATAGAAAACATAGGTTCTAAAGGAGGTAGCAGTTGTTTTTCAACTGAGAAAACCCTAATAAGACATAATATAGAAGTGACATGTGTTACTTAGGTACTAAAGATTGAGTAGGCATTCTCAGAGCTAGGAAGAGAGATAGCTATCTTTGAGTACAGAATGATAAGTGAAAAGTGGCAAGCTATCAAAGGGAGAGTTTATCTTGTGACATGCAGAAGTAAAGCTTTCAGGTTGAGGCCTCTGTGGGCTAAAGCACTCATTGGTAAGCCCTGTGACATGAATTTGTCTCTGAAACTCACAAGGTAGAAGAAGAGTACATATTCCTACAAGTTATCCCCTGACTTCTATGCTGCTTTTTAGGTATGAAGGCACACACACACACACACACACACACACACACACACACACACACACACATGTACTGTTAGTGGCAAGAACGTAACAACCCCCTTGAAAGGCTTTGAGGTATTTTTTTTTCCTGCAGGTTGGAGAAGAGAGAGGAAGCCCTGGAGTAGAAATAAACTCTCTGAATTCAGGGGGAAGTAACAGAAACTCAGCGACCCTGATCAAAACTCAATGGGGATAATGGGAATTTAATGAGGATAATGGGCGGAGTCAGTGTTCAAGTGGGCAGATAGCACAACGTGGCCATGGTGAGTATTTTAAAGTGTGCTGATAAAGTAGTCATCTGAATAGTTTGATGTACTGATATTTTTGATGTTGGCTGATTGGTCATGGTGTCTTTTGAATGGAAGTAAATGGGCAGTATGTGGTATGAATGAATCAAGAGCTCCCAGAGCTTTTAGCAGTAATCTTATTGTAGTTACTACAAAGCTGAGTCATAGTCTGGTAGTTGTGATAGGGTTTGAGTTCATCCTCCAAGAGTTTGTGCTGGAAATCTGGTTGGCACCCGAGAGGTGGTGGCAACTTTAATAGGAGGAACCTAGAGGGAAGTTGGAAGATTGCTTCTCCTCATGCTGTTTGGCTTCCTGTCTGAAGCTGAAATGATGTACCAGATTGAGCCAGTTCACAGGAATAGGACTCTTAAATAGAAGGGAGCCTGGAATCCTTGGAGGAAGAGTTCTGCTATCCAGCCACAAAGGATATGACAAGCCTTTCTTCTTTCCTTAAAGAAACACCAAAGTGTGGGTGCTTCAGCCCTTAGAAAGGGGAACAAAATACTCATGGGAGCAAATACGGAGACAAAGTGTGGAGCAGAGACTGAAGGAAAGGCCATCCAAAGACTGTCCCACCTGGGGATCCACCCCATATACAGTCATCAAACCTAGACACTATTGTGGATGCCAAGAAGTGCATGCTGGCAGGAGCCTGATATAGCTGTCTCCTGAGAAAGGCTCTGCCAGAGCCTGACAAATACAAAGGCAAGTACTCACAGCCAACCATTGGACTGAGCACCTGATTATGGGGTCTCCAATAGGGTCCCCAGTGGAGGAATTAGAGAAAGGACTAAAGGAACTGAAGGGGTTTGCAACCCATAAAAAGAACAATAATATCAACCAACCAGATCCCCCAGAGCCTCCAGGGACTAAACCACCAACCAGAGAGTACACATGGAGCGACCCATGGCTCCAGCTGAATATGTAGGAGAGAATGGCCTTGTCGGGCATCAATGGGAGGAGAGGCCCTTGGTCCTGTGAAGGCTCAATGCCCCAGTGTAGGGGAATTCAGGGGTTGAAAGGTAAGAGTGGGTGAAGGAACACCCTCATAAAAGCAGGGGAAGAGGGATGGGATAGGGGGTTTGGGGGGTAGGGAATCAGGAAAGGGGATAACATTTGAAATGTAAATAAAGAAAATAACCAATAAAAAAACATGAAACAAAACAAAATAAAGAAAGGAAAGAAAAAAGAAACTCTCAGCTACTCATCTGGGTGACTGCAATGGGGAAAGAGGGCATTCAAGATAGCCAACTTTTTGGCTCTGAACAGACACTAATTATTTGTGACTTAAACTACTTCAGGATCAAAGAGATGAGTAATGGAATTTTGTCTTGAGTCCATCCCAGAGTGGCCCAAGCCTGCCTAATGCCTATTTTTCCCATTTGCAATTTACAGTTGCTGGAGTCATATTTAGGCAATAGAAATTCCTCACATTGTTTCCCAGGCCTATTGAGAGCATTGTTGGAGCAGGAAAAGCTGTCTGGAATCCAGTCGAATGGCTATGTCTCTAAAAATCATGCTCTGGAAACTATACTGGACTGACTCCTGGAGAGGTTGTAGGGACCTGTGATTCCTGTCATATCCTGATTCAACTCACCTGTGTGGCACTTGCTGGCAAGTGATAGATCTCCACATAATTAAGTGATAAGTTAAATTGAAACTTTCAGGTGTTTTTCTTTACCAGTGAAAGTTAATAGCTCCTGACAACCACTATGCAGTTTGGATAGGATGTACTATCTAATCATTTACTGAAATATCAATCTATGTTTTTTATGTGAAGATATTTTTGAAGAGTGTGTTAAAATCTATAGCCAGACACAGGAAATGTGATACACATCTGTCATGTCAGGAACTTAGGGGGCCAAGGCAGGGGGAACATAAATTCAAGAACATGTTTGGCAATATAGTATGATCTATGGGAGAAAAAAAAAACCTAACCAAAGCAATCCCACTCCTCCACCACCACCACCAAAACCTACCAAATAAAAAAATACACAAGCCCTTTACGCAAAGGTGATTATTTTAGATAATGTAGATATATCCAAGTCAGGCACTGAAACAGCTGAAGGGCACAAATGAAGCTTCCCTGGTGAAGAAGACTTTTTCCCTGTAGAATCAGCATGAAGGTGCCCCTTCTCTACAGTTTTCCCCGTAAGTTTCCCACTTACCCAGCCAGCCCCTACAATCCTATAAGCCAATTCCTTACTTTGTCTCTCCCACTGGCTCTCTTTCTCTAGTTAAATCCCAAAGGACACAATGATTGATGGAAAAGATTTTCCTTTATTCATGTTGATAAACACCATCAAAGGAAGTCTGCTTTCAATAAAACAAAAACAAAAACATAGCATATCTCTTCAGTGTTTTTCTCAGAGTTAAAATATCTCTCCAATTCTGTTATAATCTTGTCCACGGGGGTCTTGATTACCTTTTGATTCCATGCTGCTTCACTAATTGATGATATTATACTCATTTGACTAGTGTAGCAACTTGGTAAAACATGCTCAAGACAGAAGGTAGGAAATAATGTTGCTCCAAATGTAGAAATCTACTTTGTAATATTTTTTGAACCTCCTAGTGTTATGCTGTATTCCTTCCAAACAAAGAACAAATTGTAAACCATCTACAACAATAATGGCGATATTGGACTTGAGAAGTAAATTATTCATTTTGACACAATACCCAGGCTTATTGGTCAAATCATTTAGAAAGCTATTAGGTTTGGAGAGCATCTCAGAACAAAAGACACTTAATAGTTAGAATAGCTTGTTATGACAAGGGATTCACTACTAAACTGTTCAACTTAACAATTCCAGCTGCTGGTAGCTGATGGTACAGTGATCTCTGTGGGGCTGCTATTGGAGAATAGTGTCAGTGACGTTTAGAACTTTGAAATAAGAGGTGCCACTTTCTGAAGATAACTAATGATCTTTTAAGAAACAACTTATGGCTGTTATTGAACTCGATACTAGATTATGGACCTTTTAGATAACCATTGTTAGATCTTTGTTCTCTGGCTCAGTGAAACTAGTGGGTGTATTTAGCAGTAGTCTCGTATCAAGTGTAGGTGATACATCTGAGATAAGGCTTGAGAAGACCCTGAAGTTTCAAATAATTTTCTTGGAGGAGGGAAGAAGCTACAACTGTAGCACCATCTAGGTGGCAAAGATGTGGGGCTGGAACAGTTTCTTCCCGGATGGGATTAGGTTGGCTTTGAAGATGTGTATATAATACTGTTTCTCTCATTATACTTAGAATTTATTTATTGTCAGTCACCGGGCAAGTTAGTCTTTCTCCATGCCAATGAACCTGTATGTAAAAGTTGTGGTTATTTTTCTGGAGTGACTAATCCTATGGAGAGAGTAAAAGTTATGTAACTGAGCTGGAGAAGTCTTGAGATTCCCCCCTGGGGGCTTAGTACTTACATGTTCTGTGACAAAAGTAACAAGTACTCTCAACCACCAGGACTGCCAGGAAGTTAGAACTGCATCTCTTTTAAAGGCAAATTACAATAATTAGTTGGGGTGTTGTATATGTGTAAAATAGGAAGCAGAAGAAGGATGTTTTAAATAACTGACTATAGGATAATTTGTAGAGAATTAGTAATAATGATTTTCTTTTATGTCAATGTATTTGTGTATATACCAGCTAATTTTTAAGTTTCCATTTTCTTCTTCCATTTTATTGCTAGCATAAGATAGACAGTGGTTAACGTTTCATCTCATTATTATTTGTCATAAGATAGTAAAACCAGAATGACTGAGGTCAAAGAGATGAACATCATCACAGATGGGCTGAGTGTTTCTGTGGTTTATGGGAGAGGGTGAGCAGTTTCTGTTTGTGTGATTTTTTTTTTCATCATATTAATTAGAAGCATCATTTTACAAATATCTTTATTGGAAACTTGAGGTTGGTTAAAAGATGCCTGTGGGTGGCAAATGGAAAAAGAAGAAAGTATAGAATTGTGACTCTGACAACTAGGAACTCTATATTCTGTAACCTCTGGTATGGCTAAGTGATAAACAACAGAAAAAAGAGCTTGCACAAAGTTTAGGAGGTAGAGTGACTCAGTGGCCAGCTTACTTTTGGAAGGTTATAATGTTCAGGGTGTCTGGTAGGTCCCACTCTGAGCCTAGCTTGCCTTTCAAACTGCTGGTCATGCTTACCTATGGTGGCTTCTGGTCTACCAATGGGTGTTTAACTGCAAGCTTACACAGGTGGTAACCACACAATATGAACAACACCATTTAAATCGTGCCATGACTTCCCCATATGGACTCCATATGGCCCCATTATGACTGGCTAGAAATTCTTGGCTTCCTGAATTTCTCTGCAAACTAAAAATTATCCACTTAGGCCAGTTAGCCAGGCTGATGGCAAGTCTTACTCTTATTGTGACCCTGTAAAATCATCTTCAGACCTTCAGTTCTGCAGCATCTCCCACATATTTGCAATAAATTCTCTATTTCCATAGTAGATATGTTTCTGCTTTACTGTCTAAATCTCAAAACATGATTTTATTTAAAGGCATCATTATTACAGTTATTTCTTCTCTACTTTGTGACAGAAATTGCCTTCAGATCATTCTGATGCCAGCTGGGGGCTGGGGGTTCAGGAATGGGTTCACTTTTTGCAGATTAAAATAATTAAAAAGTAGAAAAGCAGTGTAATCAGAAATCTTGGGAAATTCCAGTGGATCCACTATATGCTACTGGAGAAAAGGTCTCATTTTGGAGTTCTTAGTCTCATCAATAAAAGAATTTAAGAACAGACTCAAATGGAATCTCAAGGGTAATTTAGTAGAGAAAGAAAACCTTTTGGGAGGTAAGCTGTAAATCTCACAGCTATACAGAGGAGGAGTGTTTCGGTCTGAGCTGCTCCACGTTTGGGGGCCAGAACTGTTGAGTACTGCTCTGTCAGTGTTGGGACCCAAACTGCCAAAAGCCTTGGGGACTAACTTGTTAGCCTGCACTTCCCCCAGTTGCTCTGGTCTGTGGGTCAGGGTTCAGCAAGAGAGAGAGTGAGGATGGACTGGAGGAATGGAGACCAGACAGGGTGTGATTCAATCCTGTTTATTCTTCAGTCTCCCTTCTTCTCTCCAAGTCCCAAGTCTTGAGTTCCTAGTCCCTACTTCCTAGTCCCTAGTGCCTCCAAGTTCCAAGTTTCTTCTTCCAAGTGCTAAGTGCCTAATGTCTAATTCCAAGTTCTTCCTCCAAGTGCCAAGTGCCAAATACCTAATACCTAACTCCAAGATGTTCTCCAAGTTGTACTCTTTGAAGTGTCTGATTCTCTCTTACTCCAAATTGTTCTGAACTCTCCTCTCTGCCTCTTGACTTTTATATGTCTCACTTCTAAGACACGCCTCTAAGTCACGCCTTTAATCATCCCCTTAGGTCTCATCTCTAAATCTAATCGCTAAGTCACACCCTTAAGTCACACACCTTTAAGTCTCACACACCGAAGGGAAAATCCTGGGTATCTAAAGCAAGATGTTATCAGAGTGTGCTCAGCTGTTGCAGGCTAATGTAATCAAGTCTCTTATCAGGGTATATGGCTCAAGATGGCTGCAAGGATGATAGCCACCTTCTGTCGGCTCCCCACAGAGGAGAAAGGAATAAAAGAAAGAAAGAAAGAAGAAAGAAAGAAAGAAAGAAAGAAAGAAGAAATGAAGGAAGAAAGAAATGAAGGAAGAAAGGAAGGAAGGAAGGAAAGAAGAACAACCCACAACAAATAAATAAACAAACAAAAAACCCAACCCATGCTGCTGAGATAAGTCAGGATGGATGTTAGCTACATTGTGGCAGGCAGCCATGTTGAGACTTCTCTGATGTCCAAAGTCTAGGGAATTTAAAAGCATAATTACTCTCTGCTCATCGTCTGAAGGAAAAAGCCAGAAGAAAAGAAAAAAAGGAATTCTATAGCTTTTTTGAGAGCTCTGGAAGGACAGATGACCAAGTTGAACCTCATGGTGATTTGTAAGGGTGGGAGGCTGGAAATTCTGGGAAGGAAAAGGGCCTTTGTAGGGGTGGTCCCTTTTTCCTGATTAGCCGAGTTCTTGAGCTGCTCAACTAGGCTAATTCTTTGGGGATGAGACATGAGATGTCTCTACCTGGTGGTAGATTCCATTTTTTATTATATCAATCTTAATATGCAAACAAATTATAATTATCTTAAATTTAAACATTCACTTTTAGTCCCATATCACATTTCAGCTACAGTCATGCATCTGTGTTTCCAGGTGCAGTAGGACTACTTAATGCTTTTTCATTATCCTTACTGGGTTTGATTTCAATCCTCCCTTTGTTTCTCTGTAAACCACTTTGGTTAGGTTTCACCCTGTTACCTTTCCCAACAATGGCTCTTCCCATGCCTCTTAATGTCTTGTTATTAATTTGGACAAGGAATTCTAGTTCTTTATTTTTAAATTTTGTTTTGGGACAAAGTCTTGTTATTAGCCTAAGCTGGCCTTAAACCATCTTTCTTTCTCAGTGCCCCTGTGCTGGGGTCACAAGGACACACCTCCACATCTAGAGTGTTACTCATTTTTCACTTTGCTCATCAGTTGATCATTTCTCCTTGCAATCTTTTCTTCAGTTATTCAAAGTCTCTCTATCCATGTCTCTGTCTACTTATTACTGGTTCTTCTCTGTCTTTCTAATCTGCCATTGCTCCAGATCTGTCAGTTTTCATGTGTGTGTGTGTGTGTGTGTGTGTGTGTGTGTGTGTGTGTGTGTGTATTTCATCTCTACTCCTTAGGTATACTTACCTAGTTATAGACTCAGTTATTTTTGTGCTGGTAGTGATTCCTAAATTTGGGACATCAAACCTCCAGAATTCTTTCTCAAAGAGTCCCCTTGCTATCTTTATCTTGATATCTAGCAAAAACATAAATATGTTTAAAACCAAATATGTAATCTTGCTCCCACTCTCCAACCTCTTCTAAATTCATCTCCTGATCAGTGAATGCTTATTCAAGACTTCTAGATACTGGAAGCAAACACTTGAAGTTGTCTTTGATGTCTCTCATTGGCATCTCATCTCCAAGGCAACAGAACATTCTGTATATCAATGTATGCAGAATTTCTTCTCAGCATTCTTACAATATTATTTCAACTACTATCACATTTTGCCTGGATAATTGTCTATTATATGACATTGTTCCCGGGGAAGGTGTGAATATATGTTTATTCATCCTACATATATAAGCAATGATAGACCAAAGTAAAGAAAGAGTCCACCAAAGGTCAACTTATTTAACCACTGAATTTATTGGAAGTTTTAAATGTTTTCTTACAGGAGTAAGGGTGTGGGTCTTATTTGTAGGTAGATACTTTACCAGAGCCTACCCCAGTACAGATTATGACACATGAAACTGGAGCTCTCAAGCTCTCTGCATGACTTACAGGCATCTTAACATATCAGAGTCTCTTCTACTTAACAGAATATTATTGATCAGGCTAGCCCTTCTTGTCCTGGGAATACTTTTATTCCTGCCCATCATGTTAAAGCTTGTCTCTAAGTACATAAACAGACTGGCAGCCAAAGTACATGGCTTGAAACTGAAAAAATTTATCATGCTGGCAAGCCAAGGACAGGTAAGATTCTGCACAGAGCCTTACCAACCTAAGACAGAAGTGCATTGCTTATGATAATGCATATTCCTCTAAGGGTAAGGAAGTTTTTCATGTCAGAACAACCTAAGACAGGCTCAGTTTGGTTTATGCAATAAAAATGGAGAGATGTGGAGAGCTTTTGGGGCTGCCTGGCAGGAATCTGTCATTGTCCAAGGACAAGGAAATGGGCTGCTTGGAAGGAATCTGACATTGGACAAGGAAATAGACTGCAGGCAGGAATCTGACATTGGGCTGGAACAAAGAAATAATTTCAGGCAGAAATCTAAATCTTAGGCTAGAACAAAGAAGTAATTTTAGGCAGAAACTTAAATCTTAAGCTAGAACCAAAAAGTAGGCTTCTGGCATGAAAATGACTTTGGACTAGGACAGGGAAGTATGCTCAGATATTTTGATCATCCTGATAAGCCCTTAGAAATAGTGATCATGGGAGTGATCACGGGACTCTATTTATTGTTGTGCATGTTCTTTGATTATCTGGGTTTATTGTCTTCCTTGTTCCTGGACTATTTGCTTCTATTGTATTGCTAGTTCCTCAACCTACTATTGACCTTAATGCTTGCATGTAATTTAAACAGTATACAGGCAAAAAAGGAGGAGGAGGGATGAGATAGGGGATTAACAGGTGGGGAGAATGGGGATGGCATCTGAAATGTAAATAAATAAAATATCCAATAAAAAAGAGAAGATTATAACATTGTGGAGGAATGGGGCTTGGACATCTGGTAAATTTCAGGACTTCTTGAGACTTATAAGTTGTTTGCTTACTGAATCTTCACAAGTTTCCCTCTAGAAGTTCATGAGTCTTAAGAGTTCTTTCCCTGGAGAGAATGTTTTAGTTTGTAGAAAATTAGTATACAGATTTGCCATCAAATTTGAATCAATCTTCCTGGTTCAGATCTGGTTTTATACTTTCCCCTTTCCTGATACCACTTTTTCTAGATAGCAGCTATCTTAGAGTTTCCATTGTCATGAAGAGACACCATGACGACAGCAATTCTTATAAAGGAAAGCATTTAATTGGATCTGGCTTACAGTTCAGAGGTTTAGTCCTTATCATCATGGCCAGAAGCATGACTCAGGCAGAGATGGTGCTGTAGAGGTAGCTGAAAGTTCTACATCTGGATCTGCAGACATCAGGAAGAGAGTGCCACACTGGGCCTGGCTGAGCACCTGAGACCTCAAAGCCCTCCACCAGTGACACACTTCCTCCAGCACTACCACACCTACTCCAACAAGGCCACACCTCTTAAGAGTGATACTCCTTATGAGCCTATGGGTGTCATTTTCTTTCAAACTACCACAGCAGCCAAATGGAGGAAAATCTGTTAAAACTGAAATTTAGTCATGCCAATTGACTGCACTATCACCAGAGTGATCTACTTTTGTCTACCCATGTGACCAGAATTCTCTGGGTCTGCATATTAGCAACACTAGTTTTCATTCCATTTCTTGAATACATCAAGCATAATTTTTCTCCAGAGGCCTAATATCTGTTTTTTCCTCAGAAAAGTTGAACAAAAAGTATAGGAATTTTTCACATATTTTCCACCACTTTTTTTGGAATACATTTTTTCTAGATATCAATACTGCCTCCAACCCTCTTTCTGGTCATTACTTCAATATCACTGAATCAGTGAGGCTTTCCATGATTATATTATCCAAACAGTAGTTCTTCTTTTCCATGTTTTTTCCTAACTCCTTTCCCTTTTTTTCCACAAAATATGTATATATGCATACACATTTAAAATTTATTATATACTGTAAACAATACACATGCCATCATATATATTATACCAATATTATATAACACATGTACTATACCTATTTATTAGTAATGTTGTTGTTATTATTATTTTACTACTACTACTATTACTACTATTTGTCACAAATGATAACAAACCCTACAAAGGGTTATTTCTGACCACAAGTCAAACAAGAATTTTTAACACACACACATTCTTTTCACTTGTGTAATAGTTACTTTATTGACAGACAATGGCACCCACTTATATATAATAATAATTTCTTCTTTAGTCTCCTGCTAGTATATTGCCATATAGATGGTTTGCTTTTGTGTAAAGTTTGTCTTTCTCTTCTAAAATATAAACCTATGTTTCTTGAATATATGAATATTTGTTACTCTTCTGCCCTGAAAAAAAAATTGTTAGGGACGTTTTAGGTCTTTATACAGCACAGAGTTCTGTGCAGTTACTGTTTTCTGCTTATTCTGTCTCTGTAACTATCAGTACCTGACATGAGAATGATAAGTTAGTTATAGTTGATGAGCTCACACATCACAATCACCTGAAGTCCAGAGTCTTTGAGATTCATTCATGGCATGGTCTAACTGTGGTTTTAGACAAGTGTTTAATGACATATATCTAGCATTGTAGTATCATAGAGGCTTTGTTTCAATATCTAAAATCTTCTGTGTTACAACTTATCACTCTCTCACCAAACATTGATTAATTTTAATTCTTATAAGTGATGATTATATTTTAAATAGGATTGGCTTTTTAGAACAGCTTTAGGCTCACAAATTGAGTAAAAGGTGTAAATAATTCTCAAATTCTCACCATTTATCTTGGTATTGTTTTCACAAGTTTTTTTTTTACAGAATGAAGTATAATTAGAATAATGTAGCCTTTAACATTGGCTTTTGTTGTGTGATGTTGCCTACAGAGACATGAAATATCTATTCACCCCAAATAGGGCACTAATAGTCTATATATGATTTCACTTAAGACTAGCCTATTTATCCACTTAATTCATTGTGGTTACAGGAGCATGGGTTGCTCAATTGCAGCTGAATCACTAAAGAGTTCCCTGAAGTATTGTGACCCCCAGTGATAGCTGCAACCTTAGGGGGTCCCTGTACAACTTGGAAGCAGCTCTGTTGGTAGGAGAGGCTCTTCTTGCCAGTATATGTTACTGTTTATATAATCCTGTGAAAATCCTTGTGAATCTTGTAGGTCTTGTGAACTTCCTATGTCCTCTAAGTTTTGTCTTATGAGACTTATAAGGTTCCTTTTTCTCTCCAGGAAGGAATGTCTCAATTTATAGACCATAGCTGTACAACAGCAGTTTTTTCTTAAGCATATATGCATTTCAAGTTTCACTGTATCTTTTAATGGCTTAAGAGCTCCTATATTCCTCTGTTTCTTTTTCTGTTGAATAAAATTTTACTGTCTGAATGTACCACAGCTTATTTATTCACCCTTTTAAAGTACAGTTCTTTTCAATGTTGTATTAGCTTCTGAAACACTGCTTGACACATAGTGGATGTTCTGGGTGTCTCTTATCATACAATTATTCTCAGTAGCCTTTCTCTGCATTAAGTCACACAGTGGGATAAACAAAAAGAAAATTCCAAGTGTTGGAAATTTCCCATCTGTGTTATCATTCTCAGCCTCTCAAACAGTAGCTCCTGACTGTTGGATGCATCCATCTTTTAATTTTTTTTATAGTTTTTCTATATTTCATTGTCATTGTTCTGTCCTAGATTCATTAACCTTTCCAGATTAGATATTAGCATTTTGATTTCTATTTCTGACTATAAGGCATAATATCTTCTAAAACACTCAGTTTATTATGTTGGACCCGGGCTTGAAATATTCAGTAGATTAAAAGTAAAGCTCATTTGCCTGTGTTTACCTTTTTAAAGACTTGACTCTTATGAGGTGCACAGGTTTCTCTTCAGCCTCTCTTTGAACAAACTTCTGCCTCCTACTCTTGTTTGCTTTAAAAGCTTGGAATTATTTGGGGGAAACCAAATGAAGGTGTGGCTGCCTGTCAAATTCAAGCATATTTATGTGGATCTCAAATTGGTCTTTGCTCTATTGTCAGCTTCCACTAATTTATTCTGGTATGTTTGAAATAGTGAATTAATTTCATTATCAGTTCTATATTTAGGAGATGAATTTGCCATAAATTACAGAGAAAAAATCCAGAGCTGACAGCTGGTGCTGATGCTTTTGCCTTCTTTATGTTTTTAGCCAGTAGTTGGGTGCTTTTTCATTGGCTCACAAACTAGATGATAAAATTCCTGTAAGTGTGTAGAAGCAGTGTGGTTCTCAGACACAAATGCACAGTGTAAGGTCTCTAGATTTTGCTGTAGAATAGCAATAAACACTCCAAATTGGTTCAATCATCACTTCAAATGGAAGAGTCTACTGTGGAATGCAATATTTTTCACTGCCCCTTATAATACCAATATCCTGGTATCAGATATTTATTTTTGTTTAAATAAAGCGGAAGTTGTTTTAAAAATGTCATGAAAAAGAATCAGTGGAAAAGAATTCCACTGCCATAAAGAGAATAGCTTTTCACATTCTGTGAACATCCATCTTCTCACTTTGAATAGTGATTGTACACACACACACACACACACACACACACACACACACACACACACACTATTTAAACTAAGAAAGGGTCAGAATGATGTTAGGAACCAAACATGTGAGATAATTCAGGGTGAGGGAAAGTCAGCATTCCTTCTAACAGATAGTGTAATTGTTTCTCATGACAGTTGCATACCTTAGTAACTATAGGATTTGGTGTAATGAGATACAGCTGCTCTTGGGAAATTTCATCAACTGTTCAGTTGCAAGTGATTTTATTCTTTCCTTAGCTCACAGCAACACTGGACCTTGATTTTTAAATACAAATACCACACTATATTATGCTTTTATGCTTGAAAAAAATATATTCCAGTTTGCCATTCCAGAGAAGTTCATGACAATTTCTGCATCCTTCAGAAGCAAGTAGAATTGATATCCTCACAAATTGCATTGGTTTGTATGTTGTTAGAGTATGAGAAATCCACAAATGTTAAGTAAAGGTTAACATAATGCAAATCAGAGCTAAACTCATGCTTAAAAATTCTGTTTTATTAATTTCCAGGTTTATAGCCACTCATCAAGTCTTTTTTCTCCTTCAGTTTTTCAGTGTATTACATTTTGTATTAATCATATGGTTGAATATAGAGTCCAGTTGGGCTAGTTATCATCTATTGATTGATTGGTTGATTGATCGGTGTTTTCTCATTTTCATGTGTTTGTGTTGTATTCATACTTGATTCACGAGGATGTGCATGCCCGTACATGCATGTGCACATGGATAGCAGAGGCCGATGTGGAAAGTCATCTTCTATTGCTCTTTTGTCTTACTCACTGAAGAGGTGTCTCCTAGAATCAGTCAAACTTAGAGTTGGCCAATAGGGCTGATTACATTAGGTAATGTGCTCTGGGGATTTTCTGTGTCTACATTCGGAGGCAGTAATTACAGGCAGGATGCCACAGCCACCTGGGATTTTTATGGGTTCTGGGTATCTGAGCTATGTTCCTCATGTTTGTGCACCTGAAACTCTCCTATTAAGCATGATTAGTTGATTAGCTGAGTTCCAGGGAACCTCTTGTCTCCACCCACACACATTACAGTGGAATTACACTGTGAGTCATTGTGCTAGCCTTGGACATACATACATGCTGGGGATCTGAACTCAGATCTTTGTGCTGCTTTTATCTCTCCTTTCTCACCTTGAACAAGTTAAAATTCTGAGACTCACAAAGTCTATGTCTTGTGCCTTTTTAAAAAAAAAAAAAATCAAGAACAACCATCTTGGCACACATACAATTCTGAGTATAAGAGCAAAGTGTGTATTTGAAAATCATCTCTTTATAAAACAAAACGCCAGTCTTTCTCTTGTTCTGTAGGTGTCACATTCCTGAGGTGCTTCCCATGATCCTCTTTACCTAAATGAGCTCTGTCTGTGTTCCCACAGCAGCTCATTTGTACTTCTGTCTAACCATCCGCACAGTATGTAATTGCCTATGGGTATGCCTGTCTTCACCATCCAGATAGGCATTCAATGGCCTGGACTTTTTCTTACTGATCTTTAGCTTCCTGTCCAGCAGATGCTTTTTACATCATAGGTATTTGACAGGTGCTTATCAGAGTAGAATGAAGACTCTGAGCATAGAAGTGTAGGACTTTATCTTGAAGGCAGATGCGGGGGTTCAGGGGTTCAAGGCCTGCTTGGAAAAGTTAGTGGAACTGTCTCACAGAAGTAAAAAGAAAAGAGGGCTATGGATGCAGTACAGTGAATGAAAACTTTTCTAGCATGAAAAACATCCTATTTAGGAAGAGAATATTTTATTTCCAAACTCCATCTGTGTCTGACTTTAATGCTTCTACTTACATACCTTTTGCAATAATTGTAGTGAGAATTTTGGTTTCTTAAAACACACACACACACACACACACACAGAGAGAGAGAGAGAGAGAGAGAGAGAGAGAGAGAGAGACAGACAGAGACAGAGACAGAGAGACAGAGAGATATTATAGGAATATTTTTGTTTTAATCCCAGGTGTGGGATTTGGGGCTTCTTTAGATTGTCCATAGCAGCTGACTACAGTTTCCCTTGTGCTCTAGCAGGGATGTGATTTTGTCAGCTGCAGATAGTTACTGCAAGTATATGATGTCTTGAATGCTGGGGACTCTTGAAAGTGTATATGAATGCTAAAGCCCTAAGAGGGGCTCCTCCTCCTCCTCCTCCTCCTCCTCCTCCTCCTCCTCCTCCTCTTCCTCCTCCTCTTCTTCTTCCTCCTCCTCCTCTTCCTCCTCCTATTCCTATTCTTCCTCCTCTTCCCCCTTCCTGTTCTTCCTGCTGGTGGTGGTGGTGATTGCTTGTTGTTGTTGAAGTTTGTCAAGTAGTTGTGTGCGAAGAGATGAGAAGAAGAAATTGAATACCCTGATGGCGAATATCAAACTTGCCCCAAGAACTCAACACCCCTACTAAGAAGGAAGTAGTCTAATGGTATCATCCCTCCATCTCCTCTAATATTCTTACTCTCCTATTTAGTGTTGGAGGGATGCTAGGGTGAAATAGGGGTGAAGAAAGTTGATAGAAACGAACCCATAAAGTAGCCAAAAGTACTAGTCACATCTAGCACTCACTGGTTTTCTATTTTACATATACTAAAATATATAACAGATATTAACACAAGTAGATAGCTGGATTAATGAAAACTGACATTTTAGATTTATTCTGAAGCTGGGAGCAGTTTTGTCCGTGGATGAAAGTCTATGCTATGGTAGCAAATAAATGCTCAGTGACAGTGGCATAACACATGCAGCAGGACTGCTCATTTACGCAAGTGCAGTGCACATCTGCTCAACCACCACAGCCACTTTCCTGCAAGTGTTGATTCAGAGTCTCCAGCTTCCAGAACTTTGTAACTCTGCTATGTCAAACTGTAGGCTTCCCAGTTACCATTGCAGGAACTGAATGCTGCACTTTGCCTTCTAATTGCTCTGCTCTCGACATGATATACTTCTGCTCACAGTCCTTTGGCAAAGATAGCCCTGCCAAGTGCCAGGGAAGCATGGAAGACAAGAGCAAATGCCTCTGTCATGTAGGCAGGGCAAGCTGACTAGGATCCAACAGCTAATATTTGTGTTTAGTTTCAATCTGGTATGCCTATTTTTTTTTTAAATAGAAGTAACCTGCTTTTAATTAATTTCCTAAAATTTTAAAGTAACATTTAACTCAGGCTTCAGGTACCCAGATGAGTATTCTACCACTGACATTTATTTTTAGCCACTTAACAATACAGGGGAAAAGCCAATAAATTATTCTAAAGAATTTTTACCTAAAGATCAGAAAATGTTTCTTATCTCACATTGACAAGACTGTGTTGGGGAAGCAATAGCACTCAGTCTTCTAGTCACAGAATTTCCCAAGGGAATGTAAACATGGCTGAATTTCATTATAAAGGCCTCAGCATCTCAGCAGACTCATATTACTGAAGTGGCCAGTGATGGGTGATAAGAGAGGATGCACTTTTTCTACCTATGGTAATGTAACTAAACATGGGTAATGTAGCAAATGAAGACCTTTGCATGACTTTTGGGTGCTACAGAGAAGCTACTGGCTCATGTTAGACACTTATGTCATTGAGAAATCCTTGTTGCATTGAGGTATTACTGAAGCAGGGTTTATTGACCACAATAGTACCACCTAACTTGCTTTGTAAAGTCTTGGGTCTCTAAGGCCTTTTACTTGAGACCACTTCCATGCAGTCCTTACTGACTCTTTGCTATGGAGAAGAACTATGGTAAGGGTCTGGAGCAGAAGCTCCAGCTTAAGCTCTTGCTTCTACTATTGTATTAAGCAATTAAAAGTTTGATTTGCAGGTTAATTTTGAATTGTCAATGTTTTTTTTCCTGCCATATGGCAGCTCAGTTAACAATGTAAACATTTCTACATAGATGTAATCCCATAAATTCTATTTTAATATTTTTGATATTTTGTGTATTTGTTGACTATTTGTCTTGTATGTTAGTAGGTATCTTTTGATGATTAGGAAAGATTATTATATTAAGGAATCTTATACTACTTATAATCTATGTTGCATTCTTCTTAATCAATTTAATATTTGTCTTCTGATTTAAATTATGCCAGAATTTTCTATGTATCAAATTTAAAACATTATAGTTTAATGTACCCTTTTCTGTATTATCACTGATTTTATTTTCTTGCTTGAGTTAAATTTGGAAAGAGGTATTTTTCCACTGTGGGATTATGAAGTTATTGGTTCTGTGTTTCTTTTAGATTTGACTTTTACAGCTAAATCTTTGTGTTGCTTTAGATTTGCTTTATTGTAAGGGGTAAGATAATTCAATTGCAGTTTTTTTTCTGGTACTTAATTTTCCAGATAATCTGTGAATAAGTTATTTCTTTGTCACATAAATGCCATCTTTCTTACGTACTATGTTTTATGTGCACTTACTTCCTTGGTAGTTCATGGATCTGTTTACATTGTGCTCTTGTACAGTTTTATTTGTTACAGTTTAAATGTTCCAGTAACTCATTATATACCCCTCTTGCATATAATGTTCTTCTGTTCTGAGTTTTTTCTTTTCATTGTTCTTTATGAATTGAAAAATTAGCAGTGAGACTTGATTTCCTTTTACCCAAATATATAACATCTTTTCATTTATTATGTTTTTCTGTTAATTGGTTAGTTGCTTTAGAAATGATTTCCTTTTATCATTGTGAGGTCTATTAATAAGACTCTATAATAGTCAATTTAGATCTGACAGACAAGTGCCACAGACAAACTGGTTAGGAGTTCTAGGCCTGCTACATACATGGCTACTATTATAAAGATAAAAGATAACTCACAAGAGACTCTACATTGTGTCAAGTTGACATAAAACTAGTCAATACAGACATTTTATTTCAGAAAAAGAATTTGGGTGCTTTAAAAATATGTTTTATATGCATAATATATATGTATATGCATATATATTTGGATAAAGATAGAGTCTTCTTTTTGTTACTAGAAAGATGAATATAAGTGGCATAAGTCTGGTATATTTTGCATGATCTCTCTCATATGTAGAATCTAAGAAAGTTCATTTCAGAAGTGTGATATAGAATTGTTGCTAAAAGAGGCTGAATGGGGGGGTCTGGGGATTATGGTCAGAGATTGGTCAGCTGCTCAAAAGTCAGAGCTGGATTTTAGGGATAAATTGTGCACAGGAAAGTGACTAAGTTAATACAGGTATATCATACATTTCAACCGAAGTAGAAAAAATACCTCTGAATGTCTACACCACAAAGAAATGATGAATATAGAGGATGGGCATGCTAAATGGTATGATCTGATCAAGGAGCTGTGTATACAGGAATCTACATATCATATGGCATTGCATAAATATGCACAATTATGCATTAATTAAAAACAAAATCAAAATAGATGCGCAGAAGACATTTTGTTCCATGGAGGGAGACTGTTTTCACATTTGATCCTCCAAGTGCCTTTTGATAGAATAATTATTAAGATTTTACAAATGTAGAATCTATTACTTATAGATGTTTAAAGGTGTTTAAATCAATCTTTAAACCAAGGCTCCCCTACTCTACAACCCAGCAGCAAGAGGTAAATGTGTTTATATGGAAAAGCTTTGGGGACTCGTTTGAAAACACATGCTCTTTTACCTTCAATTTACTTTTCACTCTTCTACATTAAGTGATGAACTGAAAGTTTATGTGCAGCACATTTTCATGTGAGATATGTTATTTACTTTTCAGATTATGAGACCGTCTTAAGAAAAAGACACATGAAGGAAAAAGGTCAACGTCAGTCAGCACAATTTTGCTTGTTTTCTTTTTCCTTTGGTTTCACGTGTAAACCTGTCACATCTTTGTTATTGCTTTTATCTCTCTACCTATAGAATAACCAGCCTGAAGCTTGTAGCAGCCTGGAAAATTGTCTTGGGAATCTAGCCTTGCTCTGCTTTCTCTTTTCTTTTCTTTTCCTCTCCTTTTATTTCTTTTCTTCCTTCCCTTCTTCCCTCTCTCCTGTCTCTTTCCCTACCCTCTCTCCCCCCTCTCTCCCTCCCTTCTCTTTCTTCTTTTTTTCCTTTCTTTTCTTTCTCCTTTCCCTTTCTCTCTCTGTTCCCCCTTCCTTCCTTCCTTCCTTCCTTCCTTCCTTCCTTCCTTCCTTCCTTCCTTCCTTCCTTCTCTTTCTCTCTCTCTCTCTCTCTCTCTCTCTCTCTCTCTCTCTCTCTCTCTCCCTCTTTCTCTCTTTCTTTCTTTCTTTGACAGTATATCTCTGTGTAGCCCTGGCCAGCCTTGTTTTGTTTTTTTAACAATTCTCTACATCATCACCAGTACAATACACTGCAAATATGACCATCTTTTCCTTTCTGAGTAGTAAGCATGTACTGGGGCTTCTCAAACGTCTTCCTTGGTGAAATCTCTCCGTTCTCCAGCCTCAAATATTGTAGAATACTCTACAAATGCCAATGCTCAAAGCTTTTCTGTTTGTTTTGTTTTGTTTTGTTTTGTTTTTCGAGACAGGGGCTCAAAGCTTTTCTAAGCACACAAAATGTTCTTTGGTTATTCTGAATTCTGCCCTTTACTACTAACACCTGTGTCTGTACCTGGCTCACAATTCTTTTCCTTCAGCAAGCTACCTGCCTTTGTCTTAGAACCTAACCACTTACCTTCTGTCTTTCTTTTTTATAAAAAAAAAAAAAATTGGATATTTTATTTACATTTAAGTTGTTATCCTCTTTTCTCAGTCCCCTCTACCCAGAAACTCCCTATCCCATCCTATCCTGCCTCTTGCATCTATGAGGATGTGCCCTCACCCACCCACTCACTCCTACCTCTTGGCCCTCGAATTCCCCCACACTGGAGCATCCAGCCTTCACAGGACCTAGGACCTCCTCTCCCACCTATACTGGACAAGGCCATCCTCCACTATATAGAGAGCTGGAGCCATGGATTGCTCTTTATGTGCTCCCAGGCTGGTGGTTTAGACCCTGTGATCTCTGGTTGGTTGGTATTGCTCTCTCCATAGGGCCTCAAACCTTTTTAGCTACTTCAGTCTTCTCTCTAACTCCTCCATTGGAAACCCATGATCAGTTCAGTGGTTAACTGTGAGCATCTGCCTCTGTATATGTCAGGCTCTGACAGACCTCTAAGGAGGCATAGTCTGTCTTATAGAAGTCTTGTCCTGAGACTGTGAAGACTGTACCCATGCTTCACTTATATTCCCATACAATGGCTAATCATGTCACCTTGACACACCTGAGAAGAAAGAACCCACAGAAGGACTGCCTCCATCAGATTAGACTGTGGGTATGTATAGTAAATCTATGGGGACATTTTTTTTTTTTTTATTTCTAACTGCTGTAATAAGGTCCAGTCTGTTTTGGGTAGTGATATTCCTAGGCAGATGGACTTAAACTACATAAGTAAGGTAACTGAATATGAGCTCGGGAAAAGGTCAGTGAGCAATATTTCTTCTTGGTTTTTGCCTGAAGGTCCTGCCTTAACTTCCTTTCATGATGGACTGTAATATGTGATATGAAATAATTCTTTTTTTTTTTTTTTTTACCCATTTTGGTTTTGATTATGATGTCTATTACTGCAAGGGGAAAGCAAACTAGAAAACTCCAGTACCTGTACCAATGTGTCTCTTAGAAAGTAGGTACTCTGAAGACACCAGTTCTGCAAAAAGATAAAGAAATACTCCCCCCCTTTTAACAAAACTTTAGGAAAACATTTTTTCCTAACCTGGGAATAATCTCAAGAAGATTAAACTAAGCTTCAGAAAGCCTGGGTCTAATTCTGGTTGTATTTTCATTCCCTCTGGATTGCTAAGACTGTCTCTGCAGGTGTGTGGGCACATGATTCTCTCCATCGAGAGTTCTCCATCAGCCTAGAATTGGGGTAAAACTAGGCTTTTAATGTTCAGCTTTAAAAATCAACTTTACTTTTTAAAAAAAAGTTTAAAATAAAAAGAACATGATTTAACTATATTTGTGGTATATGGGGATATATCTCCCTCTTTTATATTTTATAAAGATGTTGTTTTAAAGTTCCATGGGCTCCTTCCACAGTCTCTTGTTTTTGACAATTATAAGGAATCCAGTAATATGGGTAATGTTAAATTGCTGCCAGAAAGTCTCAAATGTTCAACTGCCATAGACAGTTACATTATCTGTTTTTTTTTTTTTAATTATTGGATACTTTATTTATCTACATTTCAGATGTTATCCTCTTCCTCATCTATAATGCGCGCCTCCCGTGTCGCCCCACGCCCGTGGAAGAGAAACACGAGAGACAGTATTCGGGTAGTTACTGCAAACAAGGCTTTACTCTGTAACACACACGTGGAAAATGCGGAAGGACGCGGAAGGGCTGAGACACGGAAGGGGCCTAGCTTAAATACAGCCTAGAGTGACGTATTCACTTCTGATTGGCTGTTCGCTCACCACCCAATATTATGCCTCGGGATTGGCCAGTGACTTTGGCGTGCCTTTTGCCTTTTGTAACTGCGCAGTTAATTGTTTACTTCTGGAGAAGACACGAGGCCAGCGCCATCTTGGGATGGCAGATTATACCACCATTAACAGCGGCTTCCTACACTCATCCCCCCCAGAAACCTCTTAACTCATCCCTTTTCCTCCTGCTTCTATGAGGATGGGCCCCCACCCACCCACTCACTCCCACCTCCCTACCCTCAAATTCCCCATCACTGGGGCATACAGCCTTCAAGGGACCAAGGCCTTCCTCTTCCATTGGTGTCCTGCAAGTCCATCCTCCTCTACATATACAGGTATTTTGGTCAAGCTTCAAGAATGGCATATATAGCTTGATCATGCTAGCCCTTTTTCTCCTGGGAATAGTTTTATTCCTGCCCATCGTGTTAAAGCCTGTCTTTAACAACATCAACATGTTGGCAGTCAGAGTACATGGCTTAAACCTGAAAATGGACCCCCAGATAGAGTTGTTAAATTAACAGGCTGGCAAGCCAAGGACAGGTAATATTCTGCACCTAGAGCCTTCCCAACCTAAAACATAACTGCATTGCTTTTAATAATGCATATTCCATAATGGGTAAGGAAGGCATTTTTTGTCAAAAAAGACCTAAGACAGGCTCAGTTTTTTTCCTCTTTGTTTTTTTCAAGACAGGGTTTCTCTGTGTAGCCCTGGCTGTCCTGGAATTCACTCTGTAGACCAGGCTGGCCTCAGAAATCAGCCTGCCTCTGCCTCCCAAGTGCTGGGATTAAAGGTGTGCGGCACCACCGCCCGGCTAGGCTCAGTCTTGTTAATGAAATAAAAAAGGGGGAGAGGCAGAGAGCCTTTGGGGCTGCTTAGCAAGAATCTGACATGGGCCAAGGACAACGAAATGGGTTGCTTGGCAGGAAAATGACAGTGGTCAAGAACAAGGAAGTAGGCTTCAGGCAAGATTCTGACATTAGGCTAGAACAAAGAAGTAATTTCAGACAGGAATCTAAATTTTAGGCTACAACAGTAGGCTTCAGATATGAAAATGACTTTGGGCTAGGACAGGGAAGTTGGCTCAGATATTTTGGTCATCCTGATAAGCCATTAGAAACAGTGATCTCAGGAGTGTTCATGGAATTTTGTTTATTGCCTTGCTTGTTCTTTGACTATTTGTGTTTATTGTCTTGCTTGTTCCTTGACTATTTGCATTTATTGTATTGCTAGTCCCTCAACCTAGAACTGACCTTAATACTTGTGTGTAATTAAAATGATATAAAAGCAAAAAGGAGCAGTGGGATGGAATAGGGAGGTTCTGGGGAGGGAAATGGGAAAAGGGATGACATCTGAAATGTAAATAAATAAAATATCTAATAAAAAATAAATAAATAAAAAAGGAAAAAATAAACCTTGCTGCATCTCAGAATAGACTCCCTCTTTGCCCTGTGTAGTTCCCCCTTTTGATGCTTTTTATTTGGGGGCGGTGTCTTAAGGCACAGTAATATGTTTTAAAACACACAGGCTGCAGGATACATATCATGTACACAAAGGGCTCTAGGCATTAAGTTTGTGGATACTCTACCCTTATTCACAGATCTCAAGTCACTAACTTCTGATTTTGTAGTATAGCTCAAAGATGGAGATGAATGAGCTACACCTGTAACATAATAGTAATGAGATGGTGTCAGTCTCATTACTATTGTCTTCCTCATCACAAAACTATTTGGTTGGTTTTTGGACATTTTCCATAAAGCCTAGATCACCAGGGGAAAAAATGCAAAGTATGTTTTCTGTTTATTATCTAAAGGACCAGGGAAAACCTCTGCAGGCCAGCTAGACAGGGGAGTGGGGGGTGGGGAGCAAGCTACATTGAGTACTGTGAAGGAAGGAAGATCAAGGGGTAGGGGAAAAGGATGGGAGCCTCTGAAGGAAAGTCTCTCTCACAGGGGGAGAGGTCATGAGCTGTCTGTGCTCTGTGAGCTGGGACTGATATCTTGTAAACTAAGTAGAATGGGAACTTCTTTATGGAAAGGCTCTCTTTTTTTCTCCTTGCACTTCTGCCCATAGTAAATGGTCCCCTGAACTCCTTAAAGTTTGTGTATCTTCTTTCTGACCCGGGTAGTTGGGTTGGTATGATTCCCTTTCTTCCTCTTCTCCATCCAGGTTTCCTCAGAGTTAGAAAGGCAGGATGATGAAAAGACCTCCAGAGAATCCCATGGGGCTCTAGAAGACACACTGCCTTGATTGTTGAAGATACAACAGCTTCCTTTTGTAATATGAGGTTTAGTATTCAGGGAAGACAGTGAGGACCAGCAGAAGGCAAGTAGCCAGACCATTTATTTTTTCTTTTTAATTTTAGTTCAACTCAAGTAATTTAGTCTCCTCCCCTTTCATCTTCTTCTGTCTTGTGTTAAGCATTTGCATTTATATTTGCTTCAGGCTTTCATTTCATCAAACCATATTTTCATGTATTGTTACAGAATACATAACAACATGTTATCATACAAAGTATTCTGTTGTTGTATAAGTTAGGGATACGTAAGGAAAAACACCCAATAGAATAAAGTACTTTGAAACACTTCAATTCCAGCTTCTTGTTTTTCACAGGACCCGATGAAGCATTGGGGTTAATGTTTTTCTTCATGCTAATTTAAAGTATAATTTCCCTAGGGTAAATTTTCCTTTCTATGATCCTGGCATCCACAGTAACCCAATCCTTCAAAATATGCTGGGACAAAAAATTGAAACAAATAGAGATACGGCAGAGAGGTTATCTTCTGCCACCTGCCCACTGCTGGGCTTCACCTCAGTATTAATTAGGGATTCTCCAGAGGCGGAAGGTGAGCTTTGACTCTCAGTTCCATTCCCTTAGGTGTCAGAGTCTACGTACAGCTCCTGCTGTCTGCTGTGGGTCCACTGCTACTTTTATATACTTCTATTTTTATTCTTCTCATAACTATAGCTAATCAAATTTAAAAAAAAAAAAAAAAGAAACTACTTTTATAATTTTACCCAAGACAAGAGATGTTGATTTGCCAGCCACCTCTGAAATGCCTCAGGGTTGTAAACACGCCTGTCAAGGTATCCACTATTCTACATTTTATAGAAACCATATTCTTGCATTTTACTTTATGTATTTGTTTCCTGAGATTATGTCCTTGTGAATCATGTCTAAGCTTTTTTCTATAAGAAAACTGATGTGTTTAGGTTCCCAGTCACGTACAGTATCCCATCGCTTTCTTTTCCTTGCAGCATTCCCAATCGGGAGCTCAGACCATCTAAGCTGCAGTTTCCCATTGTCTGGATTTCGTTAACGGTGTCCTTTTGTCTAACGTCTCATGTTTTTATTAACTTTGTATTTCCTGAAAAACAGCAGTAGAATTTAGAGGGCTGATGTTTTGACAAGAGTGTAGGAAACACAGAATGTCTGATTGCCTCTGCTTTTGTTAGTAAATATTAGCTTTCAAAGCATAGATCTACTAATTTGTTGGAGGGGGAACAGTGTCAACTAGCAAGTAACAGAATCTGTGATTTTTAAAAATGTAGTATTTGTTATTGAAAATTACATACTATGTATTTGATCATATTCACTTCTTACTTTCCTCAACTCTTCTGACATCCACCCCCAGCTCACCACCCCTCTCAATTTCATGTAGTCTTTAAAAAAATGAAAATAATTCTTCAGGTATGAGGCCATCCACTGGTTGTGTGGTCAATCAACTAGGAGCTACACCTGTAAAGAAAACTGACTCCTCCCCAAGAAACCATATACTGTCAAAAGGTCCTCAGTTAGTTGTGAGGGCTTGCGAGTTCCTACCCACCACATTATGGAATATTGACTAGCTTGATCTTGTGCAGGTGACCACAAGTACGGTGCATTCATGTGTGCAGTGATTTTGCCATGTTTGTGAGTCAAAGTCTTAGTCCCGTTCCTCCTTAACCTATGGCACTTACAATCTTTCTACCCCATCTTCTGTGATGGTCCACATTAATGGAACCTGCAGATGATGAGTGAAAAAGTCTCATTTGTGCCAGGATATCCTAGTGATACTTACTTTTCTTGGTTATGAGGATCTTCCTTGAGTTAAGTAAGGTCAGTTGTGTGTTTCTATGATTAACACCATCTAGTACAAAAAGAAACATCTCTCATGAGGTTTGATAGCTTCACTAATCCATAGATATTGAGATCTGCATTTAGAGAGCAGCTTGCTGCTATGTCCAGAGTAATAAATAGTGTTTGGATTCATCCCTGAGGCCTGTGAGCATCTTAGCCATGAGCTGTT
Organism: Arvicanthis niloticus; assembly: GCF_011762505.2. Taxonomy (NCBI): domain Eukaryota; kingdom Metazoa; phylum Chordata; class Mammalia; order Rodentia; family Muridae; genus Arvicanthis; species Arvicanthis niloticus. The sequence goes on along the minus strand of NC_047660.1, from coordinate 33,522,815 downwards.
TGCTTGATTTACAGTATATATGTGTTTCTACTTGTGAAGTAGGGTTTGTAGTCTGAGAAAGGAGTTGGTAATTCCGGTAATATTTATGCCACTATTGCACCCGTGGGCAGTCTAAGCCCCTTTCCTGCATCAGTTATTTACTTTTTTCAGGGTTATATTTACAGAGCAAAGGCAGAATAAGTACTTGATTTATTGTTAATAGTTTTATAAAAGGGATTAATTTTAACAAATTAAATATTATGAATTAGTAGATCTAGAAATCCTGGCTAACATTTTTTATACGTGAACAATTATTGTTCTTACTGATGCTATATTTTCCCATCTTTTATCAGTAGAAATCTCATAGGGTTGTCTAGTCACACTAACACATTTCTTGTAGTCTTAGAGTATTTCTTGACAAACTATTAAACTTGTCTTCTTTATTGACTCCTCAAAACGGGTCAGTCAATCCACTAATTTCTTTAATCAGAAAAAGCAAATAAACCTCTTAGTCTCAATTCTTCTTTTAAAAAGTTTTCTCTTTTCATTATTTAAGTATTTATTTATTGTTTTTATTGATTTTTCATATAATATATTTTGATAATATTTTTCTATCCTCGATGCCTCCAAGTTTCTCTCTTTCTATCCACTCAACTGCATGACTTCATAGTCTTTCTTTCTCTCTCAAAGCAAATGTCAGCAAAACAAAAGAATAAAAACAAAATTATCAAGTCAAAACAAAAGACACACACAGAAATGTGGACTCAGTCCATTTTGTCTTGCCCAACTACTCCTGGGAATGGGGTCAGACATAGAGTATGGCTCATATACACAGAGACATTCCATTGGATAAAAATGATTTTTGATTTCCCAGTAGGAACCAATGGCAATTAGCTTCTTGGTGAGGGGTGGGACATTGTGCTCACTTCTCTTTCTTGATGCTATGATTTTTTTTTTTCTGGTTTGAACATGTGCATGTCTTGTGTGTGGTGCTATAGTCTCTGTGAGTTCATATGTACATTAGTCCTGTTATGTCTGGAAGTTGCTGTTTTCTTAGAGTTATCCATTGCATCTGGCTCTTAAAATCATTCCAACACTTCTTCCCCATAGACTGCAAAATCTTGAGGGGATAGGTTGTATGAATACACTCCACTTAGGAATGAGTGCTCCAAAGTTATTCACTCTCTGGAATTAGAGTCTGGTTATGGGTCTCTATGTTAACTACCATTTACTGCAAGAGGATACTTCTCTGGTAAGAGTAAATCAAGGTATTGATTTATCTATAAGAATAGAAATATGCCATTAGGAGCCATTTTATTCCCAGAGATGGTGAGGTCATGGGTCTTAGAAGAGAATCGACTACCAACACTTTGCTAAGTTAGAATAATTTCTATCTGCATTCTAAATCTTTATTTTTATGCTCAGATAAATGTAGTTACCACCCCTTATCAAAGAAGCTGCCTTCTACAGCATATGGAGACCATCAGAGTAAACCACGGCTAGACACAATTCAGAGAGCAATAGATAACATGTAATCCACCCACAATCTATACATTTATATCAAAGCTGCTGCCTGTATGACTCAGAGACCATCTTAATAATAAGGGGTGGAAACATTGTGAGATACAGAATATCAGAATGTTTGTTGTAAAATGGTTTTTCATTGCAATGGCTGCATAAACAAGATGTAAATAATAGGAATATTAGCAGATTTGTTGATACAGAGGGGGAACAGATCTTACAACAGTCCTACCCCTGCATAAAGAACTACAGGCAAGTAATGACTGCTGAGAGAGAGAGAGAGAGAGAGAGAGAGAGAGAGAATTAGCCTCCCAAGGATGAATCAACTGATAATCCAATACAAAATAGTGAGCCCTAAAACCAAATACACATACACAAGAAATAGAATTTGTAGGTTATGTATACACACACATATACTCACACACACACAGACACACACACATACAATACACACACACACACACACACACACACACACACACACACACACACACACACACATACATTATGAAACAATAATAACCAAGAAAAAGAGCTCATCCATATGAGAGGAGGGGCATAAAGGAGTGGAACTAGGGGTTTGGGAAGGTCCAAATGGAGAAAATGAAAGAAGAAAGTGATGTAGTTGTATTTTTTTTTTAAATTTTTTCTTCCTTTTTTTATTGGATATTTTATTTACATTTCAGATACCATCTCCTTTCCCCATTCCCCCACCCCAGAAAACCCCTATCCCATGCCCCCTTTTCCTTTTTGCATTTATACACTTTTTAAAAATGTTAATAAAAGTCTTTATAAGTTTGGTAATGCTCAATGAGAAGTGTAACCCAATACCCAGTCTAGATATATCAACTATCTTTGACTGATGAAGACACGAGAACAACTGCCTTTATATCCCCCCCTCTCTTTCTCTCTCTCATCACCTAGCTTCTCCTCTCCTTTTCCTCCTCTCCTTACTCCTTCTCTTCCTCTCAGTACTCCTCCCACCTTAGCTCCTCCTACATATCACCCTTCCTGTTAAAATAAAACTTTTCTCTCAAAATACAATTAGAGCATAATTATGCCAATTTGTACCAATGAGGTACAAGATAGTCCTAATACCCAGTCCATCATTTTGTTGACAGAACCTCTGTCATCTTGTAGTTGTATTTTAAATAATAGTGTATGCATATGAATCTATGTAGTTACCATCTTCCCAGAATTCCTTCCACCCCACATAAAGAAGGTGAATCACTCCACTGAATTTGCTTCTTTATGTCTGATAGTTTAGCTCTTATTTTTGTGAGCTCAGCCCTCTTATGACCAGTATAATTGAAGTATGGTTTAAGGATGGGAAGGCAGGAAATTAAAGGGACATAGGAAATTAAAAGAGCCCTTCATTCCAAATTCTGATTGGCTTCTGTAAGCCAACAGTCTAGAATTTAAGTACAATTAGTCTGACGTGTGAAGGTTGTACATATAGAGACAAATTTATTTTGTATAGAGATATTTTATGTAAGAATGTCAAAATAGCAATGGATCATGCTTGAGTTACAAGTAATATGGCTTTTCTTCTTTCTCAGCTTTAAACCTTGTAGTAATCTCACAGGAAACCCATTTATGGTAAAGGGCTTGTCTTAATCCTCTTTTATAACCAGTGTAGATCATGGGTTTACCTTATCATATTGCAACCCTGGATTGAGATCTTGTCTCAGAAACCAATCAACAAACAAACAACAAACAACCTCAGTAAATTCTCGATATGTTTTATACAGGATCACTCTGAAATACTCTTCTGTGACAAGGTCTGTGAAATCCTCAGCATCATCTGTGTGAAGATCTCTGTGAAAATGTCCTCCAGCTGCTGGCAATGGATTTCTGGAACTGTCCCTGAGCCCTGTCCCATTACCACTGATACCACTGACATGTAATCATAGCACCAGTGATAATCCTGTCATTTAAACAGAAGGGTTTTTTTTAAATTGGATATTTTATTTACATTTCAGATGCCATCTCCTTTCCCCATTTCCCCTCCCTAGAAACCCCCCATCCCTTGCCCACTTTTCCTTTTTGCTTTTATACAATTTTTTAAAATGTTAATCAAAGGCTTTATAAGTTTGGTAATGCTCAATCAGAAGTGTAACCCAATACCCAACCTAGATATATAAACTATCTTTGACCGGTGGAGACATGTGAACATCTGCCTCCATGCCCCCCTCTCTTTCTCTCTCTCATCACCTAGCTTCTCCTCTCCTTCATCTTCTCTCCTTACTCCATCTCTTCCTCACAGTACTCCTTTCCCCTTAGCTCCTCCTACATATCACCCTTCCTGTTAAAATAAAACTTTTCTCTCAAAGTACAATTAGAGCATAATTATGCCTATTTGTACCAGTGAGGTACAAGATATTCCTAATACCCAGTCCATCATTTTGTTGACTAACCAGAACCTCTGTCATCTCTCCTAACTAAAACACTTAGTTTTGAACCTGGCTTTTTTCTTGGCTTTAGAATGAATGTCAGCTGAAAACCATCCATTCAGACTTTTTCTTTCAAAGTAAATAGCCAGGATTGGCTGAGACTATAGGTCTTCAACCCCATCAGAAATCTAGAATGACTGAGTTAACTGAAATCATGGGAAGCACTAAGCATAGCTTCTAAAACTTAGCCAATTTATAGAGACCGCTGAACACCTGGAAAGCCCCTCTACTACCGAACGTTGGAGCATCAAATCTTCAGCCTTCTGGCCCAGAGTCACAAAGAACCATTATCAGTCGTATTATTATCATTTGCTTTCCTTTATTTTCTTGCATTTTACTTTTTCATAGCTTCTCCTCTCTAGACAGCACCCTACTTACTTAAGGCATTATATATAACCTCCAATTCCTCGTAGCATCCTTGAAGCCAGCTTATAAACAATATTCACTGTACTTCTATTTTTTCCTCACTTAGCCCAAGCCTGTTTTTCTACAGATGAGCAAGATGTCTCATGACATAAAACTGACTTCATTTGATTAGCCTTGTCATCGATAATTAAGCAAAATTAGTTTTGGTTTATAAACACAGAATAATCAATTTATTCAGTTTTGCCCCCCAGTTTAAAATGTAAGTTTAGTTTTAAATGTTTTGAGCCAGGTAGGTAGGATCATTAAGGCCAAAGGAAATATGCGAGGAACTTTGTTGCTTTCCTTGGCATCTGTAAATAACCTGACAAATAGACTTGTTGCTTACCCAGGGCCCAGTGTGTTCATTTGGAATGCTTTGATGTTCACTTTTATTAGGCATTGATAAACAAAGCTTGTTTTTACCCAGCATTGTAATTACTGTAATTAGAGTTTATGTTTATGTGTGAAGTATCACATATCTATTGTGCACAAGCTTTTCAAAGTAACAAGCATACTGAATTACCTAACTAATTTTGTTGATTTCAATAATTAGTTTATATAGGATATTTAATAATGTCTCACACTACCAAATTAAAGCCCCTCTTATTAAAAATAACACTGAGACGTAGAGCAAGAATGTTTTCTTGCTGTTATTCTCTCTGCTTCTCAAGGCTCACTGGGCATACTGCTTGTATAGCAAATGAAAAGCTGAGCAGGGCAGGGTTATGGGATGATGCTGTCCCTGAGAGGCTAACAAGAATGAGTGTCGTGCCATGCCTTCCCATGGAACAAAACTGTAAATATGGAGAGGAGAAACAGGTCTCCAGCTTTATAGTGCTGCTATCTTATGGGGATTAGCTTTTCTTGTCACCATAATGTGTTATGTTGAAAGGGGCAGGCAGCATTATTGAGAGTCTGATGCAGCGTCCCAAGAGTGTACCCGGGAGAGCTAGTGGCAATGGATTTTGACTCACAAGTGAAAATAAATCCATAGCATGTGGTTGTCTGTCTGGAAGCAGTTTCCATTCAATGCGTAGTTCATTTGAACAGTCGTACATTATCTCTGTGGTACTGTCATCTCAGTTAACATGTTCTTCTGCCATCTCTTCAATCTTTTTGCCCTTAATTGTACTTAAGTCGCTGTTGCCTTAGGTTCACATGATGTTAGAGTTAATGTGTAGACTTGTTGTCTGAAAGATAACTTTTAGACTTATTGCCATGCTAGAGATTGGGCAGAACACTGAACTTAATTCTTCACTAATGTAAGGTAAACGTGATATCAAAATCATGTCTACCATTCCAGGAGAACAACAATTTAACCTTACTAGTTTCTTAGGTGTCAATAAGAAATGTGTGTTCTCAACTGAATTTTGATACTGGTATGGCTCCTAGATGATGTCTTAACATTTACATTCAAAATTACTTATCAAATACATAAAAGCTAATAATCTTTACTCATTCCAAATCTCTGTTTCCTGATCTGCATATAGGTTGACGGTAATGTTTATATAACTTGTCTTGACAGTATAAAGTACAGTCTACACATGTTTTCTTGGCTCTCATGTTTCTTCTGTTTCTCATGTTCCTGCATGTAGCCATCTCTGCCAACCTCTGTGCTCATCTCTCTACATGTTATAGACCACGTAGAGGGAAGTGTTTGTTCAGCTCTGGACTAACTTTTCAAGGTGCTCCTTGTAGTTTCAAGGTGCAGCCATAGGTTGTATTTTTAGCAAAGGGAATATGCTTGGAATTGGTGCACCCACTCTCAGTCATAGCTCACAAAAGCCTTCTATCACTATAATGGTTCATTTTAATTATCAACCCAACACAATCTAAAATTTTTGGGAAGAGAGCCTCAATGAGGGATTGTCTAGATCAAGTTGGCTTATAGATAGGTTGTGAGGGATTGCTGTAATTGTGTGAGTTGATGTGGGAAGATCTATCCATTATGGGTAGTACCATTCCCTGGTTTTAGGTCCTATATATAGAGATGAGGCTTCACACAGATAAGCATTCATGCAGTTCTTCTCTCAGCTCTTGACTGGACATAGTGATATAAATAGCTAGTTCAGGTTCCCACCTTGACTTATCTGCAGTGATGGACTGTGACAAAATTGTCACATGAATAAAGTTCTTTAACGTTTGTCAGGATATATTATCTCAGCAATGGAACAGTTTTCTAGGCTTCCAGGATATCCCAGGAAGAAAGAAAGAAAAAAGATTTCATGTGATTGAAGAGAGAATGCAGAAGGATCTCTTAGCAACCCAGGACTCTGCTAGCTTGAACTGTCAGCTCATTCCTCTACAAAGCAGTCAGGTCAGTCTGACATAAAACTCCCTAGCAACCCTTAGTAATTGTCCTTTTGTGGAAAGACACATCTGAAAATATATCCTGATCTTAGGGGCAGTGCACTGATCTAGACTAGTTTTAGTTACGTATGTAGTAAGGCAAACTGTATCTATTGAAGGGACATTTAAAATTCCTCCTTTTACTAACCCTTCCTCCTCTTGGACTCACTACAGGACGTCCCAAACAGTAACACAGGCTTCTTAATCCATGTACTCAGATGGCTCAGATTAGGCTGCTGTTTTTGGCACATACCTTACCAGAACTTTCTCTCTGCTTAGACCTAAAATCCCTGCCTATTTTTGCTACTCCTACGTGCTTGTTCTAGTCTGGGAACAAGACCCCAAGCACCGGGAACCACCCAGTTCCAACAGAGCAACAGCTATGCTATTGCTATCCCTTATTTTCCCAGCTCAGTAATTTTTTGTTAATGAGAGAAGTCATGATCACGATTTGGTTTCTATATTCAGATGAGTCATTAAGATCCCATTACACTTTGCTCTTCTAATTCTAAGTCTCTGTGAACACTGAGTGGTTTTAGATAGGGTGCATTCAGACTGCTAGGATTTCTTCGGTTCTTTTTTTCTTACCTCAAGCTTGCTTCTGACAACAGAACAAATGAAAATATGTATGAGCCCGTGAAACAACTTCTGTTAAAATGTTCAGGATTCAACATTTAAAAGGAATGCCATTTCAATACATGATAAAATTTCCAGATTATCTTGAGAATTGGGGCAGTTACTGTCAGTTATATTGAAAGAATTCCAATGTAGTAAATTACCTGACAAGTTGGGGTGTTTTATGTGCTGTGTTGAAATAGGAGTATTTGTTTTGCTTCAGTGGGTACTTAATTATTTGTTTCTTCTTGACAGTATGCTAGAATTAATTCATAGCATTAGGAAGCTGCTTTAAACATCCTCTGGAGAGCATGGACTGGCTTCTGTGAGATGATACATTGTCTGAATGCTTTGCCCTCATTTTAAATATATTAAATCTAGGTCATGATTTTTTTTTTTTTTTTTTTTTTTTACAAAGAGAGAGATTATAGCTCTTCTTTCCTAAAGGAGGTTTCAGGGGTACAAAATGAAAGAAGCTAAACACAATTGTGTGAAGTGGAGCTTGCTGTCCAAATCCTGGCTGTGCTATGTCCATGGAGAAGTGGCTTCGGCAGAGCACACCATACAAGTCAAGGCACATTCTTGTTGACCAGCAATTTAACTGTGCTTTCTACACAAGCTAAGTTCTGGCCAAAGTCTCTGCTATAGTATAACTATAATTTTCTCCTACCCAAAACTCATGTTGGAATATAGTCCTCATTACACATGATTAAGAAGGAAGGAATGTTGGCTAATGACACTATATCTATCTAATTTCTTTGGACTGAGTCCAGACTGTGTTAATGAGGAATTGGACAATATAGCATGACCTTTTTTGTTTGATTTTTTTTATTTTGTTTTTGTTTGTTGGTTTTTGGAAGAATCAGAAAACAGATTCAGTGCCAATGGAGACATTTAACAGATGATTATGTCTTTGCTTTCTTGAGTGGATTAATCTGCATTCAAGTGACTAATCTATCCATGTGATTAAAGGATTAATAGTAAATGGTTATTTTGAGACTATGTCTGCTGCAAATACTAGATTTACTGGGTCTCTCTAGTGGTTTATCTTGTGCTACCCGATACTCTGTTACATTTTGTGTTCTGGCCATCAAGAAGGCAACCTGAAGTGAAACTAGTTTCTTGGCCAGGACTGTGTGTGAAGAACAAGTCTTTTTATAATTCATGAAGACTGAAGCACTGTGTTATCAATAGTAGAAGATGGATAACGATCATTCTTTATGGAAAAACAAATGGCATGGAACTAATCAATCCAAGGGTTTTATAAATTGGTGAGATCCCTTAAGATTATAGTTATGTATTATAATCATTCAGCACTTTCAAACTCTTTACCAATTAAAACAGCCCAGAATGCTAAGTGGTAATATTCATTATTTAGCATTGGAATTTTATTTATTTTTAACATGGGAGGAAACAGTATATTAAAATGACAAACTAATGTCCCTTAGCATGAGAGTGTATTTTCCCTAAGTGAAGAAAATTCTTGTGATTGTGAAAATACGCTTCTACTAGAAATGGTAGTTTTTATACCACAAACAATATTTTTCAATCAAAATAAAGCTGATGTACCAGATTTTGTGGTAAGGAATTAAAATGCCCTAAGCAAAGTCCGGTTCTTTTACACAGTTGTGTTAGCCATTTTGAAAGGTAATTGTGATCTTGATAATTTATTTTTCATGCATTTTTATGGAACATCTTAATGGGATTAAAATAATGATGCCCTTACTAGTAGGGCCGTGAAAGGGGTCTTGTTTTTGGTCAAAGTGCTGGCTGGAAAGCCCAGAGATCCAACAGGTGTCCATTGCCTGTAAGAGAAGGGCATCTATTCTGCCAAGCTCCCAGAATCCAGGCTCCTAACACTTGGCATGGAACTCCATTGACCTTCACTGTTCAGTCACATTCAGGGCAATGCAGCCCCACCCAAAGAGCACAGGTAGAGGGTGTGACTACAGGCCTCAGGCCCTAGAGAGATTTACATACTAATGAGATGCCTGAAGGTCAGAGGGTGGAGCCAATTAAGCATTCTTTCCTAGCTCCTTCTTGCTCTCTCCCTCCCTATTTAACTCAGGTCTGCCCTGAGTTTCACAGGGGTGCACAACTAGATTCAACCATTATCCATCGTGCCAATAAAGCTGTTTTGGAAACCCAAGGACTTTCTCATGTCATTGGGGCCGTGACATAAGGAACCGTGGAGAAGGCCTTTCATGAGCTGCTGTAGCCATAGCCGCCATGCCTAACTTCCCGCTGGGAGGAACCTTCAGTGTTCCCAGCCACCCTAAACGCACTTACTCACTATGAGTTTCTGTGGAGACACATTTTGCAAGATAACATCTGTATGAACAAGCTATTCTGTGACTCTTCCAAAATGGGCATTCAAGAGACACTTAGAGAACAAAAAAAGGAATACTATTATATTCATCTAGGCTGTGAGTGGCTTTTCCTGTTGCAATCTCAGAAGAAACAGTCAAGTGATGGGTCAAAAATAATAGGAAAATGTTACAAGCTGAAACCCAAATCAGGCCTTCTCTCTGTGTTCCTTAATATGTCTAGCATTCTACACAGGTGAGGATGGCTACTGTAGTCAGAGCAACAATTTTCAAGGAGCCAAATCAATGGTTGTCCATTTATCCTTCATTTTTCTATTGTGTTCATTTTTATGAGTTTGGAGGGAATACTGACAGTATCAAAAACCCAGCCCCTTCTGTAGTTGGAGAAAGTGAGTTGATATTTGTTTTAGGGTTTTATTTGCACTTGAAGATGTCTGCATTATTTTTTAAGATAGAGTTTCTCACTGGGACCTAGAGCTCACTGATGAGCCTAGGCTAGCTGGCCAGTTAGCTCCAGTGCTCCCCCTGTTTCTCCCTCCTTTAATTCTTGGATTACAAGTGTACACTACTACTGACCTGACTAGTTTTTGTGGTTGCTAGCCATGAAAACCTTACCATACGCTACTAACAGGTAATATTTTATAATCCTTGCTGTAATCCTTTTTAAGTCCTTACTGTAAGGAAATCACAAACCAAAAACATTGCTGAACAATGTAGTATTAAACACTAACGTAGTGGTAGTATTTTTTTTTTTTTCCCTGTAAAGAGTCACCCTGGAATTTTGAAGGAGATTGCATTGAGTCTGTAGATTAGTTTGGTAATATAGCCATTTTTCACAATATTAATTTTTCTGATCCTGAATATGGGAGGCTTTTCCATTTTCTAGTGTCTTCCTTGATTGTTTCTCCTTCTAGGGTATTAAAGTTTTTACTTAACAGTCTTTCTTTTCCTTTCTTAGGCTTATTCAAGAATTTGGAAGTAAAAATACTTGTCCCATTATTACTTGTATATATTTGACTGCCAGCATAGATCCTAATATAAGAGTGTATAGAAATGCATGTATCGTTCTAGAGGAATGTGAATGAAATAAAAGCAATTTAATGATGTATGTACTCCTCGACACATTTTGTAAACCAATCAATTCCTTTGCCTTTGATATATTATTTACTGAGACCTGTATAGAAAACTTCTACAATTTCACCAACAAAATAGCAGATGATTCCTTATTATAAATTATTCATTAGTAACTGTGGGAAAACTTTTTAAATTAAGGTAGAAGCTATCATTGTACAGTTAGCCTTCTGAGCTTGGTGCAATGTGGAGGACTCTCTCCCTCAGCAGGGCTTCCCCTTCTCTGAACTTGTCTGGGGAGTTAAAAAAAAAAAAAAAAAAAAAAAACCCACACCTCTACCTGCAGAATGTCAGTAGCCTTGGTTAAGATTACAGGTTCAACTTCCTTTCTCCTGGTAAGAAGCAGTCCAGCTGGCACCTGAGATTCCAGGAATGCTTCCTGATGCTAATGAGGCATTTTGGTATTGTAAGACTTGATTCAATGAGCTTTGCCTTCCTGGATATTCTGACCATATCCCTAAAATTACATAAGGCTTGAATCACTCCAAATGAAGTTGATCTTTCTCCCCACAGCTGGTTCCCATGTCATTATTTAGTGCACATACTCATGGGAATTCTGAACCACTCCCCTCAATTGTCTCTGCTCCTTTTGCCCTTATGGATCAATATAGGCCAATGATCCAGAGGGGCCAGGAAGGGGGGCACAAGTAACATATGCCATTACATTGTGTAATTTATTTTGTTGTTAACAAGTCAATATGTTGATAATAAGATAATAAAAACACTTGCTAAGCCATTTTATTATTAGAGCAATTCTTGGGTAAAAGAAAGTGAAAATCCATTGTAGGCACATTATAATAGAATCTTAAGTTTCCAAAGCTTCTTAATACTTAGAATGATTTTTTTCTATGTTATAATGTGTTAAACAATTAATTAATACTAGATCTTATCAAAGGAAATCGCTTTGAGTGTGGCCTGTATATTTCTGTGGGTCATTCATCCCTTTGCCTTCCTTTATCTTGCTATTGAGTATCAATACAGTGGGAGAAAACACACAGAAAAAGGACAATCATTTCTTGTCTGGGTAATCTTTCTGAATGCAAATCAGATTCTGTCACACTAGTTTAGAGTCATTTGTGGGTTTTCCTGTCTTAAAGTTTAATACCCACAGCTCAGTAGCTCATGCTTGTAATCTTCAGTGGGGCAGCATTCCTCCAGTAAGAACTACAGTGTATGGCCCGGTGAAAGGCTACCAAAGATTTTTATTTCATTTCATGTGTTTACATGGTAGTTACAAGAGTGAATTTTTTCCCTCAAATTTCAGATATTTTCTGTTTTTGTAGTTTTGTCTCTGGTAGTTTGTCTCTGTGGATCACTTGAATTAAACCAATCTGTGCATATTCAAATTCATTAGGTTTGGTATATTGCTCCTGGAGTGACTGTATCAGTTTTACTTCCAGTAATAGAATGAATTTCTGTTACTTTGTTTCCTTGTTAACATTTGACAATACCAGATGAGTGCAAAATGCTAGATGATTTTACTTTGAAAAGCCAATTTCCTGGGTCAGGGGAAATGGACCAGTTGTTAAGAGCACTATGTGCTCTTCCAGAGGACATTGGGTGGGTGGATCCAGCATTGGCTGGGTGGCCTTCAACTCCACTTGCAGGGATTACAAAGCCCTCTCCTGGCTTTTGGAAGCACATTCAACATAGAAATACATTTTGACAAAACATCCATAGACAATAGAAAACAAATAAATAAAAACCAATGTCTTGATTTCTAGAGAGCGAGCTTGAACATTTTTTTTTCTATGTTTATTGATGAGAGTTCTCTTCTACAAATACCTTTGATTTCTTTTTTTCTGGGTTAGGTAAGTTTAGGGTAAGTAAGGCTTGTCTTCTGATTCTTTTTCTCTTAATACTGTCTCTCAATATGTAGACTTTCCTAACTGTATTATTGTCTAACTTATTTTATCTGTTATATTTCACTTCTGGAAACAGCATGTTATTATTTCTTTCCTCTACCTGTTGCAATACTTTAAAGCTGGGTCTTTAAGCTATCTGAAATTCATTCTGGTTCATTAAATAAGACATGGATTCTGATCTCCCTGGCATGTGTCTAACCAATTATTTGAGCCCTACTTGTTGAAATGTTCATATATATACTGATGCTGATGCATGCTGATATTTCTCTCATACATCTCGATAACCAATACACACTGACTTCTGGCTGACTTTCTGGCCTCCCCTCTCTGCTACAGCATTTTATTGTCTTCAGTAATATGGTTGATAATGAAAGTGGCTGTTTTGAAGGCATTCCCCCTTTTGCTCCCTAATAAAAGTTTTGAGGTCAGCTTGTCAAGGTTCCAAATAAGACAAGCTGACTGGGGTTGTATTCCAATGGCATTGAATTATATTTTTTTGTTTCAAGTATAGAAAAAAATTAAGTCTGATTGCACTTCAGTTCCTATGCACCTTATGAAGAAAATTTTATACCTTGTATTCTAATTATTGTACCTTAGAATCGGCTTCCTGGAAGCAATTACCTTTGGAGCATTATGGGGAACTGCTTTTCTGAGGCCCGTGATACATATACAGCAGAGGACTGCCTGGTCAAGCCTCAGTGTGAGAAGATGAGCCTAATCCTTGAGAGACTTGAGATCCCAGAGAAGTGGAATGCCTGATGGTGCGGGCAGAAGGGGGCACTTGGAGGCAAGGGGGAGGAGGAATGGGATGAGGAACAGTGGGTACTGAGAGCGGGCAATGGCTGGAATGTAAATAAATAAAATAATTAAAAAAATAAAAAAAGACAGCTGGAGACTGTGTCTTTAGGCACAGGCTTGGGAAGATGCCTGCTGCCACTCTGCAGGCCTTTGTGGTTTTGTTTGCTGCTCACAGAACCCTAGTGGCAATGATTGATCCCCCCACCCCCAGGGGAGGGCTTAGCTTCTAGGACACTTACTCCTTGTGGCCAAGAAGAAATAGCATAGGCTGAGGGGCTGAAAGATGGGTATGAACTTGTGGTCATTGATGGAAAGATGGGTGCACAATCTGTGTATCACCTTGCACATTCACCTACTTGAAGGCCTACAACTGCAGTGGCCACTTGATTAAATCTGATAGCTGGCCAAGGATCACAGACCTGGATGCTTGGATGGAGAAATGGAAAATAAATCTTTTGTGTTAATAAACTTATTCGCCGTCCAAAAAAAATTACGGCTGGAGAGAAAGTCAAAGTGGGAGGTTTCTATCAAATTCCTCCTCTCAGAACTCAAGGAATAAAGAGGTGGAAGAGGAGAAGGAGGAGAAGGAAGAGGAGGAAGAGGAGAAGGAGGGGGAGGAGTAGGAGGAGGAGGAGGAGGGAGAGGGAGAGTGGGGAGAGGAGGAAGAGGAGAGGGAAAGAGATGTCTGGAATTCTCTGAATCAATTAAGAAAGGTATATCTGAGCTCATAGAGTTTGAAGCAGTAAGCACGGGGCCTATGTGGGTCTGCACCAGGTCCTCTGCATATATATAGCAGCTATTAGCTAATTATGTTTATGGGATTCTGAGTGTGAGAATGAGTGCATCTCTGACTCTCATCACTGCTTTGTGACTCTTGTCCTCCTGTTGTGTTGCTATATCCAACTTCAATATAATAGTCTTTGCTTCATCTTATATTTTATTTTGTTATGTTTGGTTGTTGTCTCTTGGAAGCCTGTTCTTTTCTAAGAAGAATTCCTAGTCACCCCTCAATCTCTGTAAGCTCATTTGCACCTTGCTTACTTGATTCAGAGTGCCATGCTTTTCTGGTGTCCTCCACCCCTTCTGGCTCTTAAAATCTTTCCTCTTCCTCTTCTGAAGGATGAGCTCAAGGTGAGAGTTCTAAAAGGTGAGAGACATCACCTCCTAGTATTGGTGTTAGATTAGATACCAGCACTACATTGATCCACTAGGAGAGAGCCCTTAGTGACTGAACTTAGCAATGGAGGCTTGAACAATTAATATCTGCTCCCAATGCAGATACTTCATATTCAAACTATAGCAGCTCATATGATGCACAAATTAAGACTTGGCAGAAGAAAAAAATATCATCACTAGCCAGAATCAAAGCCTATCTGCCTTGTGACGCCATAATGATGTAACTTTCCTTACACAGGGAGAGGAAGGAGTTAAAAGAAATGGCGAATACATTTAAGACAGTAAGGAAATATACACATCTTCTACTGCATCCCCTGTCTCTTCAATCTATGATGGTTACTTCTCTCATCTTGAGGCTTATCATGCACTAGACTTTGTGCCTTTCAATAAGTATTATATGTGAACCACGCTGAAGGATTTCCTTGGAGGCCTTTTGACTTGGCTTGAGGTAGCAGTGGAATGAGAGAAAATACCCAGCATACATCACCTCTATGGCTCTCCATAAAGTATTCTTAACTCAGCAGGTTTTGTCCATCCATCTCCTGATAGAGGCATAAGGGGTGAGTGGTGAGGAGGTATTTGCATAACTAACTTTGGACCACCTGTCACAAATCACACATAGGTGCTTCCACATATTTCTTAGGCATACTTTAGAACCTTTCTCCTTAAGTTAGGGCTTGAGCTAAATCTGAGGAGTGTAAAATTTCCACCTAGTATATATATTCTTTATGTATGCCAATATGCTTTTTTGGGTTATTCTTATCTTACACTGAAAAAAGCTAAGTTTTGGTTCTTGGTCTGTGGTAGAGTCACTACAGTACACACTTCATTTTCAAGTTGTAACGTTTCTTAGTTTTTAACAATGACGTTGCCTTGCCCCTTTTCTCTTCTCCTTCCTCCTTCCCCTTACCTCCATTATATAAATATATATACATCTCTCTATCTCTATCTATCTATCTATCTATCTATCTATCTATCTATCTATCTATAGAGAGAGAGAGAAAGAGAGAAAGAGAGAGGAAAATTGTGTCATATTAGGAGTTATCTAGAGAAACAAAACTTTGTTCTGTAATTGATTCATGTAATTGTGGGAACATCGAAATCTTCAGACCTCAGCTGAGAGTTGATGGTTGTCTTGAGTAGGACTTGTTACAGAGTGAAGGCATTCTTCCCTTTGCATAGCTTTGGTTTTATCTAAAGTCCTTCTGTTAATAGGCTTACCCTTACCCCTATCATGAAGGATTTACTCAGATTCACTGATTGTAAATGCTGGTCACTTTTAAAAATTCTTTCAGAACACCACCTAGATTAATGTTGATCCATTGAGCACTACAGCCTGGTTAGAAGAACAGGAGTAACACCCACAGCTAGATACTATGGTGACTTTTCTTTCTTTTTTTTTTTTTTCTTAATTTATTTTTCAACAATGTAAAAGGCCAAAACTTCTCATATCATCCCAAATAGTAACTTCTTATTGTTCATAGACAAATCGATATCAGACTCTTAAACATTTGGTCATATACTGCTCAGGTTAGTATATGTCTTCCTGACTAAACTGTGTACCATTGAAGGCTCTCACATCTACTTTACATGCTGTCTCATGTCCATTGATAATAACTGTAATTTTGAAAGGAATAACTCAGGTGATAGTTGCAGTCATCCTATCTGTGTCATCAGGGAAAGGAGATTGAGGGGTAGAGACTAGAAAGAGACAATGAATAGATATATGACCCAGAATGCCTGTTTTCTCTCTCAGAACTAAGAAGGTGGCTGAAGTAAGAAGGGTTAAAGGGCAATTTGATAGGAAAGTCATCAACAAATATTTTACTGGATAGTTCATTTCTTTGCATTATCATTATATGTAAAAAGAGCAGGGAGAGAGAATGTTGAACACAAGGGTCTGTGTCTTGCTATTTTGACAAGCTGAGGGCTAAAATGACCTTGTTAAAACTGAAGCGCAAGAAATGTTTCAAAAAGCTTTTGAAAGTAAGATATTTTGAAACTGAGAAGCCAATAATAGTGGAAATGAAGGAAGCATTGTATTCAAGGCCAAAAAGGTTGACGGGAAGACTGGAGCAATTTTATCATGAGTAGTGTGTAAGTCATGAGATGCTGGGAAACAAATGACAAGCCGTCTGGTCCCTTGCCTATTCTTTTACAAATTCTATGGTTCTCATGTTTTTTTTTTTTTCTTCTTCTTTTAATCACTCAATTGATGCACCTGATGCCCTAGATGGGGAAAAATTAACAGATGCCCTGGATGGGGAATAGATGGTATGGAGATTTCTGCAGTCTATTTCCACCCACCCCCCACCCCCGCCTTGGATTTAGCTCCAGGCCACTCTCATTTCTTTCCTTGGCAGAAGAGAGGTAGTGTTCTTGCAGAATGAACTCTGTGTGACTGGAGCTCAATACAGCTACCATGAAGCCCATGCTTGAGTGTAAGGAAACAAGAGTCCAGAAGAGCAAATCTACTCATTGCTGGCCAGATGGAAATACCTTAGTAGGCGCCCCCTCTGCTGCTTCTCCCCTAAGCCATGGATGAAAGTAGCTTTTTTCTTCTTCTTTTTATTTTTTAATCAGAGGAATGTAGACTTATCCAGGAAAAAGTAAGAAGAGAATTTAAATAACTCTATCTGTCTGTCTGCCTGCCTGCCTGCCTGTCTGTCTGTTTGACTCTCTCTCTCTCTCTCTCTCTCTCTCTCTCTCTCTCTCTCTCTCTCCCATCCCCCTTCTCTCTGTGTGTTATGGAGGAGAAAAAGTTCAAAAACGCTTACTCATTTGTCTATATAAACAACTAGAAAATAATAGATTTGGAAACCTATTTTTCAAATATTTGTTCTCTTCTCTACTGTTTCACGTAAGTATCTTGTAGAAGATGATAATAAATTTCACAATATGAGAGAACTGTTGTTGATTCTCCATTTCACATAGTATCTTTATCCCTTGATTTATTGGTAGAACCTAAGGGCACCCTGTCAGCTGTATGCATCTACATTCCTTAAGACATATATCAACTAATGCAGCTGAGATGAGATGCTACATACTTGTACAGTCAAAGTTAAGTGTTGTTAGTGACCAGTGCAGTGGTACCATTCATGTAGCAAATTATTGAGAGGTTTCCCTATAGCTGCACTATAATTGATAACATAGCTAAAATAATAATAAAAATCACATGTCTTGTACATAAGGGTCTTCCATCAAGTGCTCAAACTAAACACAGTAACAAGCAACTATATGATTTAATAAAGCAATGCTGGATATTAGTTCAGGACCACCATGAGCAGCAAGTGTTCGAGTTCTTGTCATAGCAGTCCAGTGGACGGACTGTTATTTACTTTTCTTCCATCATAGGGTTTGGGATTGTTGAGGATTATTTCAGGAAGGAAGCTTTCGGAGAAAGATGACTCTTCACAGGAGTATTAATCGGTAAGACAAAGCCTATTAGGAGGAGACAGGTGAAAGGGAGGGGGCACCACACAGGCAAGGTAGTGATATATTGGAGAGACAAAATGTGTCATATGGAGGAAAAAAAAAAAAAAAAACGCCATAGATATTCGGCTAGGGTCTGTGTGAAAGAAAAGGCATATGGAAGACTTGAGTGTGGTGTGGGCGTGGGTATTTTTTTCTTTGTTAAATAAGTGAAAATGTTGATTTCCTGATCAATGGCTATGGACCTCTGAGACTGAAGAAATATATACACTTTTTTAACAGAGAAATAATGTGCACCAGGACTGTGTGCTGAGCAAACCACCGTGTACTTATATAATTTCTTCTAAAACTCCCATGGCTCCCCTGAGTCTACTGAACTTAGACTAGAAAGTACTCCTGCTTGAGATACTACAGTATCTACAGATACTACAATACAATGATGCTACAATACAATGCACTCAGAAATTGGGATACTTGGTGATTAACTATTTTTTTCTTGAGGAAAATTGTTGTTTCTTGCAGTTGAGGTCCTTTGGTCATTTCTGCTTTTCCTCCACCTATTTTGGAAGTTGCTTTGAAAAATGAAGTGACATATGGCAGAAGAAGGAAAAGAGAACGAGCCAGACAGAAACAGAACACCACATCTTGGGTGTCTCCAGAGTCCCTGCTTCTTGACATATCTCATCTCAAGTTCTCACAATGCATCTTCAAAATGCATTCTTTTGTGAAAGGAAAAAGAAAAGAAATACATGTAAAAGAAACCTGACTTGTCTTCACTCATTTAGAGGGATAAAGGGAGGCCCAGACACCAAGCCAGGATTGCTCTTTTTGTAAGTCCTATGTTTGTACACAACACTACTCAACATCTGTGGAGCAAGAATATGATGGTGTCTATGACATTTGTTTCTACCTTTCTCTGCCATGTAATGCGCTCACCAAGGAAAAACCCGGCAGAATCTCTTTCAATAAACGTTCGAGTAATAAAACAGCTTTGTGACTTATTTGTCTGTCTTCCACATTTGTAGTTTTATTTACTATATGCATTTTATGTAAATTCATAAAAGTCAATAAACTCAATATTCCAGAAATTCTTTGCAATTTAACATCTAGATAATTGGGGTAACAAAAAGAAAATTAATTCAGTGTTGTTTTATGAAGGCGAATAACTCAGTCTGGTTTCTCTCCCTAAAGAGAAGAGATCATACAGAAAGCAATGCGCATCTTCTCCATCTAAGGAAACAGATAAAGAAACAAAAGATATGGCATGAACTCTTAAAATGACCATGCCCTTTTAGCTCAGTATGGTAGCTTAATTAAAGTTATTTTAAGTAATAGTTAATTATGCTTAATTAAACTAATTATGGAATTAGCCATGGGAATTTGAATGAACCACAATGCAGACATGTTTGGCCTCTGCAGATCAAGTATATTAGTTTTCATAGATCCCAAAATTCCTGTCTATGTGTGAGAGTCAATATAACATAAAGCCTAAATTATATCTCTGACTATCCAAAACTAAAACAATGAGTGACTAAGTAATAGATATAAGTATTGAATGTGTGAGCATGTGAGTGTGCATTTCTGTGTGTGTGTGTTATATGATGATCTCACAGAGAATACTCTGTTCCCCCCCCAAAGTACAGTGTGTGAGACTATATTAAATTTGATTTATTTTAATGTAGGATTGCTTTGAGGGAAGCAAATGAAGATTAAAGGTCTAACAGGCAATGCTGTTTATGTTTTCAAGGGCTAAATTGTCCTTTTTTGTCTATGCATTATTCATATTTACCAGATGCTTTAGGGATTCTGGCTGACTTTAGGAAAGATCTAGCTTGTTTTTACTTGGAGATATAATTTAAACTGAAACATCTAGGTCTGGCATTGTTACTTCTGTGGTCTTGATTTAATAAGAGCCACTGGGTATGTAGGCAAATGGATAGTCTTCCCTGTGTCTTGGTAGTGCTTCCTAATAACATCCTTAATGGTTTCTTGGCTTTACTGATGTTGGAAATCTATCATTTTGTTTATTGGGAGAATTCCTAGTGAATTGCAATGAGAATAATTCTTAAAGTACAGTAACCCAGAATCTTTTAAGTGGCATTTCTTCAAATCAAGTTTCATTTCAGTTTACAGAAGTATTTTCTATCTAACTGACACTCAGAAGTAAAGTTGTCTCAAGAAGGCTTGTGACTGACCTAAGCTGTTTTTTAGATGGTTGGTTTCCTCGATTATTTCATTTGTTTGTCTATTGGGTTTCCCTCTCTCTCTCCTCCTCTCCCTCTTCTCCCTCTCCTTCTCTTCCTGTCCCTCTCCCCCTCTCTCCCTCTCCCTCTCTCCCTCTTGCTTTTCCACTCCCTCTTTCTCCCTTTCCCCTCCCTCCCTTCCTCCCCCCTCTCTCTCCTAAAGTGAGTGTTGTCTGTCATATATTTCTATTGAATGAAAGGCACACTGGAATGGGGGAGTGGGATAGAAGCCTCAGAGATCAAGCCATAGAGCAGGAAGACACAATCAGAAAACTTAGGTCTTACAAAAAGCCTTAATAGAAGTGATGGTGTTCAGGCTGGTGAGATGGCTCAGTGTGTAAAATCCTTGTTTTATAAGAATGAAGACCTGAGCTGAGATCTGCAGAACCCACAAAAAGGCCAGATACAGTTGTACCTGTCTAATCCCGGTGCTCCTGTGGTGAGACAAGAAGCAGAGACAGGAGAATTCATAGAAAATCCCACACTAACTACTCTGATATACAGGGAATGTCCAACAAGAAGAGACCCTTTCAAAACTATATGGAAGTCGAAGACTGGCATGTGAGGTTGTCGTCTGATCTGTGTATGTAGACTGTGGTACATGCACATACATACAAACATATCTAATGCTGTTTAACTCTTTATGATATCACATATATACTCTCACACAACACACAAGACACACACACACACACACACACACACACACACACACACACACACACCTATATACCCTGATAGGACTTTATGAGACAAGGAAATCTAAATGATGATGAGGGCATTTTCTGTTGGTCATCTCCTGCAAGAAATGCAGCCTACCCTTGAGAATAGTTTGTTTTCTCAGTTAGATTCTTTTGGAGAAAACTAAATTTTCATTTATAAGTAGTTATCAACTGAAGATTGCTCTGTACTAGGGATAGAGACAGATATACACTTGTCCTATCAAGTCTAGGATCCCCATCTGGTGCAGAACTTGCAGGCCCTGTGTTTCCTGCTTTAGTTTAGGACATACATCAGTCCTGCTGGGTTTAGAAGGCCTTGTTTCCCTGGCATCCTTCATATTTCTGCCTTTATACACTTTCTGCCTCTTCTGCTGCAGGATACCCTGAGCTCTGAGTGAAGGGATTTGATGGAGACACCCCTCTTCTGCATGAGAGTTTTCAGGTCTTCCACTCGCTGCATATTGGCTAGCTGTGGGTTTTTGTATTTGAATTGACAATGTCAGGGTCAATAGGGTTGTCAGCTTTGGAAGAAGGAAGCATATTGCCTTGGGTTGTCAAGCTTGTGTCTTTGCACTGGGATCTAGACATTTGCAACTATGATATCTGATGTGTATCTTGGTGTAGATATAGGATTTTGACTTTAGGTGCATGTTCCATCTTTTTGATTGCTTTTGTCCACTCTGGGTAGTAGAAAAATGTTGCAACTGTGGGATCCCTGAGTGCCAGTCAACTTTAGTGGGTCTGGAGTATTTGGCAGAGAACAATTCTGCAGATTAATGGAGAATCACAAAAGAATGGACACACATATTTTTCATTGTCTATATTTTTAAGGAATGTATTAAATATGGTCTCAGGTCTTTGGAGAGATGTGTGACTTTATTGGGAGGAAGCTGTGGGCAGTATTCTTTATAGTTCATATAACTAGATGGTACTTAGAACAGAGTAAAGCTCAATAAATGCCTATACATGTCATTAAAATGATTTTTTTGATGTCAGCTATGTATTTGGAATCTTTCTATATAATTCTAAATAAGTGGTGAACTTTGAAAATTTTATCTTCTTCTTGAGCACAGAATATGAGCCAGACAGTATGCTAACTGGGTTATATACATTGTCTTTCTCATTATTCATACTACCTATAACACTATTAAGATTTTGAAAAAGAGAAGAATTAGGCCTAACAAGTTAAATAGCTTTTTTTTCACCTAAATACTAAAAAATAAAACTAGATTTCCAGTCTTTCTTTCTGTTTTTTAATCTCATAAAGTCATAACCTCAAGTAGTGGAAAAATTCTAAAAATGGATAACTGTGGTTTAAATTGTTTAAAAATATAAGTAGGGGACTACTATATTTTAATTTAAAAATTATAGGCAATATATCAATTTATCATTCAGATGCTTTGCCACTCCTCCATTTGTTTTAAATTCACATATTCTTTATGATGTATATAACATCTCAAAAATGAAAAAGAGACACTAATTATGTAACTGTTATATCTGTGTATGCTGCCAGGATCCTAGCTCTCTGGAACCAGTTACACTAGAGTCAATGGCCTGTCACAGATACACTGATCTCAGGTTCATAGCATAAAGGAACACATGTGAGTACATAAATGGAGAAAAAAATCTGGTTTTATATAAGATGTCATACATTTAAGTCCACAATGTTTTAAAATATTATTATAAAACACCATGAAATTGCTACAAAAATTGAAACAGATTAAAACATTTAGAATATTTGAGATTAGGAGTTTTTTCTCATGCTCAGTTTTTATGAGTGAAGCAAGGACACTTTTCTTGACAATGTTTTTTTGCTTTCCTAATTGGTCAACACAGGACAAACATATCATCAAGCACACAGGAGTGTTACTATAGCATGAAGTTGTGCAAAAACGTACTGTTTAGATTTTGCCAATTTGACGTCAACCCATACACATCTAATTTCAGTTGAAAAATTGCCTCCATCAGATTGGCTTACAGGCCAGTCTGTGGGGTTATTTTCTTGATTAATGATTGATGTGGAAGGGTCCACTATGAGCTCTTCAACCATTTGGCAGGTGGTTCGGTGTTATATAACAAAGTAAGCTGAGCAAGCCATAAGTAGCAAGCCAGTAAGAAGCATCCCTCCATGCTTTGGTTTTTGCTTTAGATCCTGTTTTGAGTTTCTGCCATGATGTCACTGCAAGCTTCCCTGTTTTTCCAGTTTCTTTTGGTTATGGTGTTCACGACAGCAATAGAAACTTAACTAAGTCAGCAAGGCACATCCATCTTGAGCATTCAAGGCAGTTTCTTTTGTTATGTACCAGAATTACCTTGTTGTGGCTTTGTTCTTTTTATTCTTTATTTCTTTACAAATCCCTTCAGCAAAGCCATCCTCATGGAGTCTTTTCAGAAGAAGTTCCATTGGTGGAAGTGATTATGAATTTTTTTTCTACTCTAAAAGTTTTATAACTGATAAAGAATTGTATTTTTCTTTTTCCAAAATGCAAAAGACTCTTTAATCTCAAAGTGATAAATGAATTGCATTATTCAGAATCTTCCCTTTAAGTTTAAAGTGTGCTGGTGCCAAAAGCCTATTCAAAACCTATAGGCTTCTCATCTGATGTAAGGTTAGAGTCACCCAAGCAGAGAGTAGAGATCAAAGGCATCTTGTGATATCAGGGATCAATCTAGCAAACCAGAGTGGCAGCTGAAATGGAAAATTGCCAGCTGCTGACCCAATACCAGAAGGTTCAGAATTATTTTACAGCAAGCGCAAGTGAATTACTTCTTGTTGATGTGTGGTACTCTCTGTAAATGGAACTTGGTGACAAATGCTGAAAGGGAAGTACTTTATCAGTATTTGACTGGTGAATTATGGGGCAGGCTGGTATGTGCCTGCTTAGAAGACCCAGGATAGATGGAATAGAGTAGAATAGAATATTATTATCAGTTCAAGCTAAGTCACAATATCACCAAGTCATATGTTAGGGACCAACAGCATGATTATCAATCTTCTTTAGGAAAAGACTTAAGTGTGCAAAATTGTACTTATGTAGACAGAGTTTAAGAATGTCTACTGTGTGAGGATGCTTCAATTCCTTTAGGAAGGAAAAGAATGTAATCATGGGAATGGGAGAGGGAAAAAAGGGAACAGGATCAGGTTATTGGTGGTGGTGGGGAACAGGAGTGAAGCCCTGAGGGCCAGCAGAATAAATGGATACAAGCAACCTCTGGAGATAGGAGGTGGGGGAACCCTCTAGAATGTACTAGAGACCTGGGAGATAAGAGACTCTCAGGACTCCAAGGGAGGGATCTTAAATAAAATGCCCAACAGTGGAGAGAGGGAACTTGTAGAGTCCACCTCCAGTAGAAAGACAGGGCATCAAGTGGAGGGATGGGGTTGCCATTCCACAGTCCAAAACTCTGACCCAGAGTTGTTCCTGTCTGAAAGAACTGCAAGGAGAAAAATGGAGAAGAGACTGAGGAAAAGGTAGTTCAGTGGCCAGCCCAACTTGGGATCCATCTCAAGAGGAGGCTCCAAGGCCAATGACATTATTGCTGATGCTGTGGTGTCCTTACAGACAGGAGCCTAGCCTGGCTGCCCTCTGAGAGGCCCAACAAGCAGCTGACTGAGACAGAAGCAGATGCTTACACCCAGCCAATGGTCTGAAGTCCAGAACCCCTGTGGTTGAATCAGGGAAAACCTGGAAAAAGTTGAGGAGGAGGGTGACCCCATGAGAAGACCTCAGTCAAATGAAAACATTAAAAAAAAAAAATCAGGCATTTCAAAATGTGTTAGACAAGTAAAATCCTAGTACCTCCACCAGAATTTCTGGAACATGAAAAGAGGAATTCAAATCTTCATGTATTAGAGATGATATAAAATACATGTTTGGGGGATTTTTATATGTTAATTTCTGTGTATTAAGAATTATAAGTTACAGCTATAAGTTTAAGTTAAGAAATTCTAGAAAAGCCAGTTATGAGCTGCAATTGAAGAATAACAGACTGAGGCCTTATATGAAAATTAAGTGTCAGTTTTGCTGATGGCAATTGAAATTATTACAGTGAAATTATCTATCGCTGAGCCAGGGAGTCAAGTGAGAAAGCCAAAGAACACTGTGCCAGTCACTAGAGAGATTGCTCAGTGACTAAAAGTACTTGCTGCTCTTGCAGGAAACCCGAGTTCAGTCCTTGGCATCTACATAATAAGGCTTATGACTATGTTATTCCAGTTCCAGGGAATTCTACACCCTCTTCTGACCTCTTTGGGTGCCAGGCATGCATATAATGCACGTACATACATGATAGAAAAAAACCCTTATTCATGTAAAAATAAATAAGCAAATAAATATATATTTAAAAATGACATCATGCCAAGAATGAACTGTGCAACAAAAGACATACAGGATTAACTTTGACTGTCTGTATCTCACTGCTTTGACTCTATTGCTTAGTTTAAATCAAGCCAAAAAATTACACTTGTATGATGCATGTATAAAAGAGGAAAAATTTAACAGCCCACTTATGCTGTCAAGTTCAATTCTGCTACAAGTTTCTTTATTAGAGGGGAATAATCTCATGAACAGAGGCACATTTGTTCCTTTGACAGATGAGACATATGGAAATTGCTATGGTTTGACTCTCTCCAATAAGCCATCCAGGTCCCTAACTAGTGTTGTTATTTTGAAAGGTTCTGGAAACTTTGGAAGATGAGATCTAGCTGAATTAATAGGCTTCTGGTGCAGTATTGTCTCTGCTGCCTTTCTGTTGGGCTTTTAGCTTCCTGACTGCAGGGAGGGGAAGGGTGAAGAACTTTCTCCTCCTCATTCTCTAATAGATAGGCTATTCTGTTCTGGCCTAGCAGTCATGGGCTGAAGCCTCAGAAACAGTGAGAAAAATAAATATTTTTCTCACCAGGAGTTATTTATATCAAGAATTATGGTCACAGGGATGAATATGTAATTATTATAAGACATGTTCTAACTAAATCTACTAAAGCACAGTTGGCTCACTTCTTTGATACTGATGGACTTGACTAGACTCTCATATCTTTCTGTATCTGTGTCTGTGTCTGTGTCTGTGTCTGTGTCTGTGTCTGTGTCTGTGTCTGTGTCTGTATCTGTATCTGTATTTGTATCTATATATCAATACCTATACCCATACCTACATGTTTTGGGGATTTTTTATATGTTAATTTCTGTGTATTAGGAATTATAAGTTAAAGTTATAAGTTTAACTACACACAGACACACATACACATATATATGTAATATATGTATGATATATATTATAATATATATATTACACACAGTGTATAAAAATCTTCCTACTCTTCTTACTCCTTTTCATCAAACTAAATCAGGTTCTTCAATTTGTCTTCCATGAGGCTGTTCTATCAGACCTCAGGGAGCTTACTCAGTCCTATAACTATGGTGGCTGAAGAAGGATCTGTATTAGTGACTTAATGATTTCATCTCATGCAGAGAAGTAACCTTAATACATTTGGGTCCATATCTGGCTGGGATGGCCTTACTCACATGTAAAAAAAATTTTTTTTTTATTCATGGTGTATTTTGACCCAAAATGGACCTAACTAAACTTTCATCTATCTCAAAGGAATAAAATAAACTTGTTGAAGAAAATGTGTATCCGCTTTATATTTTCTATCTCAAGAGCAAAGTCACAGATACAACATTAAGAAATATTATCAAGAGCCAGGGTATAGCTCAGCTGTTATTGTGCTTGCCTAGCAATCACAAAGCCTTTTCATCCCTGAAGCACTTCTGTCCTCAGAATGGCCCACACCTGGAATTGAGTTGCAAGCCTATGATTCTAGCACCTAGTAGGTGGGTGAAGGAGGATCAGAAACTCCTGGGCATCTATAGCTACAGAATGAATTTTAGCTTAGGCTGGACTGTATGAGATCATAACTCAAAAAGAAAAATTCAAAAGAGAGAATTTTTAAAAAGAAATTTATTTGTTTATTTATTTTAGAATTTTGGACTAGCATTAAATAAAGGAATACCCACTAAGTGAATTCAGAATTGTAAAAAAGAAAGCCAACAATGGAAAATCAGTCATGAGGGTAGCATGCAAGGGCGAGTCAGAATAAAGCCAAGGTGTTCATAGGTTTTCCACACTGCTGAAAGCAATAGTTCCCTTACATTTTATGTCCAAGGGTGACTCAGGTGATTGGGAAGATCCTTCTGTGGGGGAGCAGCTTGCTATGCGTACTTAGCATTTTCTTGTAGCATGGAGTCCTAGAGCAGTGTCTTCACTACCTTGGCTAGAATATTTGAAGCACTCTCTGGACATTTCAAGAAGGTTTAAGATACTAAGTGCTAGAGAAAATTACTAGAAAGTTGACATATCGTAATTACCATCTGAAGCTAGTATTTAATTTTTTATGTGCAGATTACCTATATTGATAGATTAATGACAAAGTGAGTCTCCCTTTGACCTTGCAAGTGTTACCCTTACTTGAGTTCTCTATGCAACCTACTGCATATAGGTATTACAGCATGGTTATCAGCTTTAAAGGGAATTTGCCAGGGTTGTTTTATACTAGGTATATATTCCTTCAGTGTTGGCTTTTCTGAGTATGACCTACAGGGAGGTAATATTGCCACCACTCAGGAGCTTATTATTGTAAGTTCATGTGTACTCTAAGACCTGTTAAATCAGAATTTGCATGTTAACATTATCTTCAGGTATTTAGTAAGCATATTAAAGTTTGAAATAGTGCTGTAGAAAATTGGAAGGAATATGAAGGAGCGGTGACAGCCAATGCGTTAGTATAGATAAAATGCTCTGTACTCACAAGGACCCCTGTCCTTTGACTGTACAACTGCAGCCTGATGTGTTTCTAACAGAACACAAATCTTGTTACAGGAAAGAGTTCTTCCAACCCTGGATTGTTGAGTTTTCTGAATGCTGGAACTGCTTTTTCTGTTCTTGTAAACATATGTTGGGAAGTCTACTCCACCAAGATGACACCTGCAACCCATTTTCCAAGCCTTCAGCTGTTGGTGAAAGTGCTGGTTTTGTTATATTTGGAAGAGACAGGCTATAAAGGAGAGTTTGGATGAGGTGGTTTTTTTGTTTTGTTTTGTTTTTTGTTTTTTTTCAGACATTCAAGGTCATTCTTGTAAGCCCCAAGGAAGGAAGCTACAGTCATTAGATGTAAAGTTGTTTTCAACCCACTGGGGATTTCCAGCTAATGATTACCACTGTGTGTGTGTGTGTGTGTGTGTGTGTGTGTGTGTGTGTGTGTGTGACAGAGGGAGAGGGAGAGAGAGAGAGGGAGGGAAAAGAGAGAGAGAGAGAAAGAAAGAGGGAGGGAGGGAGGGAGAGAGAGAGAGAGAGAGAGAGAGAGAGAGAGAGAGAGAGAGAGAGAGAGAAGAGTCGGAGAGTCTGAGACAGGGTCATGGAAGCATACATAAGTCTAAAAACTGATTACATAGGAAATCTTAAGGCATGTAAAGTCGGCTAGTTACACTCAATGGAATCCCATGATTTCTGATCCTCAAAGAGAATTGGAGATAAGATGTAAACCAGTTTTTAAAAATCCCCTTACATGAGCTTTTATTTCAACTCCTAGGTGACCTACGTAAGTATGAAATGTAAAAATTTGAAGTCATAGAGACTGAAGACTGGAGGTATCATCCTCTTTCTGTCTATGTGTTTTGTGCGCCCAGAGTCTTTATGCCTTCATTGTCTGAGGCTATCAGTGCCATACAATTTTAGCCACTATACCTACACTAGTTCATGTTAAATGCTTTGTCCTTGGGTGTGCAATGCCTCTAATTTGTTGACCCTTCTCTGTAGTAGACACTGGACAAAAGGGGTGGAAGCAGAAGCGGAGTTGTTTCTTTCTCTTCACTGATATCAGATACTAATTATAATTACTGTAAACCTATATGATGTATAACAATAATTTTAAAAATTCCACTGAATATCTGATAGCTTCTCAGTTTATATTCCCAGAGACAATGATTCAGAAGACTAAGGCAGGATTTGTAAATACATTCCTTGTTAAACTCTAGATGATTGTGCTGCAAAGGTTATGTTTAATGTTTAGTTCTGAAGCAAATATAAAAAAAGGTTAAGCCACATGATTTCAAGAATCTTCAGTTCTATGGGGCAGCCAAGCAAGTACATGGCATACCATACAATGATATTTTAGGTCTGTGATAGAGGCAAGCATAGAAGGGGACTCTAGAATGGTTGTTGCCAGAGAAAGGCAACAAATGAATTCATCTTCATATCTTTCTTTGTGTGCTCTCAGCAAATTCGGGACATCTATGAAATTGATGTGCGTTTCCCACTGTGGTGTCAGTTGTTAACCCTTTGAGCCCTTGGTTTACATCCACATCCATAGATATCCAAATTGTCTGCCATGCTTATTTCTACTCTTATTTCTACTCTCACAGTTGATCAAGTGGTCTGTGGCATAAGTCCTACTAATGAGAAATAAGCTATTTGAAAATCTGATAATTTCTTCTCATGGAAAAATTTCATGTTAGTAGACTAAGAAAGAAATGGCTCTTGAAGAGTGGCATCCTGGGTCTTGTGGCACATGTGTGTCTTTGTGTGTTTGAGTATGTATACTTGTGTATGTTTACCCATAAGTAGGAACAAGAATCCCAAAGCTTATAATCCCACCAGTAGTCACTTTTTAAAACCTTTTTTTAAAGCCTGAGTATTAGGCATAGGAATTAAATCCAAATCGTAGGGGGTGAGTATTGGACCAAGGTAATAACTGCTGCTGATAGTTTATGGTGGCTGTAAGTCTAAAATGATATCGTAATGCACAAAAATATTGAGCAAGAAGAGACAAAATAATTAAAAGAAATGAAGCTCCAACAAAGAGTTGATCATGCTTTAATGAGCAGTAAGAATTGATGAGGTGAAAAATGTTAGCCTGCTCCAAAAGATGTGCTCCTGCTTTAAAAATAATCAGAGGGATAGAAAAGTCATTTTGCAGTTTAGTGATAGTTAACATACTAGTGCTTTCTTAAATTCTTGTGAAAATGGTATTTCTTATATTTTTATCTTATACAGGGATAGACTCAAGAGAGGTTATTGCTCTAAGGAAAAACACATTATCTTTGGTGGTGGCGCACGCCTTTAATCCCAGTGCTTGGGACGCAGAGGCAGGCGGATTTCTGAGTTTGAGGCCAGCCTGGTCTACAGAGTGAGTTCCAGGACAGCCAAGGCTACACAGAGAAACCCTGTCTCGAAAAACCAAAAAAAAAAAAAAAAAAAAAAAAAAAAAAAAAAAAAAATAGAATTACATAACTTTATCTCATCCCTTTCCTTTCTCCAGCTCCTCCTATCTGTCCTCTGTCAATCTCCTGCCATATTCCCTACTACTCACAAGTTGGTAGCTTTTTTTCCTTTTGATTGATTGTTTTTGTTTCATGTACACATATGTCTGTCTGTCTGTCTATCTATCTATCTATCTATCTATCTATCTATCTATCTATCTATGTACCTCTCTCTCTCTTTCTTTCTCTCTTTCTCTCTTTCTTTCTTTCTTTCTTCCTTTCTTTCTTTCTTTCTTTCTTTCTTTCTTTCTTTCTTTCTTTCTTTCCTTCTTTCTTTCTTTCTTTCCTGTGCATTTTTGTTGGTGGGATATGTATGGTTTCAAACCTGACTACTCTGAGTTGAGCATCACTGGAAGAGGCTATTTTTTTCTCCCAGTAGTCACTATTTGTCTATAATTTTTTGTTAAATTTTGGGACCCTATGAAATTCCCCCCTCTATATTAGCATGTCTATTTGATATTGCTCTTGTTCCTATCTTATTTATGATGACATTTCTGGGAGTGACTGATGGAGTAGTTCCTTGTATTCTGCCTCTTACAATCTTTGTGTCCCTTCTTCTGAGATATTCTGTGAGTCACAGATGCAGGAGTTCTAATGTACATGTGTATGTTGGTGCTGGGCTTCCCATATCTGTTGATCTCTGAATTGTATTCTGTTGTGGTTCTCTGTTGAGGTCTCCATTTGCTGCAAAGTGAGGTTTCTTTGGTGAGGGATGGTAGCTACACTTAACTGGAAAAAACATGTTTGAATTTCCTTTCTTTTCTTTTCTCCTACTATGCCTGGCTACAAAGCTGGTTCCTGACCATCAGTTCAGTTCATGCTTTTCTGAGTAGCAAAGCTAGAATTTCCATATCTTTTAGTTACAACTAAACATTGTCAATGAGGTACAGCTGGCAGAAGGTTATTAATGCCTTCCCCAAGTAAGAAGAGATATAGTAGTGTAGCCCTTGGGTCTTTGGAATGGATTACATGTTATAAAACACAAGAACATTCCACTTTTAGCTTTATACTCATTTAGATGAACACACTCATCTGCTGCTTTACATACAAATTTGGGGAGGAAAGACCAAGAAGGCTAGAACAATTCTGTGAACTCAGTCTCCTGCACAAAGCTGCTCGTTGTTGGTGGGTGGATGTCCAAGATGTTGAAGCTGATCTCTTTGGATCATTTTATCCTTATCAATCACAGATGGTTATTAGATTTCTAGACTTTAAGTTTTGCTGATTAAAGTACCCAGCAAGCACCCACAAGTACTCCAGGACACTTGGAAATATCTTTATCTCTGGTGTAAGATTAATGTGCTGCCTATCTTGAGATTCCTGTTGTGACCATGGCTGTAATTTTGTCCATTGGATATGCTGCTACAATAGATGAAATATACAACACACATTTTATGAACTATTAATCTCACCTGCTTCAAAACATCACTTTGAATTCTCTCACATATGGAATCATAGAACCCGACAAGGACATTGCTAGGTCTCTAGATGTGTCGTGTTAGCTCTTAAGAAGGTCAGCCACCATTTGATCATGAGCGTGACTGGTAGTGCTGTTTCGAAGCCCTGGGGAGAGTACTGGCTGACCTTCTGATTTGTTTGTCAAGCTTGTCTGAGATGACATGCAATTCTGTTTGCTTTTATGTGAAAGCACACAACACAGCTGGAATTCAGAAGAGCTCAAGTGAAATGCTTCTTGATTTGTTTTCCTTCCTTGCACTTCCAAATGGACAAAGCCATTTCTTTGTAGTATTGTCAGGATCTGAGAGCCCCAAAATGGTAGTGGAAAATGCCCAGGCATTAAACCATCTATTGAGCAGCATTCAAGTCTTCGGTACAACTTCTTGTAGGAAATATGACAGTTCTGAATTTCTTTCAGAATCAGGATTTATCTTCAAAGCAAAAATTTTAATTCCAAATCCATCACAAGATATGGGATTATACAAATCTAGGTTGCGTGAAGATAATTTCAGAGGTATAGGGAAAAAATAAAACAAATCAATCATATTTAGACAACATGAAAGCTCCCAGTCTATCAATGAACACTGGTTAATTTTGTTTCAGTGCTAACCTCAGGAGATCAAAGCATCAATGGTGTATAGTGTGAGCAGCAGAACTTGGCAAGATTATTGAAAACTACTTCCTCACCATTTCCTGTGATTGGCACAATTAACCAAATGACATGTTGTTTGATTGCCTGCGTGCTACCCTGGAGCACCAAATCTCACAGTTTGTTAGTACAAATTGTTAGATGTTCCAACTCCCAGGCATGGTTCTGTCTGAAACAAACAACCTCAGGACGGTAGTAGATTAAGCAAGTTATGGATTCTAAACTGTTTTCCAATTTAAAGTATTGAGGAATATATAATATGCTTTGATTTGCTTAAGAAGCTTGTAATAAAATTTCTAAAATGCTTTGATGTATTGTATGGCAAATACTCTTTTATTGTAAAAATATTTGTTTTAACAAAATAAAGCATATAGAAATAGGTTTTATTGTACATATGTCCATTTCATTCAATGAAAAAGAAATGTTAAATATCTCAAAAATCTTAAATACCTCAGTGGGTAAATAGATTTAAAGTTACAAACCATGAATTTTATAAAATACTAACATAAAACAAAAGGTTAGTGCTTGTACTACCTAATTATAGGCAAAATTTTCAGGAAAAAATTTAAAAAGCAAAGTTTTATTCTGACATGTTTGATTCCTACTTTGACCTTTTGGCAGAAACAAAGTATTATAAAAACATTTTATTGATTCTTTGTGAGTTTTACATTATGCACGCCAGCCCCAGTCCCACTCATCTCCTATCCACACTTCACCTTTGCAACCTCCTCTCCAAAATAAAATAAAATAAAATAAAATAAAATAAAATAAACAAAACCACAACCACCACCACAACCACCATCACCACCACCACCAAAAAGCCTAGAAAGCATTTCATTATAGAAGCTGTCTCACAGTCTATCCCTCTGTCCACACATCTTCACTTGCAAATGTTCACTGCTGTGAGCCATTAGTCTGGTTCAAGATCTCCGGCTTCTGTAATACCATCAATATTGAATCCTCATCGGGACTTCTCCTGATTACATCCTGTTGTTGCCCTATGTCATGGAAACCCTGCAGCTTTGGATCAGCAGAACTGTCCTATTCACTGATCACAACCATTCTCAGGATGTAGATTTTGGGTTGGGCCAACTCAGAGCCCTGGATCTAGACCTGGGTGGTAGCTGATCTGGTCAGCACACTGGTTCTTCCTTATACACTGGCTCTCCCTCATTCTCACCACCAGGATAGTGTGCTCTCCAGCACTGCTCTAGCTAGGCCACCCCATGTGGCCATTGGCATGAAACAGAGTCAGATCTGCTCCCATGCCCTTTGGATCAGCTCACCACACCTATACCTCCAGAGCCAGCTACATTTTTGCTACCTGGGTGAGGCACAGGTTCTGCTCCTGAATGCTGTTGTTGATTAAAGATGGAGTCAGCTCTCCATAGTGCTTCAGCCAGTGAGGAACAGGGTAGTTCTGCAAAGCCCCTGGACATCCGAATGGTCCCCAGCAGCTGCCTCGACCAGGGACACCCCATGTTCTCTAGTGGTAATATGAACCATGCACATCAACACAGAGCCCTGGTACTGCATAGCCACAGACTCAGGCATGACCCTAATTGGCAGCTCAGGCTCAGGCCTCACCATGGTCCAACATGTCAGGGCTGGCCACTCACAACAGGCTACTCTTCTCTTCTTCCAGTCTCCAATTTCATCTCTCTTCATAATGCTCAAACTGCTCCACTTCTCTTTCTCTCCATCTGACCACCACATGCTCACACATAGTGGTGGCTCCCATTGCAGGCTGGGTGCTTAGCTGGTTGCCCCTGGGTGACATCCTCTGTCTGTGCTGTGTGGTGTGGCAACAGGCAAGTATCTATGGCCGGCTTGTGCTATGCACTGGAGGGTAGGTCTGTGGCTAGCTGGTCTCTGTCTTCCTCCTCCTGCACTGTGCTGCCTGGATGCTATTTGATTTTCATGAGTCCTAGGCATAAAACAGCTTTGGACACCAAGCCAGGAATCAAGCTAGGATGAACAAAGGATTGGCATTTTCTCCGCCCCTGGTTGATATAAGAACACCATCACCACCAAGGTCTCTTTTTGCCCATTGCAGGGTTGGTGGGGCGGGGAGGAGCTAGCAAATACTTGTTAGCACTGGTTCTAAATATTCATTGCCTAGTAATAAAGAACAACTTTAAAAATTTCATGTTACAGTTAGGTGTCTGAGGCAAAAAACCCATACAACTTATTCTTCACAAGGATGTGTTATAATTACTTTTATTATGATAAATTCCTCCACAAAAGGAACTTGAGAAAGGAGGAGACGATTTCCGTTCACTCTATAAGGGTATAGTACATCATAGCAGGGAAGCCTTGATGGCAGGTGCTTGAGGCAGCTTGTCATACTGAATATCCAGTCAGGAGCATGATGCATGCTAGTAAGTAGCTCACTTTCTCTCTTTTTCAATTCAGTCCAGAACCTTAGCCCATGCTGCACAGTTAAAGCAAGCCTTCTGACCTCAGCCTAATGCAGATAATCTTTCACTAGGACACAGAGATGATCTAATTCAGAACATTCCTTACAGGTATGTCCAGAGACTGAACTAAACTGAAGAATTCTTCACGGGTATGCCATGAAATCTTTTTCTTAGTTGATTATAGATCCTGTCACCTTGACAACTAATATCAACCCACAAAGAGTGGAATAAACAATTTTTAAGTTCTATTTTATAGGAGAATTGGGCATATTAATCATGGTGGGCTACTTATTTTAGTCCTTTCTTTTGATCACAACATTTTGGAATCTGAAAAATGGGGCTAAAAGGCAGACACAAGTGAAGGAGAGCGGTGAAAAGAAAAATATTAGAGCTGTATTCCGGATTGCCTCCTCATCGAAACAATGTATTAATCACAGTGAAGGCTGGTGGTAGCTCTCCTTAAATTCTCTATGGTCAGAGAACAACTAGTTTCTATTTATTCTCTTTTAATACCAAAAGTAACAGTACTTTCTGTAGTGTCAATTCTGTGTCACACACGATGTAAGTGTTTCATAAAATTAGTCTTCTATCTGGAAATCTAAACGTCTACATTATGATCTTAATTTCAATAAGGAGAAAAGCGAACAGTTGGTTGAACAGAGTCATTACCAATAGGTCCCAGAGCATCTTTACCTTTCGTCCACCTCATTCTGTAGCCCACGTAGCCCATCTTACCCAGGTCCAGAACTCAGTAAAATGTGTAGGAATGTAATCAGTAAAATGTACTCTCTGAGCCTGTTTTGTTTGACTTATTTTTGTGCATAATTAAAAACCATTTTGAATTTAAAATTCAATATCATATATTGCTAGTTTTTTTCTTTACCATAGATGTTCAACTATTTTAAAAGTGACAAAGATACAAATGTCATTGCTCATCTAGTTATTCTTAGTAAGTTCAAACAGTTTTTACGATTCTTGTTGTGCTTCTGGATATATGCAAAAATCGGTGTGAGATACACTGATTATTTACCCTGTGAATATGTATGCATATACACTATACATAGTAACAGTAAAAGAGCCCTCAGCACACAGTCTATAAACATAAAGTTTCCAGTCTGTGAGTTAATTACAACTGATGTAGTTGGCCAGGTGGAACTCTAACACATCTCAGAAATAGTTTTCATTATCTCTTCATGACATTTGAGCTATCTTAGAAGTGTAAAGAATACGCATTAGAAGCAGTTGACCATTTTTTAGCTAAATTATTTAGACATAATAGTGTTATGTTTTTCCCTTCCCCTTTTCCTAGAGTGCTCAAATTACTTCTTTTTTCTTTGACTCAGTTTCCAAAATGCTACATTTTTTCCAAGTTGTCAGAAAAGCTTGGAAAAACAAAACAACAAAACAAAACAACCCCCAAAACCTTGCTACCTTTGTGGTATGCTCCCAGGTGCAAGGATTTTGCCTGTGCTGGCAGTAGGCTGAACTGCATAAAAGGAAGACAACTTTGGTAGAATGTTAAAAGAGAAGTAGTCAGAAACAATTGGCATTCCCTGACAAATATTTGTGTGTGTTATCTTCTTTCCTTTTCATAATTGTATCCAAATAATGTGGAGATTTATTGGATATTTTCTGTCATCTTGAATATACCACATATCAGCAAATTGACACAGAGGTGGGCAAACAGGATATCAGGAGACTTACTTGAAAAATCCTAGAAATCCCCAAGTCTATCTGAGAAAGCTTTGCATTAGTGATACAAAAACCTTCACCATTAAGTTTCTTTTTATCCTTCCTAAAAAAAAAAAAAAAAAAAAAAAAAAAAAAATGAGCAAGCCAGGTTTTGAAGTGTCTTAGGTCTCTTTGGTACCCCAGAACAAGCAATTGCTCTATTCTTAAGAAGTTTCTGACTGGAGCTGCTCAATATCTTATCTGCTTGAGAAGTTCCAGGGAACACACAGATATTATTCAAACTACATGGCTCTTTCTACCTTCTCTCCTGTGCTACTGTTGTCATTAATTTGAGTAGTTTCTCAGAAGATTGAAGTAATGGGTAATCCACTTACTGCCTGAGAATTGTACATTCTAGGGGTTTCTGACATGCTCAGTCAGAACCACATGCTTTCCTGATTATGTCTGGGCATCCAGCAGCTGATTGCCATTAACATGAAGATCTACACATAGAAATAGTATAGAGGGATGCTGCAGCTCTTCTGCCATGTTATAGCTGTTGAGTTTTGTATCATGAGAGCTTGTCACTGTAAGGTGCTCCCTTTGCACTGGACTGCCACATTTCCCCAACGTTGCTCACTGCCCTCAATCTTGGCAGAACACTTTGTACCTTCTAACTCCTTTTTCTATACATGGCAGAACAGACCTGACAATAACGCCCTATCTCAAAGAAGCAGGACACTCAATTTGTGTTCTCATTCTCTTCTCTTTTCTTTCCATATTACATTCTGGTAATAGGCTGAATATGAAAAAATAAAAATCTAAGGATAATGATTAAAGCACTTTAAACCTCTACTCATGGAAAGAAGGAAATTGCATGTTTGATCTGTCTCTTAGTTCTATAATTAAATCTTTTTTGAATTATTATAACAATGTACTTATAAGAATTATTCTGTCTTTTCACTCTTAAGAACACTTTACAATTAAACCTATTGCATTTTACGAAGATTTCCCATTAAGGGACATAA
Source organism: Arvicanthis niloticus (assembly GCF_011762505.2). NCBI lineage: Eukaryota > Metazoa > Chordata > Mammalia > Rodentia > Muridae > Arvicanthis > Arvicanthis niloticus. The sequence goes on along the minus strand of NC_047660.1, from coordinate 33,485,259 downwards.
TTTATTCTTTCTTATTCATGATATGTTTCAACATCATTCTTGAAACTAAATTAATTGCATTTTCATGTAGTCAAATGTTTTTGAAAGGATCCATGTATACCAAAGTAGATCATTCTGATTCCTGACAGGAATGGAAAATGTTATGGAAGAATACTTTGTTTGGTAAGTAAGTTTGTCGATGTGAAGATGCGTGTGTGTGTGTGTGTGTGTGTGTGTGTGTCTGTGTATAAGCTAGAGTACAACTTTGTATGTCATTCTTAAAGGTTCTTTCTACTTTGTTTTTCTTATCAAGCAGGTTAGTTTGAGTAGCCAGAAAGCCGAGCTTGTATTTCTCAAATAGATGACAATATTATTAGGTATCATTAGTCTTTCTTAAAATGATGCCTAGCTTTTCTAAAACAAATCCATTCTTGAAATTTATTTACCTTCCATCTTCTCTGACCATGTAAATTGTTCCCTTTGTGAATGCTAATGTTGTATTGTTTGGAAATCATAGGATAGTTATGACCAAGATTGTGACCAGTGACATTTGTGTTTAACTTAAAGCATGACATCTTCCTGTCACTGTGGAAGAATCTCTGCTGCATATTCTAGAATGAATTATGGTTTCCCTTGGCCAGGTTACATCTAGCAGGGCAACACAATTAGTAACCACACAAAGGTAAGTTTTCCATGGTTTCTGTATTCATTTATTTTTTAAACTTTGGCGTGTGTGTGTGTGTGTGTGTGTGTGTGTGTGTGTGTGTATTCTGAAGACCAAACCAATGTTGGTCTTGTTAGGAAATGTTCCAATGCTTTTGAGCTAAATTTCCAAACTGGGATTTGTTTTGAAGTGAGAATAAAATCAAAAGCTATAGCTTCAGGAGCTAGTATTTTAATCTAACACTATGATATATTCATACTGTTATATCACTTGTCTTAGAGACATCATGAGTTCCCTCTAGATTTCATTCAGCAAGAGTGAAAGATACAGTTTCATCATGAAACTGATTTGACACTTTAAATTCAGGTTAAAAAAAGAGCACCTGCTTTTGGGCTGATGGTTTCTGTAATGTATGCATTTTTCTTTCTATATTTTATAATGATATTTATATCATAGAAAAGATTATTTTTATATGATTATTATATAGTTTTGAGAATGTAAAATTTCAATTTAATGCATATTTGTTTTCATGGCTATAGATAAAATAGGCAGTGTTGCACCAATACAGAAGGATCCTGAGATCAGCAGGTTTTTGGAGGCTTTGAGAGTTTAGAGGGGCCCTGATTCACTATCTATTGAGTTTTCTTTAAGGCATTTGCAGCAAATGGGTTTCTATCCACCCTAATAGAGCTTTGGCAAATGACAAACCTAGTTGGGAGGTGAAGATTGGTGATGAGTATATGGTGACCATAGGAATAATCTTCCAGAATATCATATAAGTATGAAAGGTGATGTTTCTGTCACTTTTCTAGAGGAAGAGAAGGAGGAGAAAGAAGAGGAGAGAGAGAGAGAGAGAGACAGAGAGAGAGAGAGAGAGAGAGAGAGAGAGAGAGAGAGAGAGAGAGAAGACAAGTTTTCTGTGCGAGGTTTTGTTCACATAGATGTTGAAGATAAAATAAAGAGCTAATAAAGAGATCAATTTTAGGCATTTTAAGACCTCTAGTGACATTCACTGATGAGTCCACTGCGTAGCTCAGAGCAATCAGCATGTAATTAAACTGCAGTGAGCAGAAGGATTATACTGTGATTTCACCTTACATAGGTACATATAATAAAAACACACTGATGGCATGGCTACTGTGTGAATGAAGATTAGGACCAGCTTGAAAACCTGCAAATAAGAAAAAACAGTCCTCACTTTTAGCTTTAGAAAACATCACTGACATGTAGAATACTATTTCTCTTCAATGGGAACTATTTCATTATGGATTTACTTTCATTTATTTATGTTGCTCATTATTATCTAAGGAGTCCTGGTAAGACAAGGCCCTGACTTTCAATTCCTTGGCTTGCAATGCTTCCCTCCCCCCAGATCTTCTTCAGGTTCAGTCTATGAGGATTGCCTTTGCCATTCCCCACTGTTGTCTATTCTAAGAGAGTTAAACATGACTTTAGATACTGGAGAAGTGATTGTAACTATACCTTAGGGCTGTGACATTTAAAAAGAACCTCAGAAAGAAAGCCAGTGCAATTATCTTGTAGGCATATAGAAGAGGTGGCCGCCAAGTGAGTGTAACGTCTGCCTGAGCTATAAATCAGCAGAGTATGACAGGCCAATTCCCATTATGAGGAACCTCATGGGGCATCACAGTTTCAGCATACTGGAATTTTGTTATTTTCAGAACCCTGTTAGAATGATCTAGTCTTCAGGAATACAGATGACACACGGCACCTGGTTCCTCTGCAGGGCACAAGAATGAAGAGGAGAACTGCCATCTTCGAAGTGATGAAAAAGTACAGCATGAGTGTTAGCAGGTCAGCGTAGATAAATCAACTGCTTTCCTATGCCCTGAGAATAACCCGAATATAAAATGGAATAGAAAAAGATTCCATTTAAAATGGCAACAAAATCTATGCCACATAATGTTCTTCACAAAAAAAGTGCATGAGCTTGAAGGAGAATTGCCCAATAACAAAGCAAACTGTAAATTAATGCACTCACACAATACATTTACATTCAGAATCACCCACAAACAACCATACTATTTTATTTCAATACATTTATGTAAAAGCATAAAAGCAGGCTAGAAGAATATGTACCAACCCCATCATGCTCCAGAAACTGATGTTGGAACTGGTATTGAAATGACAATCAATGGATATTTTAGTTTTATTTTTAGACTGAAATCATAACTTAGTTTTTTTCTTGATATTTATTTTTTTAGAAAATAATTTATTTATGTATTTCATATTCATTGCAACTTTTCATCTGTAGAAAGTAATAATACAAATAAATAGGTCAGCATAGCAATTATTATGTTCTTACTTTTTTCATTAAAAATTCCCAATATTATATCTTATTCTCTCAGGAGGAAAAAGAATGTGGTTAGAGAAATTTGCTCAGAGAGTATTAGAAACTAAAGTTATGATGGCAGCAGAGGTCAAACAAGTCACACAGGATATGACAGGGTGGGCAAGCAAGAAAAAAACAAGACTAAAGAGCATCCAGACACCTCAAGACAGCATTCAAGTATGTTGCCATCCTCTGGGAAATGTATTTCAAAGTGGTTAGTAAGGAGTAGGATTCCTTTCTTTTCATCTACTTCCTCCCCCGACCCCTCAGCCCCTACAACTTCCAGATTAAAAAAAAAAAAAGCCCTATCAATTTTCCTTCTTTCTCCCCAGAATGCTGCCCAATGTGGTTCACGTGAGTACAGTTGTCTTTGCAAGTTGACTAATTGGTGGTAGAAACTTTCACTTCCGTTTATTCGTGAACACCTAACAACAGACAGCTGCATCTTACAGAAGATCTCTAGTGCTGTGTGCCTGATGGAGGGCACCATTGTTATCCAGGAAATATAGCGACCATGACAGACCCTGTAAGCAAAAGCTGAGGGAAGGAGAGCAGCACCAAAACACTATTTCACTTGAGAAGTAGCAGTAAGAGAACATAACTGTAGCTGGGCAACCTTGAAGAGGACAATATGTTAAAGGGAGTTAGCAGTAATACTTTTTTTATTGGACAGCTTTATGTAGGTATCGAAACGATTGGAATCAGGGGAAGGCAGAGATGAAGCTGAAATGCCCAGAGTTGCAAGGCCTCTCATCTGGTTAGTCAAAATATTAATGGAACTGTTTATTTCTGTTCCGTTAAAATGAGTTTCATTTCTTTGATGTAGTGAGTCTCAAAATTCATCTTATCACTATCATTCCCTTTTGCTCATCCTCGCTTTCTTTCTGGTACCCAGCATGTGGTAACTCTGCATTCAGAACCCCGGAGACTCATCAAGAATTTTCTATAACTTGCAGTTCTCAGCCAACTTGACTAGCTTGACTGGAACAGAGACTAAATATATTTAAAGAGACTTAATAGAGTGACCAGCTCTTTCACAAAGAATCAAAAGCCTTAGATACTACATTTTCATTTCTTCATTTAGGAAAAAAGTATGAGCATGCCAAGTTAGTGTTACAGTAATTCCTACACCCTTTCTGTTCAGATGCATTTTAAGCATGAAATGGATACATCCTTCCTATACAGCACAGGCATTAGACGATCAGTAGTCAGTTTGCTTTTATCTATGCTACTCAAATGAAGCAGAGCATCTTCCCTTGTCTTTATGAGAGCTTTTCTTATTTTATATGCACATATTATCTTTCTGTAGCTGTTCTTTTTTTGACGGGTGTGAAAAATGGGCTTCCAAATGCATTCTAAAACATTGTCATGTCCCCCAATTTCTAATTTTATAACTAAAACTGGCTTCTGATGGATGGGATGGTCTGTAGTGGCTAACTGGGAGTCAGGGGCCAAGTCCTTGAGTGGCCTAGGTAGGTGGTAAAAGCTGAAGCACTGGCCACGTATTGATGCTGAAATTCCAGAGCAGTAAGTCAGGGATCTCCAAATCCAGACGGTTTCCTGCCAATCAGTATCTGTGAATTCATTTTTGGACTTGGTGGTAATATGTTAAAGAAATAGACACAGATCCCCAGAACATTGCTGTAAACATTCCATATGAATACAATTTTCATTGTATCAATTAAAAGTAGAAGTCATCTGGAGAATAAAAGCACCATATGTTAGAGGGACGATTTAACTAAAAATTTAGCCATGAGCAAAATAATAAGCAGAAGATATTTAAATAAATCTTCTCAAAAAAATATCCAGTGCTGTTTTGGTCTTTTCTGTGTGCTGTGCTGAGTACATCTCATTTGCTCATTGGATAATCATGTGTGCACAGACTTATTCTTAATTATCATTTCACAGCACTGTCTTGGTGAGATCAAGAGACGGCCAAGAAAGCGGTGTTGCTCAAGGACCTCCTGATGTAGAACTGTGGGCAAGGAACCCTGATAGTATTAAACTAAGACAACGAACTGAGGAAAATAAAACAAGCCATGAATTTGGGGAAAGGCAGATTGTTTAAGGAATAAAATGATGGAAGAGAGAGACACATGTGAATCTAGAGCTGGACTCCCTTGGCAGGCTTTTCAGAGGAAAGTGCTAGGACAGATGAGATACTCAGCACTGAGGAGGCAAGACTCTGGGCTTACATTTCCTCTTCCTGCATGGCTCTCCAGAGGTGACTTAAGAGCCTATAGTGGTGACAGCAACTCACCTGGCCAGGTTCACGCCCAAGGTCAAGGAAGCAGCACAGGTTTCTGTGAGTGCCAGAGTTCTGCTACACTATCTCTCTCTCAATGGCTTTGGGTACAGGATATCTGTCTATTGTATCCAAGGACTAATTGATATTTGAATTTATGTAGCTATTCTAATCAAGCAAATTAAAAAACAGCTTCAGGAAAGGCAAGGAAAGTCTAAAGTCCTGAATTTTTTCTAGAAAAATGTTACAAAATAGACAATGTTATGGATATTCAGACACTGGTAACTCTCAAGTCAGTTCCAGCCCAGATAGCTCTATTTGATATCAGTATTTTGTGAATGTTTTGACACCTACATTAGAGTTTGCCATAACTGACTTCCTTCACCCTTTAAAGTCATTGAGCCACACTGTAGTCCACAAAGATGCAAACCACAGAAACCACAGAAGGCTTATTCCAGAGTCTTCTGTTTTCATTTCAAAGAGTCATGCAGCCCATGAAATCAAATCATAAATACTATTACTTTTTTATATTACCCAACTTTTCTTAAGTTAGATAATGTTTATGTAACTTTTCATCTGTGTGTTTATCTTAACTTTTTATCTGGTTTCTCTCCCTTTTTTATAATAATATTCAAGTGTACCTTTTTGCACCATATCTGCTGATGCTGGTATATTAAATATTTGTTCACAAGCCTAGAATTATTATTGATGTTGAATTAAATAAAAAACACAATACAGAAGTTATTGAAAATGTGGATAATGTATTTGTCAACTGCCAAGTAATAAGATTTCCTCTGTTATATACATGTGTTTGGTGAACATTAACATTATAGAAATGTTAACTGGTAATAGGAATATATAAGCTTGCATGAAGGCTATTGCGAATTCTAGAATTAGAGTAATAAAATAATAAATGTATCCAAGGACTAATTGATATTTGAATTTATATAGCTATTCCAATCAAGTGAATTAATTGATGGCTTTCTATAATATTTGTTAAAGTCTGCCAATTGGACAGAAAAGGCTATTGATTAAAACGAAGCCTTATGATTTCAACAATTTCTAATTTAAGGATTAATGAAATGGATGACCAAAAGTTATGTTAACAAGGCTTTATATTTTTATAGCAGGAACTAATAATGACTGTTCTTTCCTATAATGGCATTCTAGTTTTTAAAATTTTATTTAGGTTATCTTTGCTTCAACCATGGGTTTGGGTTTATTGTTGTTGCTACACTATTTACTGAGTACTTGTTATAGACTAGGCGTGAGTGTAGGCACATCATGGAGATCATGCTCAGATATGGTTCCTGTGCTCCAATGTAAACTTATGTATTTAAAACATATACATAAACAATGTAAAAACAAAACCTTTCAAGGTGAAACAAGAGCATTATACTGCATCACATAGTGAATCTGCTTTTCATATGTGTGAAAATATTTCTTGAAAGGAAAGATGAAAATCCTCCAAGTTCTTGTGCTATCTCATAGTGATATTTGTCTATTCTACTTGGTCACAGTCCTATCTTGACATATACAACATTTGGGTGAAAATTATAAGCTTGTATAGAAGAGACTTCTACAACTCTTCAAGAGGTTCCCAGGACCCGACAGGGATGACATTAGCCAAAATACTCTACAAAGGAGAGATAGAACCTGTAGTGACCATATCCAGTGGATACACATGGCCTCTGGTTGAGGGGTGGAGCCACCCACCCATCTCAAAAGTACTAATCTAGAATTGCTCCTGTCAAAAGAAAGTGCAGGGACAAAGAATAGAGCAGAGACTGAAGCAAAGGCCATCCAGAGACTGCCCCATCTGGGGATCCATCCAATTTGTAGACACCAAATCCAGACTATTGCTGATGCCAAGAAACACTTGCTGTCAGGAGCATAGTGTAGCTGTCCCATGAGAGGTTGTGCCAGAGACTGACCAATACAGATGTGGATGAACACAGCCAACCATCAGACTGAGCATGGGGACTCCAGTGGAGGAGTTAGGGGAATGATTTGAGGAGGTGAAGGGGTTTGCAACCCCATAGGAAGAACAACAATATCAACCAACCAGATGCTCCAATGCTTCCAGGGACTAAACCACCAACCAAAGAGTGCACATGGAGGGAGGGGCCCATAGCTCCAGGTGCATATGTAGCAGAGGATTGCCTTAGCTGGTATCAATGAGAACGAGCCCCTTGGTCCTGTGGAGGCTTGATGACCCAATGTAGGGGAATGCTATGGCACCAAGGCAGGAGTGGGTTGTTTGGTGGGAGAGCACCCTCATAGAAGCAGGCGGGAGGGGGGGGAGGGGATAGTGGGTTTGTGAAGGGGAAACCTGGAAGAGGAATAACATTTGAAATGTAAATAAATAAAATATCCAGTAAAAAAAATAAAAAAAATTAAAAAGTAAAAAATTAAGCAATGTAAGAATTAGATTTTAATAGTTTCAAAATTAGTAATAGGATAAAAATTCCTTATTTCAGTTGTTTATTTACATATCTGGACACCTAGATATAGTCCTGTGATGTTAGAATCAAATCTACTCAAACACAACTCGTAAAAAAATGTCTTTTGGCTTAGATATTTTTTATTGTTATGTTGGATGTGCCTAGCCCTGCAGACTTGATATGCCAGGGTTGGGGGATACCTCGGGGGAACCCTCTCAGGGAGAAAGGAGGATGGAGGGAGGAATTGTGTGTGGTGGAACTAGGAGGGGGGCAGCAATCAGGATGTAAATTAATATATAAATAAATTAAAGAAAAAAATAAAGATGCTCATTTGTGACTGAGTTCTCCAAATTCTCTTACTTTCTGCACATTGTTCAGTTGTGGCACTTTGTATTAATTCCCATTTATTTCCAGTAGAAACTTTTCTTTTGCGAGTTGGGCTATGCTTTGAAATCCTCCCTTTAGAACTCAGGTATATAGGACAAAGAGGAGATGGAAAGATTGTAAGAGCCAGAGGTGATGAATGACTGACTACAATGAAACAGTGTCTTTCAGACACAACAGGATTGATAGTCACATAAACTTACAAAGACTGAGGTAGCAAGCACAAGACCTATTTGGGACTGTGAAAGGATAGCTTGGTTCCTGGTCAAGCACAGGCTTTGAACCTGGGACCCTAATGGGACGGTAGATGTTCAGCCTTGCTCCAAGACTCTAGGCTCCTGACATTCGGCTGAAGACCTCCATTGATCAGTGCCTTTTAATCACATAGGGCAATGCCCCTACCAGCCCCTCCACAGGCCACAGAACCTCAAGAGATCTCCATATTAATGAGATACTTAAAGGCCAGAGGGCATAGCCAATTATGCATTTCTTCCCAGACCCTCCTCTTTACAAATGGTATTTAACTGAAGGCCTGTCCTGGGGGTACGGGGCACAGCTTCATCCACTTTCTGCTATGACAATAAACCTTTTAAAACCATGGACTTCCTCGTGTCTTTAGGGCCCCCGTGGAAAAGATCTTCAACTATCAAGCCCCCATCTAATCTCCTGTGGAGGACTTCTCTGGGTTCCTGCCATGGAGGCTGCCAACTCAAGTAAGCTAGCCAAGCCAGCAACCCAGCTGAGCGAGTGCCATAACCAAGAGTCAACCTGCGGGACACTGCCAGAGCTTCTCTCCCTATTGTCCCTCTCAGCTGTGGGTCAGTCAGTCTCAGATCTTCGGTGGCTCCCAGTGGTATCTGGGAGCTCAAGGACAGAAACCACCAGTCTCCTGGTCAGCCACTTCGGCCCAGAAACCCCAAACCAGAAGATCTGCCCTGTGTGACTGCAGGCTGAGACCTCTCCATGGCCAGGAGGAGCTCTGCGGCCTTTCATAGCCCAGTGTCCACCCAGCAATGCTTAGAGGGAACTCAGTCAAATTCCTGTGCTTCTGCCTCACTGAGCCATGACAGACACTCGGGAACCACAACTCAGTCCAACAGAACCCATGCCCATGTGGGAGCTACTGCCTGTGAAGGTTCAAACCAGAAAAAATTTCAGCACTGAGAAGAAGAAGTGGATAAAAGTTTCACCCCTAACCAAGAAGTTAGTTACAATGGACAATTGGCTGGGAATGAGAAAATTAGTTTTCTCTAATGGACTGTAACTGGGTATATCAATCATACTTCAGTGTAATCCCTATACTCAGGATTAATTGATAAACACAAAACATACTCCATGGTGTGTGTGTGTGTGTATGTGTGTGTGGTGTGTGTGTGGTGTGTGTGTGTCTGTGTGTCTGTGTCTGTGTGTCTGTGTGTCTGTGTGTCTGTGTGTGTGTAGGGGTAGGGCTAGGCTTTTTGTTTCATTTTGGTATTTTTGTCTTATTGTTTATTTTTTTCATGATATTTAGCTTGCTTCTGTTTTTTTGGAGTGAGAGAGAGACAGAGACAGACAGAGATGTAGAGCACATATGAAGCTGGGTGTGTAGGAGGCGAGTAGGGTCTAAGAGAAGTTGGGAAGAGAAAACATGATCAAACATGTTGGATGGAAAAAATAATAAAGAAATAAAACCAGAGGGCATGCAGTTGTAAGGAGGTTTGTTGAGGTTCAGGGGAAAGCTGAAGGTGACAGAGGTGTCGTTGATATGATCAGATACAATGCATATATGTTATAAAATTTTTTAAGAGTAAATTGTATTTTATTTTAAAAGAACAAAATAGATTTATTTGATGTAAAAATCCATTGAACTTTGCTTTAATTCAAGAGGAATTTGAGAAAACTGACTTTTCTTTTGACCATCTTACAAAGTGGAATTCAACTTTAGAATATCTCAGGAAACTTTGGCAGAGTAAGTACAGCAAAACGCCCTCCATTCTGTTCAAGGATAAGTCATATGTCAAGTAAAATGTCTGAGCATATGACAACATCTTGTAGAGAAATTTTGACCTCCAGTATGTATTGTGTTGTGGTCATGGGGGAATGTTCTAGTTGGTATGATTTTTCTTATTTCTCAATAATATGACAGCTCCTACTTGTAAAACCCACCAGTTAGACTTGTGGTTTGAATATATGATAATAGTTTGAATCGTCTCATCAGCTTGAATATGAATTTCAGCAAGACAAAAATGTGGACTTTTAATCTGATCTAGATGACCTTATCCTGATGGTATCTGCTTTCTTTTTATGGAATTGTGTTTGAGAATACCAATGAACTAATAGAGAGAAGGAATACCATTAAATATATTCTCTTATGATAAAAAATTTCATTTATAAAACATCTTGATAAGCAAGGGAGGCTTACTGTTTAGTTAGAGTATTATTTTTTAATTTTATAAATACTAGTGGGTTCAAAAAATACATTTTCAAATAATGAAGTAAATTTTGTTACACTTAATGAAATCAGCCCAGTAATTCTATTCAATTAAGCAATGGAGACAATGAGAGGAATAGCATACATTTTTTTTTTCTGCTGAAATTAATATGTGTCTCTTAAATACAGATTAGCTCATAAGCAACTTGAGGGAGGGCAAGGTCAACCAAAATATGGCAGGTGTGCTATGTTTCAGTAAGTTAACATTATGCATCCAAACTTCTTTTCTCAGCCAAGAAGAAAACCTCAGAAATTAGAAAGATCTTAAGGAAATAGCAAAATATTTTCTTTTTTGACAGAAAGTACCCTTCTGCACCTTGGTTCTGAGTAATAAGATGCTCCACAGTGTTGTGTATACATGGATGTGGGGAGCTGAGCATGGAGAAGCAGCATCTGAAGTATCGTTCTTCCACAGTCAAACAACAGTAGAGTTTCTGTGTTTTGACTTTTTAATTTCCTTATAATTGGCCTCTCTTAGAACTGAACTCAGTAATGATCTACATCCCAAAATAGATCTACTCAAATCACAAGGCATATGATTGCAAAGGAAAGACTGAAGATGATTTTAAAGGGGAAACCTTTGGCTTTCTTAGACATGTGGCTGGAGATTTGTGTCTTTTTTGTCTTTTTTTTTTTTTTTTTGAGTCATATGGGTTTTCCCTGGTACTTTATTATCCTGTTGTCCATTGAAGCACATGAAGCTTTTCAGGAAGGTGAATGTGATAGTTCACTTTATGTCTTAAGTTGACTAGTCTAAGGAATGCCTAAGGATCCAATAAAGCATTATTTATAGGGGTCTTTAGGGATGAGTTTTTGAAGTGGTAAACTGACTAAAACATGAGTCTCCTTAGAAGGTGGGGGTCTTAGAGTTTCCATTACTGTAATGAAACACCATGGCTAAAAAGCAAGTTGGTGAGAAAAGGGTTTATTTGGACTACACTTCCAGATCATAGTCCATCATTGGAGGAAGTCAAGATAGGAACTCAAGCAGGTTTGGAACCTGGAGTCAGGAGCTGATTCAGAGGCCATGGAGGGGTGGTCCTTACTGCTTTGCTCCCCCATAGCTTGCTCAGCCTGCTTTCATATAGAACCTAGGACCACCAGACCAGGGATAGCACCACCCACAATGGGCTGGGCCCTCACCTATTAATCACTAATTGAAAAAATGCCTTACATTTGGATCTCACGAAGGCATTTTCTGAACTGAAGCTCCTTCCTCTCAGATGACTCTAGATTGTGTAAAGTTGGCACAAAACCAACTAGTACAGTGGGCATCATATATTCAGTTGAGGACCCACGTAAAGCAAAAAGGCAGAGGAAGGGAAAAGTTGTTTTGTTTGTTGTTTTTTTTCTGGAAAGGACATCTATTTTTTGTGGTCCTTTCCTGGGATGTTAACACTACCTCTTATCATGCATTTAGACTGTGTTTGAATCTCATCTTCTAAAAGATGGCATGTGATGGGAATTTCAGTCTTTATAACAGCAGGAGACAATTCTTAATTCTCATTTCCACAGAGATTTATAGTATGGAAATATTGATAGGGGCTTATCTTACAGATTATTCTGTAGAAACAATGTAATTATGTAGAAGAAAGTACCTTATAAAGTCTAAATAATTTTATTTTCTTATTAAACCACAAGAGCAATATTCTTTACAATTTCTTTTTGTTAGTTTTTAGGATTCTTCTTTCAATACTTAGGATTACATCTGTCTATAATACATTTTGCAAAATATTCAGGCTAAGTGAGGTGATCATCTTAGTTATTTTTCTATTCTTGTGATAACACTCCATGACCAATGCAATTTACAAAAGAAAGCATTTAATTTGTGGCACACAGTTCTAGAAGGTTGAGTCCATGACAGTCGTGGTAGAGAACACAGCAGCAGGAAGACAGGATAGTGTTAGAGCACCAAGGTCACCTCTTGATCTATGAGTAGGAGGCAGAGAGAAGATGATACTATGTGGCATGGGCTTTTGAAACCTCAAGTCTCACCCTCAGTGACACACCTCCTAATTCTTCCCAAGCCATTCTACCAACTGGGGACCAAGCATTAAAATATATGAGCTCATTGTGGCCATTCTCATTCCAACTACAACAGATATCATCATGACTCTATTTGCACGGGTTTCATAGTCCTATGGGGAAGTTGGAACTCACAAAAATAATTGTCTAACTAAACTTTATAAAAGAAATAGAAGCAAAGCAAGAACACATGATAAAGTATCTTGATTTTTCCAAAGCATTGAAGAAAGCTCTTGTAAGGAAGGGTCACTTGAATGGGACTGGTATAAAGGAGTTAATTAGTAGAGAGAGAGAGAGAGAGAGAGAGAGAGAGAGAGAGAGAGAGAGAGAACATATATATGAACAGGCTCATTGAAGATAGAGACAAAGGGTCATTCCATAAAGAAAAGCATTATGTATTTATGTATGGAAATACTATCACAGAAGAAAGGATACATGATTGAAGATTTGAGGGGTCAATATCCTTTTGTTCCAGTAAGAGAAGAAAGTGTCAGACAGGGCTCTCTTATTGAACATGATTCTTATACAATGTTAAAAGAGAATGCTTTTATGTGTTAGAAACCAATAACAAACACTAGTTATTTTGATTGATATCGAGTTATTGAGTTAGTTTACACAATCAACAACATCACCAGTTTCTGAAAAAAAAAAAAAAAAACCTTACATGATGCTTGGTAATTCTGTGTGTTTAAATCTAAGAACAATGAAATTCATTAAGGAACTTTTTGTGACATGAGTAAATGTGCAACCTGAACACGTATTTATTGGCAGGAGAAAATATTATAAAGAGGCATGAGAGGTATTGCCAATTTTCTTTCAGGATACCACATTATTCCCATTATTTGGAAAATGATTGTTGCAGTGAAATGCCAGATACAGGAATGTAAGATCTGGAATCAAATAGACAAGCTAAATTGAATATAAAGGTCGAATGGCAGTTAATAAAGATTACATCTAGTTTTTGCCTTGAGAAAAGGATTGGTAATAGCACTCCTCACAGAGTTGATCATTACATCTTGGTGAAAGAGTGAATTTGGTCTTAGATGTGTATCTGAGCTGCCTTGGGGATTTCCAAGTCAAGGCAATGAGTACCAAGCTGGATACATGGCTCTGCACTTTCAGAAGATAGAGTTGGACTGCTTTGGAGACGTGCATTTATGAAACCCGAATGTGCTCATTGAGGCCCTATGCACTGATGAACCTACTGATGGAAAAGCACAGACAAAAAAGAAAAAAAACCCAGAAAACAAAAACAGAGAAATGATGAGTTGCAGCTGACATTCAAGGAGCTTCTAAGAAATTTGGTCTAGAAAGGTCAGAGAGTCATTGGAAACCAGAAAAATACATGATTCGACAAAAAATATTTGAAATTCTCCATCTCTTTCCTAAAATGAGAGCATCTTCAGTGTGAAAACCAGTGATTAAATTGAGAAGGGCATAATAAATCTTGCTTGTGAGAAACTGGTATTTTTTAAGGCTATATCAAAAACAGTATTGGTCATATGGACTATTTGCTATTGTTGCTGACACATACAAGCAAACATTTTCTACCTTAATGTATCTGTGAGCACTGTGCTTAGTAGGATGCCTTCTATTAAATAGGTTTTCCATTTCATGTGCCGTAGATAAAACAAGGCTATGTGCCACTTTAGACAAGTCTTATTATTTCCTCAGGCTAGTTATAACACACTTTGATATATTTTATAATTTAAATACTGAAGTACAAGCTTCATTTCTACTAACATATTGAACATTATAAATATAGAGTTAGGAAATAACTTACATATATATATATATGCAAGAAAATATGCATAACTCATTCTGTCTTTATGTGTTGAACAGATCATATGAGATACTACGTATTTATGACATCAATTCTTCCAGCATTTACTACATATTTTTCCTCCTGTGTCAGTGCCTCAGCTCCTTGGAATTCTTTGTTGGAACAATACAGTCTTCATTCTTGAAGTAAACCCTTGTTGGGTCAAAGGATATCACTAATAATTGGTTTATTGGAGTAATTTTAACTCAGAGGAGTCTACATATATTCCTCCCTCTCTCTACTGTATAATAATATCACAATAAAGATCAATTATCTCAGATATAGAGTAATGTCATAACTTCCTTCTTGCAAACTCAGGCATAAAGAATCAAACTGGCCAGGAAGAAACCTCAACCCCTCCCATTAATAACAGGGGATTTTATTATTTTCTGGTAGAAGTATTCCTTCTTTGTGAAACAAGACAACTAAAGAATCAGGCCATTCATTAAGATGTTGGATGTGCAAAGTCATTATTGTGAGGTTGATTTTTATTATTATAGGTAATAATAAACAGCAATTTCTATTTTCAGCATCTAATTTATGAAGCAGTGCATTGTTTGATGGCTCAAATTCTGTATTACAAGTTGGACAGCATTTACTGCAATACAATGGCATACTTCCCAGGTCTGTATGAAAAAGTATACTTATGTTGATGCCGGTGGAAAAGCTATTAGCAAAGAACCATTAGCTCTCTGCCCAGTTCTAAGATCACTTCAGTTCCATGAAGCTTCCTTTCCTCCAGTACCATGCTGTCTTCAGGTCCCACTGCATTCTGTTATTGGAAAACACTCAAGTACAAAGCCTTAGCCATCTTAATGTAAACTCGGTCAATGCTAGACATCTTCCCCTTTTCCTTCTTCAAAATTACTTACAAAGTTAGCTAAGGTGCCTCTTGGGCTTGCATGGTAGCTGTACTTCCATACTTCTGTGTCTGTTCTACTTACTTCTGTCTTTTTGGCAGAAGTTGTGTGGCAGCTTTCCTACAGGCTAGCCTCATCAAAAGTTTGTTATGAAACCCAGTATGCAACAACCCCTGTCCTACAAAATAACCTGGCTGGCCACAGAACACAGTAGTCAGTCAGCCAATCTTCTCTTCCATTAGACCAGTTTTAGGGCTGACAGAGTAAAACTGATGAATTCACTAAGCATGATTTTACTTTCTTCCTTTTCCCAAACGAATGTTCCCTTATCGACAGCAACTGTGATGACACAAAGAACATAACACATTCTGTAAGTCCATGTTTGTTACTAATAGCAATTTTTGTGTAGGCAGGAGAGGCATGTTTGCATCCTAAGTATACATACACTTATGCATTTAGCAACATTTTGGTCAGTGGTGGGTACAATGTGATTTCCATAAAACTATAGTAGGGATAAAAAAAAAAGTACTGTCTTTCAGTAACCTCATAACTTCTTTACCCCTAGGTGTTTGGAGCAGTGTAAATGTGTAAACTGGTTGTTCTCTAGAAAATTACTTTTTCCACCCACCTTCAGCAAACTTGGATAACTATGATTCACTTTTGAACTTTATTCAGATGGATTTTCATGTCATCATAAATGATAAAAACAATCAAACCCATGAAACTTGATGCTACCCTCAGCCCCTCAGAAAGAACAGATACTGATGTCTTAGTTGATTGGTGGGTGTTTGAAGCAAATCATAACTTCTACCCTTTGAAATGTCTGTTATATGCAGGATTACTTTCATTAAAAGAAGAGTGACTTTTTTTTTTTTTAAAGGAAAGCTTTTCTTTTGTTTTTCTGGATAGTAGATATGCTCCATTCTAAAACACTTGAACACACACATTAAAAAGACGCTTTCCTTTCTCCTGATTTCTTTCCAAGCCAAGCCTCAGGTGGCAATTTACCATCTGTGTGCACAGGTGTAGCTGAGAGTGTCAAACCTCCCATAACGAGCTGCAGAGACACTGGATGTTTCTATCAATTCCTCTTAGGTTGTTGGTTATTCCTATCATTGCTAGAAGGCAAAATGGTCTTGTTATATTTATTAATTGCAAATGCAATAGTTTAAGAACATATTCATGCCCCTTTCATTATTCCTATAAAATGATACATGATTTTTAATCTTGTTTCAACATAAGGAAATTACCTTGTTACTTTGTTAACATAATTACTGAAATTAATAATCATTTCCTTTATAATTTAATCAATCATGAAAATGGACTCCATGCTAGATTTAGTATTATAGTTTCCTTCAGGGCTATATGATTTCAGTTTGACATCTCCCTTTTTTCTTTACAATGGCTTTGTATCAATTAATTATCAATGAATCTTCATTAAGAGGCATTTCTAGGGAAGTGACAAGTGTGAACTTTTCATAAATTCTAGTTTTACATGATAAATGCACAAGCTAAATGAATGCTACCATCTTAGGCTTGGAATGGGGTTTAAGAATCTAGTGCTCATGGCTTAAGGCTGAGTTTGGTTCCTTAAAAGTCTGAAATATTCCATCAATTAATTAAAACTAAAGATCTTTTTACTTGATCTTATAGAAAGGCCTTAAAACATAGGCAATTCATTAGCTATAACTTACCTTTTCACTTTTTTCTTTTTGAAATCCAGCAGTCTGGTAGTTATTATATCCATGTAATCCAGCATTTCTCCTACCCACCAACTGCCATGATTTGATAAATTTTGATTGGCAACCCATTTTGCAATGAAAGAAGGATTTACCCTGAGTTACAAAGAAGAATGATCTTTTCATTCCTTTTGTTCATTCCTGAGTACTTGATCTTTTTAAATATTTGGAATGTGTCCTTTTCATTATATTTTTAAAAGACACAGTTGGCAGATCCCTTACTGGGCAGTCATATTTTCTATTGAAAGGTGCTGAAGTTTCTGGAAGTGACAAGCTTTGGTAAATAAAAAAAAATAATAAATGGTTCATACAACCAGAGGTCCATCTTATAAAAACTGGAATTTCATTGACTCTTTTGATTTCTGCCATCACAAAGGCACCTGAATCCCACCACACAGCAGAGAGAGAGAGAGAGAGAGAGAGAGAGAGAGAGAGAGAGAGAGAGAGAGAGAGAGAGAGACTCACCAATTTTTGTTTTTTGTCCTTGGTTGGGCAATAGGGTTAATGAACTAATTTTGTTTTCTTTTGTTTCCAGAAAGCACAACCTTGATGACCAAAGAAACATACTGTAACATTTTTAAAAAATGTTAGCATGTAGTTTTACCCAATTCTAAAAAAAGGATTATGTTGGTTGTTAACCTAGATTTTTTTAACAAGGCCTTTAATCAAAATGTAACTTGTCTATAGCGAAAATTGTAATCAGTTTGCTTTTGAATGGATACAAAGGCTGATAAGTGCCTTATCAAGTGAGAGTTGCAGTAAGGATAGAGGGTCACCCAATCCAGACACCTAGCAGCATCTTCATTAGTTTGTATCAAGCTTTTGTTGTTGGAAAAGAGAAACAACTGAGAGGACACCAGAGGAGAACCAAGTTTTAGATATGCCAGATCTGTGTAGCTCCGCTGTAGCAACCTGGGAATGTGAAGAAATTATAGATTGAAGGAGAGAAAATGTAATTACATCTCTGTGGGATTGTGAGCCTGTTAAGGTAGTAAGATTTCTCATTTAAATCCAAACCTTTTATGGGGCAGTCATTTAGACATTCACACAATGGCAAATTGCAACAGAACACTGTTCTTGTGGAAATTGTATCACTTTTCTCCTTTTTTTTTTTTTTTCAAGGAAGGGTTTTTCTTCAGTTGACTAGCACACATAAAGCTTTAGTTAATGTACATTTTCATGATGTCTTTAAAATTTTAAACAGCATCTTTTATCATAAAGTTATAAATTGTGAAAAGCCATTTAATTTTAAATTGTCAAAGATTCACTAACAAAGTATTAATAAATGTTGATATTATAAGAAAAGTAAAATAATACAGCGGCTTATTTCAGGAGGTAGGCGTGTAAAAGGGAGCAGACTACATAGTGTGCTAATTATAGTGGTCAATCCAACCAGACAACCACAGAGACTCAAGCACTGGCTTGGAAAGCATGGAGTTTGATTTTGAGTACAGTTTCAAATGTGAGCCACCACAGTGATGTGGGGGTGGGGAAATGGGAGGTTTCTTTGAGGAATGTTCAGAGTCATAAAGAAACTTAACTAGAGCTATTAACCTCCGAAATGGTATTAACAGTGGCATATAATCCAACGCTGCTTTGTGCTACACACACACACACACACACACACACACACACACAAATACCTTAATACAATTTGCATGTGTCTGTGAAAGAGAGAAGAAAGCACAAAGGGAAAGAAAAATGAGATGTGGTTTGAAAAATTTTAAAGCAAGATTTAAAAATACATGTAAAACCTGGCAAAAAAAAAAAAAAAAAAAAAAAAGAACTTAGTATTCACAGCAAAGCTCTGGGTTCAGTTTTTACACAGATACATGGAGATGCTTTGAGTGTTGCAGCCCAGAGCTAACAAATGCAAAGCCACCGAGAGGGGCATGATGGCACAGTTAATCACATCACCCCGACTCAGTCTCAACCGTGGAACTCTTGGCAGGCTTTCTAAGTGCAGCCAAAAATCAATCTGAATTATGCAAGGATTTCAGAGCCTGTACTGAGGAAATGAAAATAGTCGCATAGATGGAAGTGAAGATTATTTTCAAAGTCATTTACAATGTCACATATGCAAACAAAAAAGACAGAGGCAGAGAGATGCTGCCTCACAAATCAGATAATTTGTATGAGTATGTATATATTTACATATATATGTACTTATTTTCTTTAATAATTTACAATGGCCTCAGATGTAACAGTTACTACATTGATGTAAGTTTGGGAAATAGAATTGGGCAAGCCTGGTCCAGTGGAGAATGAAATAGGTACAGACCTTTGCTTTCTTATCTCCCTATTCTGGTTACATATTGTCTGTGTGGATTGTGTTTTCATGTACCTAGTGTCTCTATGTGGCCAGCTCTCCCCTGGGTTTCAGGTATAGGGTTTGTCTTCTTGTCCTCCTTTTATTTGAGCCTATCTAGCTCGGTCACTCACTCACTCACTCACTCACTCAATTTATTCTACTTTTTCACATATAAAATGAATACGTAATTCTATACTCTCTTCTTCTTCTATGCTCTCATGCACCACCTTACATATACTCGCTTGTTTCACAATTTCTATGCAATTGTTAAGCTGGATGCTTTGATATATTAATTCACATATATTAATTCAGCATGTTAGTGGTATTTTTTTCTTTCTAAAGAATTCCAGGAGATTTCCTTATTCTCTAGTTATGATAAAATGCCAACTCTTGCTTTGGTAAAGGAGACGGTTTTGAGCAGACAGTCACACAGACATAACCTCAAAACATACATACAGTAAGATAATCTTACCCATCTTTGAACTGGCCATAAGATTCGGCCAGTGAGGACTCCTTTTGGAACATAGATCTTAGAACTTGCTCTTTGACTTTTCCCATACTTGATGTAGTTAACTTTTTCACATGTTTCTTAGTAGGAGATGCCTGATTGTGAGTCCCATTTATTATAAGTGGTGCAGGGAGTTTTTCACGTTAGGTTGAGAATTCTAGGTAATCTGACTAAAATGCTTTGAGGAAAAAAAAAAACCCACATAGGAACTATAGCCAAACAGAATATAAGGAAGAAGGTAAGGATGGTGAAACACTTAAAACACTTGGTTCAGAGGACCTCGGTGTCTTTTCTAGCTTCTCCAAATCTATTTATTGGGTTTGTGTATGTGCATGTGTGTTGGGTATGGAGGACATCCTGGGTGTCATTGCTTAGGAATTGTCTGCCTTGCTGTTTTAGTTACAGGTTTCATTGCTCTGAAGAGACGACATGCCCAAGGCAACTTTATAAAGGAAAACATTTAACTGGGGCTGGCTTATAGTTTCAGAGGTTCAGTTCATTATCATCATGGCAGGAAGCATGGCAGTGTCCAGACAGACATGGTGCTGGAGAAGGAGCTGAGAGGTCTGTACCAGGCAGCCAGGAGGAGATTCTGCTAAGCGTTGGGTAGAGCTCATAACTCATCCCCACAGTGACACAGTCCTTCCAACAAGGCCACACCTACGCCAACAAGGCGTAGACACTTCCCAGTAGTGCCATTTCCTTTAGACCACACATATTCAAACCACCACACTTGCATTTGAGATAAGGTCTCCTCCATGCCTGGAATTTACCAGTAGGCTAGAACTGGCTGCCTTGCTAGGCCCAAGAACTTAGCTCTCTCAGCCTCCCCAGCACTGGATTCCAAATGCATGTTCTCTATTCTTTTTTATTTTTTATTTTTTTTTATTTTTGTGTAGATTCTGGGCCTTGAACTCTGGTCTTCAGTTAAGCTATTTTCCAAGTCTGGGATTTTCTATGCTTCTCTATTAGAAATAAGACTGGGATTTAGTAGTCAACTGCTTTATCAATGCAAGCTACTCTAGGGTCATACTGACTACATTTTCTGACATAAACTTCCAATTCTAGGGCACAAATTTCTGCCAGGATTTCTGGAATTTAAGATCCTTCAAGCTATTTAATGGATATTTTATATTTTGTATCTTAGAGAGACAAAACGCCTTACAAGAAGAGACCGACATTCCTGTTGACCAGAGAAAAAATCTTTACAAAATAGAATGTAGATAGTGTGGTTTTGGCAGACCAGATTTTTTTGACAGTTTTGTCTTATGCCTCTCTAATATGCTGGATGGGGTGAATGCTCATTTTCTTGAAATTTTTCTTATGCTGGATTGGGGGACAGTTTCTGAGGGTTGTTTTAAGGTCATTTTTTTTCCTGGTCTTTCCAGTACTTTCTGTGTGTCTTAGCCCTGAGAGCCATCTCTCACTCTCTACAATGAGCCCAGAGGATGCTTTGTAGCGGAGTCTCTCAGTTTCTAGTAAGACAGCCTGCTTTTACTTTCATAGCATTCACAAGCTGTGCTTTTTCCAAACAACAGCTCTTTTAAGGCCACGTGGGTGTCCTCCAGATTAGCTTCGGGAAAACAAATCTGCATAAATACGCACTGTCATAACCTTAACTGTCCCCTCAGCAACTTTCAATTTTTCTCCAAGGCAGAGAAATAGTCTGTTGATTTTTCCTTGGGCACTGAGTGTATTGTCAGATACCCACATGATTCCAGGATGTGCCGATTCTCACTCTGTGGGGGATAATTCCAGGATCCAGGGGGCTTGGCAAAGCTCTCCAGTTTTTATTTACTTCCTTGGGTACATCAGCACATAACGAATCAAGACTTGGAAACAGCTCTGGGCTCCTCGTAGTTCCCTGAGGTAATTATGCAAAGTAAACTCTAATAAAGATCATGGGTTATACACATAAGAGCAGCTTAAATCCATGCTTCATTTAAGCTCATTGTGATGAGCGGGTATTTGGCTGTTCCTAGCTTTTTCTCTGTGGGCTAAAAGACTGGCATGTATTTCAGGAGAGCATAATTTGTTCTTCAATGGGAGACAGTTAAATGCTGAACAAAATTGCATTCTAAATGATGACAAGGGAGTTATGCCTTGGACTCTCTTTCTCTCTCTGTGTGAGCGCATGTATGCGGAAAGGTGAGAAGTTTCTCACAAAGGACCTGTCTGTAGTAAGAATCCACGCATCTTCTACCTGTAAAGTATGGCAAGGATTTCTCTGAGGTCACCAGGATACTACATAGTATTCATAAAAGAATCATAATTCAAACTTATCAAGCTGATGAAAAGACTAGGAAATAACATAATTTGATGTAATTTTGCAATTTGGTGGTCAGATTAACTGCATTGTTAAGGGGACTTCAAAGGCTTATCCTTGAAGGCGATTGATATTACGTTTTGGTCTCCCAGTTCCGTTCATTGTCAGGCAGTAATGATTGCACCTAAGGCTCAGTTTATCTGTGCTCTGGCTTCATTTTATGGAAGGCATGAACTGGATATCAGTAGCTATCCTTATCTGTACCAGCAGATGGAGTTTGCAACCCTGCCACACACACAAATGGAGTGAAGAATACACTCACCTTTTGACATGCCACCACAACAGCTTCAAGCTATGACATCTGATTGGCACTCCCCGTCCTAATCTCTCCCAGGTGTCAGGCAGTGCCAGTTAAACTCTGGGTTTATTTATTTTCATATTTCAGAGGTAAGCTATGAATCAGAACTCATTATCATCTTTGATAGCCAAACTCAGGTGTGGGTTTTTCTAAAAATAGGGAAGACTGACTATGAAATGCCATCCTTTGAATACCACCGAACCATTGAAATAATGAATTCAAAGAAAATGAGGTTGCTGTCACTGGGCCTGTATCCGACAGTCAACCATGGATGGGCAAAGAGTCCAGGGAATGCCACCTGCTAAACTCTTTAAAGACAGATTTTGGAAAAGGGAGAGTGCCTGTCTTTCATTGTGTACCCGCAGGTGAATGCACCAGGCTCTATTAAATAACGTCAAACCCATGGTCACAGAACAAAACAAAAAACATGAATGTGGGAAAGAAAGTTTTAGGGAGGATGTGAGACTGACAGAGGTTGCAGGGAGATGTGAGATGATGTATCGGGGTGGGAGATTCCTCAAAATCATCACACTGTGAGGGAATATGAGTACAGCCAGTTCCTGAAGACTTGGTGCCAGGACTCTCTATTGATTTTTTTTGGGGGGGATAAGATTTCTTTTGGTAGTCCTCCATGTATAGTGAGCTCTTATACATCTTATACAATACCTTTTATACATGTAAGACATTGTCAAAGAACCAAAAATTTACTATTAGTGATGATTCAAAACTCTTAGCACTCTGGTTTAGTACCACATGGAATATATATTTCAAGTATTTTATGGGGGATAACCTTATTCCATTTTCACTCAGTCATTTTATCTATAGCTTAACCTTGCCAGAGGGCTGCTCAGTCCTCTGGGTTCAGCCAACAGATAGAGGAGAAGACAGAGAAAGATACTTAACTTTTAACGAACTTGACTGGAAGGAATCCTATCACTTTGCTTACCAAGTACTGTGTACATATTACTATTAAGTCAACACAACTAAGACATGGGGGCTTGGCATCTGACTCTTAGAAGCAATGAAAATGAATCCAGTATCTTTGGTGAACAGCCAGCCTTCCCTGCCATATTAGGTGACATGTAGGTGTATGTTTGCAAGAAGGTTTGATATAATACATGTCAAAGGGTCCAGAAATAGTTTTGCAGCTGCAAAATTGCAAATAGTACTTGAGCATGAGTCCTGGAAAGCTATGTGTCCATTGGACCCAAGTTTCAGATGCATTTGGGCAGTTTATATGACTGGTCTTGCTAGGTGATTAAGTTGAACCTTCCAATCTGGACCTGCCAAAAACCTGCTTGTCATTTGATACCTGGTATCTGGGGTGCAAGATTACAGACTCTGCCTTTATACCTGCTGGCTGGGATGCCCTCCAAGGCTGGTAGATTCCTCAAAATATCACACTGAGAGGGAACATGAATACAGTCAATTCCTGAAGACTTGATGCCAGGACTCTCTTTTGATTTTTGGGACAAGATTTCTTTTGGTAGTCTTATGCTATATACCTAGTTGATTTATTTACTGGGGTCCTCTCATATATGATGAGAGTAATCTCTCTCATATCTGAAGCAACTTCCAGGTTGCTTCCTTCATTGTGTATGTCAGATAGTCACCACTAAGGTAGAGTTTCATTTTCTAGACTCTTTTTCTCTTTCCTAGCTGCTATGACCTAGCTTCAGTCTCATTAAGAGTCTAGTCCTAGAAACAGCATATAAATGGCCCTGTCATTTCTTACTTTATGTCTTCTCTTTTCTTATCATTGATGCTTTTTCCAGTTCTCAGTTGGCAGTTATCACTACCCATAGCTGACCACAAACCCACAATCCTACTAATTACAGAGCTCACTCGAGCCTTGTGAGTGTTTATATTCACCAACTTTTGGTTCCTATCTTTCAGAAGTCTAGACAGATACTTGAAGTGATAGCCTAGGGGCATGTCTTAAGTCAAGTCACTCAGCCCACGCTTACCAGAGAAATGTAGCATGACATAAGAACTCAGCATTTCAGTATTCCCAGCATGATGATCATAGAATGTAGATGAATCAAGTTCGTTTAACCTTTTCACGTTCCTGAACTCCCCAGTTAGGTGGCATTAACAAGCATACATGGCTGAATGCATGATTTATATTTCTTCTATCTTGTGAAAAAAATCAAAAGTGAACGAGACCTAAACCATCATAGCCAAGTTGCTATTAGGCAGGTAATTTGTGCTATTAGGCAGGTAATTTGTCAACAAATAAAAATCAGTTGCTTCAATGAATATAGAAAGAAATTATCCATTAAAGAGGTCTTTCTTCTTTGAATTGCTATGCAGCAAGGCAGGATGCTACCTGAGAGCCATTCACCCTCTGGCTATGGGCCAAGTGGAGAGGTCCAGTGTTATGCTGCTTGTAGTCATTCCTCTCCACTCCCCAGAAACAATGCTTTCTTTTTCTCTCATAAGGAACAGTATCACAGAAGAAAATGAGTACTTACTAAGAAGCAATAGGGTTTAATGCACTAAACATGAGTGTGAGCCCTTGGCAAATTCTTTGACATCTGGACCTAAAATGGTTCAATATATATAAATATTCAAATAAACAAACAACATGCTGAAAGTAGCAACAGTGCCAGAAGAATCACACTGAGTGACAACATCTCACCAAGACCTTTACGAGCCTTCTGCATCAAAGACAAGGCTTTTCTGGCTGAGACACTAGTACCTCCAAGTGACTCTTGACAGTTGTACTCAGTCTGTCAAGCACAAAAGAATACTGACTTTTTATTCTTTTTATCCTGGGTGGTCCTTTGAAAGAAAAGCCCATAGGGGGGTGTCACTATTAGGAGGTGTGGTGTTGGAGCAGGTGTGGCTTTGTGGGAGGGGGTGCATGACTAGGGATGGGCATTGAGGTCTCAGATGCTCAAACCACTTCACTTCCTGCTGCCTTCAGTTTTGGATAACTGAACTTTCAACTCACTCTCCAGCACATGGTCTGCCTATATGCTACCATACATAGTGTATCCCACCATGAGGACAATGGACTAAACTATAAGCTGGCCCCAATTCATTTTTTAAAAATAAGAGTTGCCAGGCTGATCTGAGAAATGTAGTATGTATTTGTATGTACAATTAAGGAACTGGCCTCCTTAAAAGGTTTGTGTTGTATTATTGAAATAGTATCTAAGTATAGAACCTGGTAGAAAACCTCAGATAAGACTAGTCCTGGTGTCTCTTGAGAGCAATAAAAACCTGAACTAAGACATCCTGCTATTTAATGTTCAGAATTTGTATGAATTTATCTCAAGTCATGCTCTTCTTTCTGCCATGGCATTCACCACTCTACTGAGCTGTTTTACACTGGTTATACTATATACAGTGTTTGTAAATATATATGTATATGCATATGTAGTTATATAAACTAAACCTCTGAACTATGAGCCAGCCCTAATTAAATATTTTTTAAAAGTGTTGCCAGGCTTATCTGAGAAATGTGGCATGATTCATTCATGAATCATGTAATCGTGTAATTAAAGAACTGGTTTCCTCAAAAGGTTTGTATTAGTTACTGTATGTGTATATAATTAATACATATATGTGCATATGTATTCATGTTTGTGGACATGAGCATATGTGTATAGTATAGCTTATGTGTGGAGTTTAGAGGAGAACTTCAGGTGTACCCTTGACTTTGCTATGTTTAGACAGGTCTCTTTATGACTGTCACTGCTTCTGTGCCAGGCTTTCTGGTTTATGACCTTCTAGGAATTCTCCTGTCCCCACCTCTTATCTTTCTTCTGAGTGATGGGATTGTAGATATATGTTTCAATGTCCAAGTTTCTGTGGTTCTGGAGACCTGAACTCAGATCTTCCTGTGCAGCTAGTGCTTTGACCCCTGACCCACCTCCTTGGCCTGATTTTGTGTTTGTGTTTGAATAAGTTTGGTGCTTCATCAAACTCTGCTTTATAATTTCTAGTGATGTCATTAAATAAGAGAGAAATGATAGAATTAATATTTATTGGCCAGCTACTTTCTACTAGGTTCTATATCTGTATATTATTGCAATAAATACAAGCCTTTTGAGGAAGCCTGTTATTTACTCATACCTGTGAATGAACCAAGAGTAGACTTTATGTACCTGGTGGAGCGGTAGGTACAGGACAATCTTTAGCGTTCATTTCTGGAAGATTTCTGGAAATCTTCTGTCTTCAGATTTTTGTACCCTAAATTTTATAAGAACTCAAGGCACTATCATGCTTGTGCTTGGTACAATGAACTGAGCAGTAAATGCTGTCAATGCAGTGAACAAAAATTCATTTTGAAACTAGGGCACATGGCTACATGCCTTTTTTGTTTCCTTGAAGAAAACACCCACTGATTTCAAGGACACCTTTGTACTATAAAATTTGTTAGGTAGCCTGCTAACTCCTTGATTCCTAGTTACCTCCCTCTTCCACACAAATCAACCCGTTCTATTTTTCATGTTCTCACAGTATGATAAAGACAGGTGTTGCTTTTGCTGTTCAATGTGGTCGGTCATGTTTTAGGAGAGTGTTGGAACGCAAGCTGGGATTTACATTTGAAAGCAACTGAGAACTAGAAACAAGGATATTTACCTGTGAGGGAATTGCCAAAGCTAATATTTCCATCTGTCACAAAAAGGTGCATGTATACTTAAAATTATACAATTTCCAAATGTTAAACTCCATAATATAAAGATATAAGAGATGTGTGCTACATCTAAAAGTGTATGGGTATTTATAACTATAAAAATTCAAAAAGATTAAACACAATTGAAATAAATAGTATATATGTGCTACACATTAAATTATAGTCTCACACTCTTTAATACCTGATACATAGTCTGTGCATCCTTATACTTTGTAAGATGGCAGGGAGTGAGGATGTAGTAACACTGCATAGCAAAACCATAATATATAAAAAAGCAGCAGGAGATAAGTAGTCTTATTATTGACTGAAGTGAAGCAGAGTGACCCCACGCTTCAAATTGGATTGACTTAACTGCTTCACTGCATATGGGCAGTGTCAGAAGGCCATCATCAAACAACCCTTTGCTTTAAGAATGCTGTTTCCTTCTAAGGCACACCTCCAGCCTTATCAGAATGTCAGAGCAGGAGTCCTGGCAGTTGCATTTGTTGTCGGGCAGAAAACCCATCTGTAAGCCAGTGATAGGGGGGATCTGGCATCTGTGGAATGTGATTTTTTTATGGAGAATAAAGAAGCTGTATCCTTGGAAATGACAAGTGCTGAATCTGTCTGATAGGGGACTGCAACTCTTGTGCCTTTCCTTTTAATCAGTGTCTACCAGAGCCACGGAAGGGCCTGCTTCCTACAATTTAACTAAAGAGAACTGGGGGCTGAGCTGAGATGACAAACGTATTTAGAGCAGGGATTGTTAACCATTTGCTACCTTAATGCCAGTTAGAGCTGTGGATGCTTTCCCATTGGGTTGTAAATGTATAAAATGGGACAAATGAAGTACACAGGAAAACCTTCATATTGATCAATTATCATATTATTAATTATAATATGTATAAAATAATTTGTACTATGTAAACATACGTATTATCGATCAATTATAGGCATAAATGCATGTGAAATAGTAGTTTGAGATCTGCATAAATATTAGTACTTTTAAATGAGTGATTTCTCCAGGAATATAATGAATAACTCTTCTGTGATTTTTACCTAAATTTATAATTGAAAAGACTTCTAATTGCAGCAGAAAGATATAGAAAATGTAATATTTTACATTTATAAGCTTAACCTCCATATTCCCATCCTCAGATTCTTTGAGACATTTGTGCACACAAGGCTGTGGCAGTCTGCTTTTAAATTGCCCCCTTGACTGAGGTAGGCAAGTCCATTTAGGGGACACTTGAAGATACATAAAAGAACCCAATTGTACCCACTAGCAGAATCCATAAAATAATCGTAGAGCATTCACACTGATTTCTCTTCTCTAGAGATATTCTTTACACTCTAATACTGAGTACACAAAGAAACACTTAATCGCACTTCAGTATCCTGTTTGTTGTATTTCAGTTTCTTCATAATTTGAAGTATAAAAATTGCTTCACAACTCCAGTTAAAATATTTTCGCTGTTTCTCCACTTATATAGCTATTTGTCTACACTCTTGCTGGTAGAAGTGTCTGAATCATTTCATCAATAGTTGGCAATCGTCCTATCAGAGTGAAGACTTTGGAGATGGTAGTTCTTGAGTGAGAGATTAGAATCTGCTGTTTAGACATTTGGCATGGAAGGGAAGACATACCTGGCTATAGCTTTGGAACTCCAGGGGGATGGGTGGATGCACATTCACTCACAGACAGGGAGAAAAGCAGTGGAGGGAGAAATACTGAAGTTCCAAGTACAGAAATGATGGATGCTGAACCACATGCTGAGAACAGCCAGAGCAGTCATCCAAAGCAGTCCAACTGCCTGTGAGGTTTATCCACTACCTGAGCATATAGGTATATAAAAAAGACATAACAAATATTTACTGGAAATAAATCATAAAGAAACCTCTCATGTAATTTTACAATTTATTTAAAATGTAAGCAATGTTGAAAGTCAATGAGGTGAATGCTTATTTTTGCCCAATGTGTTAAACTTTGTCTCAGTATTTATTACTGAGATCATCTTCAGCCTCTGTGTTGCTTCATACTCTGCTCACACAGTTTCACTAGTAAGAAGAATGTTGGTTATCTAAATACATAGTACAAAATAACATTTTTTTACTTAGGGCCATTTCAGAAATTTTTGGAAATTATTTCCCAATCCCAAGCCTGAATTTACCTAATGGTTTTAATACAGGTCCAAGGCAATCATTCAGGCTGAACATTTGAAAATCAAACATTCAAACATAATGCAGTCCAGATGTATACTAATTTGATTCATTCACAAGGAATGATGATAGGAAAATATTCAATTGCTATCATAGAAGTAAAAGGAACCTTTACTGTAATTAATCCATTGTTGTATAAGAGCAGAGAATTGTGTATGTTTGGTAAAAGCACTACAATTTGCAACCTGTTATAGTCAATCTGACCCAAAGCATTTGGTCAGATTCCAGATCAGCGTGTATGTAGTATATTCAGAATCAAAACTTCTGTGTGTAATTGTATGATGCAGTACAGGGAATACTTCCAGAAACACGCTGGACTTCTATGTATTTGATTTTGAATTTGTTTTTGGTTATCATATGCTCAGAGGAGCTTTTACTGTTGCAGTAAAAGTTAATTTCTTAAAACTTAATTTCAAATTTTAAGATGATCTAGAAAGGTGCTGGGCCTTGTCACGTCACGTGCTCTTAATGTCTTGATTTCCTCATCGGTAAGACAGGAATGGTAACACCTGCCATAGAGATTTGTAAAATTGACATTGTGAATAGATTCAAATTATTTTCTATGTTGTTGTGCTGTTACTTGATTGAATTCATGTGTGTTGTAGTTCTCACGGTGTTGATTCAATAGGTTTTTGGTGAGAGTTTACTAAGTCATAGCTGTCTATTGTGTCTTACAATTCAACAGTTGACAGAAGCCTGGGGCTCAGGTAGCAATCCCATCTAGTGATTCTGCTGGTGATACATTTGGTACAGCATTGTTTGATATTTTCTGAAGTTTTCATTTGAGTATTTTCAAACTGTAAACATTGAGGGGTTTATTAGAAGCTGGAAACAGTAGCCTACACCTGCAGTCTCACATAATCTGGGGGCTAAGGCAGGAAGATTTCAAGTTTCAGGTCAGCTCAGCCAATTTAATGGGACCTTTCTCAAAATAAAGTAAAGGCAAGCTAGCTATACATCATTTAAAATCTGAATTGGTACTGAATTAAGTTTCCTAAGATGTTAAATCCCTTCTCAGATGGACGGTGCTGTTCTTTTCTCTTACTATCTGCTGACTCCATGTGACTCTACTTCTCCCATTTTTACTTTCTGTTGCCTGGGATTTTGGCTTTTTATTAAAAAAAAAAAAAAAAAAAAACTTTTGTCCATAACAATTTTAGGAGGATTCCACACTTGTTTCTTCTAGGAACTTTTATCTTTCCTCCTCCTCCTCCTCCTCCTCCTCCTCCTCCTCCTCCTCCTCCTCCTCCTCCTCCTCCTCCTCCTCCTCCTCCTCCTCCTTCTCCTTTTCTCCTCCTTCTCCTCCTTCTTCTTTTAAAAGATTTTTATTTATTTATTTCATGCATGTGAGTACACTGTTGCTGTCTTCAGACACCAGAAGAAGGCATTGAATTCCAGTTACAGATGATTATGAGCCACCATGTGGTTGCTGGGAATTGAACTCAAGACCTCTGGAAGAGCAGTCAGTGCTCTTAACTGCTGAGCCATCTCTTCAGCCCAGGAATTTTGTATTATGTAGTCTTACATTAATGTATTTAGTTAAAATCATTAAAACAGAACACAGTTTCCTTTGTACCTGTCTTTTGCTGATGATCGGTTTATCTTTTAGAACTTACTTACAGGTTTTCTATTTTATTCCACTGGCTGATAAATGTTCGCCTTTTTCAGTTTTGTAAGTTGTCATGTACATTTTGATAGGAATTTAGTGAATCATGTTGGGTACTATTGACAAGTTAAAGCCTATGAGAAGATTTTCAACTTATGCTTTGTAGTTTTCCTCATTAATATTTTTGTTTTTATAAGAAATTTTATTACATTACATTTTTCTTTAATGAGACAATCAATTTCTTTAATTTCTAAATGTTTTCTTCTTTTTGATATTATTATAAATAAGATTGTTTCCTAGTTTTTATCTTTTTCTGCTTTAAATTTTTAATTTCTCCTATTTTTGATAGACATTTTTATCAGTTTTTTATATGCAAATCACATGATTGCAAGTGGCTTTTGAAGTACTTTTGAGAAATAATCTTTTAGGTTCCTGTGCATCTAATTTTGATTTATCATTTTATAATAAATTTATCCTAATAATTTTATACTAAATTATACTATATAAATAGTATACTATATAAATAGTATACTATATAAATAGTATACTATATAAATAGTATAATAATTTTATACTAAAGGTTCATCTGTATTTATTAATCTCTCTAGAATATTTTTTAGCATTCAGTTAAACGATTCATGCAAAAACTATCTGTGGAGAATAATCTTTTTTTGTTTGGTGCATACAAACCTTAGGTTATAGATAGGCCATGCAAACTTCGTGTCTTCTAATACTTCTGGAGTAACAAATGGCGGCAATTTTAGTAATTTCCTCTAATACACTTCAATTACACTGTTGCTTCAGTGACTTTATGTGTTAGAGCCCTTAGGGAAATGTAGCTATTTCTCTTTTCTAGCCGCTTGCTGTTCGGGTTACAAATGTGCTCTACAGACTCGACACTGGAAATTATAAGAAACCTTAGAAAAACTTGCTAGCCTGTCCTATACTGGAGGGATATCTATCTATCTATCTATCTATCTATCTATCTATCTATCTATCTATCATCCCAGTTTTGAAAACCATTTCTAAGGAATGATGTAAATGCCCTTCTTAGTTGAAAAGTTGGCCTACTAGTTATTAGTCATAGCTTACTAGGAAAAAGCAATTGCTCTTTTTAAAAGGAAAGAAAATGTCTTACTCTTTGAAGACATGAGGTGTGAAGTTGGTGTTTGCAGTATGTACTTGCAGAAGTTGTTGCATTGATAAACTGTCAGTGAAGATGTTTGCTGACATCAGAGTTACTGTTTGCAAATGCAGAATGTCTGCACTATAAAGATGCTGTGTGCTGCAGGTTGTGAGACAGAACTAAAAATTTTTAGCTCAACTTCATTTAAAAAGTGGGAAGAAAATGATATAGTACTTTTGAAGAAATACAGAAGTCTCAACTTCATGTTACAGCATTTAGCCAAAGTGGCATTAATATAATTTGAAAATGCAGACAGTCTCCTACCTTTGGATGTTTCATACATTTTATTAATTTAAAGAATAGAATTGTGTGTGTGTGTGTGTGTGTGTGTGTGACTGCTGCAGCGGCCAGAAGAGGGTATTTGTTCCTCTGAGGATAGACTCACTGGCATTTGTGAGTCACCTAACGTGAGTGTTTGGAATTGACCTCAAGTCCTCTGTAAGAATGGCAAAAGTTCTTAACTCTGCCATCTGGAAGAGTACATTGGATTTCCTGGAACTGGAGTTACAGGTGCTTGTTAGCTGCTATGTGAGTGATGGGGATTAAACCTGAGTCACTGGAAGAACATCAAGTTCTTCTGACTGATGAGCCATCTCTTCAGCCTAGAACCTCTTCTCCTGATGAGGCAATCTTTTTGTGCACTGTATAAAGGTTTTCTTTGTACTATGTTGATTTCTGAACCTGAAGAATGCTGAGTACTGGTTGGACTTTGGTATTGTTATTCTTCTGCTCATCACCTTCTGATTGGTATTTTGTAGACATATTACCTCCATCACCTTCTGATTGGTTTAGTAGCTGAAGCAGTAGAGAAAAGGGAGCAGAGATAAGGTCTTGGTAGAAGAATCAGGGATTAGAGATTGAACAATAAGAATAACATGGAAGTGGAAGGAACAGGTGCCAGGACTATGAGAGGAGAGGGGTAATGGGTCACAAGGCAGATGTGAAATAGAATAGTTGTGTTATTTTAAGTTAGACAAGCTAGCAAGGAGGTAGACTGCTAAGGCCTAAGCTATAATTAAAAATAATAAGTTTGTGTTGTTATTCGGGAACTGGTGGGTCACACAGTCTGCTTGTCCTCCTAAGCTTAAATGTTTCTTGCAAAATTTTATTCTAACAAGAATTAAATTCTAACAAGAATTAAATTTACTTAGACTTATATTACTAGCTTTTAACTTAGGTGTTTTATTATTTTACAGTTGAAAGACTTAATTTTTCATACATTTTTTAAATTAAAATTTTTTGCAGCATTTATCCCCTTCCTTTCCCTCTTAGTCCCTCCAAATTCCTCTCCCTCAAGTAGATCTGTGTTCTCAACCCCATTATCATATTGATAGTCTCTTTTACTTTTATTATTGCTTACACACACACACACACACACACACACACACACACACTCACGCATAAATGTATAAATACAATCTGCTGATTCTATTTTGATATGTGTATATGATTTCAGTACTTACACTTTTGTGTCGAATAACCAATTAGGGATTCATTCCTGTTTGAGGCTAATTCTCCATCACTCTTTTGTTATTATTAGTTGCATGTAATTCCCAGCCTAAGGGAGTAACCTTGTGATATTTTTCCCATTCTGAGTTAACATCTCTCTTGATATTCCCACTGTTCACATCTTGCTTATGTAGTCCTATGTATGAGAAAGTGTTTTACAGCAGACATGATGGCATTCTGGTCTTTACAATCTTTCTAGTCTAATACCCATAATGATCCCTAAGCCCTATGAGTATGTATATCCCTAAGTATATCCCTAAGCCCTATGTATGAGTCATGGTGCAGATGTTTGTACTGGTGTTGGGCTCACAATATGTTGGTCTCTACACATTCACTGTTCACAGAGGCTTATTTGATGAGGGGTAGTACTTACACTTACCTGTTAGTGTAATGATAAGATTGAGATTAATGACTATCCTACCAAAACCAACTTATAGATTCAAAGGAATCACACTTAAAATGGCCACAACATTCTTCACAGAAATAAAAAAGACTCCTAAAACTCATATGGAACCAGAACAGATCACAGACAGAAATCCTGAATAAAAAGAACAATATTGGAGAGATCACCATTCAAGACTTTAAAATGTAATATAAAATTAAAGTACCAATAATATGATGCTGGCACAAAACTGACATGTAGAGCATAGGTATAAAACAGAATAACCAAACTTGAGTAATTATAACTACAGCCATCTGCTATTTGACAAAGAGGTCAAACACATATAGCGGAGAAAAGAACATCCTCAACAAATGGTGCTGGAAAACCGAATGTCCACATGCAGAAGAATGAAATTAGATTACTATCTATTATTACTGTGCACAAAAATTAGTTTCAGGTACATCAAAGACCTCAATTTAAAACCTGAAATAGTACAACTGCTAGATTAAAAACAAGAGTAGTATTCTTCAAGACATAAGTGTAGGAAAAGATTCTCTAAATAGGGTTTCATCTGACCTGGAATTAAAAATAACAGTCGACAAGTGGGACTTCATAAATCTAAATCACTGTACAGATAAGAAAACAATCAATTAAATGAAGAAGAAACTCACAGAATGGGAAAGAATCTTTACTAGCTACATGACTGTTAAAGGACCAACATGAGAATGTACAAAGAATTAAAAAAAAAAAAAAAAAAAAGCAAAGAGTCAAAGAAACAAAGGACCCATTAAAACAAAAAAACAAAAACCACCTTAGAGAATAAACAGAGAGTTCTCAATAGAAGAAATAAATATGGATAAGAAATACTTCAAAAAGTGTTCACTGTCCTTAGAAGTTAGGGAAATGCAAGTTTTAAAAACTTAGAGATTTCATCTTACCAAGTGAGAATGACTAAGATCAACATAACAACAGACAATAAGTGCTAGAGGGGATGGAGAGAAAGAGGGGCCTTTGTTCGCCATTGATGAGAATCTAAATTTAGTGCAGCCAACCCTGAACTAAGTATAGAAAATTCTCAAAAACCTAGAAATAAATCTACGATATACTTCATCTATACCACTCTTTGGCCTATAGCCCAAAATGTGATCTTCTTCTCCACAGATATTTGCTCAGTGAGGTTTATAGCTTCCATATTTACAGTACCCAGGGTATGGAAACAATCTATATGTATGTTCTTTAACAGTGAATGGATAATGAAAACTTGGCACATTACATACACATGGTAGAATAGTATTTAGCTACAAAGAATAATAAAATCATGACATTTGCAGGTAAGTGAGTGGACCTAGAAAAGATTGAATCAGGAAGATACATGTCTCATTTTCTTGAACATATTCACTTCCTAGTGAAGATCTTTATGTGTGAGTATACAACACAGAATAAAGGCAGAAACCAGAAAAGTATATAAGGAGCACATATTGGGTCTTGAGTGGGGGCAGCAGGATATAGGTGATATTAATTAGGAAATGACAAAAAGGGGAGGAAGATCAAACTGGAGACGAACATGGAATTTAACATAGGAAGGACACATAGTGCCAAAGTTGTGTGATACAACCTCAAGGAATCTTATTATTTTATATTTACCTAAGATTATACACAATGCATGTAAGATTATGTACACATGTGAGTGCACATACACACACACACACACACACACACACACACAGAGAGAGAGAGAGAGAGAGAGAGAGAGAGAGAGAGAGAGAGAGAGAGAAATTCTTAGAGGAAGTCATTCTACTGGGCTGACAATGCTCCCTACAAGAATGAGAGACTAGCCTAAGCCCAATGTCAAGCACAATAAATCTTTTTGAAGGGTTGGTTGAGTAGCCTATATGACACCCACAGCAATGTAGACCATGGCTGTTGTCTTCAGTTGCCTCTCAGAGGGGAAAGCTAAGCCCCTGTTGCTGAAAACACCACATGTAGGACATGAGACTCAGATGATTGAAGCTGGATCCAAACTGAAAGCCTGCCTCCTGAGGTTTAGCTTCATGGTACCAGAAAATGCTATGCAAGTTACCAAGGAAGGGGAACAATTAACAGTCCTACATATCAGTGACACCTATGAGCAGTGTCACTCAACAATGAGCAGCATGAAAGATGTTCATAACGGTTTAGTCAGTGATATTCTTGTTGGTGGCAACCACCAGCTATGTAGCTGGACTTAAGGTCCACTCAACAGGAGATAAATCAAACCAGTCCTCCAAACTTAGCAGTGTCCTCCTGCTAGAGAAGTCAGAGATCTTAGGAGAAAAGCTACTAGTGCCACTTAAAAGTTTTAAAACTGTACTTTAATGTACTTCACTACTAGTTTAAACATTTTGATTGTGTTTTCTTTGTTCAAGAATTCTTTATTGAGTTTTCTCTGAATATCAATGCATTGGGCTGCATGCTTTTTAAAGTGACTATATATATATATATATATATATATATATATATATATATATATATATTCAAGACTTCACTGTCTGGTTCATTGGAAAATGCAAAAAAGCAGGTGGAACAAGTACAGAAAAACTTAAGGGAGAAAGCAATTAATGTCCTTCGCCTCTTAATGAGGACTAGGGATGTGGGATGCTGGGAAGAAGAGATTAGCATACATACTTCAGCATAGCTTGTGAAATACATCTTAAGAATGTATTTGACTTGACATAGGTCTTGAAAGTTGACTATAAAGTGGATACACATCTAACCTTAGACTGTAAAATATATTGTTTTTGTGACTTTTGAGACATCTGAGGCTAATAACCAGTAACATAGCAGTATGGCAATGAGTTTATAGAATTAGAAGTCGTGAAGCTGCACTTTTATCAAATGTAGTTAACTGTGTGACAAAATTAGCACCTTTGGCTTCTGTAAAATCTATTGCACTTAACCAGCCACATAGTATTTCTTTAGATTGGCAGAAAAACTCACAGGATACTACATTTACTGACCCCCATGCTTGCTCAGCTTTCCACATAAATGGAACATAGCAAACACAATATATGGAACCCTGACACAGTAGTGGTTTTCTACCTTCAAATTGCACCTTGCAAATGCCCCAGGATTCTCCCCTTTCGAAGTCATGGTGCACATGGTTAAAATGATGGTTTTGGGTGAGTTCAGACCCTCTCTGTTCAGAGAAGTCCTGTCTTTTAACACGAGACAGTCAAGCAAAGATCAAATCTTTACATGTCCTCGGACAAGAAGAAGGTACTGGTCAGCCTCATCTTTACCACCCAGGACAATTCCTAATACAGGATTTTATAAAAAGAAATGGCAGTTCAAGTTCCAGCATAATCATTTACCATTTGTACAAATTAGACCAAGGTATTATTCTCTCTGAATTACTGCCCCGCCCCCCACCTTTTTTTAATGGAAGCATGTAGTAAGTTTTCTACCTCATATTTTTTGTGTGATTCAAGTATCCTAAAATGCCTTTGGTGGAGTATGGAGCATTAGGCTGTCTTAACTTAGAAACTTAAATGAATTTTCCCTTTGCCACATTGGCAGAATATTCTTGGCTTCATTTCCACACTGGATCTGACAGACCATTAAAGGGAACTTAGAAAGAAACTAAGATTTACTATGAAGATGAGGATTTTTTGGACTATATAGGGTCAGAGTAAGCAGAGAGTGAGGAAAATATAGTTAGTAGACTCATTAAGAGCCAGGAATCTGTTTCTAGGAAAATGGTCTGAATCCATAGGTCATTATGATCTGAAAGGAGCTTATTTGTATAAGACTCCATTTGGGTCCTGTTTATTTACATACAAGAGACCTCACATGCAGCATTCTACTGCTGACAAACCCGAAGACAGAGAGATACAGGAGTTCTGATACTTGATTTTTTTTCCCCCTGTTTTTAGAAGTTGAGATCAATATATTATCTGAACACTTCTGTTGCCTTAATATTTAATACTATTTTCTACCACGGCATTTATCTTGGCAAATCTTTCACTGATTATTTAATTGTCTAGCATGATTAAATTAGTTATTTCAGATGTGTCAACTCCACAATTTATTAGATTTTCCTGAGGTTAAAAATGGCTTGGTAGTTTATTAGACAGAAGTAAGGGCTATCTTTTATCTTTATTCTGCTATTAAACTAAACATAATAAAAACTACAAAAGCATTTAAAATACGTAGTCTAGTAAGCTGTTACATTTTAACATTTTAACATTTTAACCATGATCCACCTAGCTTTGAGAAAATGGCTTCATTTTCAATAAGAAATGTCAAAACAGAATAGAATCTAGAGTTTTCCGCTAACATTTATTTGTGACTCAATTGTAGAACCTAGACCCCTCCCCCCAACTTGGATTTCTTTTACATATTAGCTCATTTCTCTTACTGATAGCATATTTAATGGATCAAGCAATTTAATGGATTATTTGTGCTCTTAGGTAGACAAGTTAGAAAAATTGAGAACCATTTCCATACTTAGTTGTATGGAAATGAAATACTTTGAACTTTTATTTCCTAGTGTGCTTTATCAGTGTTAATTTAAATTCTGGACATTTGAGCATTAGTTAGCTATTGCAAGAGCAGGCCAGAAAAGCAAATAACTTTAAAGTAACTTATCAACTATAAGAAGTTCACAACAATAGACATTTTCTTGTGTGGCACATGAATCTGTGGGCTGCCAAGGCTCCTACCGGGCTGCCCCTAATTTGTGAGTTTGTTTCACTTTTTCTCCCCATGTGTCTTCTAGA
This sequence comes from Arvicanthis niloticus, assembly GCF_011762505.2. NCBI lineage: Eukaryota > Metazoa > Chordata > Mammalia > Rodentia > Muridae > Arvicanthis > Arvicanthis niloticus. Next base: position 33,446,544 of record NC_047660.1, on the reverse strand, counting down.
ATGGCTGAGTATTAGGGGCATGTATTTTTTTTTTTCTCATTATGATGGGAGGCATGATAGGAGCCGACTGGAGTTATGGAAGCATATTTAAAAACACATGCTCATGTTGCATCCAGCAATGTTTCATTGGTTGAAGTGAACTGCATGATCAAGTTGGCATAGGTTTATTCTAATTAAAGATTCAGCAGAGTCACATGGCCAAAGGAAGGCTAACTGTTATTGTGGAGCAGAAAAGAGAGATTTAGAATCAAATCTCCTCTCCCACTGTTTGAATAGAGGAGACAGTGGTTGCAGTTACTCCCCAAAGAGCTGTCTATTAAACATAATAATAGTGTTTTCACAGAATTGGACTGAACTGACTGTTGCCTGGGTTGAACTGAGGAAGAAATGAGAAATGTTTTGTAGTTATCCAAAAGTCTTGTTTCTAAAGCTTAGTATGTGCACAAATAAGCACTTCCCGCCGGTGTGTGTGTGTGTGTGTGTGTGTGTAAAGTACACAGACACACTCATAACAAAGCTTATTCTCTGATATCATAAACATACATGCACACACACACACACACATCTGGTCTTCAAGTGAAGAGGCTTAAGAAAATACTTCAGTTTTCAAAATACAAAGAACAATGATACTCTATTTTCCAAATTCCTTCTAGGATTCAGCTATCTTAACTTCTGGATTACTTTAACTTCTTTTTCCTCATTGTGATTCTGTGCAACATTAGCAAAAGCAATAGCCTGTCTAGAGTGAATCCCAGCTTGTAGCTATCTTGCTAACTATCAGATGGACCTCTCCCATATGCTCGGCTGAAGTAGTAATTGTATCACATGTCTAGACCAATCAAAAATAGGCAACCTGGAATTATTTTGAGTGTCTTCATTTCATTTACCAGAAAACTATAAAACTAGGCAAATGAACTTCTGGAGTTGTTGAGGTCTGGGGTCATAGATGCCTTTATTATTTCATGGTCACAGCCTCAATTTCTAAAATATTTTTTCTTGGTGGGGAAGTCTGCCAACATGGGGCAGCCAGACGAATCCCTTAGGACTGAGTGCTGAATCCAGTAATGACTGTGAACAAAAAGGTTTTGTCGCAGTTTAAAACTTTTTTTATGACTATTTCAAGTCCAAAGCCAGCAAAAGCCAGGGCTCACTCTTTATGATGCACTTAGTATTCTGCTCTAATAAATAGTCCTTCGGTTAAAGATAATAAATCTCTTCTTGCTTACAAGACAGGTGTTGCAGATTATCTTAGATTCTGTTATCCCCTTAAGAGAAAACTCAAATGGCATGGGTTAAAAAAGAGGGAGATGATAAAATCCTTAGATTTACACCCATTCCTTTGTGGTTCGGGCCTAAGGGAGCCATCCCAGCTGTAGTGCTCAACAGGAGGCTGGAGAGGAGTTGGGAGCTGAGTGTTCATAAATTCTAAGCTTTAAATAGACGGTAGTCCTTGGATTTGTTTGTAGTACTAGTATGTTATCAGCCTGCCCACACTATTCTCAGGACAACTAACTGCTCTACAGATATTAACTGTTAGAGGTTGTGTCCATTGTAGAAAGACCTTAGAAATCCTGAGCCTACTATGAGGCTCGGGTTACCAGTGTTTCTTTGTTGTTTTATTGGATATTTTATATATTTACATTTCAAATGTTATCCACTTTTCTGTTTTTTTTTTTTTTTTTTTTTTTAAATATGGAAACCTCCATACCATTCCCCTTCCCCCTGCTTCTATGAGAGTGCTCCCCAACCCATCCACCCACTTCAACCTCACCGCGCTGGCCTTCCCCTACACTGGGGAACTGAGCCTTCACTGAACCAAGGGCATCTCCTCCCACTGATGTCCAACAAGGCCATCCTCTGCTACATATGTGGCCAGAAAAGTGGTTACTTGACTTTGAGTTTGTTGTCTTGAATTGGGGCATTTAACTAATACTTTGACAGTTTTCTTTTTTTATTGGATATTTTATTTATTTACTTTTCAGATGTCATCCCCCTACCCCATTTCCCCTCCCTAGAATCCCCTTATCCCATCCTCCCTCCTCCTTTATGCTTTTACACCATTTCGATAACATGCACGTATTAAGGTCAGTTCTAGGTTGAGGGTCCAGGAATACAATAGACACAAATAGTCAAGGAACAAGCAATACAATAAATACAAATAGTCAAAGAAAAAGCAAGGCATAAAACCCAATTATGTGAACATTCCGTGATCACTGTTTCTAAGGGCTTATCAGGATGACCAAAGTATCTGAGCCTACTTCTCTGTCCTAGCCCAAGGTTATTTTCACATCTCAAGCCTACTTCCTTGTTCTAGCCTAAAATTTAGATTCCTGTCTGAAATTACTTCTTTGTTCTAGCCTAATATTTAAGTTCCTGCCTGAGATTACTTCTTTGTTCTAGCCTAATGTCAGATTCCTGTCTAAACCCTACTTCCTTGTCCTTGGCCAATGTCATATTCCTGCCAAGCAGCCCATTTCCTCGTCCTTGGCACATGTCGCCCAAAGGCTCTCCATCTCTCCCCAGTTTTTATTTCATTAACAAGACTGAGCCTATCTTAGGTCATTCTGACAAGAATGCCATCCTTTCCTGTCATGGAATATGCATTATCAAAAGCAATGCACTTATGTCTTAGGTTGGTAAGGCTCTGTGTAGAATCTTACCCGTTCTTGGCTTGCCAGCCTGTTAATTTAATAACTATGTCTGGGGGTCCATTTTCAGGTTCAAGCTATGTACTTGGCTGCCAACATGCTGATGTTACTGAAGAAAAGCTTTAACATGATGGGCAGGAATAAAAGTATTCCCAGGACAAAAAGGGCTATCATGATCAAGCTATATATGCCATTTTGAAGCTTGACCAAAATAGAAATACTGACCTCAGGCCATGGGTAATTTTATCTGCAGTATCTACTGCAGCAACACTCAGCAGAGCAGCATTCTTGATATTCATAAGCTCCCTATGTATCATTAAAACATCCTGAGAGGTGTTAGAATTATGCCAAATACACTGCGTGTGTCATTAAACTTCTTCTTAAGTATAATGACTACCACTGTAAATTGTAGAACTAACATGAATCCAATGGTATTTGGCATGACACTCAAGATAGCTCCTTACCCTTAAATTCTGAACCTTTTTCCAGAAATTTGAATAGGATAAAGAGCATTAATACGTTCTTTCAAATGCCTATCTAAATCCTCTGGTATATTCAACATACTAGTAACATATTTTTGCAAAATGATTAACAAAAGTAGCTGTCTTAACTTCTTGTGTCACAGCAACTGCAGAAGCAGTTAATGTAATTACAATTAATGTAATAAAGCTGTTGTACCAGCAATAATCAAGCCCACTACCCTCTTGCTTCTGCGTAAAGCCTGACTCATTTCTTCCAGTACTCGCAAGCTATTTTTAGAATTCCAAGGTTCTGTGATACTCAGGGTGCTAAAACAAAAGCTGGTTGATAGATCTCCATTACTGACATGCCAGATTTCAAAACACAAACACAATTAGAAGGTGTATAATCAATGCAACTTACATTAAATACTGTAGAAGAAACAAAAGTATTTTTGACTTGACAATTAAAAGAGCCTTAACACATGTGCTAACACCTGTTTCAAATTCAGATCCTGCCCCAACTTTATCTCTTGCTAACATAACATCATAGAGAACTGCAGCTAATTTCTATATATGTCTCTGAAAATGTCCAGAACCAGACTTCCAAATGAAGACTGTTATTTCCAATATTAGATTAATTTCTAGACCAGTTCATGATTGGGTCTGACTGGTCACATTTAATAAAAATACAGGAGGCATTATGACTTCTCTTTTTGATTCTCTGTTTCACAAGGTCTAAGAACTTGAGGGAAGGCAGCTTGTCCCATCAGGGGTATAGGTTAGCAATGGTGGGTTGCTAACTTATGTCCAATACAGCTTCCCAGGCACAATTGTCAGGGCACTCAGTAAGCTCACAGGTCAGCATCATTCTTTGTCCTGGCATCAGCATGTCTCACCTGTCACTCTGGCAGCCACCACCATGCTCTTTCAGCATCCTACAGAAAAAATACAAACATGCCCTCTTCTCTATATTTAATACCTGATCGAGATCATGCCTTATACTAGTATGTGGATCCTTCCCTTTCACCTATGCATAAGTATGCCTAGTTGTATAGTGCCATAGACACTCAGCATAAAGTTCCTTGGCATCCATTTAAAAAAAACATTTAAAATAAAAAATAAAAAGAATACAATTTAAATAAATTTGTGGTGTACAGGGGTTTATCTCCCCCTTTTTTCTTTTATGAATATATTGTTTTAAAGTTCCATGGGCCCATTCCATAGTCTCTTGTTCTTGACAATTATAAAAAATCCCTGTAATATGGGTAATGTTACATTGCTGATAAAGAGTCTCAAATGTTTGACTGCCATAGCCAGTTCCATTATTTGTTTGTTTGTTTTTCTTTTTTTTTTTTAATTATTGGGTACATTATTTACCTACATTTCAGATGTTATCCCCTTTCCCCATTCCCCACCCCCAGAAACCCCTTAACCCATCCTCCCTCCTCCTATTTCTATTAGAGTGTGCCCCCACTCACATACCCATTCCTATCTCCTCTCCCTAGAGTTTCCCCTCACTGGGGCATTCAGCCTTCAAGGGACCAAGACCCTCCTCTCCCACTGATGCCCAACAAGCCCATCCTCCTCTACAAATACAGCTAGAGACATGGGTCCCTCCATATGTATTCCCAGGCTAGCTGTTTAGACCCAGGAAGCTCTGGTTGGTTAGTATTGTTGCTCTCCCCATGGGGCCTCAAGCTCCTTCAACTCTTTCATTCTTTTCTCTAACTCCTCCACTGGGAACCCTGTGGTCAGTTTGATGGTTACCTGTGAGCATCTGCTTCTGTATATGATAGGCTCTGGCAGTGCCTATCAGGAGACAGGTATATCAGTCTCCTGGCTTTGACAGTTTTCTGTAGGCAATCTGAGGGAACTGACAAGCTGAAATTTTGGTTCCACAGTGATTCTGAATTAGACTCAAGTGCTACCCCACACTTAAGTCATGTTTTTTCATTTGTTTGTTTGTTTGTTGTTTGCCTTGTTTCCCCCTTGACGCAGTGTCTCACAATGTCATAATGTAGCCCTAATTGACCTTGGGCTTATTTATGATCTTGCCTCATCTTTTCAAGTGTTGGGCTTAAATGCCTTTACCATCATGTCTTGCCCACGTCCTTTTTAATTACTAGGAAGATAGCAATGCATTTCTTGAAGTGTCAGATGGAGGAATTTTACTATTTCTTCACTATTTGTTTGCAAGATACATCTGAGGCATCTTGGAAATAAACTCCAGACTACTGAGTAAAAATTGTAGACAAAAGGATTTCAGACAAAAGTAAGCGTTTTTCTTCACTATTGGAGCGGCCTAGCAAACACATAGAACATTGGCTACCATTAGATTCTTTCCATATTGAACAGAATGACTTTGTTCGTTGAGTTTGAATCTTAAGCCATTTTTCCTGAGAGAGAGAGAGAGAGAGAGAGAGAGAGAGAGAGAGAGAGAGAGAGAGAGGACATTACAAAATTGAAGGACACATTCCTAGAACACCTTTTTATTTCTTTCTTCTTTGAAAAGAGTCTACAGGGCTCCAATCCTCCCTCTCTAATGCCTACTGTATCTCTTTTTGCCTTCACTTTAGAAGGATTCTGAATGGAAGGCTCTGACTGGCAGGTTAAATATATGTAGACATGTTCCTATGACTCCATATGCAATCTAGAATCACCTGGCAGGAGAGCTTCAGTGAGGAATTTTCCATGTCAGATTGACCTGTGGGCAAGGCTTGGGGGTTGTCTTGATCATACTGATTTCTGTGGGAAGTTGATTCCATTATGGGAGACACCCTTTTGGGTGTGGGTCTCAATCTGTGTATGAGTAGAGAAGGAAGTGAGCAGAAACAGGAATGCATGCATGTGTACATTTCTCTCTGCTCTTGAAAGCAGATGTGGTGTGACCAGTTGTTTTAAATCCCAGCTACTTTAGGTTCCATATAGTGATGAAATTTTAGCCTGTAATTTTGAACTAAAATCAACCCTTTTTTTCCCACAAATTGCTTTTTTGTTGGTGTGTATTATCATAGTGTTATGGTTTGTATTTACTAGCTCCAGGGAGTGGCACTATTAGACAGTGTGGCCCTATTGGAGTTCATTTGTTACTGTGGGCGTGGGCTTTAAAACCCTCATCCTAGCTGCCTGGAAGCCAGTATTTTAACAGTAGCCTTCAGATAAGATGTAGAACTCTCAGTTCCTCCTGCACTACCCCTGCCTGAATGCTGCCATGATTTTACCTTGGTGATAATGGACTGAGCCTCTGAATCTGTAAGCCAGACCCAATTAAATGTTGTCCTTATAAGAGTTGCTTTGGTCATGGTATCTGTTCACAGCAGTAAAACCCTAACTAACACAGTAACAAAAATGAAACTAGAACAACATGTGATATAGTTCTCACTCTGGCACTCTGTAAAGTCAGAGGTTGATTGCCTTAAGGTCACTTCTTGCTCTGAATTCCCTGTAATCAATTTAGAAATGGGTGAAGATGTTTTAAGTTCAACAAGAATAGATCATCTGTGCTTCTTGCCCAGCACCAACTTACATGTTTGACAATATACACAGAGACAAAGGGTATTAAAGACAGAAGATCTGTTTCTCAGGTGGATTTGCTTATACAACTTCAGAAATTATCTCATAGAGTCTAATCTCTCCTCTGTTTAGAAGGATCCTTCATAAATGTGAATCTTTTACTGTTGGCTTTGTTTTTATAAACACTTTTATCGTTTTCTTTATATTTACTAATAAGTCCATACTTCTCACCATAATGTTCAATATTACCATATGCTGTCATCCCATTGTTACTTTCTGCTTATTTCCCTAATATTGCATTATTTGCTAAACTACTTGATATTTTTATCAAATCATTGAATACGTTACATTATTTCTTAGATCTACGGTCTCATACATACCCTCTGCCACTACTTCATCTGTACAAATGGCACTCTATATTGAAATGGGGTTTTCAAATTGTGTCTAAGTTGTTTATTGGCTGATCTCTGTGTGAGCTTGTTTTCCTTTCCTCTTCTTCACTGTCTACTGGGCAACAGCTGAAATTTACAGCTTGCCTGCCCTGGTATATTTCTTTTAAACTCTAATAATAAGTTGCAATACAGAGGGAATGAAAGAAAAATAGAAAGACATAAAAAGAAAAAGAAGAAAGAAAGAAAGAAGAACTGGTTTTACCACTGACAACAGAAAATACCTCAAAAAGTATTCCTTGGTTCCTGAAGGTAAAGAATTCTGTTTTAGGGGCTGAAGAGTTAGTTCACTGGTTAAGAGCACTAGCTTCTCTTATAAAGAATACAGGTGCTGGGCAGCAGTGGCGCACGCCTTTAATCCCAGCACTTGGGAGGCAGAGGCAGGCGGATTTCTGAGTTTGAGGCCAGCCTGGTCTACAGAGTGAGTTCCAGGACAGCCAGGGCTACACAGAGAAACCCTATCTCAACCCCCACCCCTCCACCCCCCAAAAAAGAATACAGGTTTGGTTCTTAGCACACAAATTATGCAACTCACAACTGCTTGTAACTCCACTCCAGGTCATCTGATATTGTTTTCTGGCCTTCAGTGACACCAGCATACATATGTCTACACATATATAGATGTAAGTAAAAAAATATCTTTTTAAAAACCTCCATATATCTTTTATCATCTTATATCATTTTCTCTTCTGGTATATTTCTTAGTAAATTATAAACCGAATATGAGTAGGGATTACAGATGACTTAAATGCATGCTTTCTAATGTAACACAATACCCATCATGCCAAATGAAGAAGTAATGATTTGAACTTGAATCCTAATTCTGAGATTTATTAGCTATACAATAATGGAAAAATTACTTATCATTCTTTGTATGAGTCTCCTTGTTTCTACGTATAAATCTTAGGAGTGAAGACTCTATGTAGGCACCAGCTTGACTTTTCTCTATCCAGTGAGTTGTGTAGATGTTGTCTTCAGCAATAGAGACTAATGGTTAGTTTGGAAAACGAGACAAATAGCTTTGACAATAGCCTTGGTTGTCTGAGGGTTCCCAATGGGACCCTTTTAGCCAAAAATTGGATTAGATATAACCAATTGCAGTACTGGAAACTTCATTTGGTGATGAGAGAAGTTCAGTTGGGGCTCTGTTTCCCCTGTTATTCAAGCAATTTCATTCAGATTGGCTTCATACATGTATATGTGTTTAGAAAGATTTTATTAGGTTTTCATATGACATTTCAAATAGCCCTTATTTTAAGTGTCCCTTCCTATATTCCCTCCCTTGTCTCCATCTTTACTCTTCTTCATTTGATCATTCAAAATCAGGTCCCTCCCCCACCTCCCTCATGCATCCATAACTATTCTATTTCCTCTTTCTAGGGAGATCCCTCCCTCTCTGATAGTCTCTTACTCAGTAGAAAAACTATGTTCATCATTGAAGTATGAACTTGATCAGAGCAGGAGAAAGAAAATTGACATTAATTCCATTGGGTAAAAAGTTATCATTGCATAAGCATTCATATAAGTCCTTTGCACTATGTGGTCTTTCCCATTATGCCATTATATATACTGTCCTTTTATATTGATGGCCTCCATGTACTGATGGCCAAAAAAGGACACAAACAACATCAACTAGCAAGTCTATGAAATCTCTTTTGAACATGTGACCTCTGTCTCATACTTTATTCTCAGACCCTTTCAAGAGTCTAAGAGGTTCTGTGATGTTTTCATATTCTACCTTGATGACAGAGACCTCAAGTCTGCCCATTATCACTACAGTTCTTAGACAAAACAGCTATATTACCATGCCCCACTTCTGCTTTCTCTGAGGGTTTTCATAGCTCCCTGAGAAAATAAGGAGCTCCTACGAGACTGATTTAGGAAGCGAGATCCAAGTACATTTGGCTTTCAGTCTAACAACATTAAGACTGGCTCAGTTATTCCCTATGTGAATGACTTTATTGAAGACTGTAAATTTTATTGGCCAATTGTCACTTCTTCAATACAACTGCCCTCATTTCTAGTCTCTCTTCCTTTGTTAATGAATGGAACCAGGAGAGGATGAATGGTCCATGAGACCTGATATGACTCAATGATAAATTTACCATAATATGTTTCTCAACACTATCTTTGGGCTTTTGAATTTGAAACTGAGATGATAATATTTTGAAAACCAAGAATAAGTCCCGGTACTTACTTAGAATAAAGTAGATTTTTTATTTATTACTTTTACCATCGAGAATGAGAATTGATAAGTAAGCTGATTGATGTCTAAACCATGGGCTATCTAACACCCATACTTTCAAAGCCAATCTTGGTATCAAGTCAAGATGATTACTTTCCATATTGTGAATCTACCTATGTCAGTCAAAAAATCAGTTATGAGGAGTCAATATGGCTTCTGAGAAAACAATGAAGACATTAGCTCCTGATGTCAGAGCTATACTAGTGCTGAAAAGCCAACAGTATTGGTGAAGTGGGCTGTTCAGGCTCATGTGTTTGAACGCCTGTTTATATTTGGAGGGCTATAGAACCTTTAGGAGGTGGCATCTGGCTGGCAAAGGTGGATGGGTTTTTCTTGTTTCTGTTTTTTTCTTTTTTTGAGGGTTTTAGCCCAGCCTCACATCTATCCTGGTCTCTGCCAGTAGATGAAAAACTCTGGCCAACATATCTTACCTTTAATGCCATGATAGACTCTACTCTTTAAAACACCAATCTAAAATAAACCTCTTACCAGGTCTGGTGCCTATAATCCTAGTTACTTGAGGCAGTATTATCACACAAAGTTGAAGTCCAGTCTGGGAAACAGTGTTTTTTCACAGTCACTCTGAGTAATGTAGTGAGACTCTGTCTCACAATATGACTCGATAAAATAATGCTTGACTGACATGAAGGAGCTTCTAGGTTCAATCCAGAAGAGTACCAGAATACATAAGTAAGTGAATAAGAGGAGGTCAGTGAGTAAATCAGTACATAAACTGGCCTCCTGCCCCCAATCAATTCTTTCAGGTGTTTGGTCATGAAGAAAAGAAAAATGAACTAGCACAATGATGTCTAAGCACACTGTCAAGTCTGTACAATATTTAAAGGAGGAACTATCATGCATTTTAAACATAAAAGTAGACTTTGATGAAACACCATTTCATATACAGAGAGGCCTGAGGCTAAACAAAACATCTGATCTTTGTAATCATATAATCCGATGGGTTTGGGGATGACTGCCGTTCATGAAAGATGAAATCATGAAGACAAATGAGAAAGCCGGTTACAAATCAATATGCAAAACAGTCAGTGCATCAATCAGTAGCTCTCATAACAGTGCTCCAGGAGAAACCCCCACACAGTGGAGATAAGCAATACAAATGAAAAATAAAGCCATGCATATTTACCTAATGTGCTGATCTAAAGACAGGGAAATCGAAGTCCAAGGTTACAGAAAGATACTCAGCCTCCAGAACACACAATCAACTTCAAAGGAAATAATATTTATGCATGCATATTTACACATGTATAACCTCTATGTGATTCTATGTCCAAAGGCCAAGAACTTTTTTTTTCTAGCCAAAACAAAACAGTGTCAAACAGTAATAACTTTTTTTTTTCTGAAACATTAAGGCCACAAGTGATTTGCATTCATCCATTGTGAAATGAAAATAGAACTTGTCAGCTTTTCATGACTAGGACATAAATCTTTATGCCACCTACATGGCAATGATATACAATGCCACGTCAAGTTAATCACATCTAGTGGTGGGCAGATGTAAATAGAAAACTTGACAATGCAGAAGAAAAGCCCTTATAGACTTCCAGGTATAAATGTGGAAATTGGAATATGGGTTATAAGCTTTATAGTTACAGAGCCAACACTCTATTTCATATACTTTGAAATAAAATTTGGACTGATGGTTTGTGACCAGACATAGTCAAGAATGATAGTTTCTTTCTTAAGAAAAAAAGTTTCCTGAAGGTATCAGAAGAAACAGGTCTATTCAAATTTATTTTTTAAAGAAGCCTGAATCAACTAGTAACGGCATCCCAGTAAGAATGTGTTTCATTTCCTGATAACTATTTTGAAGGTAAATAGGTGCTTATGTAACTGCTGAAATACTTGTGGGTCTATCATCTCTATCTGCAGGAAATATATGACTCTTCAATCTCAGAGCATACTGTGTACTCTATACAATACAGATTTCCTAAAATATCTGCTCTGGCTTAGGACAAAGAAAATAAAGTGTATATTCTTAGCATAAGGTGCTGCTGCACACCCAGTTCCTGTTGTATGTGGCTAAAGACAGATCAGACCATTGTTGAATTTTTTTTTTCCAGCCAAAGAACACTTGCTGGCACAGAGGAAACGAACTTGAACAGATTAAAATAGACAAAGAGTATTAAGGTCAGCCCTATCTTGGCATGCTCACATTTATCTCCCATTCTGCATAGGCAGAGAATGTGGACAAATTGTCTTAATGGTGTGAAGAGTGACCTTATCTTCTGTTCAGGTCACAGACATCTGACACTCACACAATCACTTTGCCACTTGAGGAGCTGCCTCCTGCTACTGAGCTGGAGTCCTGTGAGCTGGTCCCCTTGCAGACATGACTGTAATTCTGGCATAAAACTGAGTCTTCAAAACCATAATAGAAGGACATGCACATAAGGCTGGACTGGCTGTTTCTTCTTACTTAGCATGTCAGAACGTCATTTATTGTAAATTAAAATTATGCTATTAGACTTTCCTGTGACTCAAACCTTCTATTAAGTGAACTAAAAAATTAGTAACTGTTGCTTTCCTGAAAGATCTCAAATGACCTTGATTTTCAGTTAGCTCTCATTATTTCCACCTTATTCTTCTTTGGGCTTGGGTGACCTTGTCTCAACTAGATCTCGAGAGCTGAGTTTCCCACTATCCGAATTCAATGCAATACCGTTAAGACTCATTTTCCTTTCCTAGGGTTGGTTAAGTAGCAATGGGTTAGGATCACATCAGTTTTACTGAAGCTGAACCCTGTGGTTTGTCTCATATTTTATAGCATTGTTAAAGATTATATTCACGGCCTCTGATAAGCTGGACTTTAAAAAACTTTTATGGACACATCAAGGCCTGGCATTTATTGTGTTCTTGCCTCTTTCCGTTTTCTCTGGAATAATTTAAAAACCAATTCATGAAAAGAAATCCATTATACTGTATTGTTCTCACTATTGGAAAAAATAAATAAAAATATACGCCTAAATTTATGTAGCTCTTTGGAAAAAATATTGTGTGCACTCTGATACCGTTAGTGTGGCTTGCCAGACTATAACATGAGCTCTCTAGTGCAGCTTCCTGTGGGTTGGTCATCTATCTCAGCTTTCCTTTTGTATCTCTAATTCTCTGTTTTTTTCTCAGTGTCTTTCATATAAAGTATACTGTCATAACCTATAAATGAAAAAATTTGGAAACTGCAATGTTATGTTCTTTTTGAATGTATTTATTGTGGAAATTTTATTTATAGTAGGTAGGTCTTAACCATTGGCTTTGTGAAGCTTGAGTATTTCAATGTAAAACTCAGTTTGGTATATATTTGTGAGAGCGCATTTATGTAGGCCTGTTGTAATAGATTCATTTAGTTCTATCTTAAAAATGTAGCGAATGTCTATCATATCTCAATTACTCTTCAAGGCATTTAAAACAGAGTAGCAAACAGGAAAGAGTTCCTTCGTGATGGAGTTTGCATTCTGGTAAAGGGTACAGTTTCTGTCAGGATTCAAGGGCATATGCGACATGCTCTCATCACAAGGTAAGCACTCTATATAGCTTTATACTATGATGCCCATTTGAAGCTATTTAAAAACTGGTGAGAAATACTTTATCAGAAAAAATTCTTGCAAATGCTACTTCTGAAGCTTGTTATTTTAAGCTGAAATGATACAGCTAGAAATCTAATGCAACCTGATGCATATTTTTATTCTGTATAGTAGGTTAAATATGGGTCAGCTATGTCACTCAGAAGGTAAAGGTGCTTGTTGCTAAACCTGTTGACTTGACTTTGATCTCTGGGATTCGCATGGTGGAAAGGCAGAACCTGCCCAAGTTGTCCTATGACTTCCACTTATTGTGGTCCCACAATAAGTAAATAAATATTGTAAAATACAAATTGAACAACTTTGAAATTGCATTTCATCTATGTATTCTATTCTATTGTGTTCTACAGAAGAGTGGAAAGGATATGCATACTACATTTCATTAATTAATTTAAATTAATTCCTCTGTATGGAAACTGACAAGTCCTTTATGATTAATAACCCAAGATTGGCTGTTTGTTATAGAGAAGTAGTTAAGATCTGATCTTCCTGTTGGAAGGTTGTAAAATAAGAGATTTCTGTATTACCAAGGGTGAGGTTAGCATTTTGTACTACTCAAATATCAGTTGATTGGGTGGCATCCAGCCATATATTGAAAGCCAATCTATTGTGTCTACTGACATAAATGTTAACCACATACAAAATACAGAAACACTCAGAGTAATATTTTTGGTCAAATTAATTACCTCGGCACCACAAGGCCACATCAATTTGACGGATGAACCTACTCTATACCATACCAAACAACCTGTTCTTTAAGGTTATATTCAAGGTTTGTAAGAATTAAACATTAGACAAACATCGGGAGCCCATTTAATAGATTTATAGAGTTCTATATTAATAAATACATGCTTCCTTATAGAGTTAGCTATTGAGCTTTCTTTGTCATAAAAGTTATCCAATGGCTGTAGTATTTATTTATTATATATGCATTATTATGGATTTATTGTCTGGGAGGCACTGTGGTCAATCAGTGTTTATATTAGAAGAAAAAAACCTGAAACATAAAGATATTAGACAATATCATCACCATTTTTCTAAGAATAACATGAAAATTGTTCAGTAGAAATTATGTTTTAAATAAGCAAATAATGTCTCTAATAATTTCAATAATACTATAGGTTGTCTTACTGAGAATAAACTGTCCAGTTTATTGAAGGATATTGTCATTTTTCATATTATTATATATTCATTAGTCTTTCCTTATACATGGGCTCATATTCCACAGTTTCCTGAGGTCAAATATGGTCCAAAATACTGAATAGAAATTTGCAGAAGAAAATCTGAGGAGAAATTTTTCATAATGTTTGTGAAGAAAGAACTTTCTGCCAAGGATTTAAACTTAAAAATATTTTTTGACCATCTTTGGTAATCATTTGAAAAATATTCTTAGGATTTCTAGCACATACAGTGTTAAAATTATAAGGGAATATTATAAGTAATTATATTATAAATTTTTATTAGGAATGTTGTTACAATTTTGCAATTTGTCTCCTTAAACATCTCAAAAAGAAAATATTTTGACTTATTATTTTTAAATTTTATCTTTTATTAAAACCTTACATTATTTGTTCTTCTCCAACTCCTCACATGTCTCTCCTGGTTCATGTATCCTCTCAAACTAATAACTTCTTTTTCTTTAATTACTATTGTTACATATATATATATATGCAAATAAATGTAAAAATGCAACCCACTGGGTAATTCAGGGCTGACCATTTGGTATTGGATAACTAATTAGGGACACATCCTCAGGGAATACTAATCCCCCTCTCTCAGCAACTGTTGCTTGATTTTAACTCTTAATCTAGGGTGGGACCCTAGGAGGTATCTCCCACCCATGTTGGCATATTGACTGGTGATATCACACTTCAGATCTTTTTGAAGCAGCCACTGTGTTGAGATCTCATGAGTGTATCTTTCCTGTCTTATGCAGAAGATACAATCTTGAAGAAGATTTCCTAGTCCTCTGGCTTTTAAATCTTTCCATCCTGTTTCCTAATTCCATCTTCTTCCTGATGCTCCCTTAGGTTTATGTGCAGGAATTGTCTTGTAAGTGTATCAGCCGAAGCAAGGTAGTTGTTCTCTGCATTTCCCGAGTTGAGGCTTTCTGAAATGTTTTCCATCTGCTGCAAACTTTTATTGATGAGAAGTGGGAGCTACACTACCCTGTAGGTTTAGAACATAGAAATTGTAGTAGTTTAGGAAAGTTACAATAATAAGTTCCCTAAGATTCATGACCTCCTTGGCTTAGAGTAGTTGGCTGGGTTTAAGAGTACCGGGCATAATTTTCCCCCTGTGAAATGAGTTAAATATTGGTAAGTTAGAACTTTGGAAAATCACAACGTTCCTAGGGTTAATTTTAAGTGTTCTCTGATGTCTCTATTTTTAACCACAGGTAGAAATACTGAAAACATGTGACCATTCCTTTCATTGTTATTCATCATTTGTTTAACAGACCAGAAAGTTTATTCTCAGAGAGCCAACCTATAGTGTTAGTAAAGTTATTATAGGCATTATTTGCATATTTAAATAGAACAAGATATGATATTTTGGTAGATACAGTTATAATCTTTGGATACTTTTGAATCACCAGAGTTGCAGCTTTTTGAAAGGCAAATTCCATAGGCTATTTTGATTCTTAACTAAGTTCCTGTTGACTTATTTACAAAGGATTATATGATACTGATATTAATTGTTGCTTCACAGTTGTGTGATTTCATTCTTTATTAGTAATGCTTCATTAAATCTAGTGGGACCGTAAATGATGAATGGCCAAAGCAAAATTCATCACTGAAATTGAAAGGTAAACGAGCTTCCTCTTCAGTAGTGAGAATAGAAATCAGTGTGAGGTAAGTATGCAGGGTATCTTTCCTCTGTACTAAAGCAAAAGGGACATTCTGGAGGATGTATAATAAATTCTGTTACTGATGTCATTTGTTATCTTGATTATTGCAATTAGACAGACTCTCAAAACAGTTTTATTTGCTCTTCTCTGTTGGTGTAGATATTGAGCACTTCAAATATTTATTTTTCATTTATATTTCTTCATCTGTGAGCTATTTAATCAACTTATTTGCCAATTTGTTAGATAGTTTACTTTTTTGGTGCTTAATTCTTAAGTTTTTTATATTTGTTTTTATTTTTTAATGTTTTAACTTTTTCATATATTACACCCCAACTGCATTCCCCCCCCCCTCCATTCCCTCTTCTGTCTGTACCACCCCTTCCTTAGATCCACAGCCCATCCTTCTCACCCCCAGATAAAGACAGGCCTCTCAGGGACTCAACCAAACATGGCATAATAAGCTATAATAAGACCAGGCAAATACTATCACATCAAGGCTGGACAAAGCAACCCAGTATGAGTAAAAGAGTCCCATAAGTAGGAAAAAAGTGTCAGGTACAGCCCCTGCTTCCACTGCTAGGATTTGAGAGCACCAAGCTACTCAACCCTAACATATGTACAGAGGACATTCGTCAGAATCCCCTACAAGCTCCCTGTTCTCTATATATTCTAGATAGAAGTCCTATGCCTGATGTGTAGTGGAGAATTTTCCTATTCAATATCTATCTCTTACCTCTGATGATATTTTATTTTACTGTGCAGAAGCTATTTAATTTCATGAAACCTTATTTGTCAAGTCTTGGGATTATTTCCAATGTTTTTAGAGTCCTACTCAGAGAGTCTTTGGTTATGCCTGTATCTTGATGTATATTGCCTGTTTCCTTCTTAGCAGTTTTAAGATTTAAGAAGATGCAGGATGTATAGGCTACCTATGCTCATGGATTAGCATAATTAATATTTTAAAACTGGCTATACTATAAAAATTAACCTATATACTCAGTGTAACACCTATCAAATTTGTAGTTACATTTTTCAGAGAACTAAAATGCAATGATTTTGAAATTTATGTGGAAGTACAAAAGACCACAAATAGCCAGGGCAAAACAAAGCAGAAAGATCAAAGCAAATGGCATCATCGTATTCGATTTCAATTCACAATATGGAGACATAATGACAAAAACTATATGGCGCTGACACAAAAATAGACATTTGCATCAAGGGAATAAAATTAAGAGCCCATAGATAAATCCATGCTCCTACAGAGGCCTAATTTATAAGAAAAATGTAAAAAAATAATCTAACATATATCTAGAAAAAGACATTTTAAACTAAACATACTTGTCAGGCTGTATTTCCATTTGTAGGTGAATGAAGTATATCCATATCTTTTACCCCGTACAAAAAGCAAAGCAAATCCATTAAAGACCTTAATGTTCCAAATCGATCTATCTATCTATCTGTCTGTCTATCTGTCTGTCTATCTACCTACCTATTTGTTGTTAACGATAACTGTACCAGATATGTTTATGAGACAAGGAAGATATTATACCATCTATTGCTCTAAGAGAGACTGAGTATCATTCTTGAAACAAAAAGTGGGAGAGTTGGCAAGCACTTGTAAGTTTATGTAGTAGAAAAGTCCTGGAAGAATGCATTATGGTAGAAGTCTGTCAGTGTGGTTACTCTGTCTTTGTTTGCTAAATAGTATTTATTGACGTTAGACCCTTATTTTTACAGAGGTTGAAGACAAAAGATACCATCTCACTTGGTGATCATGTATCTCAATGGGATGGCTCCCAGGTCCTAGAGAAAGACATTGCAGCGTGTATAGCTAATCCACATCTCAAAAGATAGGAAAAGAAATTTACATTTCCAACATGTCTAAAAGAATGTTGACATAAAAGACATGGATCTAGAGTCTAGATCCATGAACAATGATCTAATATTTATTTAGTATTTATAAGGTGAACAATGTTTAATATTTATTCAAAGTGAAGCTGAAAGTCCCTTAATTTCCATTGGTGTTGAAGTCACTTTATGAAAGACTCTGCTGCCTTTGAGTCTTCATGCTCTCATACTAATCCAGGAACATTTGCATTTTTATACCTATACTTACATGGTCTTCTGCTTCGAATAATCTTTGCTTTCTTTTTGTGGCTAAATTGGATATGTTATCTAATATTAAACAATTATTGTATCTGTTGATATTTACTAGATATGGAAAAATAATGAACAGTCTAGAATCTCACCTGCCCAAGACAATAAAAGTACATGTATATGTGGTGGTTAATATTGATTTCAACTTTTTTATTGGATATTTTATTTACATTTAAGATGTTATCACCTTACCCCATTCCCCCCGCTACCCAGGAACCTCCTATCCCATCCCCCTTCCTCCTACTTCCATGAGGATGTGCTCCCCCCTCTCCAACCTACCCACCCTCTATTTCCCTCACACTCAGTGTCCAACCTTCATGGGACCAAGGATCTCTTCTCCCACCTGTGCCCAACAAGGCCATCCTCCCATGCATGGCTGGAGCCATGGGTCCATCCCTATGTGCTACCAGGCTGGTGGTTTAGACCTTGGGAGCTCTGGTTGGTTGGTATTGTTGCTCTTCTCATGGGGCCTTAAATCCTTTCAGCTCCTTCAGCTCCTTCTCTCTAACTCCTCCATTGGGAACCCCTTGATTAGTTCAATGGTTAGCTGTGAGCATTCACCTCTGAATATGTCAGACTCTGGCAGACCTTTAAGGAGACAGCTATACCAGGCTCCTGTCAGCATGCATTTCCTGACATCAATATCAGTGTCAATCTTTGGTGATTGCTCATGGGATGGATACCCAAGTGGAATGGTCTTCAGACCGCCCCTCCTTCAGTTTCTGTCCCACATTTTGTCTCCATATTTGCTCCCTAGAGTATTTTGTTACTCCTTCTAAGAAGAGCTGAAGCACCCACACTTGGTCTACCTGCTTCATGAGCTTCATGTGGTCTGTGAGTTGAATCTTGGGTATTGCAAGCTTCTGGGCTAATATCCAATTATCAGTGAGTGAATACCATGTGTGTTCTTTAGTGATTGGGTTACCTCACTCAGGATGATATTTTCTAGTTCCATCCATTTACCTAAGAATTTCTCGAATTCATTGTTTTTAATAGCTGAGTAATATTCATTGTGTAAATGTACCACATGTTTTGTATTTACCTGATGACTAAGGATGCTGAACATTTCTTTGGGTGCTTCTCAGCCATTCGAGTTTCCTAAGTTGAAAAGTCTTTGTTTAGCTCTGTATCCCATTTTTAATAGGGTTATTTGGTTGTCTAATTTTATGAGTTCTTTGTATATATTGGATATTAGCTCTCTATTGGATGTGGCATTGGTAAAGATCTTTTCCCAATCTGTTGGTTGCCATTTTGTCCTATTGACAGTGTCCTTTGCCTTACAGAAACTTTGCAATTTTATGATGTCCCATTTGTCAATTCTTGATCTTAGAGCATAAGCCATTGGTGTTCTGTTCAGGAACTTTTCCCCTGTGCCCAAGGTTCTTGGTTCAAGGTTCTTCCCCACGTTTTCTTCTATTAGTTTCAGTGTATCTGGTTTTAAGTGAAAGTCCTTTATCCATTTGTACTTGAGCTTGGAACAAGGAGAGAAGAATGGATCAATTTGCATTCTTTTACATATTGTCCTCCACTTGAACCAGTACCATTTGTTGAAAGTGCTGTCCTTTTTTCATTGGACAGTTTTAGCTCATTTGTCAGAGATTAAGTGACCATAGGTGTGTTGGTTCATTTCTGGGTCTTCAATTCTATTCTATTGATCTTCCTGCCTGTCCCTGTACCAATACCATGCAGTTTTTCACTATTGCTTTGTAGTACAACTTGAGGTCAGGGATAGTGATTCCTCCCGATGTTCTTTTATTGTTGAGAATAGTTTTCGCTATCCTGGGTTTTTTGTTATTCCAAATAAATTTGAGAATTTCTTTCTAACTCTGTGAATAATTGAGTTTGGATATTAATGGAGATTGCATTGAATATGTAGATTGCTTTTGGCAAGATGGCCATTTTTACTATATTAATTCTGTCAATCCACAAGCATGGGAGATCTTTCCATCTTCTGAGATCTTCCTTGATTTCTTTCTTCAGAGACTTGAAGTTCTTGTCATACAGATCTTTCACTCACTTGGTTAGATTCACACCAAGGTATTTTATATTATTTGTGACTATTATGAATGATGTCATTTTCCTAATTTCTTTCTCAGCCTGTTTATCTTTCGAGTAGAGAAAGGCTATTGATTTGTTTGAGTTGATTTTATAACCAGCCACTTTGCTGAAGTTGTTTATCAGGTTTAGGAATACTCTGGTGGAAGTTTTGGGGTCACTTAAATATACTAACATATCACCTGCAAATAGTGATATTTTGACTTTTTTTTTTCCTATTTGTATCCTTTTGACTTCTTTTTATTGTCTAATTGCTCTGGCTAGGACTTCCAGTACTATATTGAATAGGTAGAGAGAGAGTGGGCAGCCTTGTGGGATTGCTTCATGTTTCTCTCCATTTAGTTTGATGCTGGCTACTGGTTTGCTGTATATTCCTTTTACTATGTTTAGGTATGGGCCTTGAATTCCTAATCTTTCTAAGACTTTTACTATGAAGTGGTGTTGAATTTTGTCATATGCTTTCTCAGCATCTAGTGATATGATCATGTGGCTTTTTTTTCTTTTAGTTTGTTTGTATAGTGGATTACATTGATGGATTTCTGAATATTGAACTGTCCCTGCATTCCTGTGATAAAGCCTACTTAAATCATGATGGATGATTGTTTTAATATGTTATTGAATTTGGCTTGTAAGAATTTTATTGAGTATTTTTGCACCACTATTCATAAGGGAGATTGTTCTGAAGTCCTCTTTCTTTGTTGGGTCTTTGTGAGGTTTAGGTATGAACATGATTGTGGCTTCATAGAACGAAATGGGTAGTGTTCCTTCCATTTCTATTTTGTGGAATAGTTTATAGAGAATTGGTATTAGGTCTTCCTTGAAGGTCTGATAGAATTCTGCACTAAAACCATTTGCTCCTGGGCTTTTTTTGATGAGGAGATTTTTAATGACTGATGCTATTTCTTTAGGGGTTATGGGACTGTTTAGGTGGTTTATGTGCTCCTGATTTAACTTTGGCACCTAGTATCTGTCTAGAAAATTGTCCATTTCATCCAGATTTTCCAGTTTTGTTGAGTATAAGCTTTTGTAGTAGGATCTGATCATTTTTTGAATTTCCTCAGTTTCTGTTGTTATGTTTCCCTTTTCAGTTCTGATTTTATTACTTTGGATACTGTCTCTGTGTCCTCTGGTTTGTCGGTCTAAGGGTTTATCTCTCTTGTTGATTTTCTCAAAGATCCAGCTCCTGGTTTTGTTGATATTTTGTATAGTTCTTTTTGTTTCTACTTGGTTGATTTCAGCCCTGAGTTTGATTATTTCCTGCCGTCTACTCCTCTTGGGTGTATTTGCTTCTTTTTGTTCTAGAGCTTTCAGGTGTGTTGTCAAGTTGCTAGTGTGCTCTCTGCAGTTTCTTTTTGAAGACACTTAGAGCTATGAGTTTTCCCCTTAGCACTGCTCTCATTGAGTCCCATAAGTTTTGGTATGATGAGCCTTCATTTTCATTAACTTCTAAAAAGTCTTTAATTTCTTTATTTCTTCCTTGAACAAGTCACTATTGAGTAGAGTGTTGTTCAGTTTCCATGTGTATGTGGGCTTTCCATTGTTTTTGTTATTATTGAAGACCAGCCTTAGTCCATGGTGATCTGATAGGGTGCAAGAGATTATTTCAATATTTTTGTATTAGTTGAGGCCTGCTTTGTGACCAATTATTTGGTCATTTTTGAGAAAGTATCATGAGGTGCTGAGAAAAAGGTATATTTCTTTGTTTTAGGATGAAATGTTCTATAGGTATCCGTTAAATTCATTTGGTTCATAACTTCCACCAATTCCATTGTGTCTCTGTTTAGTTCCCGTTTCCATGGTCTGTCCATTGCTGAGAGTGGGGTGTTGAAATCCCCCACTATTATTGTGTGAGGTGCAATGTGTGCTTTGAGATTTAGTAAAGTTTCTTTCATGAATTTGGGTGCCCTTGCATTTGGAGCATAGATGTTCAGAATTGAGAGTTTATCTTGGTAGATTTTTTCTTTGACAAGTATGACGTGTCTTTTCTTAACTTTTTTGATAACTTTTGGTTGAAAGTTGATTTTATTCGAAGTTAGAATGGCTACTCCAACTTGTTTCTTGGGACCATTTGCTTGGAAAATTGTTTAATAGCCCTTTATTCTGTTATAGTGTTTGTCTTTGCCGCTGAGGTGGGTTTCCTGTATGCAGCAAAATTCTGGGTCCTGTTTCTGTATTCAGTCTGTTAGTCTACGTCTTTTTATTGGGGAATTGAGTCTATTGATGTTAAGAAATATTAAGGAAAAGTGATTTTTTTCTTCCTGTTATTTTAATTATTGGAGGTTTAATTATGTTTGTGTAACTATCTTCTTTGGGGTTTGTTGGAAGATTACTTTCTTGCTTTTTCTATGTTGTAGTTTCTCTCCTTGTGTTAGTTTTTCCATCTATTATCCTTTGTAGGGCTGGATTTGTGGGATGATATTTTGTTAAATTGTTTTTTTCATGGAATATCTTGGTTTCTCCATCTACAGTGATTGAGAGATTTGTTGGGTACAATAGTCTCGGCTGGCATTTATGTTCTCTCAGTGTCTGTATGATATCAGTGCAGGACCTTCTGGCTTTTATACTCTCTGGTGAGAATTCTGGTGTACTTTTTATAGGTCTGCCTTTATATGTTACTTGACATTTTCGCCTTACTGCTTCTAGTATTTTTTCTTTGTTTTGTACATTTGATGTTTTGATTATTATGTGGCAAGAGGTATTTCTTTTCTGGTCTAAACTATTTGGAGTTCTGTAGGCTTCTTGTATATTTAAGGACATCACTTTCTTTAGGTTAAGAAAGTTTTTCTCTATAATTTTTTGAAGATATTTACTGGCCCTCTAAGTTGGGAATCTTCACTCTCATCTATACCTATTACTCTTAGGTTTGGTCTTCTCATTGTGTCCTGGATTTCCTGGATGTTTTGGGTTAGGAGCTTTATGTATTTTGCATTTTCTTTGACAGTTGTGTCAATGTTTTCCATGGTACCCTCTGTACATGAGATTCTCTCTTCTATCTCTTGTATTCTGTTGCTGATCCTTGAATCTATGACTCCTGATCTCTTTCTTAGATTTTCTATCTCCAGGTAGTCTCCCTTTGAGATTTCTTTATCGTTTCTACTTCCATTTTTAGATTCTGGATGGTTTTCTTTAATTCCTTCACCCATTTGTTTGTATTTTCTTGCAATTTTTAAAGGGATTTTTGTGTTTCCTCTTTAAGGGCTTCTACCTGTTTACCTGTGTTCTCCTGTATTTGTTTTTTTTCTTTTTCTTTTTTTTTCCATTTTTATTAGATATTTTATTTATACTTAAGATGCCATCCCCTTTCCCCATTCCCCCCCCTTAGAAAACACTTATCCCATACCCCTTTTCCTTTTTGCATTTATACATTTTTTTAAAAATATTAATCATAGGCTTTATAAGTTTGGTATTGTTCAATAGAGGTGTAACCCACTACCCAACCTAGATATATAAACTATCTTTGACTGGTGGAGATACATGAACATCTGCCTCCCTGTCTCCCCCCTCTTTCTCTCTTTCATCACCTAGCTTCTCCTCTCCTTCTCCTCCTCTTCTTAATCCTTCTCTTCCTCTCAGTACTCCTCCCACCTTAGCTCCTCCTACATATCACCCTTCCTGTTAAAATGAAACTTTTCTCTCAAAATACAATTAGAGCATAATTATGCCAATTTGTACCAGTGAGGTACAAGATAGTCCTAATAACCAGTCCATCATTTTGTTGACTAACCAGAACCTCTGTCATCTATCCTAACTAAAACATTGAGTTCTGAACCTGGCTTTAGGATGAATGTCAGCTGATGACTATCCACTCAAATCTTTTCTCTCAAGGTAAATAGCCAGGATTGGCTATGAGGCTATAAGTTTTCAACCCCGTCAGAAATCCAGAATGACTGAGTTAACTATAATTGTGGGAAGCACAAAGCATAGCTTCTAAAACTTAGCCAATTTATAGAGACCTCTGAACACCTGGACAGTCCCTCTACTTCAAATGTTGGATCATCTGTTCTTCTGCCTTCTGGCCCAGGATCACCTGACAGGCCTTAGTGCTGCAGAATTATTAAGGGCTGATTACTCTGTGTAGGCAGATATAATCAGTCGACTATTCTGCAAGTGTGTCCTTTTCTGTACAGTAATTTGTCTGTAGAAGGAAAGAGGCAATTCTTGCCTAGTGGCTGTCTCACCACAACTGGAGTAACTCCAAGGATGCTCAATTTCTTCTTAGAATTCAATATAGGAAGCTGTCCGTAGCAGACAGGTCTCTAATGAAAATGAAGATTAATACAGAAATGTTTGTGATGTCAATTCTAAGGATTTCTGATGTTTTGAAAACCAACTATCCATGTAAGGTAATCTGGACTGTTGCCTGTTAACTCCACTCAGCTATTTCTAAATAAAACATAGAAAACACCCTTATAATAAACTCCAAGTCATGAATTTGCTATAGTCCCTTAACTCACAGGCTGACCTTCTCAAATCAGTTAAAAAAAGTTAAAGAAGGACTGGGTCTAAGCCTTGTATTCCTAAATGTGTTATACTGGTACAATGCCTATGAGAGTAACAATATTTATCTCACTTTTATATCAATAAGAAGCTTGTACCAATGAAAACCTTAAAATTTGTAATCAAAGTAAATTGGTGCCATTTAAGAATTTATATCTTCATCTTGATAATAATTGTACAGATTTCTACTAATAGGTTATGGCTATGCAATAAATCCTAGCTAATCCTCTCTATTCCTACAAAACCACTACTTTTCCCTAGAAAGACAGCCCATCATTTACCACCTTAGTCCCCAAGCCCAGGGAATAAGGGCGCTGACTCATCATTAGCTTCTTCAAGCTGATTATGGGCGTTGAGATATTAGAAGAGGAGTGGGGGTAAGAGCAAATTGACAAGCCTCTGATGCTGTGTCTTCACTGCCTCCAGAGGGAATTCCCGGACCTCAGAGTTTTGAGCAGGTCTGCCCAGCTTGCTTGTTGAGTAGATACACCAAGGCTGATCATTCTGCAATATACAATTCTCAAAACAAATTTTAGTATCAAGATAGGTTTTTTTAAAAGGGGGCTGACATTTTATTAAGGATGTTGGTTCTAACCGCTTTTCTTTTTCCCCCCTCTTTTATTGGATATAATATTTACATTTCAAATTTTATCCCCTTACCGAATTCCCCCCACCACCCAGGAACCCCTTATCCCATCCCACCTCCTCCTGCTTCTATGAGGGTGTTTACCCACCTACCCCTCCCCACCCTCAGATTCCCCACCCCCCACTCAGTGCTCAGCCTTCAAGGTACCAATGACCTCGTTTTCCACCTATGCCCAACAAGGCCATCATCCCCTACATATACAGATGGAGCCATGTGTCTCTCCATATGTGCTCCTAGGCTGGGGGTTTAGACCCTGGGAAGCTCTGGCTTGTGGTATTGTTGCTCTCCTCATGGGGCCACCAACCCTTTAGGCTCCTTTGATCAGATTAATGGTTAGCTGAGAGTATCTGCCTCTGGGTATGTCAGACTCTGGGGGACCTCTAAGCAGACAGCCTTATCAGGTTGCTGTGAGCTTTCCCTTCCTAACATCCATATCAGCATCTATTTTTGGTGACTGCACATGAAATGAATACCCAGGTGGAATGGTCTCCATACAACCTCTCCTTCAGATTCTGTCCCACACTTGTCTCCATATTTGCTCCCTTGGGTATTTAGTTATTCCTTCTAAGAAAGACCTAGGCATCCTCACTTGTTCTTTCTTCTTCATGAGCTTCATGTCGTCTGGTAGTTGAATCTTTGTTGTTTCAAATTTTGGGCTAATCTCCGCTTATCAGTGAGTAAATACCATGTGTGTTCTTTTGTGATTGGGTTACCTCACTCAGGATATTTTCTAGTTCCATCCATTTACCTAAGAATTTCTGGAATTCATTATTTTTAATAGCTGAGTAATATTCCATTGTGTAAATGTACCACAGTTTTTGTATCCATTCCTCTGTTGAAGAGCATCTGGGTTCTTTCCAGCTTTTGGCTATTATAAATAAGGCTGCTATGAACATAGTGGAGCATATGTCTTTGTTATATGTTGGGGCATTTTGTGGGTATATGCCCAGAAGTGGTATAGCTGGGTCCTCAGGTAGTGCTATGTCCAATTTTCTGAGGAACTGCCAGACTGACTTCCAGAGTGGTTGTACCAGCTTGCAACCCCACCAACAATGAAGGAGTGTTCCTCTTTCTTCACATCCTCGCCAGCATCTACTATCACCTGAATTTTTGATCTTAGCCATTCTGACTGGTGTCAGGTGGTATCTCAGTTTTGTTTTGATTTGCATTTCCCTGATGACTAAGGATGTTGAGCATTTCTTAAGGTGCTTCTCGGCCATTTGTGTTTCCTCAGATGAGAATTCTTTGTTTAGCTCTGTACCCCATTTTTAATGGGGTTATTTTGTTGTTTGGCATCTAATTTCTTGAGTTCTTTGTATATATTGGATATTATCCCTCTATTGGATGTAGGATTGGTAATGATCTTTTCCCAATCTGTTGGTTGCGGTTTTGTCTTGTTGACAGTGTCCTTTGCCTTACAGAAGCTTTGCTATTTGATGAGGTCCCATTTGTCGATTCTTGATCTTAGAGCATAAGCCATTGGTGTTGTGTTCAGGAACTTTTCCCCTGTGCCTAGGTATTCGAGGGTCTTCCCCAATTTCTCTTCTATTAGTTTCAGTGTATCTGGCTTTATGTGAAGGTCCTTTATCCACTTGGAGTTGAGCTTTGTACAAGGGTATAAGAATGGATTAATTTGCATTCTTCTACATGTTGACCTCCAGTTGAGCCAGCACCACTTGTTGAAAATGCTGTCCTTTTTCCACTGGATGGTTTTAGCTCCCTTGTCAAAGATCAAGTAACCATAGGTGTGCGGGTTCATTTTTGGGTCTTCAATTCTATTCCATTGATCATCCTGTCTGTCTCTGTACCAATACCATGCAGTTTTTATCTCTACTGCTCTGTAGTACAGTTTGAGGTCCAGGATAGTGATTCCCCCAGAAGATCTTTTATTGTTGAGAATAGTTCTCGCTATCCTAGGTTTTTTGTTATTCCAAATGAATTTGTAAATTGCTCTTTGTATCTCTATGAAGAATTGATTTGGAATTTTGATGGGTATTGCGTTGAATCTGTAGATTGCTTTTGGCAGGATAGCCATTTTTACTAAGTTAATCCTGCCAATCCAGGAGCATGGGAGATCTTTCCATCTTCTGAGATCTTCTTCAATTTCTTTCTTCAGAGACTTGAAGTTCTTGTCATACAGATCTTTCACTTGCTTGGTTAGATTCACTCCAAGATATTTTATTTTATTTGTGGCTATTGTGAAGGGTGTCATTTCCCTAATTTCTTTCTCAGCCTGTTTATCCTTTGAATAGAGGAAGGCTACTGATTTGTTTGAGTTGATTTTATATCCAGCTACGTTGCTAAAGTTGTTTATCAGGTTTAGGAGTTCTCCGGTGGAAGTTTTAGAATCACTTAAGTATATTATCATATCATCTGCAAATAGTGAAATTTTGACTTCTTCCTTTCCTATCTGTATCCCTTTGACTTCCTTATGTTGTCTAATTGCTCTAGCTAGGACTTCCAGTACTATATTGAATAGGTAAGGAGAGAGTGGGCAGCCTTGCCTAGTCCCTGATCTTAGTGGGATTGCTTCAAGTTTCTCTCCATTTAGTTTGATGTTGGCTACTGGCTTGCTATATATTGCTTTTACTATGTTTAGATATGGGCCTTGAATTCCTGATCATTCCTAGACTTTTAATAGTGGGAGATTTCAACACCCCACTCTCAGATATGGACAGATCATGGAAACAGAAACTAAACTGAGACACAATGAAACTAACAGAAGTTATGAACCAAATGAAGGGATTTTGAATTTTGTCAAATGCTTTCTCAGAGTCTAGTGAGATGACCATGTGTTTTTTTTTTCTTTGCGTTTATTTATGTAGTGGATTACATTGATGTATTTCCGAATATTGAGCCATCCCTGCATTCCTGGGATAAAGCCTACTTGATCTTGATGGTTAATTGTTTTGATGTGTTGTTGGATTCGGTTTGCAAGAATTTTATTGAGTATTTTTGCATCAATATTCATAAGAGAGATTGGTCTGTAGTTCTCTTTCTTTGTTTGGTCTTTCTGTGGTTTAGGTATGAGCATAATGGTAGCTTCATAGAATGAATTGGGTAGTGTTCCTTCTGTTTCTATTCGATGGAATAGCTTGAAGAGGATTGGTATTAGGTCTTCCTTGAAGGTCTGAAAGAATTCTGCACTGAAACCGTCTGGCCCTGGACATTTTTTGGTGGGAAGATTTTTAATGACTGTGTCTATTTCTTTAGGCATTATGTGACTGTTTAGATGGTTTATCTGCTCCTCGTTTAACTTTGGTACCTGGTATCTGTCTAGAAAATTGTCCATTTCATCCAGATTTTCCAATTTTGTTGAGTATAGGCCTTTGTAGTAGGATCTGATGATTTTTTTTAACTTCCTTTGTTTCTGTTGTTATGTCTCCCTGTTCAGTTCTGATTTTATTAATTTGAATACTGTCTCTGCACCCTTTGGTTATTCTGGCTAAGGGTTTGTCTATCTTGTTGATTTTCCCAAAGAACCAACTCCTGGTTTTGTTGATATTTTGTATAGTTCTTTTGTTTCAACTTGGTTGATTTC
This sequence comes from Arvicanthis niloticus, assembly GCF_011762505.2. NCBI lineage: Eukaryota > Metazoa > Chordata > Mammalia > Rodentia > Muridae > Arvicanthis > Arvicanthis niloticus. The sequence goes on along the minus strand of NC_047660.1, from coordinate 33,417,888 downwards.
AGCCCTGAGTTTGATTATTTCCTGCCGTCTACTCCTCTTGGATATATTAGCTTCTTTTTGTTCTAATGCTTTCAGGTTTGCTGTCAAGTTGTTAATGTATGCTCTTTCCAATTTCTTTTTGTGAGCACTTAGAGCTGTGATTTTTCCTCTTAGTATTGCTTTCAATGAGTCCCAGAAGTTTTGATATGATGTGTCCTCATTTTCATTTAAATCTAAAAAGTCTGTAATTTCTTCTTAATTTCTTCCTTGACCAAGTTATCATTGAGTAGAGCATTGTTCAGTTGCCAAGTGTATGTGGGCTTTCTGTTGTTCTTGTCCATGTCAAAGACAAGTCTTAATCCATGGTGGTCTGATACGGTACTAGGGATTATTTCAATCTTTTTGTATCAGTTGAGGCCTGTTTTGTGACCAATTATATAGTCTATTTTGGAGAAGGTACCATGAGGTGCTGAGAAGGTATATTCTTTTTTTTTTTTAGGATGAAATGTTCTATAGATGTCAGTTAAGTCCAATTGGTTCATAACTTCTGTTAGTTTCATTGTGTCTCGGTTTAGTTTCTGTTTCCATGATCTGTCCATAGCTGAGAGTGGGGTGTTGAAATCTCCCACTATTATTGTGTAGGGTGCAATGTATGCTTCAAGCTTTAGTAAAGTTTCTTTTATGTATGTGGGTGCCCTTGCATTTGGAGCATAGATGTTCAGAATTGCAAGTTCCTCTTGGTACATTTTCCCTTTGATGAATATGAAATGTCCTTCTTTATCTTTTTTGATTACTTCTGGTTGAAAAAAATGATTTTATTTGATATTAGAATCACTACTCCTGCTTGTTTCTTGGGACCATTTGCTTGGAAGATTGTTTTCCAACCTTTTACTCTGAGGTGGTGTCTGTCTTTTCCACAAAAGTGCATTTCCTGAATTCAGCAAAATGTTGTGTCCTGTTTACATATCCAGGCTGATAGTCTGTGTCTTTTTATTGGAGAATTGAGTCCATTGATATTAAGAGATATTAAGGAAAAATGAGTGTTGTTTCCTGTTATTTTTGTTATTGGCAGTTGAGATATGTTTGTGTAGCTACCTTCTTTTAGGGTTGTTGGAAGATTACTTTCTTGCTTTTTCTAGGTTGTAGTTTCCCTCCTTGCATTGGAGTTTTCCACCAATTATCCTTTGAAGTGCTGGGTTTGCGTTGAGATACTGTTTAAATTTGGATTTGTCCTGAAATATTTTGGTTTCTCCATCAATAATGATTGACAGTGTGGCTGGGTATAGTAGTCTGGGCTGGCATTTGTGTTCTCTTAGGGTCTGTATGATATCGGTCCAGGACCTTCTGGCTTTTATGGTCTCTGGTGAGAAGTCTGGTGTAATTCTTATAGGTCTGCCTTTATATGTTACTTTGCCTTTTTCCCTTACTGCTTTTAGTATTTTTTCTTTGTTTTGTACATTTGGTGTTTTGACTATTATGTGGCTGGAAGTATTTCTTTTCTGTTCTAAACTATTTGGCGTTCTGTAGGCTTCTTGTATATTTATGGACATCTCTTCCTTTAGGTTAGGGAAGTTTTCCTCTATAATTTTGTTGAGAATATTTACTGGTCCTTTAAGTAGGGAGTCTTCCCCCTCATCTATACCTATTATCCTTAGGTTTGGCCTTCTCATTGTGTCTTGGATTTCTTGTATATTTTGGGTTAGTAGTTTTTTGTATTTTGCACTTTCTTTGACAGTTGTGTCAATGTTTTCCATGGTATCTTCTGCACATGAGATTCTTTCTTCCATCTCTTGTATTCTGTTGGTGATACTTGTGTCTATGACTCCTGATCATTTCTTTTTTTTTTAGGTTTTCTATCTCCAGGGTGGTCTCCCTTTGTGATTTCTTTACTGTTTCTACTTCCATTTTTAGATCCTGCATGGTTTTGTTTAATTCCTTCTCCCGTTTGGTTGCATTTTCTTGCAATTCCTTAAGGAATTTTTGTGTTTCCTCTTTAAGGGTTTCTATCTGTCTACCAGTGTTCTCCTTAAGTTCTTTGAGAGTGTTATTTATGTCTTTCTTAAAGTCCTCTATCATCATCATGAGAAGTGATTTTAATTCTGAATCCTGCTTTTCTGGTGTGATGGGGTGTTCAGGGCTTGCTATGATGGGGGAACTGGGTTCTGATGATGCCATGTAACTTTGGTTTCTGTTGCTTAAGTTCTTGTGCTTGCCTTTCGCCATCTGGTTAACTCTAGTGCTGCCTGTACTTGCTGTCTCTGACTGAAGCCTCTCTTTCCAGTTATCTCACTTGTGTCTGATCTCCTAGGTGTCCAGATGTCTCTGTGATCTTTTCCAGCTGCACTGATTGCAGTGGTACCTCTAGGATGCCTCAGGATATGGTGCCTCCAAGGTAGCAGTCCAGCTAGGTGTCTGCTGTTTTGGGTGCAGTGTCTCCTCTAGGATATCTCTGGATATGTTGTCTGACACTCTGAGTTCAGTTGTTCCTCTGTGGCTCTGGGTTGAGTGGACCTTCCAGTATGTCTCAGGCGGAATCCGGGGTCCACACAACAGCAGACCGAGCAGAGGTCTGGTCTAGGCCTCAGATCCTGTATTTCTTTAAGGGAGTTGTTTATATCCTTCTTAAAGTCCTCTATCATCCTCATGAGAAGTGATTTTAAATATGAATCCTGCTTTTCTGGTGTGATGGGGTGTCCAGGACTTGCTATGGTAGGAGAACTAGTTTCTGATGATGCCAGGTAACTTTGGTTTCTTTTGCTTATATTCTTGAGCTTGCCTTTCACCATCTGGTTAACTCTAGTGCTAACTGCACTCACTGTCTCTGACTGGAGCCTGTCTTTCCAGTTACCTTGCTTATGTCAGAACTCCTCAGAGTCCAGATGTCTCTTTGATCCTGTAATCCTGAGCTCCTGGGTGGAAGAGCTCCTAAGACTCAGGCTTCGTCTAGGATTCTGAAATCCTGCTTCTCTAAGCGCAGTCATTCCTCTGCTGCTCCAAGTTCAGTGGTTTCACCACTGCTGCTCTAGAAAGGTTCAGGACAGGGTATCTTCACAGAGTAGACCAGCCAGGTGTCTGCCCCAGCCCAAAGGCAATTATCAACTTTTCATAATCTCAAATCTTATAGGAGACAAATCTCTGTGGCTATAGACATTTGTAGATTGAGTCTAGAATTCCAGACTGGATTTTAAAAATGGGAAGTTTATTGGTGTCTTAGTTAGGGTTTTACTGCTGTGAACAGACACCATGACCAAGGCAAGTCTTATAAAAGACAACATATATTTGGAAATGGCTTACAGTTTCAGAGGTTCAGTCCATTTTCATCAAGGTAGGAGCATGGTAGCATCTAGGCAGGCATGGTGCAGGCAGAGCTGAGAGTTCTATGTCTTCATCTGAAGGCTGCAGGTGGAAGACTAACTTACATGCAGCTAGGGTGAAGATCTTAAGCCCATGTGTGTATAGAAGCCAACAAGGTCACACCTTCTAATATGGCCACTCCCTGAGCTAAGCATATGGAAACCATCATAATTGGCTACTCGTATTCATCTATGTCTTCTTCCTGACTATAGATGCAGTGTGGCCTGCTGGCCACTTTACACTCTGGTTGCTTTGTTATTTTTTTCATGCCATAATTAACTAAACCCTTAAATTTGAGCTAATAAGCACTGCTTCCTTTACATTACTTTTCCCATGCTAATGAGGTATTCCAGGTACCCTAAACCCCCAGCCAATGAATGACATTTGCCCATCCTCAATATTCCTATCCTCAGTTCCCCAAAACTTTTTAAGCCTTTAATTACCCAAAGTAAAGTTTGATCTGCCTACTGATAGTTGATCCTGGTGAATGCCATCACCTTATGTATTCACAGGGCTTCCAAACATTCCCTCACCCCCGCCATCTCTTTCCCTCTGCCCTCATGGATTGAGTCTGTGGGTGATCCACTAGAGCATGGAGATCCACACACTAGATTTCAGATTTTCTCAAGGTTGGTTACAGATTTTGATTTTTAACACTAGTGCTTACTTGGTTTGCAGCCCAGACTGGGGTGCATATTTTACACATCCAAGCAGACCAGGCCTCTAGGTTCTCCCAGCATTCCTCAGTCCCTACCTGGCATATCCTGTCCCCAACCTTGAACTTTTCTGCTCAGGGTCTGGGTTGCCCTTCCCCTAGAGGCTCCTGCCTATACAATCCAGACATTTTGTGTTCTCTCTCTCTCTCTCTCTCTCTCTCTCTCTCTCTCTCTCTCTCCCTCTTCCTCTCCCTCTCCCCCTCTCCCTCCCTTTCACTTCCCCCTCCCTCTTCCTTTCCCTCTCCCTCTCCCCTCCCTCTCACCTTCTTTCTCCCCTATCCTTCTCTTTCCCTATCTCTCCTCCTCCTTTCCCTCTACCCCCCCTCCTTCTCTTCTTTCTCTGCACATGCCTGACCTTTCTCCCTCCACCCCCATGGTGACTCCCTGAGAGCAGCTTCCCAAGAAACCTGCCTTAATGTATTCTAATCTGGCTTGAATGGGCTCATTTCACTGGTGGAAAGATAATATATCAGATGGTGATGAACCTGGGAGAGCTTGAGTCTCAGCCTGATGGCCAGGGTCTTTACTAGCCACATGGGACCACTTTTCTCCCTCTCTCTATCCTTCTCTGCTGTAAAAACCATTTCTTGGGACTCTGTGAATACTCATCCTCAGCTACCCTCATAGGGTCTAAGAGGCTCAGGGCTCTCTCCTTCCTCTCCCTCTCCCACTCTTCCCCTCTCCCTTCACTACACTGAGCACAGGGCTCCTGGTCCTGCCTAGTCCCACCCTCCTCCACCTCTCATGCTCCCATACTCCTCCATCTCCCTCCCTCAGGTCCTTGTGTGGCTCTGGCCTGGCAGTCACAGCAGCAGCAGCAGCAGTAGTAGCAGCAGTGATTGCAGATGTGATGGTGAACAACCAGTCTGCCCATTTTTTAGCTCTTACAGTGCCATGGAGGAAAGTATACACATTGGGTAAATAGCATATAACTGGCTGCCATCTTGACTTTGGGATAAAGAGACTCTAATTATGGATTTACTGTCATCTTGCTTAAGCACAGCAACATGAGACATAGCATGAGCAGACCAGGGAGACAGAGCTCCAGAAGATAATTTTGAATTGAGATGGGCTTTTCATAGGATTTCTGTACTGTCTTAACCAATTGTTTACAATATTGCTCTATGTTTTCACTCTTTAAATGATGGCTTATTTTAATATTACTTTAGAGTTTTACAACATTAAAAAGGTTAAGGGGAAAGGCAGCCTGATTTCTGGTTGAGCACAGGCTGGAAACTGCCAGAGACCCCAGATGATCCTGAGGGGCCCCAGGTAGGATGCAAGTGACCCTAAGGTACAGCATGTGTTTCACCATGCTCCCAGACTCCAGGCCCCTGACATGAGGCCGCAGCCCTCCATAGATTTGGCAACCCCCTTATCCCCTCCATAGGTAGAGGTTGTGACTACAAGCTACAGAGCCTCAAGACAGATCTCCATATTAATTAGGTACCTAAAAGCCAGAGGGGCATAGCCAATTAAACATTCCTTTCTAGACCCTCCTTCTTGCAAAAGGTCTTTAATTTCAGGCCTGTTCTGAGGAAACTGGGGTACAGTTTTCCATGTTCTGGCCATGACAACAAACATCTTAAGACCATGTACTATTTCTCTTCTTCAGGATCCATGCATTCCTTATTCATTTATAATCAACAAAAAGCTGGGATATTTAGTTTCAGATTAGGAAAAGGGACTGAGTTGCATATTTTACATACCAAAGCTAATCTTGCCTCCAGGTTCTCCCAGCATCTTTCAGTCCTTGGCATACCCTGCTCCAAATCTTGAACTTTCCAGTCCAGGGTTTGAGTTGCTCTTTCCTCGGAGGGTCCTCCCTATATAATCTAGATATTTTGGCTCTCTCTCTCTCTCTCTCTCTCTCTCTCTCTCTCTCTCTCTCTTCCTTTTCTTCTTCTCTTTTCTTTCTGTGAGTGGCCTTTCTCTCTTCCTCCCCACCCCATGCTCATGGTGACTCCCCTGGCCTCAATCCTTAGGGCCAGTAAATTCATGTGAGAACAGCTTCCAAATATACCTGCTTTTACTATATTATCTAATCTGACTTGAATCAGCTCATTTCACAGGCTGAGAAATAACCTATCAGTGTTTATTAAAGTTATTAAATATAAAAAGTGTTCAATAAATGATTGTGATTTTAAGTTAAAATGAGTATCTTTACATTGTGGGACAAGGAAGTTTAATTAGAGTGTGAGAATACATGGATAATAACATATTTGTCACTTATAAGCATCAGCATTTGGAGTGACAGAGGGAGATTATTATATGACACTTTTGTAGATCTTCATAACCAGGCAAGACACTTATTTCCAAGGGATACTTTTACTGTGGTTTCACTTTGCAGCCAGAAGATTGCCTGTTACTGACTCTTGAGGTTTCTTTCAAAGCTGTATAGAGGTATAGGACAATTCTGCAGCATTGGAATAATTTTCATGTCTTTTAAAAGCATATTTTGTGAAGCAATTTGAAGTATAGAAACAAAAATGGATTCATTATAATCCATTCTGAATTGCTGTCAAGGTGAAGAACAAAACCCAGAAAATAACATTAAGTAGTATTGGGATTGCGTAGGATTGCAGAGTTCTAAAGCCCTTATGGGTTTATTGATGAAAGACAGTACAATCTCTCACACAAAAGCAAAAATTTTAGAGAAACCAGAGGATTTGAGGCTTTACCTGAAGTAGTAATGGAAATAAATGTCCCCGCTCTTTCAGTACATTTAAACTGAAAAAAAAAAAAGTGGAATTCATTTTAATGCTTTTCAAATTCTTTCAGCATTTCAGCTATTCTAACTTCTCCAAGAAGCTCCAGGAAGCAAGGAAATCCTTGCAATTCTATCATTGTTACAGTGGCTTTCACTGAGGGGAGCTTGTCTTGAAAGTGGCTCAAATTGAAACAAGCCTTCTACTGTCATGGGGACAACAATTCTGTCAGGAGCCTGTTGTCATTGTTTGAAAATGATGTAAGAAAAACACATGAACAGCAATAGGTGGTCTTCAAAATCTAAGGGTCTGTCTCTTATGAGATGCATCTGAGCAGATGCTGGGTTGTAGAGATCAATGCATATGGCAATGCATATATGTTCAAGCCAGCAGACTCAGAATAGTTCCAGGGTAAAGTTCAACGACAAAAGCTTGATTGGAAAGTGTTAGGGTATATGCTAGGTTTTGAAGTAACTGAGACAAGTCTCAGTTGTGGGGGTTCCTTCAAACATCATGGCCGGTAGGATAATGATCCATGTGAGACAAGAAGGGAATACCATTCAGCACTGACTTAGTTAGCTGGTGTTGGTTCAGATTGCTGGATCAACTCTGAGCATTTTATTTTTGACAGTTAAGGACAGTAAAACATTGGAAAAAAGTTTTCTCATGACAGTGACCACAATAAAACTTAAGACATGACTATATCTAAACTCCTTTGCAAAGTTCATTTCTTTTGCAAAGTATCTGTTGCATCTGCCTTAAGAATGGATCCTATTTACTGAGAAACAAAGCTCAGGATAAAGGTCTATGGAGAAAAGGTCTGGGATAAGCATTACAGTAAATTCATTGAAAAGCATATGGAGTCTGAGAAATGTCTAGGATAAACATCATAGTCATAGAAATTTGGGTGAGCTATCTTAAAGAAACAGATGGCCAAATATGTACAAGAAGCCTACAGAACATCAAAAAGATTGGACCAGAAAAGAAAATCCTCTTGTCACATAATAATTAAAACATTAAATGCACAGAACAAAGAAAAAATATTAAAAGCTATAAGGGAAAAAGGCCATGTAACATATAAAGGCAGACCTATCAGAAATACACTAGATTTCTCAACAGAGACTCTAAAAGTTTGGACATATGTCATCTAGACCTTAAAAGAGCACAAATGCCAGATCAGAATACTATACCCAATAAAACTCTCAATCATCATAGATGGAGAAACAAGATATTCCATGACAAAACCAAATTTAAAACATATCTTTCTGCTAATCCAGCCCTACAGAGGATACTGGGATGAAATCTCCAATACAAGGAGGATAACTACACCCAAGAAAACACAAAAAATTAAACATTTCACAACAAACCCAAAAGAAGGGAATCATACACACATAATACCACCTCTGGCAACAAAACAACAAAAATTGCAGAAATTCAAAAAATCATTGGAACCTACAACAAAAGCCTATACTCTATAATAAACTGGAAAATCTCGACAAAATGAATGATTTTTGATGCCACCTACCAAAGTTAAATCGAGATCAAGTAAATGATCTAAACAGTCCCTTAGCCACTAATGAAATAGAAATACTCACCAGAAATCTTCTAACCAGAAAAAGCCCAGGGCTAGATGTTTTTAGTGCAGACTTCTACCAGACTTTCAAAGAAGAGCTAATACCAATACTCCTCAAACTATTACACAATATAGAAACAGAAGGAACACTATCTAATTCATTCTATGAAGCCACAGTTACTCTGATACTTAAACCACACAGACACAACAATAAAAGAGAACTTCAGATCAATTTTACTTATGAATATAGATGCAAACATACTCAATAAAATTCTTGAAAACCAAATCTAGGAACACATCAAAACAATCATTCACCATGGTCAAGTAGGCTTCATCCCAGGGATGCAGGGATGGTTCAATATACAAAAATCCATCAACAAAATACACTATATCAACAAACTCAAAGAAAAAGTCACATTATCATCTCATTAGATACTGGAAAAACATTAGACAAAATGCAACATTCCTTCATGTTAAAAGTCTTGGAGATATCAAGAATTCAAGGAACATACCTAGACATAATAAAAGCAATATACAGCAAGCCAGTAATCAACATCAAATTGTAAAGCAATCCCACTAAAATCAGGGACTAGACAAGACTGCCCACTCTCTCCCTATTTATTCAATATAGTTCCTGAAGTTATAGCCAGAGCAATTAGACAACAAACGGAGATCAAGGGGATACAAATTAGAAAGCAAGAAGTCAAAGTATCACTATTTGCAGAATATATGATAGTATATATGTGACCCCCAAAATTCTACCAGAGAACTATGATAGCTGATAAACAACTTCAGCAAAGTGGCAGGATATAAAATTAACTCAAACAAATCAGTAGTCTTCCTTTACATAAATGATAAACAGGCAGAGAAAGACATTAGGGAGACAACACCTTTCATAATAGTCACAAATAGTATAAAATAACTTGATGTAAAAAGGAGGTACAAGATCTGTACAACAAGAACTTCAAATCCCTAAAAAAAGAAACTGAAGAAGACCTCAGAAGATAGAAAGATCTCCCATGCTCATAGATTGATAGGATTATCATAGTGAAAATGGCTATTTTACTAAAAGTAATTTCCATCAAGTCAGTGAAATTTCCATCAAAATTCCAACAGAATTCTTCACAGACTTGAAAAGAGAAGTTCTCAACTTCATATGGAAAAACAAAAACATCCAGGATAGCCAAAATAATTCTCAACAATAAAAGAACTTCTGGGAAAATCACCATCCCTGACCTCAAGCTGTACTACAAAGAAATAGTAATAAAACTCACATGGTATTGGTACGGAGACAGACAGGTTGATCAATAGAATCCAATAGAAGAACCTGAAATAAACCCATACACTTATGGACACTTGATCATTGACAAAGAACCCAAAAACATACAGTGGGGAAAAAAGCATCTTTAATAAATGGTGCTGGTCTAACTGGTGGTCTGTATATAGGAGAATGAAAATAGATCCGTATTTATCACCTTGCACAAAGCTCAAGTCAAAGTGGATCAAGGTAGGACCTCAATCCAGATACACTGAATCTAGTGGAAGACAAAGTGGAAGAGCCACTCGAAGTCATTGTCACAGGGGGAAATTTTGTATACAGAATACCAATGACTCGGGACCTAAAGTCAACAATTGATAAATGGGAAATTCATGAAACTGAAAAGCTTCTGTATGACAAAAGACACCATCAATAGGACAAATCGGTAACCTACAGATTGGGAAAAAAAATCTTTGCTAGCCCTACATTCAATAGAGGGCTAATATCCAAAATATATAAAGAACTCAAGAAGTTAACCTCCAAAAACCCAAATCACCCAATTAAAAACTGTGGTACAGAGTTAAACAGAGAATTCACATCAGTAGAATCTTGAATGGCCTACAAGCACTTAAAGAAAAATTTAAAGTCCTTACCCATCAGAGAAATGCAAATCAAAACGACCCTGAGATTCCACCTCACACCAGTCAGAATGGCTCAGATCAAAAACTCAAGTGACAGCACATGCTGTCCAGAATGTGGAGAAAGAGGAACACTCCTCCATTGCTGGTGGGATTGCAAACTGGTATACCCACTCTGGAAATCAACCTGGTGATTCCTTAGAAACTTGAAAATAGTTCTACTGGAAGACACAGCTAAACTACTCTTTGGCATATACCCAAAAGATGCCCTACCATAACACATGAACACATGTTCCACCATGTTGATAGCAGCCTTATTCATAATAACCAGAAGCTGGAACCAACCCAGATATCTCTCAACTGAAGAATGGATACAGAAAATGTGGTTTATTTACACAATGAAATTCTATTCTGTTGCTGGAGGTATTAGAAAAAGTAGCATGGTCTGGCTAGCTTCTGGCTGCCATGTTCCTGCTCTAAGTTCTCACACTAACAGTGGCACCAGCTGGCCAGTGGAGCCAGCCCAGGACCCATGAGACATTGGCATGGCTGCTGCCTCCTCTGGTCAGCTCTGCGGAGTCCATGGCTCTATATATGGGCTCTGGGCCAACTCTACCACCCTCATAGTGCTCAGCTCAACCCCAGACAGTAGCTGCCATCCTTCGGTACCTGGTAGAAAAAAATACTCTTAATGCTTAAAGATTAACCAAATAGATTTATATTTCACCAAATACTCAATCCACAAGATACCAACACAATTAATCTGTTTTTTCAAATATCTAACCTTGATAATAATAACTACCTTTGATAGCTAGAGACATGAGGGTAACATCTGCTTTCATCTTGCTTTTCCTCCTCCCTTCTTCTTCCTTTCTCTCCCTTTCCTCCATTTTTTTTTTGCTCCACCTCCCCTTCTACTGCACAATCACTGGCTCTAGCCTTTATTTTACAAATTAAGGTGGGCAGAAGGTTCACAAGAAGTCATCTGTATACTGATTTATTCCTCTGTCTGGAGACACTCCTGGGAAAGCAGAATAAGCATCAAAATACAAGACCAGGGCTGTCCACAATACTATTCAGTTATTAAAATGAGAATATCATGAATTTTTCAGACAAATGGATGGAACTAGAAAATATTATCCTGAGTTTGGTAACTCAGAACCAAAAGGACATGCATGGTATATATTCACTGATAAGTAGATATTAGTCAAAAAGTATAGACTACCTAGGATACAACCTACAGACCATAAGAAGTATAACAAGCAGAAAGTCCCAAGTGAGGATGCTTCAATCCCACTTAGAAGGGTGAAGGAAATAATCACAAGGGACAGAGTAAGGGAGGGATCTATGTAGGAGAGGGGAGGGGGAGGAAAAAAGGGGAACAGGATCAGATATGGGGGAAGGGGACAGAAGAGAAGCCCAGAGAATGAATAGAAATAAGCAGCCACAGGGAGTGGGAAGTGGGGGGACCCTCTAGAGAGTACCAGAGACCCAGGAGGTGAGACACTCTCAGGACTCATTGGGGATGACCTTAGCCAAATGCCCAACAGTGAGGAGAGGGAACTAGAAGAGTGCACCTCCAGTAGATAGACAAGACCTCAAGTGGAGGGACAGGGTTACTAACCCACAGTCAAGATTCCTGACCCAGAATGGTTCCTGTCTAAAAGAACTGCAAGGCCAAAAATGAAGAAGAGACTGAAGGAATCTCAGTCCAATGACTGACCCAACTTGGGATTTATCTCATGGTGGGGCACCAAGGCCTGACACTACTATAGTATAATGTGCTTACAGAGCAGAGCCTGGCATGGTTGTCTTCTGAGAGCCCCTACCAGTAGCTGTTTGAGACAGAAGCGGATACTTAGACTCAACCATTGGACTGAAGTCAGGGACCCGTATGTATGAATTAGAGGAAGGATTGAAAAAGCTGAAAGGTAGAGCAACCCCATATAAAGACTGGCAGTCTCAGCTAAACCAGACCCCAAGGACCTCTTAGAGACTGAGCAACCAGCCAGGAGCATACAAGGGCTGGTCAGAGGCCCCTGGTACATATGTAGCAGGGGTCTGCCTCATCTGTTCTCAGTAGGAGATGTGCTTAATTCTTGAGAGACTTGAGGCCCCAAGGAAGGAGTAGACCTGATGTGTGTGTGTGTGTGTGTGTGTGTGTGTGTGTGTGTGTGTGTGTGTGCATCCTGTCCGAGGCAAGGGGGAGGAGGAATGAGATGAGGAACTGTGGGAGGGGGAGTTGAGGGGGGATCTTTTTGCTTCCAAACATTCCCTTTCTCTCTTTCAGATTCATGTCCTATGTTTTTCTTAATTGTTGTTGATTTCCTTTTGAAGCTGGTTCATTGTGTTATGCTTTTTTGCTTTTTTGTTATTCAAGATGAAAAGATGAATTGAAAATTCTGCCTTATCTCCCCATCAAATATAAATATTGATAAAACAAAGACAAATATATGGTATGTTGAATACTTCATGTAAAATGTGATAATTTTCTTCATCTTGATCATCTCCAACAAGTTACATAACAGTTTGTTTCCTCCCTCTCCCCTAATTTTTATTTGTCTCAGGCTATTCAGAAGAAAGTCTGGTATAGTCTGAGTCCTCCAGGTAACTAGGGAGGCTACTATATTAGGGCATGGACGTGAGTGATGTGCAGATCTGGCATAAGGGGGACTTGAAGCAGAGATGAGAAGCCAACAGAAGCTTATCCTGAACAGACTTTGGCTTTCAAAATCTACTGCAAATACAACATTAAGGTAAGCATTATGGATGATTCTGAGAGAAGCATAATGTTCCCACACTGATTTGAAAAGAGCGATCCTGCTTTTTGTTCTGCCTGGAAGGCTTAGATTATGTGGCTCAACCTGTTTCTAAAATAGAACTACCTTTGGTTTTAAAAGGCTCTGCTTATTCTGGGTAGCTTAGTGTTCTAACAGTGTGCCCAAGCTGAGCTGAATGCACTCTGTCCACTCCAAGCACTGCCACTTGCAATGTTGTCAAGGGGACTCGCACTTTGGGCAAGCATACTTCTGCAGGGGTTGTGATTTCCATACTTAGGGTCCCTTGCTAGCCATGTCTTTGGATTATTACTACAGTAGAACTTTTCCTCATAGAAGTTTTTTTCCCCTGGCAAGAATTCTTAGCAGAACTTCATACATAAATGTGGGCTTAGTCTGAATAGTCTCCAAAATATTGTTTCCAAGTGAATTACATTGCCTGTATAGACTAGCACATTAATTGCCTGCTTTTAATTTTATCGACACCTCTGCCACTTTGTATTTCCTTGAGGTGGGGACAGGTTAAGAAGAATTAAGTGCTACCCCATGGTGCACAGTGGCTCATATTTCCTGCTTATCTTTTCCCAATTGCTTTTCCCTAGAGCAAGAATGAAATCTTCCAAGTCTATGATTTTCTTTTGAAAAGAGAAGTGGTTTGTCAGAATTGATGATAATCATTTAGTAAGATTAGGCAAAATATGTAGAACCCCAACTAGCTTTTAATTTAAAAAATTAGCTCTTCAGAAGTTTAAAGATAGATGCCATTGTTGTCATAATGGACATTTACTAGGTTCTTATAATCCACTACTAAGACAAAGAGTCATGAGTGGTGAACATCTTAGTGGGATTATTTTATAAATAAAAGCTTCATACTGATACAATCCAATGGCCTTATTCTCTAGTTTTTTTTAAATTGTAGGCTATCTTTGACTTTTTATTTTTGCAATTAACATTGTGACTAATCTAAATCCTGACATGAGTTAGACTCCAAAACAAAGCCCAGTGCTTTGACACCAATTGCGACTGTTATCTCCGTGTTTCTGACAAAAATACTTTTAGAATAGTTCCCTTTGGCACTCTAGGGATGTGTTCTCTGAGAGCTTTATTCAAAAATTCTTACACTTCCGAAGCACTCCCTTAAGGCTTCAGATTGAATAACACAGTAAAAACCATTGTCCTTGGGGACCTGGAGGAGTTATTGACTTTATTTGGCTAGCCTCACGGGATCTCATTTGGCTTTCAGTGAGCAATATTGTTATGTCCACACAGATGAGATACACAGAAAGTAAAAACCATAGTGTGACCTCCAATTATTCTCACTGTCTCGTACTCATTCTTCTTGCTATGCTCAGGGAGATGAGCACCTGACTCTCAGGGGTCTTTGACACCCTGGGAAGGTTGTCTCTGGCTGAGAATACACTGATTGTCTTAGTTGTTTTATTGAAATGAGAGAAGAAGTCTTTATATTTGTCCTAAATTCTACTCAGGTTTTGAGTGTGATTCTTTGTGTGTTTAGAAAACAGGATTGTCCATGGCCTGTCAATGACTGAACTTCAGACAAGCTTTTGTTTTTTCTTACAGTTAGGAACCACAATATGAGTGTACACCAAGGAGGGGAAAGAATACTTTGAGAAGGAAAACTTGGAATCAGTAGTTTCAGCCTTGTTACTTTGTAACTTGTGTTGTGGAGTTTCTCGGCTTCTTCTTGCTTTGTGAACTGGGAATTAAGGCTGTATGTTTTAGATTCAGAAAGACATGGACTTCAGCTGCACCCCCTTCACTTTCTAACTATGTGGCCCTGGACCTAACTAACTACATGCTGCTTAGCTGAGAATCTTTAAATATCTTCAAAAGTGTAATAACTGAGAGTTATTAAACTGTGTTTAATAGCAAAATGAAAAATCATTAATAGTAATTTCACTATGATTCCTAACTTTTATTATTGGTAATTTCACTATGATTCCTAACTTAAGTCATCTCATCATGTCAATACTCATTTAGTGGTAGTCCTTACTACTATTGTCTCTCTGAAGAACAAAAGGAATCTTCCCCCTGGGTAGGAATTGCACCTAGCAAAAGTACTCTCAGCATCTTCTCTTCACAGACCTTTAGACTAATATTGGCTTCCTTTCATTTCCTTTTCCTAATGATCTCTCCCTCCCTCTTTCCATTTCTCTCCTTACCCACCCTGTTTGTGTGTGTGTGTTTGTGTGTGTGTGTGTTTGTGTGTTTGTGTGTGTGTGTACATGAGTGTACATGTATGTTTATGTGGAGGCCAGAGGTTCACATCCAGAGGTTTTTTTCAATTTCTTTTCTGCTTTATTTTTTTAAGATAGTCTCTCTCTTAATCTCATTGTCTCAGCTAGACTTGCTGCCTGGCAAGCCATAGCATTCTTCCTGTCTCTGACTTTAATCTGCAGCAGCCATGCAAAAACTGGACACAGTGGCAAGTGTCTATACCCCAGTACTGAGGACGAAGCTCGGAGCCACAATCTTGTGTGGCAAGATATTTACTTTCTGAGCCATCTCTCCTTACTTTCCGAGTCTCTTCTGCTTTTTTCCTCTTGTATTGAAAATAATTTTTACAATACATTTTCCAATCAAATCTAAACAAAGTAATAAATCTAAATAAAATGTATTCTGATTATTGTTTCTCATCCCTCAACTCTTCCCAATTCTTCCTCCCCTCCCCTCCCCTCCTCTCCCCTCTCATCCAGATCCACATCCTTCTGTTTCTCTTAGAAAACAAACAGGCATCCAAGGAATAAAAATAAAATAAAATAAGAAAAGATAAAAAATAAAACAAATAAAACAAATGAACAAACAAACAATAAACCAAGTCGGCATAGGACAAAATGAACGGAAGACAAAGCCTTGAGCCTATTTTTCTTATTTCTTTATATTGACACCTTCACCCCTTTTCTAGGTAAGGCTAAAGATTATTCAAAGGCCTAAATCTAAGGAGCAAACTAAATCTCAACATTCAATGGAAGAGGGTTATAATGTATGTTAAAAGATAAAAATTAAGACAAAAAGGTACATGCTGACTAAAATTAGTAACATTTCAAATAAAAAGAGCATCTATTGAAAGATAGAAAAATCATAAGTTGATCCCCTGAACCCTACTCTTAAAAGCAAAGACATAAAAACCTGTAAGTCAAACACTGTGTTGCCTCAGTCTCAGGAAATTAGCTGACCATTTGAACAGATGGCCCTAACTAAACAAACCTTAAGATTCATGGTGTCAGGATGCTATGGGCCCGAGATTAGCCTGGCTGCACTTTGAACTAACAGCCCTGAGACAGTTGGTGCCAGGATGCTAAAAGTTTGAGATAAGCCTGACCCCCTTGAACTGGAGCTCATGATATATAATGTGAAACTAGTTTGAAATAGCCAATTATAAAGTGACACACCATGCATCTTAGGAATTTGAGATCAAATGTATCGATGACCTAGTGACCTGTTCCCCCTCCTTCCCCCTTCCCTAACTCCACTCTTAGCCTTCCCCCTTCCCTAACTCCACCCCCACCTGGTTTGTAGATTCACCCTTAAAAGCTGTAAACTTTTTTTGTTCGTGGCTGCTGAATCTCTCAGCCCCTGCGCGGGCTTGAAGGGAAGACAGCCCTGGCTAGCCAGTAAACCTCTTGCGTTTGCATCAAGTTGTGTTTCTCGTGAGTGATTTGGGGTGCGTCTGCAGTTCTCCATGGATCGTGAGTTCTTTTTCTAGTGGGCCTTAGCGAGGCCAGGCTAATCTCGGGCCCATAGCATCCTGACACCATGAATCTTAAGGTTTGTTTAGTTAGGGCCATCTGTTCAAATGGTCAGCTAATTTCCTGGGACTGAGGCAACACAGTGTTTGACTTACAGGTTTTTATGTCTTTGCTTTTAAGAGTAGGGTTCAGGAGATCAACTTATGATTTTTCTATCTTTCACTATCTCTATAGTGAGGTGAGTCACCTCTCCCCAAGCCTGGACCTGAGAGCTATTTCTCCATTTACCTAGGTCCATGTATCACTTTATGTTCCTGCCAATTTCTTACTGGCCCTCAAACAGCTGGACCTGTGACCCTTCTCTGTGATAACATGATTGGCTGCTTCTGAGATATGTAGGAATAGCTCTCACTCCCCTATGTTGCTTATCCTTGGTACCACACTGAAATCCTACCACTTCTATGAGAAAAGTCCTGTGATCTTAGAGCCATGCCACTCCTGAACTTATATTCTACTGAAGATGAATGGTGGGCAAAATGGATGATATAAATAAGAGGCAGCATCTACAGATAGTCCATTTTTGGGAAGCTGTTTACTCTGACATATGGACACATTTTCTGGACATATAGTTACTTTATTCTCTTTTATCCTTCAAGATTCTTTGACTATACTCATAGAAAATAGCCTGCCCACTCTTTCTAGATTGATCTTGCTCTGCCATTTCTCTTGTTCAGTTTGAGTTGTTGAAGCTGTTCTATGCAGCCATCATACTGAGTTGATGCTCTTTCTTATTTAGTCTCTCTCTCTCCTCTCTCTCCCCCTCTCTTTCTGTATTTGTCCCATCTTACTCTGCAAATCTAACCTACTCCAATGACTGTAACATCATGGATTGTGAAAAAAAATCTGCTTTTTCATCTCTTCAGTTGTTTTCACATATTGAAGAAGTAGTTTTGGTACACATAATTTGAAAAAAGTTTTTTTTTGTTGTTGTTGTTGAGGAGAGCAGGAAGGTTCTCTCTACAGAATAGGACTTCAGACAAAATAAAAATTTATATTTAAGGTTATTTACCTAACTGCTACTAGAAATTACTCTTTAATACTATATGGATATTTAAAAATGTTTGATAGTATTTTAAAATTATTCTCAATCACACTCAGCCTAGTTATTTTACTAGAACATTTATTTTGTTTAAAACATACTCGTGTTGGACATTTTCCCAACCAAAAGCAACAACATAAGCTGATTAATTAGGTTTAATTTAAAATCTTGAGGAAAGTGAGTAAGCCCAACTTCTGATATTCATCTCACTCTCTTCTCTTCTCTATTCAATACCTCAGTCAAACACCCAACTCTAGCAAAACACCTGCTGTGCCCCCTTTGCGCTCTGCTTCACCTTTAAGGGGTCAAGTAGACCCCTGCTCACCCAATTCTCCACTTTATCTAAGCCCTCAACTCCAACATCTATTCCCTTGGAGCTTGTAGGCCAATCTGACCAGGGAAACAAGTAGCTCACGACTGCAAATCTTTACCTGTATCTCAACTTCTCTATATCCAACTCACCAACCGCATCCCCAGCTCAGTAGTGCACCATCTGCCTCCCCTTCATTTTTGTTCTATCCATAAAAGATCAATTAGGCCACCTCCTCCAACCTTCCTTACTCTGTTCTCCTATTATTCTATTAACCTAGTTCTCTAAACCAGCAGGAATTCCCTGGCAACCCTTAACCATTCTGACCAGCAAAGTGGGTAAGGTAAGTCCAGATCTTCACCTCCCCTACTTCTCCTCCAAAGCTTGTCCCTCAGGTTCTGTAGCATACCACCTACTGCAGTCTATCCTCCCTCCGTACTCCCATCACTAACAGATTACATGAATCTTCCCCTCCAAATTTAGTTCACTCCACTCGTCCCTTTATCCAGCCCTCAATTCTACCAAGCAATCCTTGGAAAATCATAAGTGTGGTGGTCTGATAAGGATGATGAGCATAGGTTCATAGAGTTGAATGCTTAGTCACCAGGGAATGGCATTATTTGAAAGGATTACAAGGATTTAGAGGTGTGGCTTTTCTGTAGGAAATATGTCTCTGGGAGTGGGCTTTGAGGTTTCAAAGTTTGTGCCAAGCCCAGATTCTGTCTCAGTCTCACTTTGTCTTCAGGTCAGGGTGTAGTTCTAAACTACTCCAGTGCTAAGCCCCTGCTGTGATGATAATGAGCCTCCGAAATTGTAAGTAAGTTGCCAGTTAATTGCTTTCCTTGTTTAGAGTTACTTTACTCATCATGTGTCTTCACAGCAATAGAACAGTGACTAAGACAACAGGCCACGGCAGCCAGGGAAGAATAGAGCCTAACTTTGAATCTTTACTTCCTCTTCCTTTTTATTCAGTCCCGGTCTCACTCCCAACTCTATAGCAGGATGCCTATTTCAGTTTCCCCTTCTCTTTATCTCCACCAGATCAAGCAGATCTCTCCAGACTTTCCTCCCCACTTATGTATCCCTAAATGCCATTAGGCATTCCCTGGGAACCCACTAACCAAGCTTGCCAGAGAAACAAGTAAGACAAACAAACAAACAAAATCCCAACAAATAAACTCCCCAAACCCAAAACCTCCCAAAAGACAAAGCAAAAACAAAAACAAAAACAAAAAATCCCAAAACACGTAGGTGAGTTTCCAATATTCGCTCTCCCTCCTGTCTTCTAAATTCAATCCCACACCCAAGCACTGTAGCAGACTTTCTGTCTTTTCTCCCACTCTCTGCTCCTATTTCCAAAGAAATAAGCAGATCCTGGGCAAGCACTCTGCTTTCCTCCCTCTGCTGGACCTACTCAGCCCCTATCCTTTTAGCCTAACCCCATTCATATGTGTCAGCTCCTAATACCTGGAAATACAGTTAACCAATACCCCCAGTAACCATACCTAAGAAAACCTAAAAAGAATTCCCTACCATGCTGCAACTACTGTCTTCCTAAAAACTAGATGGGGCAATAGAAACCAAGAAACAAAAACACCCACACAACAAAGACAAGATAAGATTTCATCACTAGAATTACAATCATCCTGAACCCAGAGGCTTAGTTAGTTATTGGCATAAAATCACAACTAATAGCAGCCAGGATAATATGTCTTTACTAGATCTTAGCATCCCTACTACAGTAGAGCCTGAGAAATGCAACAAAGCTGAAGCACAGAAAAAACCCTAAAATAGACTTTATGAAAATTAAAGAGAAAATTAATAAACACCTTGATAAACCTATGAAACATAAAGAAAAAGTGAAAGTAAATGAATAAAACAGTTCAAGACCTAAAAGTGGAAATAGAATCAATGCAGAAACCCAGAGGGAAACCCGAAAATGAAAAATTTAGGAACTTGAACAGGAACCTCAGTGGCAAGCCTGAACAACAGGATACAAGAATACAATTTTATCTCGGGCATTAAAGACATAAGAGAAATGGATATATCAATCAAATAAAAACCTCCAGGAAATCTGAGACATAGTAAAAAGTCCAAATCTAAAAATAATAGGAATAGGAGAAGAATAAGATACCAGAGTCAACGGCACAGAAAGTATTTTCAACAAAACCATAAAAGAAAGTTTCCCTACTCTAAAGGAGAGGGCTAGCAAGATACAAGTAGCATATAGACCACCAAATAGACTGGACCAGAAAAGAAGACCTCCTTGGCACATAATAATCAAACATTAAACACAGAGAACAAAAAAATATTAAAAACTGTAAGGGAAAAGACCAAGTAATATATAAAAAACAGATCAACTAGAAAAACATCTGATTTCTCAACAGAAACTCTGGAAGACAGAAGAGACTGGACAGATAGTGTACAAAGTAAGAGACCACAGATTCCAACCATAGATTTTATGATTTCTTATATTTCCTTTGGGGTTATAGGACTGCTTAGATAGTTTGCATGATCTTTATTTAACATTGGTAAGTGGTGTCTGTCTAGAAAATGATCCATTTTGTTTAGATTTTCTAGTTTTGTGAAATACAGGGTTTTGAAGTAAGACCTAATGATTTTAAAATATCTTTAGTGTCTGTTGTTATTTCTCCCTTTTCATTTCTGATTTTGTTAATTTGGATACTGTCCTTTTAGTTAGTTTGGCTAAGGTTTTGTTTGTCATATCTTAGGATCAGCAAGACATCTGTACAGGTTCTTCTCACTTTTAGAGTTTCTTTTGAGAAGTGAAGTGTGGGTCTGGTAGGTTTGCTTGATGTGTTACTTGGCCATTTTCCCATGTAACTTTTAATATTTTGTCTTTGTTCTGTTCATTTAGTGTTTTAATTATTATGTGGCCAGAAGATTTTCTTTTCTGGTCCAATCTATTTAGTGTTCTGTAAGCTTCTTGCACATGTATAGCCTTCTCTTTTTTAGGTTAGAAATTTTTTCTTCTATGATTTTGTTGAAGATGTTTTTAGTCCTTTGAATTGGGATCTTTATTCTTTTCTATTTCTATTATTCTTAGGTTTGGTCTTTTCATTGTTTCCCAAATTTCCTGGATGCTTTGAGTTAGGAACGTTTTACAGTTGACATTTTCTTTAATGGATGTATCCATTCCTTTTAGGGCATCTTCTGTCTGAGAGTCTCTCATCCATTTCTTGTATTTTGTTGGTAATGCTTGCATTTGTAGTTCTGTTCTTCTTCCTAGGTTTCCTATCTCCAGTTTTGCCTCCAATTGTGGTTTCTTTATTGCTTCTATTTCTGTTTTTACATCTTGGACCTTTTTATTCATTTTCTTTGCCTGGGTGATTTTATTTTTTAGTATTGCTTTAAGGGACTTATTTGTTTCCTCTTTAAGGGCTTCTTTCTGTTTGATTATGTTTTCCTGTATTTATTTAAGGGAATTATTTATATCCTCTGTAAAGGCCTCTATTATCTTCATGAGAAAAGATTTAAGGTCACAGACTTGCTCTTCAAGTGTGTTAGAATATCCAGGGCTTGCCGTAGAAGGAAAGCTGGATTTTGATGGTGAGATATAGTATTGGCTTCTGTTGATTATGTTCTTATGCTTGCCTTTTACTATCAAGTTGTCTCTGGTGTTGTTTGGCCTGAGTGTTTAGAGTAGGCCACCCCCATCCCCAGTGGAGCTGTGGGATGATCATGGTGCACTGCTCTGTGATTGCTGCTGGTGTGGGCATAGACCAGGATGGACATTGCAATTTGTAAAAATCTATGCTTCAAACATGGGCACCCAAGTTCATAAAAGAAATACTACTACAACTTAAATCAATAAACAGTTATGGATGTATGGAGGGAGTATTGACTAGAATGGGAGGACAAGGGTGTGGGGAGAATAAGTGATTGATGGAGGGAATATGGGGAGGACTGCTAAAATTAAGGGTCATTTGAGAAATAGTATGGAAAACTAAGATAGTACAAGCTTCTTGGAAAATATGCAAATACGAAGGTAAACTAAATGAAATTGTCAAATTATGGGGAGACAGAGCTCTATCTATGTATCTTTTGTTACCAAATGAAGCTTCCAGTACTGGGATTGAGTTACACTTAATTGAGTTGTTGGCCAAAGAAACTTCTTGTAAATCCTCAAACAACCCACACTGCTGTCAAGACTATAGGCTGGTCTCCTCAATTTGAAGGCAAGGCTGCATTGTTGAAGACAACACCTATACAACTCATCAAATATGGAAAAGTCAAGCTGGTGCCTATATAGAGCCTTTACTCTTAATTGCTACTATCTTTGGTATGTGAAGTTACATGGACTGCTGTCACATGAGAAATATAAATACCAGTGCAGTCACAAACCCTTTGATCTATAATGTTGCCCTGCTTGCAGTGGTGGCATAAACCTTGTGGGAGTTACCAATGAATATCTAATTTAACTTTATGTTCATTCCACAAGATGGAACCCATATCTGACACTACTTAGGTGACCAAGAACCTGAGAGTAGATAGTTCAGGGGCCTATGTTAAAACAAATATTAAAATACTGCTCTACTAAAGAACTTGCTCAGCCATCATCAGAGAAGCTTCCTCCTCTAGCAGATAGAGACCCACATCCAGAAAATGTACAGAGAGTGAAAGATCTGAGAGCATTTAGCCATGAAATGGGTGTCTCCATCAAATACTTCCCCTCAGGGCCCAGGGAACCCTGGGGGAAAAAGGAGGTAGAAAGAATCTAAGAGCCAGAGGGAATGGTTCACACTAAACAAGATCTTATAAATGAACAGGACTGGAGCATGTATGAAGGAACTCATACTTAGGCACAGTGTCTACATGAGCTTGTAACACATTGTACTCTAGAGCTGAAAGCAGAAGTAAGCACTTGCTGCTATCATTAAACAAGAAGCTATCATTAATCAATAACCATTTACAAATGAACATTTAATTCTGTCCAAGGGAGTCTCACTGGAGAAACAAACTAATCTTAAGTGTAGGCTCCATACTCAGCAGTGAATGGTCAACAGAGAACAAACTCAATGGCATCTTTGGAGGTTTCTTGTCTCATAATGTTTAGTTGGGCCTTAAAATTTTTTATTTCATTTTATGTCAATATCTACTATCTGTCTGTCTATCTATCATGTATCTCTCTCTATCTATCATCTATCTATCGATCTATCGATCTATCAATCTATCCATCTATCTATCACCTACCTATCTATATCTATTCTTTATACTACACATCCTTTGAATATATATTAAGGCTGCCAGTTTATTGTTTGTATGGAATTCCTAGATGAGTCTCTGAATCTATATGTTTCTTTTCTTGTACCATTTGTTGGGCTCTCTATTTTTTGTTTGTTTTGACCTGTTCTGATGTGTTAGTTTTATCCTCATCCTATCATATTTTATTATTAACCCTTGGAAGCTTGCTTGTTTTCTAATAAGAAATAGAAATGGGTGTATCTAGAAGGGAGTGAAGGTGGGGAACTGTAATCATGATAAATTACATAACAAAAAAATCTATTTTCAATAAAATTTAATATCTTCAGGGATTTTAAATTTATGTTATTTGAATTACTTTGAAAATTTCCAGGATTGTTTGCTAATTTCATTTCCTGTTTTCTGATTCCCTTCTCTATTTTATTATTTTGCTTTTCTACTGGGACTTTCCTAGTTCCCTTAACAAATTTCACAAAGCATTTTTATTACATTGATACTAAATCTAGTATACATGAATGTATTGGATTTTTTTAAATTGAGCTTTGGTGAAGAGATTTTTAACATCCTATGCAACATAATTCATGTTTAAATTTTTTCTATACTTTTCGTACCTTGTAATGCCTGGAGAAGTTTGGTAAGTATTTAACTCAGTTTTATATGATATTTTAGAAGAACATTATTATCCAAATTATTAATCAAATGGTGAACCTTATAGAATAATCTCAGACTTCTTCAATGAGTGTTTTAGCTTCACTTTTTGTTTGAAATGATAATAACATCACATGAAATTGTAAAACAATGTCAAGAGACTTTGTGTATATCTCAGTATCTTTTAGTGGCTACAACTAGCAAGAACTTGCTAGAATAACTCAGTCAGAATGCTATCATTGTTTCATGCAAAAATAGAGAACATTTAGATCCGCATCCCAAGGATCTTTCACATTTTATTTTTCTACCACTTTCTTTGCTCTGACACACAACTCCTCCTTTCTTTCTGACAAGCAGTATGCCTCCATTTTCATACTGCCATTATTTATGAATCATAAATAAATAGAACATATCATACATAAACCTTATATTATCTATCTATCTGCCTGCCTGCCTATCTATCTATCTATCTATCTATCTATCTATCTATATTCTGAAATTGGATATACTGATTCAATGATACAAGATAGAGAAATCATAAGTAAACAGCACATATTACATATTTGCAACTGATCTTTCTGCAAAAGTACAAAATAATACAATAGAGAAAATGCAGTTCTGACCCAGGTCCCACCCCTGTTGTAAAATATTAACTCAAAATATATAATCTTAAATCTTAATTTGAAATTTAAAACTTTTACCAAAAGCATCTGGATCTAGACATAGATAAAAATTTCTATAGGATTTCTGTAGATACATATGATTAAATTCAGGAGTCCTCTCTTGCATTATTTCAGAGTTTTGTGATAAAACCCATTTTACTTTTGTTATATACTGTTAATATAGAAATTGATACAATCACGACATTTTCTTTAGTGTTGTGATATGGTTGGCTTTGTTATTAATCATAAGGACTGATGATTTTCATTTAACACATTACTAGATTCTATTTTCTAATTTGATAATACTTAGGATTTATGTTAATGAGCACTGATAGCCTATAGTTTTCTTATTTGTATAGTATTCTTTTAATTTTCATATTAGTCTAGTAGTTGTTTCACGCAATAAATGGGTAAATGTTCCTTTTCTATTTTTTAGAGATTGTTTAAAATTCATCATTGATTATTATTAAATGTTAATTAATATTCTCTAGTATAATCATCTTGTCCAAAAGACTCTTAAGGGAGAGATTAATTATATATATATATATATATATATATATATATATATATATATATAGTTACTACCTATACAAATTATCTACTTCATGTAGTATGAGTTGGGGTTTATATTCTTCAAGGAATTGTTTCATTTCCTTTTAAATATTATGTTGCATGTTGCTGTTCATGGTATCTCATTACCTTTTTTTCCCCTCAGAAATAGTAGTTAAATATTTTTATGAAATCCAATATGATTTTTTGACACTGAGTACATATTACATTACGGTAAACAGATCACCATTTCTTTTAGGAATTAGGAAAATTTTTACCCCTACCACCTCAACCATTTTAAGATAGAAAGTGTTTTATTTTAACTGATCAGTAAAATGTCTTCCTTTTGTCTGATACTTGGTACTGGTTGATAAACATCTCTCCTTTTAATAACTGAAGTCTCCTTTTCAAGCCTCTAGTAACTGCCCAAATTATTACTTTGACATGATCATTTTACTAACAACTTATATTAATTCTAGGAGCTTTTGGTACACTTTGTCTATCTGATATTTTGGTTTTGGTTCAAGTTGATTTCTCTTGATTTTTCTAAAAATTATAGTAGTGGGAACATGACTTATTAGATATATACTGATGTGAACAGTTACAAATGTAAAATATTAAAGTCAAGAATTTAAAATATCCAAATCAGTATTCAAATGGCATAATTATAAAATGATGATTAACTTTCTGCTATTAACCAAGACAGTAATACTGGGGTTCTCTGATAAATGTTTAAAGACTTTAATTCAATGTTTCCCATGTGGCTAGAAATTCAAAAGGCTTTAAAAAACACTCCATACCATCAATAATATAGTTAGTAATTAAATTTCTACCCTACCTCTTCTCAGTACAAAACAATGTATATGCAATGATATATTAGACAAGAGAGGCTTCAGAAAAGACAGCTGAAATGTTTGTAACTAGAACTGTGGTATTGTAGCGGGCAGCCTCGCCGATAAGGAGAACGCCACACTCAGGATTCTTCTGACAGCATTTATTGAACAGCTCTTCATGATGGAGAAAAGGGGAAGGACGCCAAGCTCAGAAAGCCCGCTGCTTAAATAGAGCTTTGGGAGACGTGCAGATCCCTCATTGGCTCAAATCTTTCATCCAATTGTTATACTCTGTTTTCGAGCCATGCGCAGGCACATTCTCAAGTAAAGCTTCCGTGAAGAACCAGGAAGCAGAAGCCTGCGCCATCTTTTAATGGCAAATGCGGCTCCTCAGATCTCCCCCTTCCTTATTAAACTGCAACAACAATCGAGGATTGTTAGGTTGCCGATCTAGCCCACTGTTCTACCGATAGGCGTTCAAGGCAGTTAAACAGTACGAGACCCTCCACACCTTTTATCCCGTGCAATGGGAACCTGAGCCCTGGGAAGTGTGGAGGACCACCACTAGGATACCTGGTGCAATGGGAACACGAGCCCTCAGGATATCCTGTTAAGTGATGGTGTCTCATTGTTTAAGCAGATTCAACCAGGCTTGAGGGGATGTTCCCTGCTCCATGACAAGCAATGCTTGCGTGATCACCACCTTATCCTTTTGATGTTGTTGTTTGAATTTGCAGAGCAACCAGAGGGTAAGCAGCACTCCCCCAAAGATCATGCAGCCAAATAACCCTACCTCCACCCATTCCTTACTGCCCGAGTAAAATTTTCATATTGAATGGAGGTATTTATATACACAAGCAGGAGAACACAGTTGAAAACACTTTACCACGTGCACCATACAGCTGAGGTCACTAAACAGCAAAACAAGCTATGTGGGATATACCAATGAAATCCTTGAATTTTGCATCAGCTTAGTAACAATTATACAGATAAAGACAGCCTAATATTAACCACCTCAGTCCCCAAGTCCAGGGAATTGGGGTGCCGACTCCTCATTAACTTCTTTAAGCTGAACATGGGCGTTGACTTTTAGAAGAGGAATGAGGGGAAGGGTAAATTGATAAGCATCTGAAGTCTGTCTTAACTGCATCCAGCTGGAAGTCTAGGGCATCAGTGAACATGCAGGTGATAAGATTTATTCTCCAAAGCTGTGTATTCTGCAATATACAAATCTCAAAACAAGTTTTAGTATCAAGATAATTATTTTGATTCTCTGAAATCTAGTGTTCTGGAGGCCTACCTCTGTCATGTCTGATCCATATAATTCTGGAAGACATAACTACTACCTTAATGACCTCATCAGAAAACTCATAGAAAAACCTTTTTTTCCAAATTAACCTTTCCTTAAGCCAGTAACCAGAAAAACCTTTACACTGAGTTTTTATCCAGAAAAATATAACTATATAACTCAGAATCACACCCATTTTGAAAGTTAAATCAATTAACATTATCATTCTGCTTAGCTCTCTGTCTAGAGCAGCCTTCTATTTATTCCTCGCGTCTTTAAAGCCTTTTTCATCTGTTTTTACTCACTTATTTCTTGCCCCATTTTCGTTACTATAACCTTTATTTATTTGTTTGGCTCTCGACTCAGAGCAGCCTGCAATTTACTCCTTGCATCTTTAAAACCTTTTTTCCTCTGTTTCTGCTTATTTTTTTTCTTGCCCCGTTTTTGTTACTATGCAATCACCTTTGTTTCACTTCCGAATTCAGCCAGCTCCGTCAGTCGACTAGTTCTCCAGCGCAGGAGTGAGGATGACCGCTTCCAATTCCCATGGTGTCCTTCACTGTATCCCGCTTACTGGAGCTCTAACGTTGAGGCTCTGTCCAAATTAGCCTTTCCTTCTTAGTTTTCTTCTCTATCCTAGTTTTCTATTTTATTAGTGCTCTCTCCCTTTTCTGCTTCTGATAGGCTATCTTGTTGTTAAGCCAAACAAGATCCACCATACCTTGCAGAAAAGCGTCTAGACTCTCTGCGCCGCCAGTTCTGAATCCTCTGCGAGCCAACAGGGTCCTTCGTGACTGGTCAAAACTCCGAGACGTTCGGCTCCTCCCGGGTTTCGGTACCAAATGTAGCGTGCAGCCTCACCGATAAGGAGAACGCCACACTCAGGATTCTTCTGACAGCATTTATTAAACAGCTCTTCATGATGGAGAAAAGGGGAAGGACGCCGAGCTCAGAAAGCCCGCTGCTTAAATAGAGCTTTGGGAGACGTGCAGATCCCTCATTGGCTCAAATCTTTCATCCAATTGTTATACTCGGTTTTCGAGCCATGCGCAGGCGCATTCTCAAGTAAAGCTTCCGTGAAGAACCAGGAAGCAGAAGCCTGCGCCATCTTTTAATGGCAAATGCGGCTCCTCACATGGTATCAAAATTTATTCTATAAAAATTCCAATGACAGGCTGGAGAGATGGCTCAGCAGTAAACAGCACTGGCTGCTCTTCCAGAGGTCCTGTATTCAACTCCTAGTAACCACGTGGTGGCTCACAACCATCTTTAAGGGGATGTGATGCACACAGGTGTACCAGGGCACTCATATACGTGAATAAATCTTTCAAAATAAAATAAAAATTCTTTAAAAATTCCAATAACTTGTATAAGAGGCTGTCTTTTCGACTTTAAGGACAATTAAATAGGACTCTTTCACAGCTGGTATAAAAACGTGGAGCTCAGATACCCTGACACAACAGTCATTATGCTCTTGAAGAAATTGGGGTTAGTACACATAGCACAGTTTCTCAGGCCAAATGATAGGTCCATCCTTCTAGTACTGGTCTTTCCTATCCCTTCAATATGTCGACCTACGTACGTTAAGGGAGTAGGAGTATGGTGACTTGGATTTACTGATGATCATTATTAACACTCTACGACTGTCGAATTTCTTGCTTAAATATAATTTAAGTTACTTTTATCTTCCCAACTACTCCTTCTCCCAATCAACAACTTTCTTTTTAGTTAGGTATTTCTGTGAAGACATTGACAAATCTCTTCCTAGTTCTCATTTTGCCTTGGCACTCAATTTACCCTTGACTCCTTTAACATTTTCCTGGTTATCTACTTGGCAAGCCATTCAGCAATTTCCCCTTGTAACTTGCTCAGGCAATCGGGGGTTCAAAGGTATAACTAGCTACAAATGAGAATCTAACCACACTAGAGACTACACGTCTGTTTCACTTACATGTTTGAAAAGGACTGGAGTGAAACTTTCCTTTGAAATAAAATGTTAAAATTCAGCTCTCATCCTTTTGGTGCTCAGTTCTGGACACAAATGCTGAGTCACAAATGCATGCAAATGTATGCTGTTACAATCACTGTAATTTTAAAATAAAAATAGTCAGAGAGCCAAGCTATTAAGTTTTTAACATAGGGATGCGAATCTGTGCTTATGTGGAATTAGTTTTAAATCCTTAGTATATAAAATCTAGACATTAATGAAATATTTTCAGTGATTTATTGGAAATGACTCAATTATAGTCCATTGAAAGTTATATATATATATTTTTATTTTGTGAATACCTTATATTATGTTTCAAGAGCTGAGCTCAAGACAGAATTCACTTGAAGGTGATTAAGATCTTCAAATCTGTAGCTTTTTTCTTTTTAATAAAATATGAGATGAATTTATAGTATTATGAAATTAAAGATAACGGCTAGTTTTTTTTTTGCTATTGTTATGTTTGGAAGAGATCTGAATGTATAAAATGCATTATAATTTTTATTATAGTCACTAGAAATTATCTTTACTTACTATCCTTTTATGTATGGTGTGTGTGTGTGTGTGTGTGTGTGTGTGTTTGCTTTTTAGTTATTTGTTTCTTGGGAAAGTGATTTTTCTAATCATGAAATATCCCTCTACACTGAATGGTTTATGTTCATTATAATTTGTATTACAATGCTGTTCTCTAGTAACTCTTAGGCAGCTTGTGTTCCTTTATTGATTACTATATTTATTTATGCAAATAAGTAACCTATTAGCCCCAATTATACACTTTCTTTCAATTTAAAGTTGATTTAAAAAAACAAGTTTTCTATTGCATTTTTGGCAATGACTCAACATAATTTCATTATTCTCCAAAGGCTAGCAGGAACATGATGAAAATACTGGAAATCTTTTTATTTAAATCAATGTGCAGGAGGTGGTATGCAAAGCTGTGGGTAGCAAGGAAGAAGATAATGGTGATGCATCAGATGAAATAAAGGAATTCTTAATTAAAATGTAAGAGAGAAATGTCTTTAAGGTCAGGATATAGGAAAATATGAACACTAATAAAGACACCAGAGCTCAGAGAATATAACACTGGAATGTTTGTGTCTACTTAATGGAGATGTAGCTCATACTGTGTAGGTCCCAAGAAATAACATTCTGTGTTGATAAAATGACAAGATAATATTATAATAAAAATTTGTCTAGTGAAATTTTACTTATTCTGCACCTTCCTAAACACACATGTAGACTATGAATGGGATAGAGGAATATGCCTTATTGGAGTTATGAAATCCTAGGAAGTGGTTGCAGTGGTTCAGAACATTGGTTAAGAAAATCAAAGCAAAATCCCACAAGAAGTGTGTGATTCTGCCCCTATTCTATTCTTTACTCGAGTAGTAAAGAATAAAGTAAAGGTCACAATTTGAATACAGAAATCAAGATTACAAAATGAAGATTTATTATTTGTATAGTTGACAAGATTGACAACTACATGAATTTTATAGTGCATTGAAACATGTTTACCATTTTCTCTCAGGATCTAGACTGAGATCAGGAATAAGGATAAGGAATTTCTACCATTAGGGATAAATGCATATGAGTTGTGTTGAGTGAGTGAGTGATATTTAATCTGAAAGTCACTTGCTTTACAAATGGAGGAACAGGAAGGCCCCTCTGAGACCCAAGGAGAAGAACAAATTTCAGTGTTTTCTGGGATCCAAGTGAAACTAAACTCAGTGTCTAACTGACACCACCATCAAAACTAGGTTGTGCTTTCCAGGCTTGGAGTCATTCATTACTGATACCAACCCAACATTTGTTTTTACTGAAAGCCATTTACAAAGAAAGTAGAGATTAGTGTTAGGTTTTGGGGAGGGAAGATGTTTGAGAGAGAGGCATGGATTTAAATAACACTTCAGCAAGAGAGATCTATTTTATTATCTTTGTGTGTGTGTGTGTGTGTGTGTGTGTGTGTATGATGTGACAGATGTGAGGTTTAAAACACAACTTGCAGGAGTAGAGTCTCTTTTTCACTATGGGTTCCAGAAACCAAACTCAAAATATCCAGCCACAGATGTGCTCAAAGTGATTTTACATGAGCCACACCCAATCCTCTCAGCAAGATACTTATAAATGATGCAGTGTGCAGTGTAGTGGAAGTCTGAAGTAAGTAAGCTTAAGCCTCATCAGTCAAAGTAATGTGCCTTTTCTTAATGTGTTTCTAAGGATGGTGATGTCTTCTATTGTGAAAAAGCAAGATTTAATATGCTACTCATGTTATCTTACCCAATCAGAGGAATGGGACACACAGCAATTAGATTATATGTCAGGGTGAGTTTCTGAGTAGGAGACTGGGGTTTGATTAATGAATGACCCATGCCACCTCACAATAGTCAAGGTGTCTTCAACCTCAGGACAGTAGGGATCTGAGTGTATAGCTACCTGATCACAGTCCCATGTGTTTAGGCCAGGGTTCACTAACAATTAGGAAGAGAATGACAAGTGTGGAAGAGACAGTGTGTCAGTTTTGTAGACAGGATGATGGAGGAGCAAGCTCGGAGACTGAAAATACAGAAATGAAGGCTTTGAGAATTTTTTTTTTTTTTTTTTTACTGGCATAATGCTTGTCTCTTAGACTATAATTGTAATATTTACTAGACATCTTAATTTTTTCCCTCACATACTCTTTTGGCTTATTCCTAAGTATGCTGTAAAACCTGATATGCAGATAAAAACTTGCATGCATGTTGTATAGGATGAAGTGGTGACACAATAAGAGGATACATGCTCTGCTACATTCACTGCTGTCTACTCTTATTGCCATGCTAGAGAGCATGGAAAAAGAATGGTGGCATATGAGAAGAAAGTGTGGAAGCCTAGGAAACATTAAATGGAAGCAGTGTTGGGGAAGATGGAGAGAAACATGCATAATTTGGTGGAGTCATTTCTGGGTTATGTCAAATTGTCTGAGAATATTTGGGAAGAGATGGATTAAAGCCAAAAGCCAATTAAGTATCTGTGAACAACCTTGGTTGTTTCTTTCTGGGACTACATGACTTTGTTGGCTAGAAAATTTCCGAGATGAATTAAGAACATGTGATTTTATTGTATCTTAAAGGGGTCAACTATGATGGTAATTTCTTTCTCTAATACTCATTCAACAGTGGATATAACATGAAATGAGCCCTTAATTATCGAAAATCTTTAAAATTTAACCTTTATGGGAGGATGTGATTAGAGGTTTCTTATTTGTAGTATTACTTGTGAAAATTGTGGAATTGAACATTCATGAGCTGATTTTGTTATCTCCAATTCACACTATTTGTCTTTGCCTTTGGTATTATTATTGACATTTCCATGGTGTCTTTATTGACAGGTGTATAATAGATTTTGGTATTATTAAAATGCAGCTGGAAAATTTATCTACCGAGTCATCCCCTTATAACCATAGTTAGAACTTTACATAATGTACTCTATAGGATTTCAGTTTATATATTTAGTAAAAGATTTTTATTTTATTTTATTTTATACTCTCTTCTGTTCTCCCTCTTCTCCTTTATCTTCTCCCCTCTGTTCTTCCCCGCCTTTTCCCCCTTCCATTCTTTTTTATGTATTTGCTTACCCTGAGGCTATGTCTGTATCCTATATGTACGTAATTCTCTTTCTTCTGTAGTAAACCCAAACTTGGGCAGTTGCCTTAAAGACTATGGATTCCCCAGAAATATTATCTCTTTTAAAAAATTAATTTATTTACCTTACATCCCAATATTAGCTTTTCCTGCTCCTCTTATTCTAGTGACTTCCTTTCACCTCCCGTCTCTCAAACCCAGTCCATATCTCCTCGGAGGCTTCCCATTTGCATCAGCTTCTCCTCAGCGTATCAACTTTCAGTATGACCAGGAACATCATCTCCTGTTAAGCCTAGACAAGGCAGCCAGCCCAGTTAGAGAAAAGGGGTCCAAAGGAAGGCAACAGAGTGATAGATAGCTTCTGCTCTGTTAGGGGCCCCACTTGAAGACTAAGCTGCACATCTGTTACTTATCTGCAGAGGGCCTAGTTGAGTCCCATAGTGATCCCTGGTTGGTGGAACAGTCTTTGTGAGCTGCTATGGGCCTAGGTTAGTTGGATCTGTAGGTCTTCTTGTGTTGTCCTTGACCCCTCGGGCCTCTTCAATCCTTCCTCGCCCTCTTCCATGAGATTCCTTGAGCTCTGCCTAATGTTTGGCTCTTGGACTCTGCATCTGTTTCTATCAGCTGTTAGGTGAAGCCTCTTAGAGGACAGGTAGGCTAGGCTCTTGTCTGCAAGTATAGGAGAATATCATTAATAGTGCCAGGAATGGGAAACTTTATATCTTAATTCACTTTTTGCATCTCAATCCCCAGAGGAAAGACTCTTTTTACAGCCTTTATTAGAACAGCAGAATTGCTCAGGACCTAAAAAATGACTAAGAAGTTTTGGACCAGAATGTTTTGTAGACTTTTAGTAGTATTCATCAGCACATCTGGGCAGCAATAGGTCATGCCGATTAAATACAAAAATTTATAAACCAAGGACCTCCATTGTTATGATGTTCCTCGGGGCTAATTTGAGAAAAGATTAAAGATGTGAGCATTCTGGTTCATGCTGACATTGGTTTCTTTCATAAAGATTTTTTTAAAGTGAATTTCCTTAGTTTTTGTTGATGATGATTCTTGATTCATGAAATTATTTTTGCTTGACTTGAGATGTTTCGAGCCAAAGATGTATTTCTAAGACAAAAATAATGTTTTTTCATGTAGCTCATGAACTCATAACAATTAGCATTTGTTTGGTTCATTTTTATTCCGTTTTTCCTTTCTGGTGTGGCTTTGAGTTTCAACATAATTTGAATAAGCTACTATATCTATATCAATAAATCTAAATAGTCACTTGATTAAAAATTCTGAAAGCCCTTTCTTTTCTTTAGAGTAAAGGGTCGCTTTCAAATTGCTTTATACTATTACATCTCACCCAGTTTCCTTCTTCAGACCACGTATGTGACATGTCCCAAGTCATCATGTTGAACTCATCATGTTCATCATTGTCATAGGTTAGGTTGACCTATTCAGTGGCTGTCTAATTGATTTTCTTACTTCTGCTCTAGTACCTATAGATTCATCTATCATATATTGAAATAATTCTTCTATAGTATTTGTCTGCTCCTGAAGCCTTCTTATGCTTATTCCTTAAACAGAATTTTACAGTTCTCTTGACAGTTTGAAAGCTGATCCCAAGATAATCATTTTTGTCTTTGTCTGTCTCTCTCTCTGTCTCTCTCTCTCTCTCTGTCTCTCTCTCTCTGTCTCTCTCTCTCTGTCTCTCTCTCTCTCTCTCTCTTTCTCTCTCTCTCTCTCTGTCTCTCTCCTCTCTCTTTCTGTTTTTTTGCTCTCTCTCCCTCTCTCCTCTGTTTCCCTTTCACTTTTCTAAACCTTCTCTTCACTTTTGATATTGGCTATTCATGAAGCATCTGGCATGGGTCACCTCTGTTATTTTGTAAAGACAAAAATGTTAATGATCATTAGTCATATTTGCCAATGTATGTTAATTATTCACATAAACATGGCACCATACTCTGCACATTAATATGTGTTACTTCAAATAATTTAGCCACAGGTCAGTGTGATAATGATGCTATTATGAGTCTCAGTTTATTCAGAACTAAGAGGCCTAAGAGACTTGATGAAGGATGCAGCTATTAATAAAATAAACAGAAAACACTGAGGCTAGGACTCTTTAGCTCTTTGCACATACTGATTTTTTTTTTGTTTCCTGAATAATAAATATTTATTTTAACATAGAACTCAGGAATTGTCTTTCATTAACAATGTTTTCTGGTGTCCCTTACTAATATAATTTAGTCATTTTTATGTCTTCCTGAGGAGCCTTGGCAATACTTTTATTATAATATTTTATTACTGTCCCAACAGTCATTGATTAATTTCTATATTAACTTACCAATTTTGTTAATTAAAAATTCCATGTTTTTCTAGTTATAAGCTCTGGAGACTCTATTGGTAAATATGTTAACAACATGCTATAATTGGGTTGTTTTAATGCATCTGATCTCAATGTGTGGCCTGCATATAAAAAGCATTAGCCTCAGCTGGGACTAAATAGAAATGCAAATCCTCAGGCTTCCTTCTAAATCCACTTAATCAGAGTCTGGAGGCATGGAGTTCAGCGATTTCTGCTCTGTTTAGTACTCAGGTATTTCTAATTCACACCCCAAACAGGAGATCATTGATTTAAGATCACAGAATTAATAGAGACTACTCCTAAAGGTTGACTTTTTCTTTTATCAGTTATAATTACTACAGTGGTGCACAGTGGACATAATTCTGGAAATTACTGGTGCTAAACACTTAAAATAGCCTTGGGTAGCATCAACAATATTGTCAGTTTAAGTATGAACCGTGGATATTGGTTTAAATCATTTTTAGATAAATCTTTATCAGTTATGGAAAGAGGACAGTAAGAGGAAACTTACCGACGAGGCCATTGATGTGGACCTGTCCTTCCTTCCTCACCCACCCAGGTTGTGCTGGCTTCTGACTTAAAATGTAGGACATGATATTGCACCATAGTATTTAACTGGTTCTCTTTCTGAAAAAAAAATATAATCTCTTAGGCTAGCAATTGTAATTTATAAAATTTTTGATTCTCTTACCTAGTATGCAGGAGCTTTTGAATAAGTATTTGTTAAGTCCTCAAATAAAGAAATCTATGACGTAAGCAAGCAGCAAACAAACAGTTTAATCTTCTGTCTCTCTGTATTTGTGACCCAAAGGTTAAACAAAATGTTGTTCAGAACTATTTGGAAAGAAATTACTAGGCCTGGAAGTTTCCTCCCTAAGTACTAGTTCTTATGGTATTTGAAGGTGCTAGTCAGGCTTCCTAGTGAGGAAAGAAATCAGTAGTCCTACCTTGATATAAAGTAGAAGAACCACTACAATTACCAGAATTACAAAATATTACCTGTGATGTAATGGTAGTACCAGTATTTTGGGGGTAGGCAACAGTTGTTTAATTGGACTTAAAGCCCACAGATATGAGAATATTCATGACTAATACTGTAAACCTAGCCAATTACCAGTGGCTAGAGATGTAGACATTAGAGAAGATCCCACTTCTGGCATTTTCCTGTACCAGTATAATCTCTAACTTCTCTAAATACTTATTCTTACATCCACAATTGAGTGTAGTGCTCTCCCATCATCAAAGAAACTTTTTTTTTTTTCTTTTTACCACAGATGGAGACAGGTACGGAAATCTACAATTGGTCAAAATGTTGAAAGTAAATGACCATAAGGTACCTAAGCTCAGTTAATAAATCTTGCAGTTCAACCCTTATACCACAGACTCAGGAAAATTTATGAAAATTGGTGTGAAAGATTGAAAGAACCAGAGGACTAGGGTATCTGTTGTTAGTTATTTTCTAGTATGAAAGGGAAACTGTGGTCTTGAAATTGTTGAGACAATTTGGTTTCATGTAGATGGTCTGTGTAGTGACACTGTGAGTTGATATTTTCTGCCAGCATGAACAGTACAGGAGGATGGGTGGAATTTCATAAGGCACCAGCCCTAGATGAAAAGCTATAGGAGAGAGAGAGAGAGAGAGAGAGAGTGTGTGTGTGTGTATGTGTGTGTGTGTGTGTGTGTGTGAGAGAGAGAGAGAGAGAGAGAGAGGGAGAGAGAGAGAGAGAGAGAGAGAGAGAGAGAGAGAGAGAGAGAGACCGACTTATTATTTACCCTGGTATATTATTTCATTCCCCAAATAGGAACAACACAAAATTAACTCACTAGTGGGTGGGTATTTTTGTATCTATATAATATTAATTATGTCATGAGAAGGGGATATGGGTGTTGCAGGGGGAGAGAGAGTTGTGGAAATGATAAATAATGTATATGTAGTTCCCATGTATACACATTAATGTAAGTTAAATTAGAAAAATGTATTTTCTATTAATCATGTCATTATTGCTAAGACAATACCGTTGCATAATGATTCATACAGCATTTACACCCAGAAAGAACTGGAACTAAAACACCCTCTGGGTGTTGTTGTCTGTAGGAAATCCTCGATTGTGTTACCTTATATAGTGAAAGAAAACTATATTCATTGTATTCTCAGTATTCCTTATAAAATTAATTGGTTTAAATAATGATATAATTTATTAATGACACACTGTAATTTTAAGTGGAGTAGAGGAAACAATGGACAAATGCTTTTGGATGTGACTGATAGTTATTTGAATAATGTGAACATTTGTGACCATTCTTAGCTTCATTATAAAATCAAATGATTACAGTTGTGAAGCATTGATTTTTAGCCTGTGTAATATTAAACATCAGTATTTTTAAATATGCATTATATATTAATTGATTTATTTTTATTCTTCTCTCATGTTACATCAAATTGTAGATCCCCCTCTATCTCCCCTCCCCTATATTTACCTCTCCTCCCTCAGAAAAGAGCAGGCATCCCAGGGACATCCAGCAAACACTGCCTAACAAGATACAATAAGACTAGGCATAGACCATCATACTAAGGCTGAACAAAGGAACTTAGTAAGAAGGGCGTCGAAAATAGGCAAATGAGCCAGAGACAGTTTCCTGCTCCCACTGTTAGTACTTCCACAAGAACATGAAGCTAGTCAGCCGTAACATATTTGTAGAGAAACTTGGTTAGACATCTGTATGTTCCATGATCTCTGGAAATTCCCATGAGTCCTGGATAGTGGATTCTCATTGGCTGTGTTCTCCTGCTTCCTCCCCTTTAGTTCCTCCAATCTTTCCTCCCCATTAGCAGCAGGACTCCCTGAGCTCCACCTAATGTTTGGCTATCCTACTCTGTTTCTGCTCCCATAATCCTGGATAAAGTCTCTCTGGCTTCTTTAATGATGATTCTGCTAGGCTCCAGTCCCAGCATGCTCTGGGTCAAATGTTTTGTATCTGTATTGGTATCCTAATCGCTCCACTTGAGGCTTGTCATTTTATAGAAAATGGCCAATTCATGCTGTCTCCCATTACAAGGAGTCTTTGCTAAGGTTACTCTTGTAGATTCCATGGAATTTCTATTTAACTATGTTTCTACCTGAACCCCAATTCCAGTCATTTCTCCCAATATTTTCTTCTTTGGTCTTCTGCTCTTTGTTGCCTGAATAGTTGGCAGCTGGCTTGGCTTCTGATCCAAATAGAGAGTTTCTGATCAAATTGGAGGCTTGACTTTTAGTAACTAGCTTAGCCATTGGTACAACAAGGTGTCTCTGTTCTTTTGTCTGGTGTGGTCTGTACCTGTTCTTTTGACTGGTATGGCATTCATCTGAACAGCAGGACTTTACCTGAATTGGAGGGGAGGGGCCTGGCTACAGGGCAGACAGTGAGGTGTTGAATGGGTCTTTGGGAACCACATTTATATAGTGCTGCTTTTCAGCTGGCAGACAAATCTGGGCACTCACCTGTTTTTTTTTTTTTTTTTTTTTTTTTTTGATTTTGAACGTTAATATTCTCAACAGTATTCTAATTTTAAACTTACAGGAACTACATTTTTCCATATTTAAAGATAGATTAGTAAGTATTCTTTTAGGGATAAAAGAATGATACATTTCTATTTTGATTTTTTACTAATACATGTGGGTTTATTTCCATGCTTTCCCTGTGGGTTGGAAAGACACAGCTTCTTTTGTCAGTGTCACTTTTTTTTTTTTAAATAGGGATATGTATAACTCAATAATAACATGCTTCAATTCAATTAATCTCAACAGGCACTTGCATTGAAGGAAGTGTGAGTTCACAGGTGATTAAATCATATTACTTACCCTCCAGATACTCTGATCCTGATGGAGTAGGAAAATATAGGAGCAATGATTTGAGTTGCTTGCTTTGAATTAGTCAATTTATTCTATCTTTTTATTTTACTCCTTATACTGTGTTATTTCTCTGGTTGTTGTTTTCTTATAACTGTGATTTGGTCTCTACACTGTACTGTCCGTTGCTTTGATTTCAGAAACATCTAAACCTACAACCCAGTATTTTCTTCTATAAGATAATATGATATTAAATTGACAATTCTCTCTCTTTCCTTCCCACCCTATCCCATTCTATCCCCTATTAATCCCTCCCCTCCACTTTCAATCTCCTTCTTCCCTCTTCTCTCTTTTCATCATCCTTTCATAGGAAAATAGCTAAGTGGTCCCTGTTCAGCTTTTTCAGTTGAGGGACTGCATGTTTACTCAGGCCAGGCTGATTCATAGTTCATTGCTTCCCCAGCACAGTTGTGAACTGATTAAAAAGTGACTTGATGTTACTTTGAGTTTTTGAGAGATTACTAAGGAATCTAAGAAGTCTTTCCTATAAACAAGGCTACATATATGTTAATGGAGATACCCTGGAGGCATTTTAATAAACATTACATATTATGTTTGAGATAGCAGGTGCATGGCATATTGCATAGAACAATGCAGAGGAGATTAATAATTTGGAAGAAGCCAAGTACCAGGAGGAGAGCAAAAGTAACTGAGGCATTTTATATTTTTTCTTTTAGAAGTATGAAATGTTTGACATAAAGGAGGAACTTCAGATGCCATTTGTCATCCTTAAACACAATCAGTTAAAAACTGGACACCAGTTTTAAAACTATAAAAGAATTTAAAAGAATAATCGAGAGTGACCAATGGAAGTTGATGAGAGAAGGAGAGAGGGAGAGTGAAGAGAAAAAGAGTGGGGATTTGATGTTACAAGTAGATCAACAAGAATTATAAAAACATTGTTTATATGAATACTAGGACTTTGCCACTGAGAAGAAAATCAAGAAATCTGAAATTGCTACAAAATGCAAATACAAAATGGAGATTCAGCTACCTCTTTGGCCTGTGTGTATAAGCATAGACATTGATATGCGGACAGAATTTAAGAAATGGTCTATTTTACATACTAGGTGGTCCAATGCTTGGATATATTATTTTCCACAAATAGAATTTGAGTATGGAAGATATTAGGTGGTCTCTGTCCTGTGTTTTGATCTGATGTGAGACTTCCTTAGCGCACTCATTCTTAAGAGGTTACCAAATCACTATTTAAACACTGATACTCCTCCTTATTCTTAGTGGCTATGACTTACAAAATGGCCCTTGAGACTGAATTTGTGAACACTGGATTACTACCCCTCAGAGAAATACAGGGTGATGTATCTTTCAAACTCTGGTTACACTTTTATCAATAAATGAAAACATTGTGTTATTGTTTATATTTCAGCAAACATATTTTATTTATATCATATTTTTGTTTTATTTCTATCAGAGCCCTGTAATCCTTTCTTTGATGATATGTGCTGTGTGATTTTTTTTTTTCATTAAGGTAGTCTTCTCATGCTTAGGAGAAATAAACAGCATCTGAGCAATGTGATTTATAAAATTACCAACCAAAATGCACGTAATGAAAAAAAGATACAAGGACAACCCAGGGTGGTTTATGAGGGAATAGAATGCTTGTTTATGGCATGGGAGACGGAACCCAGAGTCAGCACATTGCTTTGTTTAGCGTCAGCTGGGAATGTGCAGAGCAGGAGCCTCACGTGTCTTCAGCTTAATGAGTGTCCAGTGCTCACAGATGACACATAAGCAACATGGAAACATCGATCTGGGTGTCATAGAAAAAAGTGCTACCAAGGAAATGAGGTCGCAAATGGAAAGCCTCACATTATGGGATCAACCCTAATATCAATGGCAGGAAATGAACTATGAGGATGATTATGACTTTTGGAAAATCCACCTTTCTGAGAAGCCCATTCTTAGCTTTCTTGTTTTGTTTCTTGGGGCTGCATTAGAAAGTTTGATATCTGAATTTGCTATATGGCTTATAAATACTCTGTGAGAGCCAGTGATTCCATTCCCTAAGGTGTTCTCACCATTCACTCAACTGTATCTTAAGCACAAGAGCGGTTGTGATTTCTGGAGGGGTTGATGGATCATTGATGAATCTGCATTGACTCCTTGTGGTGTATTCACTGCTCTGGCCACTATGCAATAAATGACCAAGCAGTTGCCAAATACAGAAGAGACCTTTACTTTGGCTGCACTCTTTTGGATATTTATGATGGTCTTTACCATTTGCTGTGCTTTGCCAATTCTGTGGTTCTTTCTAACTTTTGTATAAAGCTATTTTTTTCTTTTGTCTCCTGCTTTACCAGATAAAATGACATTCATTTCACCATAAATGCTTAACTCATTTTCTGTCTACACCAAATACTGAAAATATATAATTGGATATGATATTTGGGAACCTCCTGGCATATTATAGGCTGAGCCTAGTGTTTTTAGTAATACCAAGCTGGAGGGAAAACTGTAACTAAATTTATTCATTACTTATACAAAGCTGTTCTCTTGTGTTTTGCCTTCTTGGCAGCATCTGCGTTCCTTGTCTGTTCTATCCCTGTAGGTGAGTATTTGGATCAGGAAACAAGCTTCAACACCTAACAGCTCCTCAGGTGTGTTGCATGAGCAACACTGAAGTTATTTTGCATATTCAAAGGCATGCCTTCTGCCACGGAGAGTAGCTCTCAAGGCATACCACTTAGCTTAGTCGTGGATTCTTATCTACTAATCTTCAATCTGTAGTCACTGTCCAATCACTGCAAACCCCTGACAGATGCAACAGCACAGAGAGTGGAACAAAAGGATTTGAGCCATAACATCAGCTGCAGCTACATTTGGCCTGCAACAACACAGCACATCCTCTGACTCATATTGCCATTTTCCCTTCAATGCTAACAAAGAATGAAGGGATATCTTGCTGGACTCTATAACTGTATGTACCCAAGAACTTTACTAATATGCCTTTTCTCTTTAATACAATGACACTTATGTATCATAATTTTAATTCATACAGAGAGAACAAGGCTTTTGGTATTTTTACCTATAGCCTTTCCTTCTCTGTGCCAGATATTTACTAGAGGTTTTTTTAATTTTTTTTTTATTTTTTCTGACTTGTGCATGTATGCATCTTGTTTATTACAAGTTCAAACTTCTGCTCTGGCATGAGTTATGAGGATTAGTTTTGTGGCTTTACTTTAGAAATATGAGGTGATGCATGCATAATGGATTTGTGCATGAACCATGAATTTGTGAGATAGGTGTTGCAGGTAAGTCATGTCAGGTCCCAGATGCAAGTTCTTTACACAATATGATCATTAAATACATTACCATGGTATCAAAAGCTCATTTAGTTTCTCTTATGTGTCATATTGAAATTTTATAATTTGTGATGAACGAATTGTAACCCTAACATTTCACCAGATTGGAACACAGATTATTTCTACCACTTTTGTTATGAAGTGATTTTAATTTGTTTCAAGTGAATAATTGCCCCCCTTTCTGGGCTCATCTAGTGCCATGTGGAATTCTGTTCCTTGCAGCTGTTCCCAAGTATAAAATTCAGCGTTCATCACATCCATCTTAAACTACAACTGAACACAGAATAATTTTTGCATTAGTCTATGATTTAGGATTTTTTTTATTGAAGTAACTTAATCAAAATATGTCTACTGGCTCTGTCTCTGGGGTCATATCATCAGGAGGAGGAGCCACTTGTTATTCCTCA
Organism: Arvicanthis niloticus; assembly: GCF_011762505.2. Classification (NCBI taxonomy): domain Eukaryota; kingdom Metazoa; phylum Chordata; class Mammalia; order Rodentia; family Muridae; genus Arvicanthis; species Arvicanthis niloticus. The sequence continues at coordinate 33,374,971 of NC_047660.1, read as the reverse complement.
TTATAGCTGCATGAGATGATTTTGATTGTTATACTAGATATTATATTAGATATTAAACTAGATTTTCAACCTCATGATCACATTCATAGTGTTTTCTGAACCATCAATGATCCATTGTTCACTCATGTTATATGTTAATTATAGTCCATTGCTTATGACTTGGGTACTAAGCTGATAGGGAAACTTCTGTTTGAGGCATTGTCCAATTTAAGGCAGAGGGTAGCAAAAGACATGCTAGACTTTCAATACCTTTTAAAGCTTTCAGGTACCACAAGTTTGTTTGTTTGTTTAATTCACATTTTATTGTTTAATCAGGTCATATGACTGAGAATGATCCTAGTAGGGCAGTATATTATAGCAATTCCACAAAAGAACCACATTCCTTTGGAAATTCAACAATTATAAATTGAACATCAATATCTTGCTTGGACACAACTATCTACTTGACCTTCATCTCCCCAATATTCCTTCTGTCTTCCAAAAGAAACAACCAACAGTGTCATCTGCTCAGGCTCAAAGGCCAGGACTGCATGGCAGTATGTGCAAGTATCAGCCTGATGGTTCTTGAGCTAAAAGTTGCATTAGACATGTGAAATCATTCCTCTACAAACATTGAGTAGTGACTGTACACTAAAGTCCACAGGAAAAGAGAAGACTAGGAGGCTGCTGCAGGCACTGAGATTAGAAGTTCTGTGCTCCCATAGGCTATGACTATGAGGACTTCTAACATGAAGTGGAGATGCATATCTCAACTGGCCCTTGAGACTTCTGTCTTCACTCTCTGGGAGATCCTTCCATTTTCATTTATCTTCTTTTGCCATATCTAAAGAAGAAATTGGAAGATATATGCTACCTAAGAACCCCAAACTCTGCTTTTTACATTATACATGCTTAATTTCCCTGAAGGCTGCACTGAATTTTTATTTGAAACCAACAATGTTCAAGGATTTCTTTTCTCCACACCTCCACACACGGGGCACACCATGAGAATATAACATAAGAAAAGTGTTAAATACTTAGACTAATCAACACATGTGGCCTTTAATACTTGCTTTCTGTGGGGAGAACCTTTGAAACTTAGTCTTAGCAATTTCAAATCATGCTAATCACCACTGCCAACTGTATTCACCACATTGTATACAGATCTAAATAAGAATCCTCAAACTTATTCCTTTCTCTTAACTGAACTTGAATCACCTCAACTTACTTATTTTTTAAAATTAGCATATAAAACTGACAACTTTCATTATTATATTTGAAGAAATGGATTGTGTTGATTCTTCTACCTGCTCTTCTCTCCACCCATGGCTACTCCCTCCCCAGGGTCGTCCACTGTACTTAGTTAGAAATTACTCTACTGACCTCTTTTTACACCTATCCTTCCTTAAGACTTTCCCCACTGTCATGGTCCCTTTGCTAGTGTCATTACCTAAACCCTTACTCCCAGACACATATATTAAAATTAAATTTAAATTTAGGATCTACGTAAGAGAGAAGATGTGCAGCACCTACCTGTGCTCTATCAATTTGCCTGCAAATATCTTGATTTCATTTTTCTTTACAACTGGACAAAAATCTCATTACATGTATACCACATTGTCTTTCTCTATTCAGCTATAGTTGGACATCTGTGCTGATTCAATTTCCTAGCATTATGAATATTCAGCAAGAAACACAGAAGTGCAGTATCTCTGAGATAGGTTATAGAGTGTTTGGGGGCATATGACCAAGAGTAGTAGTGTTGAATCACATGATTGGTGTCTCATTAGCTTTTTAAGAACCTCTGCACTAATTTTTATGGTCATGACATGAGACACAAGTAAAGTTCCTTCCGCACCCCTGCATCAACAATTTGTTGTTCTCTCTCTCTCTCTCTCTCTCTCTCTCTCTCTCTCTCTCTCTCTCTCTCTCTCTCTTTTGATGATCGGCATTCTGACTGAGATGATTCTTTGGAATCTCAAAGTAGTTTCTTTTTTTAATCTTTTCATTCATTCTATGTGAATTTCAGATCATGTACCCCAGTCCCACTCATCTCCGAGTCCCCTCATATCTGACCTCCACCCATGCAATGTAACCCCCCAAGACACACACACACACACACACACACACACACACACACACACACACAGACACACACACAAAACGAAGCATAGAAAACACCTCCTCGTAGAAGCTGTAGTCTGTTATAGTGTGTCCCATAATATTCCTCTCTGTCCACACAATTGAATGTTCATTGTAATGAATCCATTGGTCTGGTTTGAGGTCTCTGGCTTCCATGACACCATTGATATTGGCTACGCATTGAACTCTTCCCAGTTATCCTGTTGTTGCCATATATCACGGAGGTCCTGCAGCTTTGGATCAACTCTTTCCCACACCCCAACAGTTTACAGCTGATGTAGATTTTGTCTGGGCCAACTCAAAGCCCTGGATCTGAATCTGGGTGGTAGCTGAGGTGGTCACCCTGCTGGCTTTCCCTTATCCATACCACGGGGTGACCTCTACAGCACTGCTCCAGTTAGGCTACCCACGGTGACCATCATCAGGAGGCAGGGACAGCTCTCCTGCTCTCATGTCTTTGGGTCTGGCTCACCCACACCCAAGCCATCAGAGCCTGCTCCATTGTGCTGCCCAGTCCAACTGTGAGGCCCACTCTCTCAAGTACTATAGCCAGCAAGTGGGTGGGCTATTGTGGTAAATCTCCGACCCAAACAAGTTCGGTCAAGAAAAACACAACTCAATATTTATGATTATAAACTGCAAGCCTAGATTGGGCAGATTTATCATTGCACTACTCTATTCGCCAGCTATGAGATCCCTTACAACTTGCGGTTTTTCTAGGCCACATTGTTCTCCTTTGTTGTCCTTCCACCTCCAGCTCCTCCTTCGCCTCCGTAGCCTCTCTCTGGTAGACTTCCTCTTCAGACTCCTCCCCTAAGCCTTTTTCTCCACCTCCCCTTCTACTGCCCAATCACTGGCTCTAGCCTTTATTTTACAAATTCAATTGGACAGAAGGTTCACAAGGTTCACTCCTCCTCCGCAGTCCCTCCCAGGAGTGAAACTACCATCAAAACAGGAGGCTGGGGCTATCCTCAACAGTGGGCCAGCTCTCCCGTTCTCCATTCTCACACCTTGGGGGTTGGCTTACTCTTGTGTTCGCCATTAGGGTCAACTCCATTGTGTTGCCCCTGCAAGGCGCATGACTTGCTCTCCAGTGAGAGGCTGGGACAACACTCCTGTTCTTACAACCCTGAGACCAGCTTTCCCGACTACTGAAGATCTTGAAGGAGTTGAAGCATCATCCCTAAACCCAAGCTACCTCATGGCAAATAACTGCTGGGGTCAGCTCTCCGTTGCTCATACCCTCTGGCTGCCTTACCTCTACTGTAAGGTAGGTGCAAGGCCTCACTTCCTGAGTGCTGCCCTCATGATCCCATGGTCAGCTCTCTTGACTCTTGCAGGGGGCAAGAGGTGAACTGGGAGGGCATCCCTCCTGTGTCCAGGACACCTCATGGCAGAGGAGTAGCAGTGCTGGCACTGCTGTGCTCTCTCCCTCGGGGCTGGCTCACCCACATACCTAATTACCAGAGCCAACTCCAATGTGCTGCCCAGCTGAGGCACACGGCCTGGTCTCTAGACTGCTCTCCCTGGTCAGAGGTGGGGCTAACACGACAGAGTGCCACAGTCAGTAAGGAACTGGATTTGTTCTGCACAGCCTGTGTACATCCACTGTGGTCCCAGGCAATTGCCAAGATCTGGGAGTCCCCATTGTCTCTAGTAGTAATATGAACCATGGGCATTGACCTCTGCTGCTACATAGCCGTGGCCTCAGACATGGCCCTCAGAGGAAACAAGGGCTTGGATTTCGCCATGACCTAGTGGTTTCGCCAATAGTGGCTGGGCTAGCTATTTACAACAGGCTGTTCCTCTCCTCCCCCACAACTCCAGTTCAATTCCCCTTCACAATTTCCAAACTGTTCATCTTCTTTTTCTCTCTCATCTGTCCATCACACACGTGCACATTGTAGTGGATCTCACTGTATGTCAGTTGGCAGGTCTCTGGATGTCTCCTGACTTTACTTTTAATCGCCACTGCCATCAACACAGGCCTGAAATACTGCAATGCCCTCCTCGTCACCAAGCTAAATACAGCATCAACGCAGTTTTTAAAATTTGCATTTAGCTGATGGCTAAGGATATAGAGTACTTTAAAAACACATTTATTGGTCATTTCTATTTCTTCTTTTGAGGCCTGTCTATTCAGTTCATTAACCCATATATTGACTGGAATATTTTTAGATGTTTTATTTTGTTACTTCTGTGTACATTCTGGATATTAACTCAGTGTCTGAATTATAGTTGCCAACCGATTTTTCCACTGTGTGTGGTGTCTTTTCACCCTGCTGATTAGTTCTTTTGCTCTGAAGAAGCATCTTTAATTTTGCACAGTTCCATCTGTCAATTCTTGGCATTATTTTCTGTCTGAATGGAATCAGACAGAAAAGGTTTTGCTGTAGATTAAGGTCTTTGTTCCACTTTGAATAGATGTTTGTGGAGGGTGAGGGATGTGGAGTTATGAGGGCTGCCTGTTTTTCTAGTGTATGTTTATAAAACAAGTGTAAAATAAAATTCCCTGGCTGTTGCATGTGGTCCATTTCTTGTTCTTCTTTTCTGTTCCATTGGTTTAAATGTCTTATTTGGTATTGGCTCTATGCTGTATTTGTTACCCTAGTTCTGCAGTATAATTTGAAGGCAGATATTGTAACAACAGCAGTAGTGGTTATGTTTATGCTTTGGTGATTTGGAGGCTAATCTATTTATATAAGAAGTTTAGGCTACCCACACTCTCACACTACCAGTTCTGTGAAGAATAAAATGGAATTTTGGTGGGGACTGTGTTGAACCTGTAGATTACTTGGGGCAGTGTAACCATTTTCTCAATACTAACTTTGTTGATCATTGTCTCGTATCTTTCTTTTACTGTAGCTGTTTTGCTTTTCTTTTTGGTATCTTAAAATTTCCATAGTAGAGGCCCTTCTTTTTCTTGGTAAGATTTAGTCCTAAAAATTTTGTTTTAAATTTTGTGGCTATTGTGAAAATATTGTATCTCCTAATTTCTTTCTTGGCAAATTCACTATTGGTATACATAAAAGCTACTTGTCATTTGATGTTGATTTTTGTATCCTGCTACATTGAAGAAAATGTTTATCAGATATATAAGAGTTTTCTAGAGTCTGTAGGCTTTTAAAATTTGGAATCATATTTCCTGAATATGGATAGTTTAACTACTTTTTCCCCTATGTATGTCTTATATTTACTTCTGTTTTTTTTTTTTCTGGTTAAGATTTAAAGCACTGTATATTATAAGAGTAAAGAGAATAGACAACCTTGTGTTCTTTCATATTTAGAGGAAATGTTTCGTTATTTCCCTGTGTCACCTACATGTTTGCCTTAGATAGCCTTTAATTGAAATTTGTTCAATTAATTACAATTATTTTTGTGTGTGTGTGTGTGTTTGTGTGTGGCATACACATACATGCTTCCATGCACCATCCATAATGTGTAGATCAGAGGACATTTTGTAGTTGATTTATTTCTTCTACTTTGTTGAGACAAGGTCTCTCTTATGTTTTTGTTGTCCTTTATACTCCAAGCTAGCTGTTCTGCAAGTATCCAGTTGATTCTTCTGTCTCTGCCTACCAAGTTGCTGAGATTACAGATGTTGGTTACTGACTGAATCTACCTTTTTTTGTTGTGGTGGTTTATGTGGGTTCTATATATAGAACTTAGGACATCATGTTTGTGCAGTGTTTTAAAGCAATAGCCATCTCTTGGCCATATGTAGCCTTTAATATGTTGAGTTATACTCACCTGTTCCTGTCTTCATCACAACTTTTATTATGAAGTCATGTCAAATTTCATCAAGCTACTTTTCTGCATTTATTAATATGATCACATGGTTTATGTCTTTAAGTCTGTTTATGATGTATTTCTTTTATTTATTTGCATATTTTAAACCATTCTTTTATCTCTATGAAGAAACTTAATTGTAAATGTCATCATCATCATCATCATTCATCATCATCATTCATCATCATTATTGTCATCATTGTCATTGTGTCCTTATACAATTGGTGTCAGGGTATTATTGACTATGTTAAGTGAATTCCATAGTGTTCCTTCCTTCTCAATTTTGTCTATCAGTATAAGAAGTATTGTGATTAGATTTTCTTTGAAAGTTCGATAAAAATAACTGGTGTTTCTGACCTATCATGAACTTTCTATTATGTAGAAATGTTTTCATTCCTGCTTAAACTTTCTTGATTTTATGGATCTTTAACTTAGTTCTGATCCATAGAACCCATAGCCAGCGCTAGCACGCCCCTTCCGCCGCTCGCCCCTCCTCCAGTCTGAGGCCTGCGGGTGAGTGCACCCTGGATTCTGCCAGACACATTCTGGGGGATCCATAGAACCCATAGCCAGCGCTAGCACGCTCCTTCTGCTGCTCGCCCCTCCTCCAGTCTGAGGCTTGTGGGTGAGTGCACCCCGGATTCCACCAGACATATTCAGGGGGGGGGGATCCACAGATCCCACAACCAGCTTTAGGTAGGAAAACCCACATACTACCCTGAGCTCATAGCTGGGCACCCTGAGTGCTCAGAACCCAGCATATACCCCTCCTCGGCCCCCTTCCCCCGCGCCCCTGCCAGCTAGCACCACTTTTCTGCCCATCTCCCGGGTCTGAGTCCTGGACCAGACCTCTACCAGGTCTGCAGTTGTGTGGACCCCGGTCACTGCCTGAGACATACTGGAAGGTCCGCTCAACCCAGAGCCACAGGGGAACAACTGAACTCAGAGTGTCAGACAACATACCCTGAGATATCCAAGAGGAGACACTGCACCCAGAACAGCAGACATCTAGCTGGACTGCTACATAGGAGGCACCATATCCTGAGGCATCCTAGAGATACCACTGTAATCAGGGCAGCTGGAAAAAATCACAAAGACATCTGGACTCCTAGAAGACCAAACACAAGCGAGACAACTGGAAAGATGGGCTTAAATCAGAGACAGAAGTACAGGTAGCACTAGAATTAACCAGATGGCAAAAGGCAGGCGCAAGAACGTAAGCAACAGAAATCAAAGTTACATGGCAAAATCAGAACCCAGTTTCCCCATCATAGCAAGCCCTGAACACCCCATCACACCAGAATAGCAGGATTCAGAATTAAAATCACTTCTCATGATGATGATAGAGGACTTTAAGAAAGACATAAATAACACTCTCAAAGAACAGATAGAAACCCTTAGAGAGGAAACACAAAAATCCCTTAAGGAATTGCAAGAAAATGCAACCAAACAGGAGAAGGAATTAAACAAAACCATGCAGGATCTAAAAATGGAAGTAGAAACAATAAAGAAATCACAAAGGGAGAACACCCTGGAGATAGAAAACTTAAAAAAACGATCAGGAGTCATAGACACAAGTATTACCAACAGAATACAAGAGATGGAAGAGAGAATCTCATGTGCAGAAGATACCATGGAAAACATTGACACAACTGTCAAAGAAAATGCAAAATACAAAAAGCTACTAACCCAAAATGTACAAGAAATCCAAGACACAATGAGAAGGCCAAACCTAAGGATAATAGGAATAGATGAGGGGGAAGACTCCCAACTTAAAGGACCAGTAAATATCCTCAACAAAATTATAGAGGAAAACTTCCCTAACCTAAAGAAAGAGATGTCCATAAATATACAAGAAGCCTACAGAACTCCAAATAGTTTAGACCAGAAAAGAAATACTTCCCGCCACATAATAGTCAAAACAACAAATGTACAAAACAAAGAAAAAATACTAAAAGCAGTAAGGGAAAAAGGCAAAGTAACATATAAAGGCAGACCTATAAGAATTACATCAGACTTCTCACCAGAGACCATAAAAGCCAGAAGATCCTGGACCGATATCATACAGACCCTAAAAGAACATAAATGTCAGCCCAGACTACTATACCCAGCAAAACTGTCAATCATTATTGATGGAGAAACCAAAATATTCCATGACAAATCCAAATTTACACAGTATCTCAACACAGACCCAGCACTTCAAAGGATAATTGGTGGAAAACTCCATCACAAGGAGGGAAACTACAACCTAGAAAAAGCAGAAAAGTAATCTTCCAAAAACCATAAAAGAAGGTAGCTACACAAACATATCTCCAATGCCAATAACAAAAATATCAGGAAACAACACTCATTTTTCCTTAATATCTCTTAATATCAATGGACTCAATTCTCCAGTAAAAAGACATAGACTATCAGACTGGATATGTAAACAGGACCCAACATTTTGCTGCATTCAGGAAACGCACCTCTTTGGAAAGGACAGACACTACCTCAGAGTAAAAGGTTGGAAAACAATCTGCCAAGCAAATGGTCCCAAGAAACAAGCTGGAGTAGCGATTCTAATATCAAATAAAATCAGTTTTCAACCAGAAGTAATCAAAAAAGATAAAGAAGGACACTTCATATTCATCAAAGGAAAAATGTACCAAGAGGAACTTGCAATTCTCAACATCTATGCCCCAAATGTAAGGGCACCCACATACATAAAAGACACTTTACTAAAACTTAAAGCATACATTGCACCCTACACAATAATAGTGGGAGATTTCAACACCCCACTCTCAGCTATGGACAGGTCATGGAAACAGAAACTAAATCGAGACACAATGAAACTAACAGAAGCTATGAACCAATTGGACGTAACTGACATCTAGAGAACATTTCACCCTAAAACAAAAGAATACACCTTCTTCTCAGCACCTCATGGTACCTTCTCGAAAATAGACCATATAATTGGTCACAAAACAGGCCTCAACAGATACAAAAAGATTGAAATAATCCCCAGCACCTTATCAGACCACCATGGATTAAGACTTGTCTTTGACATGGACAAAAACATCAGAAAACCGACATACACTTGGCAACTGAACAATGCTCTACTCAATGATAACTTGGTCAAGGAAGAAATTAAGAAAGAAATTAAAGACTTTTTAGATTTAAATGAAAATGAGGACACATCATATCAAAACTTCTGGGACTCATTGAAAGCAGTACTAAGAGGAAAAATCATAGCTCTAAGTGCTCACAAAAAGAAAGTGGAAAGAGCATACATCAACAACTTGACAGCAAACCTGAAAGCATTAGAACAAAAAGAAGCTAGTATACCCAAGAGGAGTAGACGGCAGGAAATAATCAAACTCAGGGCTGAAATCAACCAAGTTGAAACAAAATGAACTATACAAAATATCAACAAAACCAGGAGGTGGTTCTTTGAGAAAATCAACAAGATAGACAAACCCTTAGCCAGACTAACCAAAGGGTGCAGAGACAGCATTCAAATTAATAAAATCAGAACTGAAAAGGGAGACATAACAACAGAAACAGAGGAAATTAAAAAAATTATCAGATCCTACTACAAAGGCCTATACTCAACAAAATTGGAAAATCTGGAGGAAATGGACAATTTTCTAGATAGATACCAGGTACCAAAGTTAAACGAGAAGCAGATAAACCACCTAAACAGCCCCATAACGCCTAAAGAAATAGACACAGTCATTAAAAATCTTCCCACCAAAAAATGTCCGGGGCCAGATGGTTTCAGTGCAGAATTCTTTCAGACCTTCAAGGAAGACCTAATACCAATCCTCTTCAAGTTATTCCATTGAATAGAAACAGAAGGAACACTACCCAATTCATTCTATGAAGCTACCATTACACTCATACCTAAACCACAGAAAGACCCAACAAAGAAAGAGAACTACAGACCAATCTCTCTTATGAATATTGATGCAAAAATTCTCAATAAAATTCTTGCAAACCGAATCCAACAATACATCAAAACAATTATCCATCAAGATCAAGTAGGCTTTATCCCAGGAATGCAGGGATGGTTCAATATTCGGAAATCCATCAATGTAATCCACTACATAAATAAACTCAAAGAGAAAAACCACATGGTCATATCACTAGATGCTGAGAAAGCATTTGACAAAATTCAACATCCCTTCATGTTAAAAGTCTTGGAAAGATCAGGAATACAAGGCCCATATCTAAACATAGTAAAAGCAATATACAGCAAGCCAGTAGCCAACATCAAACTAAATGGAGAGAAACTTGAAGCAATCCCACTAAGGTCAGGGACTAGGCAAGGCTGCCCACTCTCACCTTACCTATTCAATATAGTACTGGAAGTCTTAGCTAGAGCAATTAGACAACAAAAGGAAGTCAAAGGGATACAGATAGGAAAGGAAGAAGTCAAAATTTCACTATTTGCAGATGATATGATAGTATACTTAAGTGATCCTAAAACTTCCACCAGAGAACTCCTAAACCTGATAAACAACTTTAGCAATGTGGCTGGATATAAAATCAACTCAAACAAATCAGTAGCCTTCCTCTACTCAAAGGATAAACAGGCTGAGAAAGAAATCAGGGAAATGACACCCTTCACAATAGCCACGAATAAAATAAATTATCTTGGAGTGAATCTAACAAAACAAGTGAAAGATCTGTATGACAAGAACTTCAAGTCTCTGAAGAAAGAAATTGAAGAAGATCTCAGAAGATGGAAAGATCTCCCATGCTCCTGGATTGGCAGGATTAATTTAGTAAAAATGGCTATCCTGCCAAAAGCAATCTATAGATTCAATGCAATACCCATCAAAATTCCAAATCAATTCTTCATAGAGATAGAAAGAGCAATTTTCAAATTCATTTGGAATAACAAAAAACCTAGGATAGCGAGAACTATTCTCAACAATAAAAGAACCTCTGGGGGAATTACCATTCCGGACCTCAAACTGTACTACAGAGCAGTAGTGATAAAAACTGCTTGGTATTGGTACAGAGACAGAAAGGACGATCAATGGAACAGAATTGAAGACCCAGAAATGAACCCGCATACCTATGGTCACTTGATATTTGACAAGGGAGCTAAATTCATCCAGTGGAAAAAGGACAGCATTTTCAACAAGTGGTGCTGGCTCAACTGGAGGTCAACATGTAGAAGAATGCAAATTAATCCATTCTTATCCCCTTGCACAAAGCTCAACTCCAAGTGGATAAAGGACCTTCACATAAAGCCAGGTACACTGAAACTATTAGAAGAGAAGTTGGGGAAGACCCTTGAATACCTAGGCACAGGGGAAAAGTTCCTGAACAGAACACCAATGGCTTATGCTCTAAGATCAAGAATCGACAAATGGGACCTCATCAAATTGCAAAGCTTCTGTAAGGCAAAGGACACTGTCAACAAGACAAAACGGCAACAAACAGATTGGGAAAAGATCATTACCAATCCTACATCTGATAGGGGGCTAATATCGAATATTTACAAAGAACTCAAGAAATTAGACGCCAAACAACAAAATAACCCCATTAAAAAATGGGGTACAGAGCTAAACAAAGAATTCTCAACTGAGGAAACTCAAATGGCCGAGAAGCACCTTAAGAAATGCTCAACATCCTTAGTCATCAGGGAAATGCAAATCAAAACAACCCTGAGATACCACCTCACACCAGTCAGAATGGCTAAGATCAAAAACTCAGGTGATAGTAGATGCTGGTGAAGATGTGAAGAAAGAGGAACACTCCTGCATTGTTGGTGGGGTTGCAAGCTGGTACAACCACTTTGGAAGTCAGTCTGGCGGTTCCTCAGAAAATTGGACATAGCACTACCTGAGGACCCAGCTATACCACTTCTGGGTATATACCCAGAAAATGCCCCAACAAATAACAAAGACATATGCTCCACTATGTTCATAGCAGCCCTATTTATAATAGCCAGAAGCTGGAAAGAACCCAGATGCCCTTCAACAGAGGAATGGATACAAAAAAATGTGGTACATTTACACAATGGAATATTACTCAGCTATTAAAAATAATGAATTCGAGAAATTCTTAGGTAAATGGATGGAACTAGAAAATGTCATCCCGAGTGAGGTAACCCAATCACAAAAGAACACACATGGTATTTACTCACTGATAAGCTGAGATTAGCCCAAAAAATTTGAAACAACAAAGATTCAACTACCAGAGGACATGAAGCTCATGAAGAAGAAAGAACAAGTGAGGATGCCTAGGTCTTTCTTAGGAGGAGTAACTAAATAACCAAGGGAGCAAATATGGAGACAAAGTGTGGGTCAGAATCTGAAAGGGGGGTTGTAGGGATACCATTGCGTCTGGGTATTCATTCCATAGGCAGTCACCAAAAATAGACGCTGATAGGGATGTCAGGATGGGAAAGCTGACAGCAGCCTGATAAGGCTGTCTCCTTAGAGGTCTCTCAGAGTCGGACATACCCAGAGACAGATACCCACAGCTATCCATTAATCTGATCAAAGTTCCCAATGGAGGAGTTAGAAAGTAAATTGAAGGAACCGTGAACAGTAAGGGCTGGTGGCCCCATGAGGAAAGCAACAATACCAACCAGCCAGAGCTCCCCAGGGTCTAAACAACCAGCCTATGAGCACATAGGGAGAGACACATGACTCCAGCTGTATATGTAGGGGAGGATGGCCCTGTTGGGCATAGGTGGGAGACAAGATAATTAGTACCCTGAAGGCTGAGCACTGAGGGGGGGGAAATCTGAGGGTGGGGAGGGTGGGGTGGGGTAGGTGGGTAAACACCCTCATAGAAGCAGGAGAAGGGGGGATGGGATAAGGGGTTCCTGGGTGGTGGGGGAAATATGGTAAGGGGATAAAATTTGAAATGTAAATATTATATCCAATAAAAGAGGGGAAAACATAGAAAAGCAGGTAGAACCAACATTCTTAATAAAATGTCAGCCCTCTTTAAAAAAAAAAAACTATCTTGATACTAAAATTTGTTTTGAGAATTGTATATTGCAGAATGATCAGCCTTGGTGTATCTACTCAACAAGCAAGCTGGGCAGACCTGCTCAAACCTCTGAGGTCCGTGAATTCCTTCTGGAGGCAGCGAAGACACAGCATCAGAGGATTGTCAATTTGCTCCCCCCCCCCACTCCTCTTCTAATATCTCAACGCTCATAATCAGCTTGAAGAAGCTAACGAAGAGTCAGCGCCCCTATTCCCTGGGCTTAGGGACTAAGGTGGTAAATGTTGGGCTGTCTCTCTAGGGAAAAGTAGTGGTTTTGTCGGAATAGAGAGGATTAGCTAGGGTTTATTGCATAGCCATAACCTATTAGTAGAAATCTGTATAATTAATATCAAGATGAAGATATAAATTCTTAAATGGCACCAATTTACTTTGTTTACAAATTTTAAGGTTTTCATTGGCATGAGCTTCTTAGTGATATAAGAGTGAGACGAATATTGTTACTCTCATAGGCATTGTACCAGTATAACACATTTAGGAATACAAAGCTTAGACCCAGTTCTTCTTTAACTTTTTTTAACTGATTTGAGATGGTCAGCCTGTGAGTTAAGGGACTATAGCAAATTCATGACTTGGAGTTTATTATAAGGGTGTTCTCTATGTTTTATTTAGAAATAGCTGAGTGGAGTTAACAGGCAACAGTCCAGATTACCTTACATGGATAGCTGGTTTTCAAAACATCAGAAATCCTTAGAATTGACATGACAAACATTTCAGTATTAATGTTCATTTTCATTAGAGACCTGTCTGCTCCGGACAGCTTCCTATGTTAAATTCTAAGAAGAAATTGAGCATCCTTGGAGTTACTCCAGTTGTGGTGAGACAGCCACTAGGCAAGAATTGCCACTTTCCTTCTACAGACAAATTACTGTCCAGAAAAGGACACACTTGCAGAATAGTCGACTGATTATATCTGCCTAGACAGAGTAATCAGCCCTTAATAATTCTGCAGCACTAAGGTCTGTCAGATGATCCTGGGCCAGAAGGCAGAAGAACAGATGCTCCAACGTTTTGAAGTAGAGCGAGTGTCCAGGTGTTCAGAGGTCTCTATAAATTGGCTAAGTTTTAGAAGCTATGCTTTGTGCTTCCCACAATTATAGTCAACTCAGTCATTCTGGATTTCTGATGGGGTTGAAAACTTATAGCTATTTACCTTGAGAGAAAAGATCTGAGTGTATGGTCGTCAGCTGACATTCATCCTAAAGCCAGGTTCAGAACTAAATGTTTTAGTTAGGAGAGATGACAGAGGTGCTGGTAGGTCAACAAAAGGATGGACTGGGTATTAGGACTATCTTGTACCTCACTGGTACAAATTGGCATAATTATGCTCTAATTGTATTTTGAGAGAAAAGTTTCCTTTTAACAGGAAGGGTGATGTGTAGGAGGAGCTAAGGTGGGAGGAGTACTGAGAAGAAGAAAAGGAGTAAGAAGAGGAGAAGAAGAAGGAGAGGAGAATCTAGGTGATGAAAGAGAGATAGAGGGGGGAGACAGGGAAGAAGATGTTCATGAATCTCCACCAGTCAAAGATAGTAGATATATCTAGGTTGGGTAGTGGGTTACACCTCTGATTGAACAATACCAAACTCATAAAGCCTATGATTAACATTTTTTTAAAAAATGTATAAATGCAAAAAGGAAAAGGGGGCATGGGATAGGGGTTTTCTAAGGGGGGGGAATGGGGAAAGGGGATGGCATCTGAAGTGTAAATGAAAGATCTAATAAAAAAATATATATAATAATAATAATAAAATAACTTAGTTCTATCATCCTGATTTATTTTTGATATAACATACATGTTTAGGAATATGTTTGTTCATTCTAGATTTCTCAGAATTTTGGAATCTAAGTTGTATGTTTATATGTATTTATGTGTATGTATGTAAGCACATGTATATGTTGGGATGGTGTGTGTGTGCATGCATATGAACATGTGAAGGTCAGAGAACAACTTCTGTTCTCATTCCCCAGGTGCTAGTTTCCTTGTTTTTGGAGACAGAATCTCTCAGTGGTCTGGACTTTGTCCCAGGTAAGCAAATCTAAGTGCTCTACCTGTGTGCCCCACTTGTAGAGTGATTACTAGTGAATGGTACCACACTCAGTTTTTAGTCTTTACTTTCAAGGGAACTGAATTCAGGTTCTTGTTCTAGCAATTTGTCAACCCAGATACCACTTCAGCCTGGAATAAGCTTAATGTATTCCATAACAATCTTCTAGATTTTACTGGACAGTTTTATAACCATTCCCTTTTCATATATAATTTTGTTAATTTATGGTTCATTTATGGTTAACTTATCATCATTTTTGGTTCCCTAGGGATTAATAATAATAATAATAAAAACAACAATTATTATTTTAGAGAAATATCTCTGACTAGCTCTCTGTATTGTTATTTTAGATTTGTCATTGGTTTCTGAACTACTTTTTATTATTACATGCTGTCAAGGACATTTAGATTTGACTTTGTATTTTTATTATCTTTTTGAAAAATATGGGATGTATTCTCAGTTTATTTACCTGAGCTATAGCTGCTTTTTAATGTGAACACTGCAGCTATAACTGAGAATTGCCCTAGTTGTATCCCAGAGGTCCTTATGAGTCCAGCTATTACTTCCACTTGTTTTTAGAAGTGTTAGAATCTCTTTCATGATTTCTTCATTTCCCCACTGTTAACTCCAATGATTGTTGCTCAGTCTTATAGTACTTTTATTGTTTCTGTGATTTCTCTTCCTATTAACATCTACGTTTGTTTATTATCGTCTGCTAAAGTACAAGGAATTATTTCAGTATTTTTGTAATTGTTGTTTACTTTTGGCTTATAATGTAATGTGTTTTAGACATAATTCAATAAGTAGCTGAGAAGAATCAATGTTCTCTATCTGCTGGGTATAATATTCTATAGATATGTATTAAGTACTGTTGATATATGATGTAATTTAGCTCTGAAGTTTCTTGATTATTTGACTCCAACTATTATAGTATCAGGAACTGTTGACTTTCAGCTCTAGTGTTAATTTTGCAAAATTGGGAACCCCAAGATTTGATTCACAAGTATTTAAGATTATTCTGTCTGCTTGATGGATTGTTTCCTTTTTAAATATATCCTGACTTTCTGTAACTCTTTTCACTAGTTTTGTTTGAAGTCTACTTCATTGGATGTAAGAATTGCTACGCCAGATTGTTTAGCTTCTGACTTCCTGGGCAGTTGGTTTAAGTCCTGTGATTCTAAGATTTTGAATATCTTTTGTCAGTGAGATATATTTTTTGAGACAAAGGATAGTTCTATCTTGTTTTTCTCTCTCTCTCTCTTTGTCTTTCTAATGCATTTACTCAATTTGTAGCTTTTAGCTGTTGAGTGGGCAGCTCTTCTTTTGAGCTTTGTCATTGTTATTTAAGATTATTATTCATTATTGAAAAATTATTTTGAAATAAATTTCCTATATTTTTATGGTTTTATTGTTTGATATAATTTATTGGATTATTGGTATTTCTTTTGTTCATGTTCTTTTATTATGGATTTGCTTGATTTCTGTATTGGAACAATAGGTTCTTTCCCAGCAGTATTGTTTCATCTATTTTTCTTATGAAATGTATACTTTCATGTATGTGTGTATATTTCTCTTTGTATTAGTGTTGGGTTTTTTTTTGCAGTTCTAGGTTGAGTGTGGTGAATTGTCTTAATTTATGATTGTCTTGAATGATTATTGTTCTATCCATCAATTTTAAGGGATATTATTTTTGCTGCATAATCTTTTTTTTCCAATCCTTTAAATAATCTTACCCCATGCTTTCATGGCTTTTAATAATATTGGAGACTAATCTGATAGATTGGTAAATATCTGATTATTCTGATGCATTCCCCCTTTGGGTGTGAATTGGTGTTTCTCCCTTACAATGTCTAGTATTGTTTGCTTTACATTTTTCATGTTGCGACTATGACCAGTCATGGACAGCGTCTTTTTTGTTCTTGTGTGTTTGGGATCTTAAGTGCCTTTTGTCCCTTATGTCCATTTTATTTTATTATCTGGGAAGATTATGCTATCACTTTGCTGAACATTTTTCTATTAGGCATTCATCTTGAAACTCATAGAGTATTAAGAGCTTTGTCTCTTGAGTATATTCCAGAGTTCATAGACATTTTTGTAATGATTCTTAGGTTTACATATGTCTGAAGGTATTACTGACTTTGTCCTTCATGCCTAAGGTCCTTTCTTATGCTATTTTTTGTCTGTTGATGATTTTCTTTTACTTCAAAAACGCTCAGCAGATAATTTTATTTCCAGATTTTTTTACTTTTTCCTCCAGGTTAATAACCATTGTGATGGCTTTAGTAGATTTCTTTCTTAGAGTCACAGCTGCTTTTATTACATGATTCATTGGCTTATTTAGTTCAATATTGAAAATGGTCATAGAACTCTCTGTCAATTGTTACATTGGAATTGATTTCTTTTTTGTAATTCTTGAACTCTTGCCTTTATTATGTAGGTAAGCCTGATGTTGGGCACGTGTCTATTTGCAAATAGGTCCATGCTCTCATGCTCTTGGTAAATCAAAATTTTGTCATTATTGCATCATCTTTCGTCTTTTTCTTTTTAAAACTGTTTTTTTTTTTTTTTTTGACAAAAAGGTTTATTTTGTCTGGAGTAAATGTAGTTATGTCATTTTACTTTGTTCGTTTTTTAAATATGCTATCAATGAGGCTGAAGTGATGACTCAGTGGTTAAGAGCACTATCTACTCTTCCAGAGGTCCTCAATTCCCGGCAACCACATAGTGGCTCATAACCATCTGTAATGGGATCTGATGCCCTCTTCTGTGTGTCTGAAGACAGGTACAGTGTGCTCCTATACATAAAATAAAGAAATAATCCTTTTAAAACATTATCATCACTTCATTTTCAGTCTCTGTTTTTAGTATAACAATGTTTCTCTTTAAAATATTGATATTTTTGAATGTTTCATACATGCATATGGTGTATTTTTACCTAGACTTGGGAACTCACCTCTCTCTCAGCCTTATGTCTCCATTTTTGTTATTATTAATATCTCAAGTTAGAGCTGACTATGTATAAATGGGTATGGGACTATGTATGGGGGATACTCAAACAAACTACCAGTGATCTAAATAATTCTCATTAGCAAGTATCTATGAAGTAGGCATATTCGGAATGAAGTAGCTTAAATTTGTCTTAAAAAAAAAACAACCCTTATTTCTCCCTCATTTTAAAAGACGACTCTGCTGAGTAATATTCTTCGGTTGACATGTTTTCTTTTATACTTTAAGTACTTCCCATTCTCTTTTGACTTGCAAGGTCATGGCTGAGAAATGCACTAGGTTTCTTATTGGCACTAACCCACATGTAATGCATTTCTTGTGTCTTACTACTTTTAAATTTATGGTTTCTGCTTTTTATTACTATGTGTCTTCATGAATTTCTTGGGTTGACTTTGACAGGACTTTTCGAACTCCTGTTACCTAGATGTTAGCTTATATCGCCACATTAATTTTTCAGCCATTATCTATTTAAATGTACTTTCTTTTCTCTTTCCTTCTACCTCAATAATTCTTGTTATTTGAAAATATTATCTCTTGAGATTCTCTCATAAATCCCATAGGCTTCTTTTTCATTATTTCATTCCTTTTGTCCCAATTGTCTAGGTAGTTTAAACTGTTCTATCTTCCAGATCACTGACTCTTTCTTCTGCTTAATTGTTTCTACTCTTGAGTCTTTTGTTTGAATACCGAACACTTTTCATGGGCTGGGCTTTTAGTTGGATTGAATGGCCACATGACCTTGTGGATTAAGCAATCATAGCTTCTAAAACTCTCTGAAAAGCATCAAAGGTGACTGTTTTGCTGTCTGGATTCCCTGTCTGCTATTGGGTAGAGTTCTTAGATTTTTATCAAGTGTGGCTAGTTCCTATAGTTCTCCAAAATGGGGGACTCAAAAGTCTCTGCCAATGAGGAGAGCTCATCATCACTGACTCTGAGAATGGTTAAAAAAAATAGTAGACAGGTATGCTGAGGACCGCACTGCCTCACGCTTGGGGGCCAAAATGCCCTGGACTGCTCTGCTGCTCTGGTCCGCGGGTCAGGGTCTAGCAAGAGAGAGAGTGGGGGTGGGGGGGGGAGAAGGGGAAGAGATGCTAAGAATGGAGACAAAACAGAGTGTGTAGTCAAGTCTTGTTTACTGTCTCCCATTCACTCCTTCTTATTGTTTCCTTTATTGCCTCCTCCTATTGCAAGGAAATCCTGGGTATTTATAAGCACAAGCAGGAGAACACAGCTGAGGACAGTTTACCACATGCACCATGCAGCTGGGTCACTAAACAGCAAAACAAGATATGTGGAATAAACAAGATGTTTATCAGAGTGTGTTTCAGCTGTTGTAGGCTGTTGAAAAACAAGTCTCTTATCAGGGTATATGGCTTGAGATGCCTGCAAAGAATGATAGCCACTTTCTGCTAAAAGTCAGCTCCCAACAGACTTCAGTTTGTTTTCAGTTGATATTGTGCTTTGAAGGTAGTCAGTCACCTCAGATTTGCAGGAGACATGTGTAGTTGGCTAATGTACTGGCAGTAGCTAAAAGGTAGCATCAAATAATCCACTAGTTACAATGACCTCAGCTTCTCTTTTTTACTTCTACCTGAGTCTGGGTGATCTGGTCATGCTGTTGGGAAGTAGAATCACATTATGCTTTCTGACAAGCTGTATGACTCCTTGGATTTTGGCAAGATTAGACAATACTTTTAACAATAGTACATATCACAATAAATAGGGAATACAATTGAGAAATATCCATCCTTCCTTCCTTTTTTCTTTCAACTTTACTTTCTTCTTTCTTTTATCTTTACTTTTTTTCTTTCTTTTATTTTGTATGTAGGATCATCAAATGCAGTCTAGCCAGTATGGAACTTGATTGTCCTGCCTCAGCCTTTTGAGTGCTAGGATTATAGTTACATAACATATTATCAATATTATACAATAAACATTATACAATCAACAATATTTTCAAAACCATGGAAAGCTTTCAATTATTTGTTAGTTCAGTTCTATTTAAGCTAAACTAATCAGACCCAGAAATTGGTAGGAGGGGCAGACTATTGCTGTCACAATATCTTAAACATGTAACCTAGAATTATATGCCTACATTGGACTGTACGTGCAGTTCATATTGTTGCCATGAAGAATACTGTGGTGAAAGCTCCATCTGGGACAATGTTGCACCATGGGGAGTACAACCAAAATTATTTCAAAATTATTTCACATTTATGCTAAAAAGCAGCATTGAAAAGAATAACATTTTGTTGGTCCAAGAAAAATTTGTGGTCAAGTCTTATTGAGCAAAACTACGTCTAAGTCTGAGCCCATATTCTTTTAAATCTACGACTCTGGGAAATTTTCCAAGTTCATTAATCCTCTTTTAGGGTTCAAGTTGAGAATATTTACTTTGAATTTGAGTTAATGAAACTCCACATCTTTTATAATAATAGTGTTGTGAGACTTAGAAACATATAGCTCCAGAAACTGAATATTATACATGATCCTACTTAGGGCAAATTTTACAAATAATAATAATAATAATAATAATAATAATAATAGAAAAAAGCCTGACTTTGTTTTTAAAAGGTAAAGTAGGCATTCATGTTGAGTCTTCTCATGCACATAAGGAGTAGAAAAATACACTATATTAAAATGTGACCTTTCAAGAAACATTTTTAAAAATTAATTTGTTCTTATTTTATGGATTGGAATGTTTCCCAGCATGTATGTATGTGCACTTCATCCTTGATTGGGTCTCCTAAGCCCAGAAGAGTGCATTACATCTCCTGGAACACTTATAGGTGGTTGTGCATTTTCATGCGATTGTTGGGGACCAAAATCTGGTCCTTCATAATAGTAGTAAGTATTCTTAATTTCTGAGTCATTACTGTATCTACTTAAAAAGCATTTTAGGAGGGTAAAGACTCCAGGGAGAAACAATGAATGAATTTGAGTAGATATACTGTAATATGATCAGTATTATTATTTATAATTATTTATATTATTTTAAAGATTATATATGATATATATGTATGATATAATTATATATTATTACTAAATTAGACCTGTTATCCTGTTACTTTAATACTCCTTTTTTAAGAATAAAGACCTGAAGTACCTCTACATATTTTAAGATCCGTATTCTAAATAAGGAAACCTGAGGTTAAGAATATGAGAGTTTCTAGAGGAAGGACACCTTTCTGAGAGATTGGAAAAGGCTCAATATCATTTTTGTGTGTAAACAAATTTTTTTGAAGAAGTATCTTGAGTTTGTGTAAGGTAGAGTATAAATACATGTTGCTGGTGGAATAATAGGAGCTGCACTATCTCTGAGTTCACAACACAGGGTAGGTTTATTCCTCATTGAAATATGCACATGCAACTTTTTAGAAAGTAATTCTTTATGACATCTTTGAAATCATTTAATATTCTGTATATATTAATTAATCCTGGATATTAATATGGCAATGGTTATTCCTTAATCAGCTAGTTTCCAATGCAGAGACCTTTTAATATTTCAAAGCTTAGGCTTCAACTGGGCAGACTCTTTACTAGCTCATCTAAGTTAACCTTACCACATAGCCTTATTTAGCCATGTGGCTAGCTATACCTTCCATCCATAGTCATGACCTTCTTTTCCCATATCTCTTGGCAAAAGTCCCTTTCTTCTTTTCAGAATTTCTTTCTCCCTCCCCCAAAAATCCTGCCTTCCTTTCTCTTCTGCCCAATCACAGGCATTAGCTATTTATTGATTAATAACTTAGGGAGCAACGTTTGCACAACAAAAGCTGGTGTATGTGTGAATTCACTCATCTTGGGGCAACTAGATCTTGGGGTACAGAGTTCAGCATTTGAATGCATAGCAGCACCAGACCAACCCCAACAGACATCTTTGCTACCAATTTACTTTTAATTTACATTTTTTTTAGCCCAGGTATGTGCCAGGAAGATGTGTTCATAAAATATTATGAAGAAATACCGACATATTTTTTTATCAAATCCCTGCAATATGACACAAAGTGATGCTGGGGTTGAAAGCCAAGTGGAACTGTATTTGCTATGGTAGTAGCAACAAAGTGCAAATCGACATGTAAGACAAAGTTCATGATCAAGTTGATCTCCCTCATTTTAGTCTTAGTGAAAGAAGAAAGACTAGAGACATTCGGAATAATGACAGAGATATTTACAAAAATGTTGCTAATTCAACAATATGATTATTAGAGATTAGATATTTTTCTTCAGCATTATTTTGGATAGCACTTATGTGAATTTTTGAAGATAGCCACTTTTTTCCTTAGTTGGATAGAGTGTAAGAAGTAGAGATACACTTTTTTCATGTTGCTCTAGCACTAAATGTGAATCAGAAGATTCTAGATCTAGGATGTTAAGCACTACTGTTTTGTTCATCACTCATGTCTCTTAAAATGTTCCCAAAGAAAGGTCAGGACAATGCTAGGATTCTTCTCTTTCATTGGGAAGGCCTTTAACATTTATGAATAATTTTCATAGACATTATTACTTATATTTCCATTACTACCCTTGGATAGATAGATATGATTATCATTCAAATTTCACAAGTGAGAAACTCAAAGTTCAGAAAAGTTGAAAAAGTTTTTTAAGGATGCACAAGTCATAACTAGTCAGCACATAACTAAAGTCTGCACTTTCTTTTTAATATTCTACTCCTGAGTTATTCCCCCAAAGACTGAAAATGAAGGGTTCTTATTAAAATAGTCTGAATTGCATCTGAAGAATCAAAAGAATTGTAAATGTCAAGGACTCAGTAACTTATATATTAATAGATAATTAAAAGAGTTGATAGAAATGTCCAGAAAAACAATAATTAAGAAGCCAAATTGGGTCAAGTTTCTATATGGTACATTTTTATGATAATTACCTGGTATTCTCATTGACTATGAAATGGTTCATGACATTAATAGCAGACACAATTATCTTAGGGCTTCACTTTGCTCTGGGTGTCTCATTTTTCACACTCAATGGGACTAAAAACATCAAATGCAGTGGGCTTTAGAGCTGCATAGAAACTTTGAGCAAATAGAGAAAAAAATGGCTGTTCCTACCATGATCAACTTTAGACCTGGCAGATGATATCTTGATTTTATGCATGGGCATCACAGAAAATTCAAACTTAACATCTTAAATCCAGAGAAATGCTAATGAGAAGTTATTGCCTCATAATATCTACAAAGCCTTGCCAGGTGTTGAAGGGAATGTGGAGGTGGACATGATCTCTCTCCAGGTTATAATTGCTTTAAGTGGGCCACTAAAGCATGCTCTTGGGAGAAAACTGCTTCTCAGTACAAGGTTAATTGCCACATTGAAGACACTGACAACAATGACATTAACAAGAACAGAGAAGCAGATGGTCTTGGTAACCCTGCTCTTTACTTGAACAGAGGAAGAAATAAATGGCAGTGTAACATGAGATACTTCCATGGGTCCATATATATTTCCTCTGGTTCAGAACAGGGAGGATTTTTTTTTTAAAAAGATAGATTCTTATTATCCATGTTTGGCTGGGAGCTTTCTATATAGACCAGGGTGGTATTAAACTCAGAGAGATCCATTTGCCTCTGCTCCCTCCCTGAGTGTTGGGTGTTAAGGCATATTTTACCATATAGCTAATAAGAAGAATTCTTAACTTCAGAGTTCAAGTACACTGTATATTTCTAGTGTTCATTCTGAACATGGAAATGATAAGAGGTCTAGAATTATTCCATCACACTCAATGTGAAGCACTTTTGACTCTTTCTAGATTGATTTGAGAATGCATTACTTTTTATCATGGAAGGCTTCAGTCTGTGAGGGCCACATTTACAAAAATAAGTGCCCTTTCTCTTTAAATAGAATCCCAGAAGAATTGGCAGTGCTTCATTGAAAATGAATTCAAAGTGTATATAACTACTCTATGGTCTACATTTACATTGCATATTTTTTCTGAGGCAGACAGCAATAGCATATGTAATGGTATTGCAGTAATAAAGTACTTGTGTTTAGCATAAAAGCATACATTTATGGAATACTACTTTGGGGCAATAACTATTTTACCTTAATAAATATTAATTCATTTTACTTACTTAATAACTTCTTTAGGGAGATGCTGTTATTATTTTACTTCTTTTATAAATGATAAAATTAAGGCACACAAAAGTTAAGGTTGTGCACATTACAAAGTATTTATATGCTAGAGGCCAGAAAGGAACACATAGAATCTTTTTAATTTTATTTTTCCCTAATCTGCTTTTATACTATTTTAATTACATGCAAGTGTTAAGGTCAGTTTTAGGTTGATGAACTAGCAATGCAATAGATGCAAATAGTTAAGGAACAAGCAAAACAATAAACACAAATCGTCAAAGAACAAGCAAGGCAATAAACAGAGTCCCGTGATCACTGTTTCTAAGGCCTTATCAGGATGACCAAAATATCTGAGCCTATTTCCATATTCTGGCCCAAAGTCTTTTTCATGCCCCAAGCCTACTTCTTTGTTCTAGCCTAAGATTTAGATTCCTGCCTGAAATTACTTTGTTCTAGCCTAAGATTTAGATTCCTAACTGAAATTACTTCTTTGTTCTAGCCTAATGTCAGATATTTTTAGAGCCAATCTTGACTGCTGACTCTCTGGACACAAACTACTCTACATTACTCTACATTTTACTACATTATTATTATCGTCATCATCATCATCATCATCGTCGTCATCATCATCATCATCATCATCATCATCATTGCAATAGGCTCCCTGACCAAAAGTTTTCTTAATTGAAAGTCAATTATTTTTTTTTTGTAGAGCTGTTTATATTTCTTTTCCTATCAGGAAGAAACATTTTAG
The DNA here is from genome assembly GCF_011762505.2 of Arvicanthis niloticus. Taxonomy (NCBI): domain Eukaryota; kingdom Metazoa; phylum Chordata; class Mammalia; order Rodentia; family Muridae; genus Arvicanthis; species Arvicanthis niloticus. Next base: position 33,350,155 of record NC_047660.1, on the reverse strand, counting down.
AATGTACGGTGGTGGGGTGTAGATATAGTAAATATGGCAGAAACATACATTGAAGGAAGACATTTTGAAGTGCATTTTGTAAGGTTTCATAATTTCAGTGTAATTAGCTCCCAGAGACATTCTCATATTTCAAATCTGCTTTTAGTTGAATCTCATAAATGTATGTGGGAGGATGTGTATAGGCATTGTTCTGATAATCGTGGCACACTGCGAGCTACGTGGGATAGTCAACAGAACATGGAAATCGTAGATTGAGGAATTAGTTTTATCCCAGGGACAGCGACAACTAGTCTGTTTTTCTTTGATAATTATTTATTTATTTAAATTGATTTTTTTTTTTTACTTATTCACTTTATATCCTGCTCACTGCTGCCCTCCCGATCACCTCTCTCACAATCCTTCCCTCTTCCCTCTTCCCTTCTTCTCTGAGTGGATGGGAGCCACCCTGGGTATCCCCCTATTCTGTTTCTTCTCCTACTGAGGCCAACAAGAAAAAACATATCCCACAGACAGGCAATAGCTTTTGGGACAGCCCCTGTTTAAGTTGTTCGGGACCCCATGAAGAACAAGCTGCATATCTGCTACATATATGCTATGTTCTTTGGTTGGTGGTTCAGGTTGTGAGAGACCCAAGGGTCCAGGTTAGTTGGTGTTTCCTGTGGACTTCCTACCCTTTCCATCCGCAAACCTTTCTCCTATTATGGACACTAATCCATAGTGTCCCCAAGCTCCACCCTCTGTTTGGCTGTATCTGTCCCAGTCAGCTGCTGAGTGGAGCCTCTCAAAGGAATACTTGCTCATGTCTGCAAGGATAACAGAGCATCTTTAATATTGTTAGGGGTTGGTGCTTAACCATTTATGGGTCTCAAGTTGAGTCAGTCATTGGTAGATCATTCCCCCAGTCTCTGCTTCATCTCCCATGCCTGAATTTCTTGTAGACATGGAAAATTTTGGATTGAAAGTTTTGTGGGTGGATTGGTGTCTCTGTCACTCCACTGGGGTTTCTGCTTTGATACAGGAAGTGATTCTATATTCCGAATGTAGTGAGTTACAGTTAAGGTCACCTCCGTTGATTCTTAGGTACCTCTGTTTTCTCAGGTCTCTCTGGAAATGCTCTCTACCTCTTGCTCCTGTCAGTTGCAGATTTCCATTCATTTTCATAGCCATCTAGCAATATTTCCTGTCCTTCCCGACACTTTATTCTGAAACCCCATTGTTCTCCCCATCCTCCCTCTCCCATTTCCCTCCCTTCATCTGCCTCTTTTAAATTAGATTCAAGCTTCTCCACTTAGGCTTATTTATTTTATTTATTTTAATTAATTAATTTAATTTATTTATTTTAATTGATTACCTTTTGGCCATATGAAATATATGAGTAAGTATGATTTTATACAGTTTCTGAAGATTGAGTTTGCTAAAATGTGAGTGCATGCCACACGTTATTTGCTTACTCTAAAGGCAGTAATAACAATAATAATATGAGGATATATTTCAAGTGGGGAAGTTTTTCTCATTGCTAATGTCTATTTATGGAAAGCAAGCAAATGATCAAAGATATCTGAAACTTTCTAACTAAAAAAAACAAGTAGCTAAATGAAATTGATTTGAGTTTTAAATCCTCTTGTGAATGCTAGGATTATAGTTGCTTGCAAGTACATCAAAGTAGAGATTTTATTTTCCTATAGTCCTATATACTATCTGAAAATTTAAAACAAATTGTGTCAGTCTATACTTTTAATTTATTCTAGACTTAAAAGATATATATGAAACTCAGTAAGAAAGGATAAATCTCAATTGTCATAGCTAAAAGCATGTATTATACTGTGTACTATGTAGTAGATACTTATTATGTGATTGTGTAATTCATTGACTGTTGGTCCCTTGTACTGGAGGGTGTCCCATGGGTGCTGCACCTGTTTCTCCATGCTGAGCTGGTCCAGGCTCGGGTTGGGCCGATAAGGAGTGGGCTAGCTGGCAAGGAGGCAGCTTGATGTCCCAGGCAGGTTCCGGGAGAGCAGAGCTCTCCCCAAGTGTTACAGCTCTTGTGACAAAAACTCTCGGACACCAGGATGATTCTTGAGTGCGCAGTTTACTTCCCCTAAATAGAGCCCTTATATACAGTTTTGGGGTGGGTTAGGATCTGACAGCAGATAATGTCTATTGGCTTGACCTGAGAGCTTGGAGACACCTCATCTGCATGTGGGAGAGCCTGAGGGACCGTTCGTGACTGATAGTCATAAACCTGTCTGTGGGAGGGGGTGTTGGAGGACTGAAGCTAAGTGAAAAGAACCAGAGCCTGGGAGCAGAGCTGAGCTCCTGCTGTCTGATAAAGGTTCCGGGGTTCAAAACTCATGCTCAACCAAACACCCAGCTGCTTCTCACAGCCCACTGCCCTACAATTGACAAACTAAATTTATTTAGTTTATCATAGTATAGTGCAGCATGACTATACCATAACCATTAAATAAAATATTATATTCCAAAACTATGAATATCATTTTTGTGCTAGGACATTCAAATAATCACATTTGGCTGAAGGGAAAAGAGATACTTTAGTATTGATTTTTGTTCGTATTTTAAGAAAACAGTTTGATAGGTATATTTTTGTATAAATAACATGGTTAAAGTTTTTGACTATGAATAAATATGCTTTTTTGAATTCATACTAACAGAACTAATAAATTGGCTATATAGCAGAAGATGACCTTGAACTTCTGAAGTTCTAGCCTGTACCAGCTCATGCAGGTGTCCAAGGTGCTGGTTATCAGATTTAGGGCCTCCTGCATGCTATCTCAGCACTGTGTCAGTCAAGCTACATCACTAGAGATATATGCTTCAACTGGTAAAATGAAAAAAAAAAGAAAGAAAAAGAAAAGACTATTGAAGAAAAAAAATAATGTCTCTATAAATCTTGTCTATCCTGGTCATGATGACTATGACATATGTGATTGCTTATCTATATTTTGGTATCCTAAATTAGGGTCTTTGAAGGAAAAACTCTCCGGCTTCATTATCTTCTTTGAAAACCATCTCTCAATTACTGAGATGAGGTTCCATTATTTTCCTGACGGTATTCTCCTGTGGCCCATTACCTTTGCTCTACTTGTACAGAAGAGAAAACTCAGATTTGTGGCAATCTACTGAAATTTTTATAACCTGAATTGACTTTTCAGGTTCAGGCAGCAACACCTAAGATATTAAACTGACACTTGTGAATCTCCCAGTGCTGCTGCTATACTTCTGCTATTCATTTCTACAGTTTATAAAATGCACCTTTTTAAGTCACAGAGGTCTACAGAAAAATGTCACTGACAGGATTCCTGAAAAAAAAAATGAATAAAAAGATCATACATGCTTCAGGATTGCCCTCTATCTTTGATGATGCCTGCAAGCTAACTACGGAGAGACTTCTCCATCAATGTCAGGCTGCTTTTCAATCTTTCTTCAGTGATGTTGAACAATTCAAATAGAAGAGACATGAATCACCAAAGAAATGAAAGGCAGAAGAGGAGGAGGTGTGCCTTAGACATGATCTAGAAGTAAGTATTTGTAGAGAAACGGGAGAATGTAGGAACATGTTATGGTCTAAATGTTTGCTTCTATTTGGACATTTTTACATTGGTTAAAATTTAGAAAGCAGGGTTAGTTTTGCCAACAAGACCTCAGAAGACATTTGAGGATATAAAGAAAGACCATAATTAGTAGGAAAAATAAATGAAGAAAATATGACTATTACCAGACTCTTGATTAAGGGAAGTGAATGGAATGATGGCTAAACCATTTGAGTTTTTCCCCTCAATAGTTATGGGATCTTGGGCATACTACTTAATCCTCCTTGATTTCAGGATTCTCACCTATAAGACAACAATAAGGGATTTGTTTTCAGAACTTGATAAACATAATTTGACAGTACATACTTCCTAGAGAACTCAGCATGTTTTAATTACTATTTTATATTTGACATCAGATTGTTGTATCTAAAATGGAGAAAGCTATTTGAGGATTTTTTCCTAAGTTATTAGAAATGTTGGAGGGAGGAAATGTGATCACAAAGTCATTGAGTTATACAAAGGATAGAAATCATCTTACATTATGTTGGGAGAATCCATTATCAAAGTCCAATTTTATTTGGACAAGTAATAAACTTATTAATATTAACAGAACTTTTTAAGTGAAATTTGGTTTGCTGCCAAGTAATCTTATCAGGTCAGTTTGTTTCCTTGGAGGCGACATAGACAATACAATGTAGCTTAATGACATTGAAGGTGCTACTGACTCCAAGGGTTGAAGGAAAGATTTCTGAACATTTTCAATGACAACCTGGTCAGACAATGTCTGAGATTCTTTCAGGAGACTTAGGAGGTCAAAGTTTTTACAGGATGCTAAGATATTACTTTTTTCTCTTTTCTTCTTCAGTAATGGTACAAAGTCATGCACCAGAGGCTATATGATATGTGATATTGAAATAAAGGAAATCCAGAAGGTCAAGGATCATACTCTTCTACTAATATTCTATTCTATTCTATTCTATTCTATTCTATTCTATTCTATTCTATTCTATTCTTTGTATAAAAGTCATTTCAAAAAATTGTACCATGGCATTATGCTTATTAATTTCTTATTTTTGATTTTTTTAAAATTAAAATATAAATTTACTATTGGTATTATATATAACACCATTGTTTTTTTAAAAAAGATTAAACATATTTATAGCTGTCTGTTGCAACTTGTGCTATGAGAAATGATGAGACACACAGTTCATTCATGTAATGACTTCTTTGTTTTCTCAATATTTTTTAAAAGTGTAGTATAGTACTAGACTTAAGTTTTGAGAACTTACAACCAGATATCTCCAGACATGAGATACACAGTTATAAATGCTTCTAAATAGGACAGAAAGTTAGAGTTAGAATACTGTACATGATAGAATAGTATTCCAGGCCCTAGAATTTATTATATGCATATTGGTGGAGCTTGGCACACCTCTGTATATGAGGGTCTATACATAGCTTTATTTGTTCCTGATATCAACCTATATCTGTCTCCTTACCAGTACTTCCTGATCTTTGTTCTGCACATCATGCTCTTACTGTTTCTGTTAATGTATTTCTTACTTGTTGTTTTGAAAATTAAAGCCTGCGTACTTGGCCATTTGGTGAAGGAGGTAGGATGAAGAAACATATACACACACAGATACACACAGACATATACACACATATGATATAATTATATACATGTTTTACATGTATTTATATAAAACATATATTGTCTTTGTTTAGATGGAGCTTCAAATCAAGAGAGGGAGAAACAGTTAAGGTTCAAGGCATAAGTAAGTACATACTTAAAAAAGATAAATAATAAGACTGGGTTATTTAGGAAGGGCAAAGAAACTTTGTAAATGTACACTCTCTACTATCTTCCTTTAAAATACTCACTGCAGATCTATAATTCTGATATGTAATTCTGTATGGTCGACTAGGACAGATTGTTAAGCAAATGTCCCAGTCATTCTATCACTGAACCCTTGAGATGTCCTTCCCACATGGCTCTTAAGCCTTGTCATGAGATTTGCTCTGCATGATGAGATGCAATAGACAGAGATGTGAAAAGTTCATGTGCATTGGAGCCCAACCCTTTTCACTGCTAAGATCTTCTGCCACATAAAGTAGGTTGGTGCTGCTTATTCAGCTGATTAGGCATAATTCAGAGTCAATGGCCAATGGTGTGGATAGTAATATTATTTCTTTACCTATTACCAAGAGGCCCAATGACAGCGGCTGCATGCCTGATGCCAGCTCACAGTACTAACTTACAGAATTGAGAGCAAACCCTTTTCTTATGGCTTCCTGTTTCTTGCTAAAAAGTGAGATGCCTTCCCTCTAGCAGTTAGAGTATGGAACATGACCTTGGCTAGGTGCTTTTTTTTCTCTTTTAATTTTAAATTAACATTTAATTTTTATTGAAATAGATATAAAATACAATAATTCAGATTATAGATTGCCCTCACATAATGTCTCCAAGATGCTCCTTACTTACTCCAACCCAAACTCACAACTTGTCTCTCTCTCTCTCTCTCTCCCTCTCTCTTTCTCTGTCATTAGGATACAAACAGGTATCTAAAATAATAGTTATAATAGTAATAATAATAAATCAAAATCAGATAAAATAAAAACAACACCCCTCTGAAAAGAACAAAAGAAAAATAGAAAAAAAGAGTCAAAGAAAAATCTAAAAACATAGACAAAGAGGAGCACACATTCACACACATACACAGAAATTCCATAAAAACTCAAATCAGGAATGATGCATATATGAAAAGGACCTGTAATGTTAGAAACAAAAACAAAACAACACAAAACAAAATGAAAATAAAAACACCCCCAAGGCTGACAAAGCCTTTTGAGACAAAGAACCTCCAAAAAATGCCATTGAGTTAATTTTGTCTTGGCTATGGGGCGTAGCCTTAAAATTGATGTATATACCCAGTGAGACTCCATTGTTTTTAATTGTGAGTGATTATCAACTGTACTGATAACTGGGTGAGAGATGTGATCTTGTGCCTACTTCTTCTCTTAGCTCTGGGATCCCACCAGGTCTAGACCTGTGTAGGCTATGTGCATGTTAACAAAGTCTCTGTGACTGCATAGTTTCTTTGGTGTCCTACTTTTCCACTGGCTTTTACAATCTTTCCTCCTCATTTTTCACAGAGCTTCCTAAGCCCTGAGGACTGAATGTTTCCAGGTCTCTTTCTGAACATTGTGCAGGTGTGGGTCTATGGGTAGCAGAATTTTGCTAGGAGTCATGTTATTGCAGCATTCCTTTAGCAGAACAGTAGTCTTTGGTTTTTCCTTAGGTCTCTGGCCTATCTAGTCACAGGTTATTGGCCACTTAAGCAGTGTCAGGAATGGGTTACATCTCATGAATAGGCCTTACCTCAAATCATGTATTTATTGGTTGATCCATAAGCCTTGTGCCACTATTGCACTAGTGCATCTTACAGGCATGTCACCACTGTCAATCAAAGGGTTTGAAGCTTGGTTGGTGTTTGTATTTGTTCTTTAGTAGTAAACCGAATACCTTTTAGTAACATGAACACTAGTTGGTAAGGCTGAAGGCTCTAGGTTGGCATTAGCTCAACTTCTCTTTGTCCAGTGAGTTGTCTAAAGCAATTGGGCATTATAGTCAATTTGTGGAGAGCAACTGATAGTCTTGGCACTAGTTTGGGTACCCATGGTTTGGAGGTACCCATGGGTCTCTATTGACCAACCACTTGATTAAATGCAATGCATTCCTGGTACTGGAGACATGTCTAGTTGGAATTTTTTCCCCATTATTCACTCCATAAAACCTACTGTGTTAGGTTTTAATATAACCCCTCCTATGGACCTTAATTTTTTAGCTGTTCCTTCCTGTGTTCCCTTTGTTACCTATTTTTATCCTTCCCTCTCTCTTTTTGATTCCCTCATTTTAGTCTTCCCAGCTCTTTCCACTCATAAATATCTACTGTTTTCTCCATTCTAGGAAGATCTATTGACCCCCATCCTGAGTTCCTCACTATACCTATCCTCTGTGGTTATATGAATTGTAAACTACCTATCAAAAACCTAACTCAACCTAGAACTGATGTTAATACTTGCATGTAATTCAAATGGCATAAAAGTGGATTGAGAAAAAAATTAAAAAATAAAATAAACAAACACAACAACAACAACAACAACACCCCTAAAACGTAACAGCTCACATTCACGTATAATTGAGTATATACCATATTGTCTTTTTTGGGTCTGGGATACCTCACTTAGGATGATTTTGTTTTGTTCCATTTACTTACCTGTGAAAATCATGATTTAATATTTTTAGCAGCTGAGTAAAATTATATTATATTAATGTGCCACATTATGTTTTTCTATTATTCTGTTGAAGAACATCTAGGTTGTTTCCAATATCTGGCTGTTGTATACAGGGCAACAATGAACATGGCAGATCAAGTGTCTCTGTAGTAGGATGAAGTGTCCTTTAGTCATATGCCCGAAAGTAGTATACCTGGATCTTGAAGTAGATCCTTGAATCCTGAGGAATTGCCACACTGATTTCCACAGTGACTGCAAAAGTTAGCAGTCCGATCAGCAGCAATGAATGTTCTCCTTATTCCACATCCTAGCCAACACGAACTGTTATTTGTTTTATTGACCTTGGATATTCTTACTGATATAAGATGGAAATCTCAAAGTAGTTTTGATTTTAATTTACCCAATGACTAAGGATGTTAAACATTTTTTAATGTTCTTAACCATTTATGTTTCCTCTTTCAAGAATATTATATATATATATATATATATATATATATATATATATATATATATATATATCCCATTTTAAAATTGGGCTACCTGTTTTCTTGATGTTCAACTTTGGAATTCTTAATGTATTTTAGATCTTAGTTTCTATGTAATTGTAACTGGTAAAATATAATTGCAATTGGTAAAAATCTTTTTCCATTGTATATTCTGGTGCTTTGTTCAAATGCTGATACTCTTTGCCTTACAGAGCCTTTTGCTTTCATGAGGTCCCACTTGTTAATTGTTGATCTTAATTCCTGTGCTATTGGTGTTGTGTTCAAAACATCTTTTCCTGTGCCAATGAGTTCAAGGCTGTTGCACACCTTCCTTTTTTTTTTTTTTTTTTTTTTTTTTTATCAGATTCAGAATGGCTTGATGATGAATTCCATGGTCTATTTAGAGTTAAGTTTTGTGTATGGTGATATTTGCAGTTTTCTACATGAAACTACATGTTTGACCAGCACCATTTGTTGAAGAAACTACTTTTTTCCCCCAGTGTCTATTTCTGGCTTCCATATCAAAAGTCAGATGTGTATAGGTGTGTGAATTTATGTCTGGGTCTATCAATCATTGTGTTTGTTTTTATGCTACTACAATATTGTGTTAATTACTACAGCTCTGTAGTACAATTTGAGGCTAATGGAGGTGATATCTGTAGGAAATCTTTTATTGTTCAGGATTATTTTAGCTATCCTGGTTTTAAGTGTGTGTGTGTGTGTGTTTCCATATTAAGCTGAAAATTGCTCTTTCAACTTCTATGAAGAATTGTGTTGAAATTATGATATTTATTGCTTCTGGCGGGATGCCCATTTTTACTATATTAATCTTACTGATCTGTCTTTTCATTTTCTGATATCTTCAGTGACTTAAAGTTTTAATCATAGAAGTCTTTCTCTTGCTTGGTTAGAGTTACCCTAAGATATTTTTTACTTCGGGAGGCTATTGTGAAAGATACTGTTTCTCTCAATCATTTCTCACTCTATTTGTCATTTGTCTATAGGAGGTCTACTATTTTTTGAGTTAATTTTATATCCATCTATGATGTTGAAAATCATAGCTGTATGAGTTTCCTGTTGGAACTTTTAGGGTCAAATGTATACAATAATATCAACTGCAAAGGAGGATTTTTGATTCCTTCCTTTCTCATTTATATCCACTTGATCTCTTTCAGTTGTCTTATTGCCTTAACAGACATCAATACTGTATTGAACAGGTATTGAGAATGTAGACAACCTTGTTTTGTTTTCAATTGTAGTGTAAATGTGTAGACTTATATTTTTAAAATTCCACTTTAATTAGTGCACTTAATGCTTTAACCATCCTTCTAGTCCATCACCCATCAGAGGTAGTGGAAAGGAAATGTTAATAGGGCAAAGGAGGATGTGGACCTGTTTAGAAATAGTTCTTTGGGGCAAATCCAATCTGTTTTATCAGGATATCAGCAGTTCAGTTCACACAAATTAGCAGTGGTAGCTCAATCAACTTGCAAATATCATTCATGAATCAGCAATGGCAGTTTGATCTAGAAGAAACAGCACGGCTCTGCCAATCAGCCCAAGTCTGTGGAAGGGGCAAGAAAATGCTGAAATACCACCAGAAGTTCCTTGTTGTGTTTCTCTCTCTGAAGTCCTGACCCTCAAAGACCAGTAAAGAGTGGCAAGTCAAACCAATACCACCAAGCATCATCAGTGACGACCAGTGTCAACAAAGCCCTGTGAAGACCACAGAAAAGTGGCAGGGCAAACCAACACCACACAGTATTAGCCACTGTCTGTTGGGATATATTTATACTCTTTCCAAACACCATGTGTTCTCTCAAGTGTCTGCTCTAGCAAAATATCACATGTCCTTTTTTCAAAGCAGTTTCCAGAAAAACTCTATGTCTCTTCTCAGCAAAAAGTCCTCCCATATGTCTGCTTCAGCAATAACATCCTCTCATAAGACAGTTTTTGAAAAAAAATCACATGACACACCTGAGTCTCCAAAGAAACCAGAAATTTCCACTTCGGAAATGATTTAATTTTCTCTGCATTAAAATTATGTTGGCCATAGATTTGCTGTAACTTGCATTTATTATATTGAGACATGTCCCTTGCATCTGTAGTCTCTCCAGGACTTTTTCTGTGAAGAGGTGTTGGATTTTTGTCAACACTTAATGCCATGAACATGAGATTTTTTTGTCTTTCAGTTTATTTATATGGTGGATTAAATATATTGACTTATGTATGTTAAACTGTTCCTTCAGTTCTGGGATTAAAGTCTATTTAACTAGGGTGGATGATCTATTTGATGTGTTCTTAGAATAAGTTTGCACATACTTTATAAAGATTTTTTTTTGCATCTAGGATCAAAAGGGAAATTGGCTTGCTATTCTCTTTCTTTGTATGTTTATATGATTTAGGTGTCATATTACCTGTGGTCTCATCAAACAACTGGGTAATGTTCCTTTTCTTTCTATTTTTTTGCTAATATTTGAAGAGTATTGGCATCAATTCTTTGAAAATCTGGTAGAATTCTTTGTTCAAATCATCTGGCCCTGAGGGTTCCGTTGTTGTTATTTGTCTGTTCGTTTGCATTTGTTCTTTGATTGGCAGAGCTTTAATTACTGCTCCTATTTTATGAGGAGTTACAGGTCTGTTTGAATTGCTTGTCTGATCTTGATTTCACTTTGGTTGCTTTATATATATACAGAAAAGTATCTTTCCTCCTTTTATTTTTAAATTTTCGATTTTGGTGGGGTATTAGTTTTTTAAGTATGTCCGTAGGATTGTCTGGATTCCAGCAGTCTCTGTTGTTATATCTCCCTTTTAGTCTCTAATTTTGTTAATTTGGATCTTCTTCTTCTGATGTTTAATTCTTTTGGATAAGGGTTTGTTGATCTGATTGATTTTCTTAAAAAAAAAACCCAACTCTTTGTTCCATCAGTTCTTTGTAATTTTGTTTGTTTCTGTTTTATTGATTTCAGCCCTGCATTTTATTCTTTCTTGCAATCTACTCTTGGTGGCTTCATTTCTTCTTTAAGTTCTAAAGCCTTCAAGTATGCCAGGAAGATCTCTTTATTAAATGTAGGCACTTAGTGCTATGAACTTGCCTCATAGAACTGCCTTCATTATGTTGCATTATTTTGGATTTGTTTCATTTTCATTTACATTCAATTATAAGATGATTTTTATTTTCTACTTCATTTCTGCCTTGAGTCATTTTTCATTCAGTAGAGAGTTGTTTAGTTTCCATGAGTTTGTAAGCTTTTCACTGTTTCTATTGTTGATATTCAGCTTTAATCTATGGATACGTGGTGTAATTTCAATTTTCTTGTATCTCTTGAGTTTGCTTTGTGTCTGAGTATATGACCAATTTTGGAGAAAGTTCTGAAAAGCAGCTATATTCTTTTGTGTTTGGGTAAAATGTCCTCTAAGTGTCTGTTAAGTACATTTGGTTCATGAAACCAATTAATTCCAATGTTTCTTTGTTTAGTTATTGTCTGGATGACCTGTCTACTAGTGATAATATGGTATTAAAGTCACCCACTCTTACTGTGTGAGGTTTAATATGTAGAACTCGAGATCTACATGCCTCTGCCTCCCAAGCTGGAACCAAAGGTGTGCACCACTATACCTTGCTTCTGAGAGCTCTTATATAGTCTTCTACTTTTGTTTCTTAGATGAAATGTCTGATATATTATTATGTTTCTGAGGATGTTAATTATAGTATACCTGATTATTTCCTATTAATTTTTCTTTTTATTAATCTTTTTGAATACTTCATATATTGGTCCTTACGTTTCTGTCAAAAGCTTCTATGACATTTTTAAGAGTGAATATTGAATGGAGGCTGGAGGTTCAGTGTTAAAGTCAAAGTTTTCTGAGAGGTTGGTAGAGACCTGGCAGCATGCTCTCCAGAGTTCCCCCAGAAGTTGCTTCCTACTCACTCATGCCAGTCACCTTCTTTTGATCTTTTGGCTAAGTATATTCTGATGGATGCTGGTTGTGCCTATCACTTTTTCATATCCTTGAAAATATCTAAGAAAATATCTTAATGGTGTGGTTTTGGTTCATGATTTCAGATTTTAGCTATACTTACATAGCTCTGTTGCCTCTGGGTTTGTGCACAATAAGACAGATCACTGTGGTAGAACAAATTCCTGTATACCTCATGTAGAAGAGCCAGAGAGGCACAGAGAGGGAGTGTACCAGCACGTGATATCTACTTCAGTGGCATGCCTCTGAAGATATCTGACAGATGTTTTCTAGGAAGACACAACTCATATACACATATACTAACTCCAGAAAGGGGATTTGCAAGACACCAAAATAAGGATCATACCAGAGTTCAACTTGGTGCATCGATGAGATTTTATTGGGCATCACTAACAGGAGTTTGGGTGAGAATATATTTTTAGGAGCAAGGATGGATCAGAAGAAGCTGCGTCACTGAAAAGCCAACCATAGGATGGGTGATGACTCAGAAATGCTTCATTCCTGGTGTTCCATCTTTACAGACGTTTCACAAAGTCCCTCAGGTTGGAGAAGTCTCTCAGCAGCTCAAATGGTCACCTTCTCCAGCAGTTGTTTACTGCTGCTTTAACTCTGGAATGGGGCCAAGTTTCAGCTTTCTCAGAAGTTTGAAGTTTGTTTACCTCATGAGCCTCCCCATCTCTCCTGTTGGGAATGTTTTAACTTGAAGGAAATTGCTATACAACAGCATCTACTAACCCACTTTCCCTAACTAGACATCTCCCTCGACCTCAATAGCCTGGCCAGCTGTAGACCGATCTATAAAGACAGTCATGATACAATCCCCTCTCTCTAGCTGTGTTGGCTAGGGGCCAACACATAAGCCCTTTGGTGTATCACTTTATATCTAACCTCCTGGAAATTTAAATTTTATTTACTTTATTTACTTTCAATGTAGACTTCAACTCATCTGTGTCCATCTTTGAGCTTTTCCTCCCACTTTCTGAAGAGCCTGTTTTTCTCTATTCCTTGATATCTCTGGAGTTACAAAACGAACCATCTGCTTCTTGTCAATACCAATATTTGTTGACAGATTTGACCTTCTTCTGCTTTACAGATGTAATCACTATTCCTATGTGGTATCAATCTCTATTTCATAGTTAGGAATACAGACAGACCTTTCCAGTGAAGACTGAGCAGTATTTTCCCTTGTTATTATAATTTGAAGGTGGATTTTTTAAGAGAGACATAACAAGTTCATATTAAAGGCAATTTTGTTAATTGTACTTTATCGACTATAAAATTAGTCCCAGTGCATGGTTATGGGGCTTCCTGATCTGACACTATCCCACCTGCCTAGCTTTCAGAGATTATGTGACTTTATAGGCAATTTAATCACACATACTCAGAATTCCAGATTTACTGTTAGCATTTATCTAAAGGAGTTATGTTCATTTCTGGCTTCTTATTGTTCTGTGACTTTATTAGTCCATCTGGTTAAGGATGCCCATGAAACTAACTCCTACTATGTAATGCCTTTTATGAACAGGAGTACACAGTCAATTTTCTACATACTCACAGACGACAATCAATTTTCTAATGAACAACTTTGAAATTAATCATTTTCCTTATGTGTCTCCAAGTAGATGGAAATCCTTGTGGGTCATAAACTAACTGTTTTTATGTTTTCTGTACTGTAACATGTTTTTAATGCTTATCAAACAAATAAGGGCATGAGATAAATATATTGAAAGCTTATCCTAATTATCTTTCTTGGAAGATGATTTATTTATTTTTTTTTTTAAGACAGGGTCTTTCTATGTAGACCTGGTTGTTCTGGAGCTGGCTATACAAACCAGGCTGACTTGAAACTAACAGAGATCTGACTGTCTCTGCTTCTTGTGTTCTGGCATTAAAGGTGTACATTGCCATACCCAGCAGGAAGATAGCATTTTCCTGTGTATGCAGATTAGTGCTCATGAATCAAGTTAAAAAATGACCCTCTGATTCTTTTAGAATTATTAAATTTAAATATTAAATCAACAGTAAAAATAGCACCCATAACTGCCATAGACAATTCTGTGATATCCATGGGGCTCTAAGCAGTTTGTATAATTTCTGCTCTGTACTGTTTAACATAATTGTGATTGAAGCCAACTTTCAACTATTATCATGACATTTTAATTTGTGAATATAATTTATTAGGCTACTTAATTCAGTTGGATTATAATATTGACTTTTAAATAATGTGCAGTTATTAATTATTAGAAATATAGATTCATATTCTCTAATGATTATAAACATTGGTTTTTTTTGACCAGGTACATATTACATTTTAAAATCTACATTGTCTGTTATAGTACTCTGTACTTGATCTCTCATACCTATCATAGTATCTAACACATACAAGAGTTTCAATACATACTTTCTGAATAAGTAGCTTTCTTTAACTGTGTGTACAGGCTTCTAGTGCTATGATGTATCAGAATAAAGTGGCTCAGAAATGGCTGGGGTTGATTTTCAAACACCTTGAAGGCTGTACAGGTTATAAAGAAAAGATAGAGACTTAGTCTTAGGACCCTGAAAGCTTATCAAATTCAAATACTGGGAGATCTATCTACCAACCTCAAATATCTCACTTGGAGATATAACAGAAGGCTTAGATTTTCTACTCTGAACAATTCCTTCACTTAAGAAGTTGTCTCTTTAAATTCCAAATAAACTCATTGGGAGGGTGACAGATTTGCACATTAAAAGTTATTGCTTCATTAGCACAGATGGTGTGCTCTAACCTAAGCAGGCTGCTTCTTACTAGTTTGTAGGAATCTCACTTGCCTTAGGGAAGATGAAAACTCCCATACAGAGGCAGAGTTGGAGAGGGAGGCCTGGTTGAAGTTCTTTGAGATGCCTTTCTGATCACAGATATAGTGGGTCAATGGGACAGACCAAGTCTATGTGAGTAGGAAGCAGGGGTGGCTTTTTCTACAGACTGATACAGTTTCTCTTAAAACTTCTTTGTAAAAAATATACTCAATTTATTCTTTCAATGAAAGTGCAAAAATTTAAAGTTTGAGGGTAATTTCAAAACCAGGGATTTTTGAAACATCATTCATTTACAATGATAGATAGCCACTATTTTTCAGAAGTATATTTCCTTCTGAAAAATATGTATTTCTAGACAATAAACTGTATGCTTCAAGCTAATTATCATGACTCATGTTAGGTATGACTTTTCCCTTAAAATTTGC
Source organism: Arvicanthis niloticus (assembly GCF_011762505.2). Taxonomy (NCBI): domain Eukaryota; kingdom Metazoa; phylum Chordata; class Mammalia; order Rodentia; family Muridae; genus Arvicanthis; species Arvicanthis niloticus. The sequence goes on along the minus strand of NC_047660.1, from coordinate 33,334,615 downwards.
TGCTCCAAGTGTTTGGCTCACTGCTTAGTAAGTTCCAAGCCATGAAAACTATTTACAAATGACTGAAAAGAACTGTATCTATGGCAAGTCTTCAGAAAGATGGATATCTTGTTTTGTGAATCTGAATAATTTATTGTGTTTGTGAATGACAAGGCATTCTAAGGAACTTCAGAGTCTGCTCTTCATGTGGGGGCATACAGAAGAGGCTTCACAACTGATTGGCACAAGCAATCGCCACTGTGAACTCTCAAACGGGAAGTCCACCAGAAAATGAAGTAATTCCAATAAGCAGCACAGACTGTTCTATGTTTAGGGGTAACATTGTTTTATCTTACTTTTAATTTTCACTTTAACTTTTGTGAAATTCATCTTTCATTTTTCTCTTTTACTTCCATTTTCTGATATTTTTCAAAATAATAAGATGTAAGCAAAAGAACAATGAGGTAAAAAATATTCAGACAATGCATTGAGACAAAACAAAAAGTTTCTAAAAATATCATTGAGTTAGCTTTGTGTTGACCATCTACCACTAGGCTAAAATGTTATGGTTTGTGAGACTTCATTGGAGAACTAAGATTTTTTTTTCCTGTTGTGAGATGCTGTCATTTACAGATAGCTTCTTGCTTAAAGATGGGAGCTGATCTTCACTTCTTCTCAGTGTGGTACCCTGTCTTGCTTGGACCTTTGCAGTCTCACTGCATGATGCCACAGTCTCTCTGTGTTGGTATGTACATGATTCCTATTGTAACTGAAAGGCATTCTCTCTTTGTTGTCTTCCATCGCCACTGGCTCATTATATTCTTTCCTCTTCCTCTTTCACAAACTTCCCTGAGTCTGAAGGGTTAGTGTATTTTCTTTAGAGCTAATGTAGTGTTTTAGTCTAAGTGATTTTTCTCTTGGTGACATTCTTTCCTATAGCATCAGCAACTTTGTGCGTGCATGTGTGTGTGTGTGTGTGTGTGTGTGTGTGTGTGTGTGTGTATTTGGAGGCCAGAGCTCTTTGTCATGTGCCTGCTATGTGTGTTTGATGTCTAGTGTTTTGAGACAGGATCTCTCAATGAACCATGACTTTACCTATTTAGCTAGGCTAGCTAGGCTGCAAGCTTTGGGGATCCTTATGCCTCTCCTTCCTTGGCTCTGCCATTACAGGCATCTGCTGTGCTGCTCTTGGCTTTTACATGGCAGCTAGGGGTTGAACTCAGATCCTCATGTTTGTGTGGCAGGGATTTTAGAGGCTGAATCATCTCCCCAGGTCTTCTTAGAAATTTTTTATACATTAAGTAATAGCAGTCTCACATTACGTGAGAAATTCACTGAACATGATCCCATATACTGCCACTGTTAGTTGTTAAACTATATAGGCATACAGTATAGCCTTATACTGCTATTTCTGGAATGAATTTCTAAGCTTCTGTAAAATATATCTGAGTAACCATCAGCATAGCCAACAGCTGTTGCACTTGACATCTTTCTGAGCTGTGTGAGGATACTGATGCTGGGTGATTGTCTAGCAACAGGCAGTCTTTTCCTATATTCTTATGCAATATTTTATTAGGTATTATTGAGCTTGTAGAAGCATATATGTTGTATCTAGGGAGACAGAAAAATTACATGCCCTTGCAAACCTAAAAATAAATGGGACTGAGGAAATAAAACAAAAGAAGGATCATTATGAAATCAGAAAGCTGTTGAGAAAATTGAGTGCAAGATGCTGTCATAAAGATTTGAAATGCTGCAACAGAAGGTTTTTTTGTTTTAAAGTTTTATAGCTCTCTTCATTCTGAAAGGTCACAGCAATAAGAGAGATGGAGGGTTATCCTTATGGTCGCTAATAATTTATGACACTGTAAACAAATAAATCCTGTGAATTAGGAAATGTTTATTAGCCTTAGGAGACTTAGCAGTAGTTTAGTTAATACATTGACACTCTAGGTGGTGAAATTAGATGACAGAGATCAGTGCAGAGAAAACACAGTATCTTCTTAGAAAACCAATCATCCACTCTTATATAGGGTATGATACACTGAGAATAAGAAATGGGGCCTTTCAAATTTAGATTCTTGACTAATAACCTAACAGAATATGTCATAATTATAGATAGGAATTTAAAGATCTTCAAAAGTCTTATAATAAGGAAGTGTCGCAAAAGGCTTCCCCTCACACATCATTTGCTATGTTCTACTCTTCCCAATTGTAGAGGAGACATCTTGCTGGAACAAGTGTTCTTTTGATTTTTGAGAAAAATTTGTATGCCAAATTCTCCCTTTTAGATTATATTATCCATGTACTCCTTGGATTGAATCCTAAAAGTTCCTTCAAAGTTTACTTAAAAGTGCATATTTTGAAGGCTTGGTCTCCAAGTACACCAGTGTGCAGAGGTGAGGCCTTTGAGGGACAATTGCATCATAAACTCATGACTGAGTTAGTAGGTTTTGGGGAAAGGTTTGTTACAAAGGTTATCAGCTGGTTCTTCCCAGTGACTGACAGCTGAGCAATCTCAGCAACTTACCTCACTCTCATGCTCTGCCTCATCCCTGACAGGGCTTAAAAGCCATGAACTGAAATTGGAATCAGCAAGCCTTTTCTCAACTGTTTCTCTTGAGTCTTTGGTTATATCAATGGAGGTGGGCTGGCAGCATCTTAGGGAATATTTAAGGAGTATCAGAGAAGCTCTTGGTATGGTGGTAGTCAATAAAGAAGCATTATCTCCTCTCCTCTTGCCTCAGGTAAGAGAACAGATACTTTTTTAAGATGAGAGAGAGAGAGAGAGAGAGAGAGAGAGAGAGAGAGAGAGAGAGAGAGAGAGAGAGAGAGAGAAGCTCTGGGGGGGTTGGCCAGTTGACACTGTTGATTCCCCCATGGGGCTGCAAACCTCCTCAGCTCCTTCAGTCCCTTCTCCATCAGGGTTCCACACTCATTCCAATGATTGACAGTGAGAATCTGCCTCTGTTTTTGTCAGGCTGTGGCAGACAGAGCCTCTCAGGACATAGCCATATCAGGTTGTTCCTATATGCTGTCGCCAAACCAATTGCTATTGGGGATGCAGGGAAATGCACCTGCATCCCCAATAGCAATTGGTTTGGCGACAGCATACAGGATGGTTCCCAAGTTGGGGCATTCTCTGGATAGTCTTTCCTTCAGTCTCTGTTCTACACTTTATCTCCATATTTCCTCCTGTGAGTATTTTGTTCCTTCTTCTACGATGCACTGAAGCATCCACACTTTTGTCTTCCTTTTTCTTGATCTTCTTATGGTCTGTGAATTACCGTATCTTGGATATTTCGAACTTTCGAGCTAATATCCACTTATCAGTGAGTACATAGCATGTGTGTTCTTTTGTGACTGGGTTACCTCACTCAGGATGATATTTTCTAGTTCCATCCATTTGCTTGAGAATTTCATGAAGTCATTGTTTTAATAGGTGAGTAGTACTACATTGTGTAAATGTACCACATTTTCTGTATCCATTCCTCTGTTGAAGGACATCTGGGTTCTTTCCAGCTTCTGGCTATTATAAATAAGGCTTCTATGAACATAGTGGAGCATATGGCCTTGTTATATGTTGGAGCATCTTTTGGGTAAATGCCCAGGAGTGGTATATCTGAGTCCTCAGGTAATACTACATCCAGTTATCTGAGGAATCACCAGACTGATTTCCAGAGTGGTTGTTCCAGCTTGCAATCCCACAAACAATGGAGGAGTGTTCCTCTTTCTCCACATCCTTGCCAGCATCTGCTGTCACCTGAGTTTTTTATTTTAGCCATTTTGATTGGTGTGAGGAGGTATCTCAGGGTCATTTTGATTTGCATTTGATTTCTTCACCCTAACCCTGAACATTTCTTTATGTGTTTCTTGTCCATTAGAGTTTCCTCAGTTGAGAATTCTCTGTTTAGCTCTGTTTCCCATTCTTTAAAGGGTTATTTGGTTCTCTGGAGTCTAACTTCTTGAGTTCTTTGTATATATTTGATATTATCCCTCTATCAGATTTAGGGTTGGTTGCAGTTTTGTCCTATTGACAGTATCCTTTGCCTTCCAGAAGCTTTGCAATTTTATGAAGTCCCATTTGTCAATTCTTGATCTTAGCATATAAGTCACTGGTGTTCTGTTCAGGAACTTTTCCCCTGTGCCCATGTGTTGGAGGCTTTTCCCCACTTTCTCTTTTATTAGATTCAGTGTATATGGTTTTATGTGAAGTCCTTTATCCACTTGGACTTGAGCTTTGTATAAGGAGATAAGAATGGATCAATTTGCATTTTTCTACATGTTGACTGCCAGTTGAACCAGCAACATTTGTTGAAAATGCTGTCTTTTTTTCCCCACTGGATGTTTTTTAGCTCCTTTGTCAAAGATTATGGACTGTAGGTATGTGGGTTCATTTCTGGGTCTTCACTTCTATTCCACTGATCTACCTGCCTTTCGTGATACCAATACTATACAGTTTCTATCATTATTGCTCTGTAGTACAGATTGAGGTCAGGGGTAGTGATTCCCCCAGAAGTTCTTTTATTCTTGAGAATATTTTTTTTTTTTTTGCTATCCTGGGTTTTTTATTAAGTAGAAGAAAAATCTCTTTATGAATTTATAGCAGATGATATCAAAACATTGTGTGTATTGTGTAATTTTTCTCTAAAATATTTTTATTAATTGCTTGAGATTTTCATACAATAAGTTTTGATAATATGAATCCTCTACTCCAGCTTCTTTTCAGACCCATTCCTCCTAGACCCGCCCAGCTTTCTGTTTACTCTCCATTTTATTAGCTTACTTATTTATTCCTGTCTAATTTCATTTAAAAATGTGTTCAACTTGTGCCATATTGTAATTATCATTTATTCATATACTTTTCTTTTTATAAACTTTTTTTTTAGAATTTCATACTTGAGTGCTGAATTTATGTAATTTTTGCCTTTCCCTTTCTCTTTTCCAACTCTTCTCCTCTTCTCTCACACCCCTTCTCAAATTCATGACCTTTTATTTATTCATATATTTAGAATAAATGAATAACTAAGTATATAGAATAAATAAATAATATCTCCTGAGTACATTTATTGATATATATATATATATATATATATATATATATATATATATATATTGTATTTGTAATTTGTATGTGTTATGTTTAGAGATGCTAGATGCCCATTTGGGATTTAGCAACCTATCCATCAACCTATCAATGAGCTGGCTATTTCTGGAGAAAATTGATTCTTTCATTTTCAGTAGCCATTGACTGCCTGCACTTTTTTATCTAGAAGTAGATTCTTGTGAAATTCCCCTGCCCAAGTTGGCATGTGAATTGGTTTTTGTCATTATTGAGATTTGTTTGAACAACCATATTTTTGAGGTTGAGAAATTTTGTAGCAAGGTTTTCTAGTTCTATTTTTTTATAATTGTTCCATACATGCACAGATACATATGCATAAACATGTGAACATGTACACAAAAAAGAACACATTCATATAACTCCTTATACTATGTTGTTATGATTAAACCAACTTGTCATCTATATTATTGTTGGTAATTTAGTATGCTTAATTTTTAAATAACCATAGCCACAGATTTCTAGGAAAAAATCTGATCCACAGTAGGGTCATTTCATGGTTTTAGGGATCCATAAAGTCATGGAAGTATCTTGTGAAGATAAGCAAGGAATACTGAATCTTTTATCTTGAAGAAGACAATATTTGCTGCTTTAGCCGGGGCTTAAATTTTAAGGATTACTTCATGGCAGCTCTATTCAGATGAATATTTCTTTTAAATGACTAGCACATAGTCAAACCTTCTAAAGTTCAATTCAAATTTATGCATCTCTGACATATATAAACAGACACAATAGCTGCCATCAGATGACAACCTTAAACAGCTCTCAGAAATTTCTGCATAGAAATACTCTCTAGGCAGATAAATGGCTTTGGCAGAATTACTATTCCAGTAAGAAAACTAGAGAGTATATTTTGCCTCATTATGCTTAGAGTGTGCAAATGTGAAGGAAAACATAAATATCATCTGTCCCAATTCTTCAAGTAGAGGCTGCAATATATCAGCAGCATTAGCCTGACATGAAAACCTCTTATAATGGTCATTATATTTGGCCTCCCCAAACCTATTAAAGAAACAAAGGCATAGCATCCATCACTTCTTTTTTATCAAAGAATCTGGGTGATTCTTAGACACATTAAAGATCAAACTTCCATTGACCAGGTGGAAGCCTGGTCCCCAACATGGTAGTGGAAACTTTAAATATGTAGAACCAAATTGAAGACAGTTATATCATGTCAAATCCATCTTCTGAAATCTATTGATGCTGAGATGAGGGGATGCTGATCCGTAGTAGGGTCAGTTCATGGCTTTAGGCGTCCATTTGGAGTCATGGTTGTCATCTGATGGTGAGGTCTCTTGTGCAAAAAATACTGATTATGAGAGTAACATGCTATGGTGAGGCATGCAAATGGCTCCATTTCTAAGATGCAAATTTTACGACCTTTGGATACCCTGGCCACCAGAATCATGAGCTAAATATAAATATTCTGGTTTTTTTCTTTGTACGTTTATATCTTCTCTAAGATGTATGTATGTTTATTTTAAATCTAGGATTGAGATTCCATGAGATTTCCCCATGCAGTGTTGGCATGTCCGTTGATGTAGTAGTAGTCATTCTACTAATGACTTGCTCATGTAGAAACTTGTCTTTACAACCGACAGGAAACCCTCTCAAAACCCCTAAGGAATCAAAATACAGAAAACAAGAGATTATGTGGCACCCAGGTTCAACTGATCCATTTAAAAAACAACTTCTGCACTCAAAACAGATGGAACATTGCAGAAGAAAGTGCAGAAAGATGGTAAGACACAGGGAAACAGGATGTCTTCTGTGAGATTGCATCAGTAACACAATAGCCTCAAGAAAATTCCTTTTTCTGTATATGACCCAGTAGGTTCCCATGATCCTCCTCTTCCTTCATTGAAAGGATAGCAGTCAAAGGTCTGGTGGCCTCTGTGCCAAGATGGCATCACTACATGAGGCTAAAAATAATAACTCTTATAAGAGGTTTTTATGTCATGTTAATGCTGCTAGTATATTGCAGTGTCTACTTGGAGATGTCCTGAACACAGAAAAGCAAACCGCAGCATGATTTTTCTTAATTTTTGATCCTATCTTTGAATATTTATATTTGAGTATAACTTGATGTAACCCCAGAAGCCTGAAAAGTGGAGAGACTGAGTTAAAGGAAATAAACAATGAGGTTATATTTGGAAGTACAAATGCAAGATGAATATGAAATGGAAACTTGGTAATTTTTTTTTTTTTTTTAGAAAGTCAGTTGTGTCAGATGATGTTTTGTTGGGGCAAGCAAGTAAAGGGTTGTTTTTGTTTTTGTTCTATGAAGCAGACATAGGTAAAAGGATGTTTTGTTAAAGTAGACACATAATGGCACATAATGGAACGTTTTGTTGAAGTGGACATAGGTGAAAAGATGTGTTGCTAAAGTAGCCGTGTACGGAATGTTTTGCTAAAATAGACACAGGTCATTCGCCTGTGTTGTGTGGTCAAAGTAAATATGTTCAGGGATTCATGATAAAGGATTGTTTGCTAATGACGTATATGTCATTCACCTTACATTGCATTGTTAAGCTCTATTATTTGTGGTGACTCTATAGAGAAAAACAAACCACAAAACGCTTTATGAGGTTCTTATGTAGCTCTTTGCCACTTTTGTGGACACAGGCCACTTGGCAGAGTGACGCTAGCTAATATAGACTCGTGTAGAGATTTGTTAAAACAGAAACATTTGCTGAGGCAAGACACGTGGTAAGACCTGTAAGGCAAGACCTGTAGTGGACACGTGATATTTGGAGGGAGTATAAATAGAGCTCAGTGGACAGTGACAGGGGATTGATTTGCTTGCATAGCTAGTTTTGTAATGGGTTTTGGTCTTGAGTCTTCACTGATCTTTACTTCGATAAGAAATACATGGAAAAGAACATATTCTGACTGCTGCTCTTTAGTATACTGGTGTCACTGTGCCTGCACTTCAGTCCTTCATACAGTACAGAGTTACATGACATTGCAATGTTGTGACAATCATTCCAGCAACAGAAATAGCTGCTAAGTAACTGACACATGGGTGACAGATACAGCGTGGAAAAGATGGCCAAAGGGATGATTCCCATTGTAGGTGAGACGGAGGAAGATGGAGGGAGATTTAAGCATGACATTTTAAAATAGCACAAACTGCAAATCTTTCAAGTTATTTGTTCTAGAAAGAAGCTTCACTTATTATTTTTAGTAAGGAATTTGACCATGAGTAACTCTCTGTAGAAAGAGAAACTATGAATTAGGGGCTCTACTACATGACAAATAATTATGATCTGTATCAATTGCTGTTCAGAAATAATCAAATGCTAGATAGACTTATGGAGACTTAAAAGACTGAATGCCCCTTTAGCCAATGAAATTGTATTTAGAAGGAAAAACACATGTTCTAAGTTTTCATTTATATTATAGTTTAAATGTAAACATTTATTTTGATCACCTAAAAGTATGTCAGTAAACAGAGCTTGGTATATTGGGTATGTAACTATATTTATATCTCTATCTCTGTCCCGATCTATATCTATCTGTCTCTGTCTCTTTGTCTGTCTGTCTGCGTTGAAATATGAAATATCAGGCAGGAAGATTTGTACAGATAACCCTGTATTCAAGTATAAAAGTGAGGTCACATTATCTGGCTTGCTACCTCCTGTGGATCTTTTGAATTTATCAAAGTTAGTGTTTTAACATCTCATGTTTGGAAAATTTAATTTAGTTTTGATTTGTTTTTCTTGAGTGCATACCATGTTTATTATGATAGGTAAAGTTCTCTCTCTCTCTCTCTCTCTCTCTCGCTCTCTCTCACTCAGTCTGTCTGTCTCTTTCTTGCTCTCTCAAATTATTTTATTTATTTACATTCCAGCCATTGCCCCCCTTTTGGTCCCCCCTTCCACAGTTTTTCAACCAATTTCTCTTCCCCATTGCCTCTGAGAGGGTGAACCTATGCACACCAGTCCTTCCTTTTCCTGAGTCCTCAAGCCTCTTGAAGATTAAGTCCATCTTCTCCCACTGAGGCTTGACCAGGCAGACATCTGCTACAAATGTGTCAGGAGCCTGGGATTAGCTGGTGTAGGCTGCTTGGTTGTTGGCTCAGTCTCTGGTAACTCCCTGGGGTCTGGGTTAGTTGATATTGCTGGTCTTCCTATGGGGTCACCCTCTCCTTTATCTCCTTCAAAAGTTCCTCTTATTCAACCATAAGAGTCTCCAATAGCTGAGCGTATCTGCCTCTGTCTTAGCTGCTGGTAAAGCCTCTCAGAGGACAGCCATGCCAAGCTCCCGTCTGTAAACACATCATAACATCAGTGACGATGCCAGGCTTTGGTACCTTCCACCCCAAGAGCTGGATATCAAGTTGGCTATTGGACCTTCCTTTCTTTAGTTTCTTCTCCTTTTTTGTACCTGCAATTCTTTAAGTCAGGAACAGTTCTGGGTCAGCAAATTTGACTGTGGGTTGGTATCTTTGTCCCTCCACTTGAGGCCCTGTCCATCTACTGGAGGTAGACTCTTCAAGTTCCTTCTCTCCATTGTAGAGTATCAAGAATTAAAGTTCTTCCTTGAAGTTGTTAAAAAGATTTTACCCATGTGATTAGTGCCTATTGTCTTTAGGAGTGCTAAACATGTTGGCTATCTGCTGAAGAAAATAGGGTTAGAATTTGACAACTATGTCAAATGTTGTGAAATCATTTTTGTAAACAAAGCTGTTTTACAAAAAGAGAAGTTTCTTCACTGCCTGTGCTGATTGCTCACTTGAAAGCATAATGGCCATTTATGCCATCAGATTTTTTTCCTCTGGAAAGGATTATGATATTGTAAAAAATATTATGATTTTAGAGGAAAAGGGAATGAGAAACAGATGATGTCTTAAAATGCAAACTATATTTTTATGCAAATATCCTTATTTGTAAAAGTATTCAAAGAAAAATGTACAAATTTGCCCATTAAAATTGCAATATAAGCAAAATCTTTTAACCATGAATTTTTAGATTTTCACCGGGAGTCTAAAGTCTTATAAATGTAACTTTTTCAATGTGAAAAATGTGAAGAAGACCCTTGGAAGACTTGAAAAGCCAGTTTTTGTTCATGAAAATCACTTTGGAGGTTTATCATAAAAATCAGTTATATTTAGAGTTTCACAAAACCACTGCTAACAAATGAACATAAATAAAACAGATCTTTATTGCATGGGAAATGTAAATCATACACACATTATAAATGTTTTCCTGTCTTCTAAAACTACTGGAGCCTAAAATTTTAAGTGTTATTTAAATTTAAGTGCTTTAAAAATCTTTCTCTTTTCTTTTTTTAATGTTTCTGATTTTTTTTTTTATCAAATCATCTCTTCATAAAGCACAGCACCTCTGATGCCTATTTTCACTTGTGAATGGAATGCTATTTTATGTTGGTGTGTATGAGGAACATAATCTGCCTCATTCTCTTCCTTTACAGGAAATTACTTTCAATGCCTTCTGCAAGTTGAGGCACATTGGAGCCTCAGTATTTTAGACAAAATAGTAGAAAAATAATGAAGAAAGAAAGACAGATATGATAAGATTTCACATCTTGAGATCCCTCAAATTTTACATTAGAGGCAAATCATCATGGCTCTGATTTGAAGTGCCAGGGAATGCCTGTCTAATACTCGTTTAATTGCTTTTATGTAATAGAGCCATATACTTATAAGCCATAGAACCCAGTAGGTGTTATCTTTGACTCAGAAGTAAGGGGTTAACTTTAGCTGTATGTATATGGCTGGAGTTCTTTTATGAGTTTGTTTTCAAGCTAAGCTGGGGGAGGGGAGTGTTCTGATATCATTTGCACTGGCTGTGAGTGATCTCTTTTTAAGTTTACTTAAATAGTTGCTAGAGGTCCTCATCCCATGGTCCTCTCTATGGACCAACCTCTATGGAGAGGACTGAAATAAACTGAGGTAGAAAGTCGCTGTTGTTTTAAAACCTCGTCTCTACAGTAACATACATTATGTCTACATATGATGATGATGATGATGATGATAATAATAATAATAATAATAATAATAATAATACTCAATTGATTCCATACACAAGATACGGATATCAAATACCAGGAATCAATGGAGATCCCTTTAGCATCTCCTGACTACTGATGTCTTTTGGACACCAGGACATGCCCAAATTCATTCACCCTCTCCAGACATGCATTTTCATTCTGTTATAGCATCATTTTAAAGGCCAGGATTATCCAATATAAATTTGGAGTAAATGAAGCCCCAAGGCTTAACTGTATCTTCTCAAATAATTTCCCTTCCCAATCTTTCAGGTATGGAAGATAAACCTGAGAAGTTAATCTTCTACTTAAATCCTTGACATGTAATGGTGGAACATACATAAAGTAGATACTATAAGACTTTTTAACCTGAAGAGGATACTTTGAAAATCTGAAATACAACTAGACAAACTGGAAGTCACTCTGATCTTTGGGCAGGAATAGGAGGTGTGGCCTTATTGAAAGAAGTCTATCATTGGAGATGGGTTTCAAGGTTTCAAAAGCCCATGGCATTTCCAGTTAGCACTCTTTTTAGCTCGTGGTTGTCTCAAGATGGATGTTCTCAGCTGCACTCCTGCATCATATCTGCCTCTTACCATACTCTCAGCCATGATGGTCTTTAACCTTCTCAAACTGTAAGACCTCAGCAAACTTTCTTCTGTTAAGTTGCCTTGTTCATAATGTTTTAACACCTCAACTGAACAGTAATTAAGACATTATTAAAATATAATTATATCATTTCCAAGATTTCCTTTCCTTTTATTTCTATGTCCTACCACTCCCTTGCAAATTCATGGACTCTTTAATCTATCTTTAATTGTGTGTGTGTGTACCAGGTGTCTTTTGTCTCAGGAAACCAGAAGATGGCTCTTGATTTCTAAATAGTTGTGAAACACTATTTGGATGCTGGGAATCAAGCTTGCATCCACTATAAGAATAACCAGTGCTCTTACTCACTGAGCTACCTCTCTGGCATCACTTAGCACCTTTTAATCATATGTAATAAGAAGATTATAGTGAAGGGCTGGGGTGTAACACTGTGGTTGTGTGCTTGACCAGAATCCACAAGGCCCCAGGTTCAACTTTCAGCAGACAGAAACGGGGAAGGAGCAAAGTAGGGAAAGAGAAAAAAGACAAAGTAAGAAAGGGAGGGAAGAAGATGGAAAGACAAAGGAACATGTTACTTTAAGTCAATACAATGTGCCACAGTGTACATTTATATCCAGACACATGCTTTAAGAGGATCCCTACCAAATCCCTACCAATCAAATTTTAAAATGTTTAATTTTGAGAAAAAAATCTCTGTGTAGATCACAAGCTCCTTAAAAGTTACCATGAATCTCATTTCTTTGTACAACCAGTGCTAATTAAATTGTTGCAAAAGTACATCCTTAGCAATTTTAGAGTGGGCTGGTTTCCTGCATTCGGAAGGCAGAGGCAGTCAGATGCCGGTCAGTTTGAGGTAACTGTGGTCTATGGAGTGAGTTCCAAGACAGCCAGTGCTACACAGAGAAACCCTGTCTGGAAAAGAAAATGAACAAACAACAACAATAATAATTTCAGAGTGAAAATAGTATTATGAAAAACAGATACCATCCTCAAATGTTACACATGAATCCCTATGGGGACACCTGAGAAGAGCCACATGATAAAGAGGGACACACAAAAAAAGAGAGAAAGACACAGAGGGGAGTTAAATAAACACAAAAGGACAGAGACAGACATGCAGAAACAAGTAGATACAGGCAGGCTGCTCCTAAGCAGGCACAGGAGTTCATTTTTACTAGCACTGGCTACTATGTATTTCAGGCCTGTGACAGAAGTGTAGAGAATTCCATTATTTTCTTTGTTAACCTTGGTATTCATTGCAGTTATTCCGGTATCTATGTGCAGTACCCACAGGAGCCACAGAATCCATACTGGAGAGAAACCTTACAAATATAAGAATGTGAAATATCTTTTACCAAAGGATCAAATCTTTGAGCTCATTGCAGAATCCATGCTGCAGTAAAACCGTTTAAATGACAAGAAATTGGCAGATCATTTACCAGGGTCAGTGACATCTAAGTTTGGGGTCAAGTTTAGGTGCTGATTTCTAAGTTTATCTTTGTTGGATGGACTGTGTTTCCCTTGGTTTTTGTTCCATTTCTGAACATCTGGCCAGAATGGCACGTGGTTTTGGTGACCTGACAGTCCTCAGGCCCAGTAGAGTTTTTTTGACTGGGTTTTTGCACCTTGCATGATCTCTGGGGTTTGGACCCATTACCTCTGGGATTCTGGGAGCTGATATGGCCTCTGAGGTTCTGGTAACTAGTTTGGCTAATATATACATAAGCCATCTATTGTGTGCACATATACATGTATATAATATATACATAGGCAATATAAATATATTTCTATACCTATGTGTTTTTATACGTGTTCTATATACACATCTATAGTGTATATATGAATATATGTTTATACATATGTACAAATATAATATATGTTATATATATATGTTTTATTACATATTAATATTATATATGTCTATATATTTACCCCTAGATATATAAATACAACTTGCTGAGTTCATTAAGTGTTGTTTGAAAGTATACAATATTCTGGGTATCCACTTGTATTTGAATAACCAAATAGTGGATCATCTGTAGGTAAAGCCTAATTCTACTCATCTTAGCATCACTTAGTGTCTTGTAGTTTTTTTTTTTCTAGGACTGGAGCCCTTTCAAATGTTCCCCTTCTATGTTAGAGTGTCTGTGCTTGTTGTCATTGTTCAAGTCTTATTTAGACAATCATATTGTTGTGGATCATGGGTGAAGCTTCCCTCTCATCTTTAGGTGACACAATTTCACAGCTCAGTACCCGGTACTCTGGCTTTTATAATTTGTCTTCCCCCTCTTCTGTGATTTTCCTTGAACCTTAGCTGAAGCAAAACAGTATTACAAATATATTTGTTGGGGCTGAGAACGCTGTGATCAGTTGTCATCTGCCCATTGAGTAATTGTGGTTTTCTGTAATGGTCTCATTGTACAGAGAAGCTTCTTTGAGGGTATGTGTAGATAAGAGCTATGTTTTTACTTGAGTGTGTGGGTGGGTATTTATTATACAATTAGAAATTGTGAGGGTTTGGTAAACCAGTGATAGTAGCTTATCCTCCAAGATCCATGATTTCACTAATTCCAGATAGCCGGGTCCTCATATAGTACCCTGCATTTTCTCTCTCTTGTTGAGTCGGCCTTAAGTCCAGTTAGACAGTTGTTAGTTACCTAGATATAAATGCCAGTGTTACAACTATAGGGGCATTTTGCTGAGCTTGACAAAGAACTCAAGGTTGGGTAGAACTGTTGGTTGCTCCTCCACTTGTTTGCTTGCACAACATTTCCAGGACTATGATAGTTAGTCCTCAGAGGGAGGCTGTCAAGGTCGGATCCATTTTGGATCTTTTAAGTCCTGTGTAAAAGTTTATGATTTCTTCAGCAATAAGGACTTGCAGGAATATATAAAGAACTTTCCTCTCTCTTAGGTACCTTTCTAGAGCCTATATCACTAGAAACAATCCATAACAGTCTCCTCCACATAGCCCTTTATCTTTCTTCGGCCTCCAGTGGGTACCTGTTAGTCATTAGTCAATATATTTAAATTTTATATAAACCTTATTATTTTATATCAAAAGCTGTGAGGCAGGCAAGCTACTTATGTTCATTAATATAAAGTTCTAAATAACTAAATTTAGCTCTATTATTTTCAAATTCCCATGTAAACATTGTTACTGCACAGACTACAAAGGTGTTCTTAACAAAATATTAGCCTATTGTGAGGACAGCCCTAGAAGAAGTTCAAATATGTTTTAAATTGTTTATTATTTTACTGATAGACACAGTATTTTAATGTTTTAAATAAGACTCAAGTTAATATGCAAGAATATGTATATCATGCAGTTTTTTGTTCTCCTGATACATTAAAAAACGCAAGAAAACATAGTTACTAAAATGCACAAGAGTAGTCTCTAAATATTTAGAAGGTTTAGTAATATTGTTCTAAAGCTGGGAGAAGAAAGAAAGTCGGAGAGTGAAGTTGTACCAGCATAGATGTTTGAATTGTACATAGATGTCAAGTGGTTGAAGTGAGTTCAATTACCAGGTTTTGCTTTTTGGCAGTTTCTTTTGTTATCTATTTAATATTTTTTTCTGAGAAAAATGTTTTTAGAGAACACCATTAACATTCAATTCATCATATTCAAAGAGGTATTTTTCGCATTCTCCTCATTTTCATATTTTGCTTGTGCTTTCTGAAATCAAAGGGAAAAACATGAAGAAAGGAATTTGAAGACCAGAATCCAATTTAATTTATTGAAACATTTTCAGAAAATGTCCTTGTCATGGGCTGTCATTTCTAGCTGTTGGTGGAGTTCTCCAACCTTGATAAGGAAAACAAAAAGAAAGGTTTGGGGTTGTCTGTACTTAAATATAAAATTTGGTTAGATGCTTATTTTAAAAATGCTAGAATGGGCGGAGTCAAAAGTATTGTCTTAAACATTGTTGATTATTTCAGTGTTTTGATTAAAAGTCTTCAGTTCATCAATCCCTTATTTCAAGAAATATTTTGTACATATTTGTTGGCTAACCAAAAGGATGTATGTACGAATCATAAGAATTATGTTGAGAATATCCTAATTATAAAGACATAGAGAATAGATAGGCAGGTTAATGAAGTGGTTGAGCACATGGCCTCTGAAATTGAATTTTCCATGATAGAATCCTATTTCTCACTTAGTAACTCTAGGATCTTGGACAAGACCTGTGTCTTAATTACAGTTTCCATTGTTGTAAGAGACACCATGACCAAGGCAACTCTTATAAAGGACAACATTCAATTAGGGCTGGCTTACAGGTTCTGACATTCCATCAATTATCATCAAGGCAAGATGCATGGCAGCATCCAGGAAGACACAGTGCTAGAGAAGGAGCTAAGCGTTCAACATTTTGATCCCACTGCTGCCAGGAGAGAACTGTCTCCGAGGCAGCGAGGAGGAGAGTCCCCACCTCCTAACAGTACCACTTCCTTTGGGCCAAGCATATTCAAACCACCATATTCTGTAAGATTTCTTGCTTGAGCTGTCTCATTTATTAAAGAGGCAAGTAGTATTATAATACCAGTTTCACTGGGCTGCTGAAGCTTAAGTAGAGTACTATGCTAAGTGCTTCAGATAACGCAGAAAACCAGTAAAAAATGCAATACGTTTAATCCATGATTATCATTTTCTTAGGTAACAGGCCATGGGATTCAATGAAGATTCCTGAGGAACAACAAAAGTTGGGCTCAAGAAAGAGAAAGTGAATCCTCTTGTCTGCCACCACAGATATTCTCAGTTCTGTCACTAGGATATGAAGGCAGTGTATTGAAATTTTGTGTTCATTAGCATGTATATTCATTTAATCCAGGAGACTTGAGAGAGGAAGCCTACTCCCTCCTAAGCACAGTTATAGCTCCAGCACAGCACAGCACAGGACAGAAATAACCCTATAATTTTCTGCTGAGTGAGCAGAAAGTGTAATCTGGTGAAAACACTTGATACATTTATGGCTTGCCTTTAACTTGACAGTAAGTTATTGTGAAGCTTAATGTTATGAACCAACCTGAAGATTCTGGCATTACGACAACCATGCTCCTTAGCAGCAATTAATTGTACTTTAACATTCTCTCACCTTGAAGTGTAAATGTACCCTTTATCTATCTGTGGGATGAGGGGTGGCATGAGGTAGTGAGGCAATCTGCAGACTTGAAGTGTGTGGGAGTAGGGATACGGACTATGACAGTAGGAAGGTCCCAGTGTATTGGGGAATAAGGATGATATGAGCTAGGGGTATCCTCCATACTTTCACAAATGCACTTTGCAGTGGTTGTTGTATTGTACATGTAAGCCCAGAGTCTCATAACTCATTACATGACTCCATTCAAAGTAAAATATGAGGAAAAAGATTAGTGGGTTTAGAAAGATAAGGCAAGTGAATTAAATGCCCACTGTTGGCGAGTGCCATATATAACCACTCAGGATGCACATTTTTTGATAAATGTTATCTTCAGGGTATTTTCAGATCAAATAAAAGTTTTCCAATTAGTTTCCTTCGGATAATGTCACTCTCCCTCATGAATACATTGTGGTTTATTTTATATTTCATGGGTAGGCTTGTGGCAGATTTAGACAAAGGTGAGTGAACCCAGGTTTACTCTCAGGATACATATTTCATAATGGTGCACTGGTTCTTAGACAGGGAGCTGCTACTTGCCAGCCCTCAAGGTGAATAAAAAACACCTTGCTGCCTCTTTGGAACACTAACTCATTCAGGGCATTCCATTCATTTGCAGTATACTAATTGGCAATTTGGGAGTCCAAGGCCCTGAGGTATCCATAGAAGAATTGTAACCTTACACTTCAGGGGAGTTTGCTTTCCTGGAGGCAACACGCATGCTGGAGTTTGAATGGAACTTGAACAGTCGTGGACGAAGAACCAGAGGAAAGAAAGACATAATGCTTGTATATAAACCTCACAGGCACCCCAGGGCCATGGTTTGGGGTCATCTCAAAATTCACTACTTTTCTGTTTGTCCAGGAAAGAAACCCAAGGCCAATTATGAAAAGTCAATAGTTTATGATATGCCATTGTCTTCTAGGGTGAATAGGCTCTGTAATATTGGTCATGTCAACAAACAGGTAGTGCAAAAGTATGCTTTTTTAAAAGAAGTATTTGTTCAGCCCATTTATAAAATGTATCAATGAATTTTAATAAGTCCCTGGAGTGGTTGTATATGGACATTATGTATTATGTTGCAAGTTCAAGTAGTCTTAATATACCAATGCTATTTCTCAAATTTAGTCTACCTGTGTTATTTAGAAATCACTGTCGTTTGGCAGCTAGATTGCTTTCTGTAACTAAATGGTCAGGATTTTGAATATAATTCTGTTTGTGAGTTGGAAAGACAGTGTAGCTTTTTCAAGACCCACTGACTTTATCTGTATTGTGGGATAATGATAGCTACTTACCTGGGGGACTGGTGGTGAGGCTTAAATAAGATACGCTTGTAAAGCTCTCACTGTGCTGCATGACACATAGTAAATCCTAGATAGATATAAGTAATCATCATCATTACTACTGCTGTTGTACAGAAAGAGTCAAGGTTGAACTGTACTTTATGATACAAAACTTTCTTTAAAATTAGTGACATAAAATTCTCAGGTAAGTGTTCTTTATTCTTTATAATCTTTGAAGACTGCATAAAATAGTATTTTTATTGTTAGTTATTCTAGTGTAACCAGGAAAATAAAATTTCAAAAGTTTACTTGCTTATGTTACTGTATATTCTTAAAACAGAAGGAAGTTAAACTGACTTTCTTTGAAGAGGTCTGTTGATTTTGATTCTTTTATTTAGATCAACTTTTGACTCAATCTAATTGAGTGATCTTTCCCTAGATTTTTTTCATTTATTTGTCTTTTATTCAAGATAATAATTCTAAATCCCAGAATTTTAAAATGGGATTCTGATAGTGGTCTGATTAATACATTGTATAATTTTAGCCCTGACTTTTGACAGTTCATTTTTTTTTGTCCATTGAGCAAATGTTTGGCTTCTCTGGGCCATTTTCTTCTTTGTAAATAGTGATAACAACTTTATAGTAAGGAAAAGAAATTAATTGGGTTCAATTGACTTGGCAACACTGTTAACGCTATTTAATATAAAGCAAGTTTCTCATATGAATTCCAAATTTCTCCATGGGGTGAGCATAAAGCAAGGCCCCCTAAGCTCTATCCAAAGTTACAGATGTCTTGAATCTTCTAAATGAAAGTTAATCAAGTTATTTTCTGAACCAAATTTTCTCGGTGAAGTGTTGCCTGGAAAAGGGTTGCATAGGCCTGTTAGTCCAGAAACAGTTGTTCATTAATACTCCTCTTCCCCTTTCCAGATGTGATGCTCATTATATACCTAGATAAATTTCAGTAGAAAACTGTTTTTGTTATGTATGATATATGCTTTCTTTTATATATGTTATCCTGGTACCCAGCAGCCCTCTTCCGTTATATGGGTGGAGTTACTACTGGACTAAATGTGGTCAGAGATGGTCACTGATGATGGTGTAAGTCCATGCATTGTCTGCATATGACCTCAGATGCCAACTTTGATGTATATAAAGAGCTTAATTTTGCACCTGCTGCATTAAGAGACTGATTTTCTAGGGAACATTCATAAAGGGGAGATAATACCGAAGAGAAACATGAATAGAAGGAAGATGTCTTTGTGGATTATAGTTTGGCTATTGGTGAAATATCTGAGTGAGATAGTGAGGTGTGGGAGTTAGCAACAACTATGACCTCTGAGAGCAATGTATGAGTTACAGTTTCATTAAGGGTGATACATTTAACCAACAAACTTCAATATCAAAGTTCAGAAGAGCTGATGGAAACTGACAATTGATGTCATTTTTCAGGAAGAGGATGTAGGAATGAGAAGAGAATATGGCTACACTTGACGTGCTACAATAACCAAAACTAAAAACATGATGAGAAGGAAGGGAATTAGGACTCAACAAGCTCTTTAATGGTTGGTTTTACTTTACCATTCTCACGTACCTGTTAGTGATTTCTAATACATTATATCTTAATAAACAGCAGAACCTCAGGTAAGTTTTTTATACACTTGGATTTAGGAAGGTAGGAACTAGAGATTTGGAACTGTAACATAGACTACTTGACTAATGTTTTCTTAGGCCTTTCCCCAGTATACTGTTGGCATTCTCTCGTGCACATGAACCTATTAGATTCTTGTTCCCCGAGAACTTTAGAGCCTCAACACAGGCACTGTAAATATCAGTGCTGGAGACTGGGTGTAAGTTATAAATCCAACAGGTACAGGGCAGAGATTACTGCTGGTTTTTCATTGCTGTTTTACAGCCAATAAATTCAGCAAAGGTCTTATTCTCAGCTGAAAATAATGAGCCCGCCATCTAGAACCATTATAAAAGTTATTTTAGTATAACATATATATATATATATATATATATATATATATATATATATATATATGTGTGTGTGTGTGTGTGTATCTATCTATCTATCTATCTATCTATCTATCTATCTATCTATCTATCTATCTATCTACCAGTTTTAAACTCATATATACATGAATTTATAAACTCATATATATAAGCTCACACTTAAATATGTATATAATTTTTATACTTATTCTTATAGCACACTTTTTGCTAAAAGTGTTGAATTTTAACACTTAAACACAAAAACAAAACTATACATATCTATAGTATATCACAGTACTGAACAAAAACAGTAATCAATTTAAGAACTATATCATTGCTGGATTTTATCATTGTTACTGCATATCTATTTTTAGTGCTTAAAATTTTCTTTCCCTTTTTTGTTGCTTCCAAAGTAGTTATTTTTCTATTTAAAATAAAATAGGAATGTTTCTATTTCCAAAATAGTTTAAAATGTGTATGTAGAATAAAACATGTACATGCAATATAGGGTATCAGATCAATACTAATTATATTGGTGTCTTTAGACATCTTATAGAAAGTGCATGCTAGTCTAATTAATAGTGTAAAATCATTTTTAAAATGAAGTATGACTGGCTAAGTTGTTGTACCGAATAACTATGGGTTTCAGTTGCTGTGATGAAACACAATGACCAAAAGCAACTTGGGAAAGAAAGGCTTAGACTTCCACATTACTGTTCATCATGGAAGAAAGACAGGACAGGAACTCAAACAGGATAGGGACTTGGATGTAGGAACTAATGCAGATGCCATGAAGAAGTATTGTTTTTCTGGTTTGCTCCTCATGGCTTGCTCAGTTTACTTTCTTATAGAGGCCAGGACCACCAGCCCAAGGATAGCACCACCCATAATGAGTTAGGCCCTTCCATACCCATCATTCAGAAAATGCCTTACAGACCTGCCTACAACCTAATCTTATGAAGGCATTTTCTTTTGTTTTATTTACATTTCAGATGTCATCCCCTTTCCCTATTTCCCCTCCCTAGAACCTCCCTATTCCATCCCCCCTCCTTTTTACTTTTATACAATTTTAATTACACACAAGTATTAAGGTCAGTTCTAGGTTGAGGGACTAGCAATACAATACAATAAATGCAAATAGTCAAGGAACAAGCAAGACAATAAACAAAAATAGTCAAAGAACAAGCAAGGCAATAAACAAAATTCTGTGAACACTCCCATGATCACTGTTTCTAAGGGCTTATCAGGATGACCAAAATATCTGAGCCAACTTCCCCATTCTAGCCCAAAGTCATTTTAATGTCTAAAGACTACTTCCTTGTTCTAGCCTAAAATTTAGATTCCTGTCTGAAATTAATTCTTTGTTCTAGTCTAATATTTAGATTCTGGCCTGAAATTACTTCTTTGTTCTAGCCTAATGTCAGAATTTTGCTTGACGCCTACTTCCTTGTCCTTGGCCAATGTCATACTCCTGCCAAGCAGCCCATTTCCTTGTCCTTGGTCCATGTCAGATTCATGCCAAGGAACCCCCAAGGCTCTCTGCCTCTCCCCCTTTTTTATTTCATTAACAAGGCTGAATCTGTCTTAGGTCATTCTGACAAGAATGCCTTCCTTACCTGTCATGGAATATGCATTATCAAAAGCAATGCACTTGTGTCTTAGGTTGGTAAGGCTCTGTGCAGAATCTTATCCATCCTTGGCATGCCAGCCTGTTAATTTAATAACTCGGTCTGGGGTTGAGGTCGTCTATTTTCAGATGACTCTAGTTTATGTGAAGTTAACATAAAACTATCCAGCACAGTTATATATTAGTGATAACTAGACAATTAAATTTGGAGAAAAGAAAATAGATTATTAATTGTCAATTAAAAATAAACACTGGGCCGAGACATCTCAGCTACCTAGAGGTCAATGTCCTTCCCATTATTTTGAGCATCTTATAGCAATCTCCTTTTTACTGCTATATTAATGCAAGTCCATTCTTAACTTTATTTTCTTGAGGCAATTGCAAATAAAGTAGAAATTACCAGGCCCTGGGTGTATTAAGACAACTAAAGCTCACTGTTTCCTGGATCTGGAGGCTTGAAGTGTGAAATCAAGGTATTGGTAAAAACATGCTCTCTTTGATAGTCTTCAATTTTCTGGCTATAGTTTCCATGGCTTGAAGGCTTGTAGAGCATCATCCAACCACATGACCACATTCTACCTGTGTTGTTTTACAATGTTTAATCATATCTATATCTATATATCTATATATCTATATATCTATATATCTATATATCTATATATCTATATATCTATATATCTATATATCTATATATCTATATCTCTATATCTCTATATCTCTATCTCTATATCTATCTATAACTAGATATATATCCATCTTTTTATTAAAATATCCTCTTTCCAAAAGGCTGTTGCCTGAAATGGGTTAAGAGCAACTCTTATGACTTTATTGAAGCTTTGTAACTTCTAGAGACCCTGTTTTAAAAGAGGTCACATATGGAGGTATAGTCTGTAGAAGTATTGACATTCTTATCTTCTGCATCAATAATTTTCTGAAAACTGAGGAAAGGCCAGCTTATTCCTGGCTTTCTCATTCAGCTTCTCTCTTATTCCAGCAAGACATAGAACCACTTTCATGCTGCCAGATGAATTGTTCCCTCCTTGTTGAGTTAATGAAGTAATAATTGTGAGCACATTTGAATCCTACAGGGAGTCTGCCTAAGAACATTTGCTGTGGTCTGAACATGTGTTTAAAAAAATGAACAATTCATTCCTCTATGTGAACAAAGCTATGAACTTTATATTATATTTAATCTTGAATTTATGATTTATAAGTTACATATTCTTCAAAATTTTTCTCTTTTAAGATTGATATGTTCCTGTATTTTCATTCTTATTTCCAACATCTTATAAAACACTGTTCACTCTGTAGTTTAGAATTTGTTAAGAAACCAAGAAGAACAACAAAGGAAAGAAAGATGGTTGCACATATGAAAGGAGTTGTTATGTTTATGAGAAAAATGTTAAGTTGTAGTTAAAGGAAGTCAACACTATTCATCCATATGCCTACTGGCTTTGTATGTGGGCTTCATCAAGACAAAAAGAAGGGAAAAGTCAGAAATTCAAGCATTGGAGAATGTGGGAGATCTCAGAGATATTGGCTGAATGTGCTGGCTGCAAATCTGGTAATAAGATGGGAAGAGTAAGGAAGTTTCACGTTCCTTTCAGCAAACTGTGATTATGTATAGGAAAGTTACTACTTTAGAAAATACTTATGTTTTAACTTTATCATGGCCTAGAAAATAAAACAATAAAATCATTTAAAAAATGCATTATGTATGAATAGTCTTACTAGAATAACAGTATTATACTTGTCTTGTTTCCAACATCCTTTTTCTTTTTTCTTATCTCACTGAAAATTTTATACAGTGAGTTTTAATCATATTATCATCACCCTGACTCCTCTCAGCTCCACTAATCTTCCTTATTTACCCAACCTTATTTTTCTCTAGTTTTTTTCACCGAACAAGACTTTTTGTGCTGCCCATTCATAGACATGCGGCTTTCCACTAGAGCCTGGTTTTACCAGTGGCAACACCTTTAAAACAAACAAACAAAAAGCTTCTTTCTCTCCAAGAAGCTAACAGTTGCCTATAGCTCCTAGGCTGGAGGGAATGGTTTCCTGTCCACTGCCCCTCTCCCTACTGGGAATTGATTTGGCTTGAGGGTGTACGGTGTTTGTGCATGCTGTCATATGTGCATAATGTCATATGTGCAACTGTGCTCTTGTATCCCAGGAGGTTGTTTCTTTACATTCATTCAATGCGTCTTTTTCTAAGAGGTTTTTTCAACTTATCTTCTGTAGTGATCTTGAGCCATGAGATGAAGAGTTGCAATATAGATACTCCTTTTAAGACTAAGCACTCTGTAGTCTCTACTCTGGATCTTGGCCAGTTGTGGATATCTGCATAAATTACCACCTATTATAAATAGAAGCTTCTGTGATGGGGGTTGAGAGATGTGTCAATCTATTGGTATAACAATGAGTCATTAGGAGTCTGTTTGATACTATTTTCTTTTGACAGCATAATGATAGTAAGGTCTCCCTTATGTTCTATAATCTTTTTAGTTACATGTTCTTGGACTAGAAGTATTTATTTTAATTTTAACTTTAAATTTTGATTAGTTTTTGATAATTTCATATGCAAGTACTATATTTATATTCCCCTATCCTCCCTTGCCACAATTCAACTTCCTGCGTCTCTTCCAGTCCTCAAACTTAATTACCTCTTTTTCTTTAATTATTGTTGATAACACATAAATATAGCCTGATAGATCCATTTAGTGTTGCTTATAAGTATATGTATTTATGGCTCACCTTTCAGGATTGTTTCTTTTCTTAAATAAAAATGTTTATATAAGAGTGCATTTATGAGTCTCTCTCTCTCTCTCTCTCTCTCTCTCTCTCTCTCTCTCTTTGTGTGTGAGCACACACACACATTTAAAAGCATCATTGTCCATGTTACAATACTACCTTAACTTTCCTGAATTTCCCATACAGTTAATATGAAGCTACTGAATTGGTTCAAATGTTATTATTTTGAAGGTTTTGCCCAAGGCAATAAATAATATGGTTTTTAAACAATGAGTTAAGATTAGAAGAAGGTAGTTCTGAAAATGCAGGGTCCAAGCAAGAGAAAAGCCAGTTTAAGGCAATAGTTGAAGTTGATATTTATTTGATTGATGAGCCACTATATTGGCTGAGATTACCTAACATTTTTTTATGTCTCTAAAACTTGGATATACCATGTTTTTCTCATTGACAGTCAGAGTTCTTTATAGTATTCAATTATTTAACAGGAACATCATTGACATTTCAGTTATCCAAAGATCTTCTTTGAATAAAGTTTATTTGGTTTGTCTGGTTATTTGCATTATATTTTAGTTTACATATAATTATATAGTAGGTACGTTTTACTGTAAAGATACTTTTATTGCAAAGGGTAAAGCATTGAACAAAATTTTGCTGAGACTCTAAAATGAAAATAAAAGCAAAACAAAAAGATTGGAAGAAACTTCACAGAAGGAGCTTGTTAATAATATGCTGGACAACGTTTTAGGGCTCTGTTCCCTAGAGAGATGTAGTCATCTATTAGATATATTAGTCTTTAAAGTCACTTTATTTTTACATTTAAATAAAGATCTATGAGAAATGCTGTTTTGAATTCTAGAATCAAATGCTACCTTTCATATTGTTAATCTTTCTTGAAGTATAAAGACAGGGGACAAAAGGGAAAATCATTTCATGTTAAATTTAGTCTCATGTACACTTTTATCCATTTTAACTCACTTGCCTTTTATGAAACCTGCCTATGAACTAGATTATATAGAAATAATACAAAATAAGTTACATGATTTGTAAATATGGGCTGTATAATTCATATGAAATAAGCATGCATACATACATAATATGTTCAGGGAAACATACTTGAGTGATGGCAACATGTTCAGTCATTAAGATATTAATCTTGGGTTATAAATGAAAGGAATGCTTTGTGAGAGTAGTAGCCACATTTCCTTGTTCATTTCTGAATCAGAAACACCTAAGATATTACCTCTTGCCTTATGAGCAGTTAGTAAACATATTTAGAATAAATAGATAAGAAACAAAAATTTGAATAAGGAAGTTACAGGTGTTCTGAGATGGAAAATTGAATTGACATTTAAAATGGAACATAGAGTTAGCCTTGAAAAAATTAAAATCATAATAATCCTTGAAGAATAGGTTGGATTTTAGTAAAAAATAAAGGGAAATTATATGTCTGTGGGAGAATACCTTAGCAGGTAGTATACACTGGGAAATATTTCCAAGTGATCTTAAAAAGTGAACATAAGAAGTATGGAAATGTTGTGAATAGAGAAGGTAATTACCATGCCCTAATGGAATATTCTTTTGGAGATTCAATAGGGAAATGTTAATTGATTGAATGATATTAACCTAAACATAGACAGGTCTTTGGATGCAGGGAGCAAAAAGAGCATTTGCTGTTATGCAGAATGGATGTATCTAATATCTAGTGCTGGGATTACAAGCATGCCATCATGCCCAGCTTTCTCATGTGTGTTGTGGGACTCACACTTAGGTCCTTATACTTTTGTAGCAAGCACTTCTCTGACTGGCCTGTCTGCACAGCCCTATATTTTCAACAATGACTAGGCTACATCTTGAATGCATACTATCAAAAAGAGCAGCTATAGAAACCATTAATATGATAAAAGGGTTTCCTCATCTTCTGTTTTTTTAAAAAAATATGAACTCTGTAAGGACATTCAGACATTAAGTAGAATACTAGATTTATAGTATACATATGGAAAAACTTTAAGTATTTTTATATTGTTTTTGTTGGAGTGCTTTTGTGAAATCTCAGAATTAAGAAATAATGAAGGCAGTATCTACCACCACAAGTCCAGATTTTTAGAGGGCATTGAATAATTTAGTCTTGAGCTATCTGGTCAATTCGGGAGTGGTCCCAATGTAATGAATGTCTTGACAGTGTTGAGAGTTAGATACAGCATCATGAAATCTAAGAAACTCAAGTGACTTCATGGTTAAGTATCTAAATATTTAAAATCATAATTTCCCTTACGGTGTATTCTCACACTGCAAGTATTTAATTTAGATGTACCTTAGGTGAAAAATAAGATAACAGCTTTTATAGTCAACTAATTAAGGTGATGCATATTCAATCTCTATGTTAATGGTTTTTATTTTACAAAACTAATCTGAGAGCTCTAGTTTATGAGGTAAATTACTCAATTTTTATATATTATTCATAACAAAACCTACTTTTATAAAGACATTTTAGAAATAATATTGGAGATCCAAGTAAAAAGTATATGAGGGACTGGAAGGATGGCTCAGCTATTAAAGAAAGTCTTATTTTTCCTGAGTTCAGTTCTTCCAATTTTCACAATGTCTTGTAACTCCAGATCTAGGGTTCTGACAGGCACATGATCATACACACACAGACACACACAGACACACAGACACACACACACAGACACACACAGACACACATACACAGTGCTGTAGTTACAGTTGATGTTTTCTTATATATAACTTCCAGTAAGTTAAAAAAATGACATTTTCTTCTTTTTTTCTCAATACTTTCTATATTTTAAGTCGGTTCCCTGATGATAGT
The DNA here is from genome assembly GCF_011762505.2 of Arvicanthis niloticus. Lineage (NCBI taxonomy): Eukaryota > Metazoa > Chordata > Mammalia > Rodentia > Muridae > Arvicanthis > Arvicanthis niloticus. The sequence goes on along the minus strand of NC_047660.1, from coordinate 33,307,266 downwards.
AGTGATTTTTTTATTCTGTTACAAGATTGTAATTCCTACACATGAATGTTGTTGCTACTGCTGCTGTGATCTTGCCTTATTTATTATGTCCAGCCTTCATTTTTTCAGATAGATTAATTATTTTTGTCATAGTTGTGTTCAGCCATTCAGAAATACTTACTGTTGCTTATTGGTAAATTCTTCAGGTTCTAAAATGTCATTGATAACAGACAAAATTTAGAGATTATCTTCTGGGGATAGCAATAAGTACACTGAGGAATTCAACAAGGGAGAACACTACTGAAATTTTAGATGTGACCACAAAACACATTAGTGAAAGACTATAAAACAGTAAAAGGACAAAATTTCTGAGACTGAAGGCAATGTATTCAAGTTGTAAGCCTCCTTAATGAAGTGACTCTTGGACTTCAGGAGGAAGGATTGCTACAGGAATAACATGACAATCCATCAGGGAAACCAATAAGAAATCATTTTGAAAATTGAGGTAGAGTGAGTCATGAGAAGCTTTAGCCACTGTGAAAAGTCTGGCTTAAATTTGAAGTGAAATTGGATGCTATTAGATAGTGTTGAGCCGAGTAATGACATAATCTCACTTGTATTTTACCAAGATTATTTCAGAGTCTTTGTTGAGAAAATCTGCCAAGGTAAGAAAAGAAATAACGATAATAGAGAGGAGGAAAATTCAGCAGCATAAGCATGAATATAGGTGCTTGGACGAGCCTGTCAGCTGCACAGGTGGAGAGAAGTTGGGGGGTGGATTTCAGACAAACTTGAAAGGGTAGACAATTATACTTGATGGACTAAATGAAACTGTAGCCAAAAAGAACATGAAAAGACAAAGATCACTCTCAAGATTTTCTCTCCTAAACAACTAGAAAATCACAGATCTGTTAATGAAGTGAGAAGTTTGAAAGAGAGTGGTTTCTGAAAGAGGACCAAGATCTTACTTCAGTTATAGTAGTTTTGAGATGTCTGTTAGACTAATTCAGATGGTTAAAGGACATGTGGAAAGCATAGATTTAGACCATGTCAACCTTACTGGTGGCATTTGAAATAAAGGGATTGTATGTGAACACTTACAAAACGGCCGTATTAGTAAAGGAAAAGTAGAGAGCCACAATCTGACTTTTGTAGGACTTCCAACATTGCAAATCAGAGAAAGTAAAAGAGCTCAAAAAGGAAAATGAAGAAGAGAAGCCAGGGTTTTGACATGTCATCGAACCTGATAGGAACCTGGAACATGCCATTGGAGAGAGAATTGGGTGGTCATTGTGATTCCATGAAGAGAGGCAGAAGGACTGGTGTAGAGTCGAGGTAAGAGAAAGAAGTTTGATTGGAGGTGGCATATCTACTAAATAACTTTCTAAAATCATTTCTGATTAAAACATTCTGCTTCCAAGCCTAAAATGTCAACTAAAGCATATGCTACAAATATTATACCACACTGCAGTGCTCATCTTCAAATGAATGCTTCAGTCTGAGAAGCCATCTTGAGAAGCTTTCATCTCTTTCCAAGAATGCTTCCTTTGACCAAAATTAATTTAAAAAAGAAATTGCATCCCTAAAACAAAAGGATATTTGGCATAGAAATAAGAGATCATTTAGGAAATTATGTCTATTTTTTTATGGAAAACAGATGTACCCAGAGGTAATCAAGTTAACTAAGCTGGTGTTTGATGGGCAAATAATGTGGATTTTTCTTCATTTGTGATTTCTAGATTTCACATGGATACATGACATAACGTATACACATATGATATGACTGGAGAACTAAAACTAAATTCATGGGGACAAAGGGACAAATCAGAGGGGAGAGTGTGGAAAGGACAATCAGAGCCACAGGAGAATATGCTTAATGTACAATATTTACGATATGAGAATTTTTAAGCATTAAGTATAAAAATCTAAAATTAAGCTATTCAGAAGTTTCTTATTTTAATTTATGCAACATCCATAATTAATATGGAAGAATTCAAGGCCTTGGCTCATTTTGAAACATGATCATATCCATGCAGATGGGTAAAAAGTGGTTTTGAGAATCTTAAATCTCACTTATATTTTCATTTATACCCATGTTATACAAACTGTGCCCATTTACCCCATAGAATGTACACAGAATCTCTACAATATCACTCATAAGATTGGAGACAAACAATATAATGGAAATGTAGTAGCACAGTGTTAACTGTCCCTTCAACTCAGATCTCTATGTTTTAGGAAATCTAGGGTAATGACTGTAAAAAGAAACTCAAAATATGCACAACAATTTAATGTTATAGAGGTACAAACTGTGAAAAAAGTGGGCAAATATACACAAATACATTTCCCATAAGGATTTCTGATATATATATATATATATATATATATATATATATATATATATATATATATTCATTCTACAATTTTAGTATATCTTTAAGTTAAAACATACTAATAATATTTGTTTGGTTCCTGTTATTGTCATTTTCTCTTATTTATAAAACTTTATAACAGAATCTATTACTTATGCTTTGGTTTTATTACTATATATTTATGTTTTGGATTATAATATACATTCTTAGAACTAAATTGGGATTTGTTAAAAATAGCATCTTAATACTTTTTGCAGTTCCTCAAACATTTGTCAGATGTCATTTAGTACACTGATTTTTGTCAGATTCATATATAATATTGCTTTTGACTGACACATTTTTTGTACCTGAATAGAGATCATTTTTATCACTATATTCATGCATTTTTAAAGTCTCTGAATAATTGCTTAGCTTCATGTCTTGTTTTAATATTCTTCTCAGCTTATTCATGAATTATCTGAAGATTAGTGTTTGTATATAATTTTAATGTGGTGCTAATAAACTTTGCAATATTATTTGGTGTTTTATCACAGAGTTGAGACTTTGGAGGCAGATTCTAGCAAGTGCCTCTTTGAGGAGAATTTCAAAATCACCAGACAAGTAAAAATTCTTCTGAGATATAGGAAGCTTCAAACAGGCAACCTGGTGGGACAAAGAGCAGGAAGACTGGATTTCTTGACATATTTCTATGGTTAAATGTAAAAAAACACTTCTGTTTTGTATAATGGAGGAACTTGTATTAGATTTAATTTTCTATTTGGAAACAACAATGGTCCTAAGAACAATATATGAACCAACTGTTCACTAGATCTATGAACTAAATAAAAAACACTACATGAGGCTATTGCAAAGATTATCATTATGGCATATCTAGTGGCCTTTTGAGCTATGTTCATGTTTAGGGCTGCTGAATTGTGTAATATTGGCAAGGCAGGTACTAGAAAGAGGAATCTGTATATAGAAGGATAGCAGAAGCCTCCAGGGTCATATTGCAAGTTCTTGCTCAAATTGTAGAGTCTAGATGCATGTTAGGGGTTATTTATCTTGCCATTGCATGAAAATATTCAAAAGAAAATCAAAGCACAAAAGGATTATTTTGGTTTATGGTTTTAGTACAATCGCAGCTGGCAGCAAGGTAGAACATCCTGGTGGTGGTCGTATTTTGGTAGAGAAGGTACTTATCTCATGGAAGCCAAACAGTAGAGAATAGAGAAGGGGAGAGAAGGAGAAGAGATATATGACAGAAGGAACTCACACAATCACACCTCAGTGTAACACATCCTTTAATTATATTCTTACTTCTGAATAGCCCATTAAGCTAGGAACCCAATAATGGATTAATTCATGGATGAGGTTACAGCTCCCATGATACAATCACTAAATGGCTATAGCGCTGAATACTGCTGCTCTGAGAGCTAAGCATTCAGTGCATAAGTCTCATGGGGACCTACTTTCATACCCAAGCACTAAATGTAAGAGTCCATTAGTCTCAACACAAGAAGAGCTGCTGTGGGTCTCAGGTAACTCTAACAAAGTTGGCATGACCATGATGCCTATAATGACAATAAGTGACAAAAATGCTTTGAATTACTTACAAAATTAAACTAGAAGGATAAGTCCACTAAAGATACATGTTCAGATACTTTAAAAAGTGTATCTTTGCATGGAGCCTGAGTGGCTACTTCCTATAGCAAGGCAAGAATACCAGTGGAGCGATAAGAACATCAACCCACCCACAAAACATTTGACCCAAAATATGTCCTGCTGATAATATGTGCAGGAACAAAGAGCAGAGATGGAGAAAATGGCCAATCAATGACTACCCCAAATTGAGACCTATACCATGGGCAAGAATCAATCCTTGATAGAGTTAATGGTACTCTGTTATGTTTGCAGGCAGGAGCTTACCGTAAGTGTCTTAGGAGAGTCTCAACCAAGCAGCCAATGGAAAGAAATGCAGAGACCCACAGCTAAACAAAAGATGGAGCTAAGAGGGTAATAAGGAAGAGTTGGGGGAAGGATTGAGAGATCTGAAGAGGACAGAAACTCTATAGGAAGACCAATAGAATCAACTAACCTGGACCCTTGGAGACTCCCAGAGATTGAACCATCAATCAAAGAGCACACACCGGCTGAACCTAGGCCCCTGGCACATTTGAAGCAGATGATAAACAGCTGGATCTTCATGTGAGTCCCCAAAAATGGGAGTGGGAGAGATGTCCCTGAATCTGTTGCCTGTCTGCCTGTGGTTTCTGGTAACTGAGGCTTTGTCTGGCCTCAGTGGGAGAGGATGAACTTAGTTCTGCAGTAACATGATGGGGCTGGAGGTGGATGTGATGCCTAGAGGTGGGATTCCCCTTCTCAAAGGAGAAGAGGAAGAAGGAATGGGGGAGGACCTGAGTGAGACAGTACTGGGGGGAGGAAGGGACTGATATAGGGTATGTAAAATGAATTAACAAATTTGATAAGTTTTTTTAAAAGTATATCTTTGGATGGACAGTTAGTGCTTATTATAATCATGAAAAAATGCAAAAAATAAAAAAATCACAGTTCAATACCATTTAAACTGATGAGAATGGTTAACATCTAAAATGACTGAAAAATATCAAATGGTGATGAAGATCTAGGAAACACTGGAAAGTTCATGCACTGCTGATAGACATAAAAAGTAGTAAAACTCTACTGGAGAACCACTAGGCAATTTCTTACAATATAATGCACACATATATTCTTCTATAATGCAGTAATTCCACTACCCAAGTTAATACCCAAGAGAAATAAAAGTGTACCTGAATACAAATGTTTTTATATTTGAATTATATATGAATATATATGTATATATATTAGTCATATATATTCACATATATTTATGTCATATATTCACATATATGTTTATACATATATGAATACAAATAGTTTAAAAATTATTAGTCTAAAAGGTAAATCTAACTAGGTAACATTTGTTAACTGGAAAGTTGATGAACACATTTGGTGTGCTATTTGGACATGGGAATACTACGTAGCAATTCAAGGAATATGCATACAAACATAGAAGACTCTTGAGAGACATGAGGGGTGTCTGTTCCCATCAAGTGTGGGAATAAAAGGGTCCAGAATTCCCCTCTCACTTCAAACAATTAGAAACAGCTGTTTTCTGATGTTATAGCAGGGAACTAGCGAAGGAAATATGAACGACATAATGCCTCCAAACTCAAGTGTCTTCTGCCCAGAGGCAATTTTCATCTGTGGTACAGAGGAAAAAAAAGAAACAAACTGTGTTTGGCAGTTTTGCGGAGTTGAACAGATTTGTTAAGAACAAAATGGCTAAAATTTGGAAGATAAAGAGGCACAGAGAATCTAGATTTTGTTGGAGTTGTCTCATTAAATATTTAGCTGAATGTACACCTACTTGGGCTAAAACCCAATAGAAAGAGAAAGCCTGTTCAGGAAAAATTGTGGTTTCTGAAAACAGGATGAGCATATACTGAATGGTTCTGTCGAACAGGATTAAGAGTGGTTTTGATTGTGTGGATGAAAAACGGTGCCAAAACATGTCAACTTATAATTCTAAAGATAAAATTACTTTATAAAAGTACAAAATATTTTTCAGACTTAAAAGCTTCTACAAAAACATAAAAAGCAAGAGAAACAGTGACAGGTTATTTATGAGAAGGAAAGCAAAGCTTTAAGCAGAACAAAAATAAGGTTGGTAAGAAAGCTGAATTGACAGAGAGCAATAAAAATACAATCAATAATTACGTAGAAAAGTAAGTGCATTTGCATTATCAAAAATAACTTTAAATACTAACAGTTAATAGACTAATCATAGTATAAAGTGGGGGGTCTATATACACTATTGGGATTAATAGTCATTGTTATTAGTTCTCTCTCAACAGTACATACAGGGATTCTGGATGAATATTAAGCCTTGGTTGTATGTTCTCATGGTTGTGATTACTTTAAGTAGTGACTGTGGCCTCTGGGATAGCACTGGGAAAGCCAGTTCAAGGCTTTAAAAGAATAGATTTATGGATGAGAGGAGAGAAATGATCGTTCACTGCTCGTAAGGGGGAACCAAGATTACTGTATTAAAATAATACAATTCTACTGTTTTGTTTTGCTAGTATTGTCTTTATCATTCTTAGGTGCAAGCTTAGAGTGTCCTGAACATGCTATCACCACCCACAAACCCACCTAGAATTAATTTTCTTCCAGAAATGGAAAGTTAGAACATGCAAATCCTCGGCACAGTAGCCTTACGTGTATGTGTACACTTAAGACTGTACATTTCGCTACCTGTATATATATTTTTTCAATGAAAAGAAGTCCCACTCACAGCAGGGCAAAGCTGATAATCTCACCTGTATCTAGAAGTGTGTGACTGTTGAATGCGCAAGTTCAAGACACAATGAGGACTACCTTCACATAAGGTTTTTCCAAGTCAGGAACTAGTAGTGACTTATCTGGCTTTGTTAGCATGGTAATTTCCCAAGCCTTCAAGACTGATGTTGATAACTGGAGCCTATATCCCTTAGAATAATTCCCCTCCATCTTGAGGGGCTGATAATGATGTGTTGGGGGCCACATCATTTTCAGTGGTACTTTCTACACAGTCTGGATGGCTGATACTAAAGTGTTGGGACCCACATCCTTTCAAATGCTACTTTCCTTAGCCTGAGTCACATCTTAAAAGGTGTCTTCTAATTCGTGTCCCAGCTGTGACTTAGTGAGTATGGTTTGTATGTAAAAGGCTTCCGCTTAGATATAAGAAGCTTCAGTATTATCAGATGACCAGCATGTGGGAGCCCTTCATCAGCATCCACTTGTCCAGTACAGTTGGATCAGAGTCCATCTTGATGAACTCTTTAGACATTTGCTTCAATTTTTTAAAATTCATAGCAGAGATAATATTTTGGGCCATGTCTTTTCCTTTTCCTTCTGAGAGAAAGAGAGAGAGGGAGGAGGGGTGAAGAAGGGAAGGAGGGAGCAGAGAGAGAAAGAGGGAGATAGTGAGGAAGGGGGAGAAGGGAAGGAGAGAGAGAAAGAGGGAGAGAGGGAGAAAGGGAGAGAGGGGGAGAGGGAGGGAGGGAGGGAGGGAGGGAGAGAGAGAAAGAGAGAGAGAGAGAGAGAGAGAGAGAGAGAGAGAGAGAGAGAGAGAGAGAGAGAGGAGGAGAGAGGGAGGGAGGGAGAGATTT